>NC_081249.1:94539730-95164730 GCF_030490865.1 Poecile atricapillus
TTAGTGTTGTGCATGTTAAAAAGCTACTGTGTAAATGCCAAAGTATTATATGGGTTTTGCTGTGCATTATTGACTTTATAAACATTCTTTGATGTTCCTAGGTGGACTTGCGAAGACAAGTTTTGCTTACTGGGATACAAACACAGGGAGCCAAGCAGTTTTTTAAGTCCTTGTACATCCAGAAGTATTTTCTTCTTTACAGCAAAGACAAGCGGACATGGAACACCTTCAAAGGAGACAGCTCACCAACAGGAAAGGTCTGTCTGTGCCATGGGGGTTGCAACAACCTAGACAGCGTCACTGAGTGGTACAGTGAGTCTTGTTTAATGTTAAGAAAAAGTGGAAAAAATTATGGCCTTTAGAACCTTAATAGGTCCAGCTTGAAGCCCCAAAGGGTATTTTCCAAACTGATGAATTTCAGACTAGAAGACAAATTGCAAGGTGAGGAGTTACCTGGCCTGAGGTTTGTGAGGCCTTGTGACTTTGACCATGTGGAGTCTGGCTTTCTCACAGGCATCTCTCCTTATTATTATTTCCCAAGCCCATGGCAGCTTTTTTGAAGGAAACAGGAAGTTAAACTAAAAATCAGGCCCTTATCTCATTTGGGATTAGATTCTGCTTCTCATCCCTTCCTTTGATCTGTCCCAGCAGCTGCATGTTGAACTGTCTGATTTGCCTGCAGAAGGGCTATGTGGTGAGCATGGCTGTATGCTGAAAGAGATTCATCCTATTCCCAGCTGCTCCAGCCCTACCTATTGCAACTCACTTCAATTTACACTGAGGTTTCTGTGGTGCAACTCCCAGATTGAAAGCCTGTTGTCTTTTACCTCTCCTTTTGCCTCTTTGCTCATGTATTCTTACAGGCTTACATTAAAAGAAGATTCATTATTTAAATTGAGGCCTTCAGACACTTCCAAATATGTTAAGATGGGACCATGAGATATCTCAAGTGGCCCTGCAGCAGAGGGTGTGCAATCATTATGGATGGGGCTAAGGGCATAAAAAAGACTGCATTTGTAACAGGGCAGGCTTTCAGCATCCAAGCTTGTGTTTGCATTAAATTAAGTACTGTGTGGGTTTTTTCTTTCTTTTTTTTCCTTTTAAACAGATTTTTGAAGGTAATTCCAATGCCTATGAGATAAAAGAGAACATCATTGATCCCCCTATTATTGCTAGGTACATCAGACTCTACCCCACTGAGTTCTACAACAGGCCTACTCTTCGCATGGAGCTTCTGGGCTGTGAAGTAGATGGTAAGAATTGGTCAAGTGCTGGTGCTTCCATTCTGACAAATTTTTTACCTAATACTTTAAATGAAGCTAAAACTGTGGGTCTTCCTCATTCCAACATTGTTGCTTTTGCTGTGGCTACTTGGATGTTCTGGAGATGACACAGTGCTCCTCTCAACAGGTTGCTCTTTGCCACTTGGAATGGAAAGTGGAGAAATCAAGAATACTCAGATAACAGCCTCATCTACTAAGACATCCTGGTTTAACACATGGGATGCTTCACTTGCTCGTCTCAATCAGAATGGAAAGATAAATGCCTGGCGAGCCAAGGTAACAAGACAAAAACATGGAAGGCAGCAGGGACAGCTGGTTAATAAATTTGTGCTGCCTGTGTGATCATGGTGCTTCCTGCATGCTCTGTCCAGTGCTGAGCGTGATAGAGTCACTTCACAACCATCCCTCAGGAAGAGCATCACTCAACTCTAGCAGAAAACTTGTTGAGCTTCTGGCAGCAGCAGTGAAATACTTTTGAGAGATGGATGGTTTCCTCTGGGCCAGTCTGCAGAATCTTCCTGTGGGAATAGCCTGTTTGATTTCAGGAGATGAGTGCAACTTGAATATTTGCCTCAAAGGGGTTAAAGAAAACCATTCTGGGTTGGCTAATAGTGCAGCCTAGTGGGTCTGGGGCTGGGTGACCTTCAGCAAGGCATGTGAGCTTCTGTGTCTTTGAAATGGAGCTGCATTTCTTCACAAAGCACCTTGAGATTTGCTGGAAGATGCTCTTTTGTGTAGGCATTTGGTATTAGTATTAAGTATGTTTTAATACTGGAGGTAAATCTCTGTTATATTTCATTATGTATTGGAAAGTAAAGTGTAAATCTTAAGACTCCAAATACACTACCTGCAGTGATGAAGTTAATTATATAGGTCACTAAGACTGCTTGTGATTTGCCTCATCTTTACTCTTCTGGACTTCTTTGATGAAGTTTTGATGCATTTTGATACAGTTTTAACTACCTGTAAACAAGCTTTTTCACTTAAGCAAATACAGACATAGACGTGTTTGCTAATACACAAACTTTTATATCAATTGTAGGTGAACAACCACCAACAGTGGCTGCAAATTGATCTCCTCACAGTTAAGAAGATCACTGCTATTGCTACACAGGGGGTCACGTCCATGTCAGCTGAAAACTTTGTGAAAACCTATGTTCTTCTGTACAGCAATGAAGGCTCTGAGTGGAAATCCTACACTGAGGGTTCAAGCTCGGTGCCAAAGGTATCACTGTCAGCCCAGGCAATTGAATTGTTCAGTATTAGGTGCTGAACACAGTCAAGGCTCAAAGGCAGAATGCACAGCCAAATTGATATTCTCGCTGGACTGTAAAGTGCTAGGGAGCTGGGGTTACTACAGATAATGTCACAGTATCCATCTGATTTTAGTGATCATAGTGAATCATAATAAAAAGAATGAATGCTGTATCTGCAGAGAATGCAGCCAACATTGTGATTAAAGGAGCTGACACCATTTGTAAAGGAGGACTTTTAGTTTGAATGCACAAGGACATTTAATTTGAGTGAATAGTGGGTTCCCCAGGGCATCTTTAGTTGTTTGGTTTTTTTTTTATTTTTGCCCTAACTTTTTAAGTGAAAGTAATGTTAGGGAGCAGTAGTGCTATAGCAGAGCTGGGGAACTTCAGGTACCCACACAGCATGCACAGTACTTTGTATTTTTTCCCGTATTACCTAACACCAACCTAACCCACAAGGGCTATTAGCAGCGGT
Organism: Poecile atricapillus; assembly: GCF_030490865.1. Classification (NCBI taxonomy): domain Eukaryota; kingdom Metazoa; phylum Chordata; class Aves; order Passeriformes; family Paridae; genus Poecile; species Poecile atricapillus. Next base: position 94,542,745 of record NC_081249.1, read on the forward strand.
AAAATAAGAAAAGACTGAGAGTTTGGTCCATTAGAAATTAGAATGTTAAATTTTCTGGTGTGGATGGAAACAGAGGCTGTTTAATCTATTCAGACTCAGCTATTGCTGGCCTGAACTACTTTTAATCCAGCACATTAGGAAGAGACTTGTTGTGGTCTTGTTTAAAACCAGAAATGAGCCAGTCCATCTAGCCTGGGTGGGACTAATGCAACAGCTTGGAACTGTTGTAAAGAAAATACACAGGATTTTTTTCAAGTGCCACCTTTTAACTAATTGTGTTTGTGTATTCACAGGTTTTCTTGGGTAATGCAAACAGCAATGGGCACGTCAAGAATTTTTTTAACCCACCCATCTTGTCCAGGTTCATCCGCATTGTTCCAAAAACATGGTACGGTGGGATTGCCCTTCGGGTAGAGCTCTATGGCTGTGATTTTGGTGGGAGTCTGACTGTGAAAAGGACTGACAAGTCTGGGAGCTCTTAACCTGCCAGCAGTCATCATGCAGAACAACATGTTTGTTAAGAAACCCTTAAAACAGTCATGCTTAGTAGTTTGTATGTGTGCTTCGTCAAAGGAACATGATGTTTTACCAGCAGGATTGAGAGATTTCTCTGGCAGGTGTTCCATTCCTGCAAATGCACACTTTAGAAAACAGCTTATTTTTTCTGGGAAGAAATAGTAGTCCCTTCTGATTAGTATTATGACTTCTTCATTATAACCAGTACTCTGTCTTACGTTTTACTTAATTTTAAGTCCTAAGTCCCAAGAATGGAGACTCTGCCCTTGATCCTGAGCCCTAACTATCCCCATTTTGTAATGCTATTGCAGCACAGATGAGGAATAGAAAGCTATAGCAGGTGGATGTTCTCCGTACATAAGGCTGAGAGGGAAAACCAGTGCTGATTTGGAGCTGTGGTGCTGCATTCCAGCAGTGCCTTGGTGAGAAATGATTGTAGGGGTGGTCTCTCCTCCACATGTCTGTCACCTACACTGTGGCAAAGGCAGGACATGTGTCAGCATTGAGGTATGTGCAATCCCTTCTCAGAGAATGTGTGTTGGCATTGTTGGTTTGGTTCTTCCACACCCAGCACATCCGAATGCTGTGGATTTCTCATAATTCATCTTAAGTGCCCTGGCAAAGGAAAAGAGGGTCAACAGTGCCTTTCCAGCCCAGAAATGAGGTCATGGCAGGTCATGAAACAGCAATGGGAGAACCAAAATGAGAATTCAGAGCTCCTGATGCTCAGTCACATATACACTCTCAGACTGTTGGGACCGGGAGCTCCCTTGATGAGGAAAGCTTTGAGAACTGCAGCTGTTCAGTGACACTACAGCCTGGGGGTGGTAGAGGAGGATTAGATCAAACTGGGTAATGGAAACATCTGCATCTTTTCTTACAATTTAACGGTGTTTTCACTAATGGAAATAGTCTTGTGCATAGACTTTACGTGGATTTTTCCCAGGATGACTACATCTGAAAATAGGTACACAGTCCATGAACTCATTATTTCAGCAGAATTTTAGCTGAGCTTTCAGTACTGTTCTGGGCTTCTATCCTGTAAACTGTTTATTTGCAGCACTTCAATTATCACACTAGGTACCATTTAGCAGGCTGAATTTTTAAAGTAGTTTTGTCTTTGAACCTTGGATGGAGTTAGCCAGTTTTATTTCAGTAGTTTTTCATTTCTTTCTCTAACAGAACATGCATTTTAAAGAGAAGGTATAGAGCAGGAGTGTGAGCAGGAGAAAAAAGTGTAAAAACTAAACAAATATTTTCTTTTTTTTTTTTTTTTACTATGTCACAAATTGTTGTAATTTTCCACTGGAAAATAAAGGTAATATTGTAGCATAAAAGTCATCAACATTTTATTTTGTATGCTTGTCTCTACAGTAGTAGCTCTGGTAATGGCGAAATTTTGCAACAGGAAACTAAAATTTTCAGTGCCAATTAGAATTAATTTCAAATAGTGAAACAGTATGAATAATTGCTTCATCTTTAAAGGTTGGTTTCTTAGTATTTTGTAATGGTGCTTAATTTAGTTTTGACACTGCCATGAAATTGCAACACAAGCCATATTCACTAAAAAAAAAAGAAGAAAGAAATGTAAACTTTGGATTGAGGTTTTACCTTAGAAAACAGTCAAAAAATGCTTGCTAACTTCAGCAGAACCAGGTTTTTAGGTGATAACTGTGAAATAATTTTTTAGAATGCTGTGATCTAAATCTAATGTTCTAAATAAGTAATTAGTTCTTTATACATATACACACACACACGTATAGTTCTATGTAAAGTTACATAAATGCAAAACTGATTGCAGGAGCATGACTCAGTATGACTCAGTACATCTGCATCAGTTTTACAAGCTGAAGATTCTGTTTCTGCTTACTAATGAACAGTACTTTGGTTAGCTGCGGTCAGCTATCCTCCTTGCATTTCTTCCCCAGCCCCTTGTCCATGCCCAGCATAATCACTGGCAGGGCAGAGAGGTAAAAAGCAAAGGCCTTGACAGTGCAAACACTGTTAAGTGCCACTAAAACCCCTGTGTTGTTTACGCTGCCCTAGTCACAAATCTAAGCCACAACACCCTTTGAGCAGCTATGATGGGAATTAACCCTATTCCACTGGTGTTCCAGCCTGCCCAGTAGAGCAGGGATGTCTGGGCCCTGTGCCAGCCCAGACATGTGGCCATTGCTGATAACAAAATGTTCCCTTGCACAGCAGAGCATGATGATAAGTGATACAATAAACAGGCAAAGTCCAAACCAGTCACTAACTTGACAGACTTTAGTATAGGGTAAGGCAAAAAGTATGATCCCATGCCAATAACAGCTATAAATCCTACCTAGCACACTCTGATCAAGTATGTTATCTCAAAATCCTCTTGCCCCACATTGGACACCAAAAACGACTGCAGTAGGTTGGCCCAAGCTGGCAGCCAAGTCCTCACTCAGTCACTTGATGGCTTTCCCCTGGCAGGCTAGGAGAGAGAATTGGAAGGGCAAAAGAAAAGAAACTTGTGGGCTGATATTAAGGCAGTTTAATAAGCAAATCAAAGCTGCACATGCAAGTAAAGCAAAATAAGGAATTCATTTGCCACTTCTCATCAACAGACGTGTTCAGCTGCTTCCAAGCAGGCAAGACCTCGACAACCTGACAGTTGCTTGGGGAGACAAACACCATAACTCTGAACATTCCCCTTTTGTCCTTTTCCCCCCTTCATTTCTTGCTGAGCACAATGTCACACGGTCTGGGATATTACGTCCCCTGGTTCAGCTGTGTCCTCTCCCAGCCTCTTGTGCAGCCCCAGCCTCCTCACCAGTGGGGCAGGGTAGGGAAAAGAAAAGGCCTTGGTGCTGAACAAACACTGCCAGTACCAGCTAAACCAACGTGTATTATCAGATAAGTGCTAGTTTAGTCAAAAAAACAAAGCACAGCGCTATACAGGCTGCTGTGGAGAAAATTAACTCTATCCTAGCTGGACCACATACACAGTGGTTTAATTTTATTAAGCAGCCATCTTAGATTGAATTCACCAAGGCTTTTGAAAATCTGTAGTTAAAGCAGTCAGTCCTGCACAGTCTTTTACAGACTGTGGAATGAAATTCTGTGTATGTTGAGATTATTTGCAAAATACACAAGGAGAGCAATAATTCTTGCAGTTTTCTCAGAGGTGAAAGATGCATGTGACAGCATGAAGGCTAGCAAACATAAGCTCTTTTGAACTGAGGGACAAATGTGGTGCCAAAGTTCAGAGTGATACAGTAAATAATTTCACAAATCTGGGTGGATGCCTTCACGCTGGCCTTTTGATCCAAAGGTCCAAAGTTAACTGCTTTTAGCTTCAAACAGTGTTGCAATGGAGCTGCTGCCCTCTAATGCTCATTCCAGCTTCCAAGAGGCTGCAGGGTGTCCAAAGCTGACTGTCTGCAGGTGATGATAGCACAGGGGTGGCTGTGCTTGAAGCCTTGTGCTTTACTCACAACCACCTTTACTAGGTACAACCAAGTGTTTCCATTTTCTTTCCAGAGGTGCTGGTTGTATGTCTTCACACAGACTCTGAAACTGGTTGTGTCTGCACACACATGGATTGGAAAGGAGTTGGGAGTGTGTGTACAGACAGTTGAGCAGCTCTGAAATATGTACTGACAGCAGCACCACAGTAATTTCTCTAGAGCCTGATGCAGTAGTCCAGTATTATGACAGGTTTGTACAGAGTGCCCTGTACAATCTGAAGTTGGTGCAGGCAGTCTCATGTGGATGGGTACAGACACCTCTGCCTTTTAGAGGAGATATAACCTCCATTTTTGCCAGTTTTTCTGCTGGTGTTCTGAATGTAACACCTGCACTGCAGGGATACCTGCACTGAAGCTGGGCCAGCTCACCTTCACCAAGGTTCCCAGGAGTCAGCAAACTGGATGGTTCCCTCCACACCACCAGGACAGCAAAGCATGGTGGAGGACTAAAGCTGCATATTACCCATGGATTAGAGCCAGTGCTGATCCTGTTTCTGCATCCACTCGTAAACCTTAACTGTGCATCAGCACAGATGCAAAGGTGAATCTGGGCTTTGGGGCTCTTCTTATATTAAAGATGCCTGTAAAGGGTGCATGGCAAGAGCATGTCTGAGTGAAGTGCCAGGAGAACTCTGCAGAAAAAGCATCAAATGGGAATGTGGTCAGGACTCCAGACAAAAAACCAATCTTTTGAGCATCCTCCAGCACCCCCTGAAATCAGCATTTACAGTGATGGCCATTAACAGTGGTGGGTTCATCAGAATAATTCACTTTAGGATGGTGCTAAGGAGCAAAAGGAGGGCTTGCAACTTCACAAGCACTCATACTCATCAGATGTCTTTCATGACAGGAGAAGAATTTTTTGGCACATGCCTGAGAGAGGAAGATAAAGGCTCTGCCCATGCCCACATATGTGCTAGGGAAGATTGTTTTTCATTGTATGATCAATGTTACTATGAAGCACCAGAGAAAGGAGATGCAGCACTGTCCTATGTGGACCAACTGCTGTTTTGTATGAGTCAGTTACTCCTCGCAATCAGTGTAAAATATTCCTCTTCTTGCTGTGTTTATTCATGCTAACTCTAGATCATAACCAGTTTATCCACCTACACTTTCCTATCATTACTGTGCCCCATTCTCCATTTGTTTGTTACACCCAGTGCTTGAATCATGCTTTAATTACAATCTCCTCCAGATAGGGACTCACATCTTCTTGAATGTTTGTACAGCACTCTCCAAAACAGGCCATGGGATCATTCTCAGGGTTCCTGGGCACGTCTGTAACACCATTCCTAATGGGAGCAATATTGTGTTAAGCCCACTGTGACCTACATACACCAAGCACCAAGTAATTCAGACCAACCTATTGGCTTCTTCATTTAATAAAAGTACAGGGTATGTTTCTTCTAAGTTCTTGTTTTTCTTTGTAACACCACTATTATACTCTCTTTTAGAACTTCCCATTAATTTTTTTCCACTGTTTGTAGCAGACTTAAGTGGTTTTTCCATTTTTCCCCTCATGTAGCTGACTGCAAAATATTTTAAACTGTTACATCCACAATGGAATTGTACAGTGCTGTACAACATGACCTACCTTAGTCCAGGAGTTATCCTGATATCCTGTGGTAAGTAATTCCTCAAATTCAGCCATGAATACCTCATCTCTTAACAGCTCTCTGCTTCAGTCTGCATTGGACACAATGCAGAGCTTGCTGTGGTGTGTGGGGCAAAAGGGAAGTTTTCTGCCAGAGGCTTTTGATAGCAACCTATCTCCTGATGACTCCTATATTTTGAAGAGATGGTTATTTGTCCTTATGCTTCTGCAGGTCTCAGAAGCTTGGATTTTAGACTGGCTTCTGTATCAGCTTTGCTCCAGAGAACTACAATGCTGCATTTCCCCCCCCCATGCACAGGGGCTTTAAATTGACCCTCTATGGCTGCATAATATTTATGAGTTTCATGTTGAAAGCCCCCAGATTATCAAGTTGGGGGTTGGAAGTAGAAGACACAGGCTTTCAAGGTTATATCCAGTCTACTGTTCTAACAGATAGCTATCTGTAGCCTTTGATCTAAACTAATCATCCTGCATTTCAGAAATAATTTGGATTTTTTTTGTCCTTGTTAATTCTATTTCATTCCAACATAGATACTAGTTAATGGAGTCTACTTCCCCATATTAGTTATAATGGCCAAAATAATAAAATAAAAGTGGTGGCTGATGTTTGTCACATTTCTGCCTTTGTTCCTTCCATGCTCAGCAAAAGACAAATCTGTTTTATTGTCTCCTTCTGGATACTTTCTGAAATAATTGTACTGTCTTAGTGCTCACATACTGAGGAAGCATTCTGAACAACAGCTTCACAAGAGTGCAGTTTTTAAAGTTTTTAATTTACAGAAGATTTTCTCTAAACAATTTGGCGAGACTTTAGGAGAACTTTTCATGCACGTATATTTTATTAATTCCTCCACAATACACTGCGAAGAAAGAAATGGGTAAGATTAAGGAAAGTGTGAAAAACCCTATTTTTCACAGCTTATGTCTTCCATCTAAGAAAAAAATATTGTAAATGTTGAGGTTTTTACTATCAAACATATTTAACCTTTCCTTACTTTTCCTAGTAGAGTGGGGAGATGGAAAGAGAAGATGTGGAGGAAGGCTAAGAGAGAAGAGATAGAAGTAAAAAAAAAAACCAGGGAATAAAATTTTATCTTGTTCCCGAAGGCTGAAAATATTCCATGAAAATAAAACAAGTTCTCAAAAGAACAAAACAAACCTGGAGAAAACATGGAGTACTTAAATCAAAATTTTGCAGTTTCTTTTTATGTTCCAGTTTTTGGAGGAGAAATATAGGTTGCCTGACTGCATTTTTTTTTAAGGAAAAGGGCTGAACTGATGTAATTTGTTCTAATCTGCTGGAAACAGCACTTGAGCTCCAGTGGCACAACTCTAAGGATTGTTGTTTTGGAAAAGACCAAGGCCGTCCATGAGATCCTGTGAGCAGCCTGGAAGTTGTGGGAACTGTTGCCTCCAGGCAGGGCACACCAAGAACTCCAAGGTTTTGTTCTTTCCTCCTGTCCTTTCTCGGCACGACGTGATGGCCCCGACTGATCAGAGGGTGCACCACACCTTGCTAACAGCCCATATCCCTTTATTACCTGTTCCTGGGCCACATGCCAGCGGGACAGAGGTGCTGCTAAGTGAGAGGGAACCCCTGGCAACGCTTTTATCACTCGTTGTTTCAGCTCATTTCACTCTAACCATGCTGTTTGAAAAGATCAGCCGTTCCTTGCCTGTGGCTGAAATGGATGCCAATATTAACAGGAACCGATTCTTTTTATGTAGACTTTTGCTTCAAGCCAAGTGAAATGGCAATAATTTATTTTATTTTTCCCTAATAAACCTTACAGGTTTCCTACAGAGGAGAATGTGGAGAAAAATAGAAATTTTGCTAGACCTAGAAGACAGCCAGAAAGCAGCAAACCACTGATACCAGATGATCAAGACCAAAATATTTAGCTGTGTTTGACAGACAGCTGAGTAATCTTACAGCCCAAATCCTCTTTGTAGCTATGTTTACTAAGGTATGATTACACTAATAACAGTAATAAAATAGTAATAAATATATAATAGTAATAGATAGTAATAAAATCCTGCTCTACAAGGGATCTATTCTGGGGCTGAGAAGAACTTGTTCTTTCCCACCCAACTCTGTATATCCAGATGCCTAGGAGGCAGGATATGTAATTGCACAGGTGGGAGGCCTGACCCCTGGTGTGAATTCTCTCTGACATCAGTCAGTGTGGAGAACAAACTGTAGGTATAAAGTAGGAAGCCCTAGGAATGGAAGCAGTGCCGTGGAGATCAAGGGAGTGGAGCAAAGGGAAAGGTAAATCAAGTAGACAGAAAGGAATAGATTGAGAAGAAAAATAGCAAATAGTTCAGAGAATTGGCAAACCTCCAGGAACAGTAGTACTGGGCAAAAACTTAGATAATGACTTCAAATGTAATAGTTTTATTTTCCCGCTTGTCTAATATTTCTTCCGGATGGACCACAAGGCGCTGCTTTATTAAACCACAGACATGATCCATGCTCTTATCTCGCGAAAGAGAAGAAAGCGGCAGGGCTCAGCGGCCGAACGAGTCTGGGCCATGAAAGCCCGGAGGAGCACAGCACAGCGGGCAGGGATCTCTGTGCTGACGGGTTTCCAGAGAAGGCTCGTACCTGCTCCCGGAGGAACGGGGGGAGGAGGAGCTCCGGGCACGACCGACCCGCGGGGCTCCCGCCCTGCCCCGCCTCTCCCGCCAGCGCGGCTGCTGGCCCCGCCCACGAGGGCGGCCTTGCCCAATCCGAGCGCGGTCCGGGGCCCCGCCTCCCGCGCGCCGGCCAATCAGCGTGGGGCGCAGCTCCGCTGGCCGCGGCCGGAGCCGCCTCCCGGGAGGTGACGGGGACGCGGCCGCACCGGCGCCTCGGGCCCCGGGAGCGCCTCCGGCCCCGGCCCGGCCCGACCTTGGCCCGGCCCGGCCCGGTATGGCGGACTCGCACGGGCGGCAGCCGGCGCGGCGCTCCGCCCGGGCTGCCGACGGCGGCGCCTGCTGCTGGGCGCTGCCCACGGCGCTGCTCTGTGCCTACGGCTTCTTCTGCAGCGTGCGGCCGTCGGAGCCTTTCCTCACCCGGTACTTGCTGGGGCCGTACAAGAACCTCTCCGAGACCCAGGTACCGCGTCCCCGTGTGCCTTCTTCCCCCCACAGCCCCCCCGGGGGCTGTGTGTCTGTCTGTCTGTGCTTTGTTGGCAATACGCGGGTGCTGGCGGTCACCGCTGTCTTTTCCCTTCCGCAGGTGTTCAACGAGATTTTCCCGGTGTGGACTTACTCCTACCTGGCGCTGCTCTTCCCCGTGTTCCTGGCCACGGACTACCTGCGGTACAAGCCCGTGGTCCTGCTGCAGGGCCTGAGCCTCATCGTCACCTGGTTCATGCTGCTCTACGCCCAGGGGCTGCGGGCCATCCAGTTCCTTGAGTTCTTCTACGGCATGGGGACTGCCACCGACATTGCCTATTATTCCTACATCTACAGCGTCGTCGATATCAATCTGTACCAGAAGGTCACCAGCTACTGCCGAAGTGCCACCCTGGTGGGCTATACAGTGGGCTCGGTGTCCGGGCAGGTCCTTGTGTCAGTGGCGGGATGGTCCCTCTTCAGCTTGAACGTTATCTCCTTAACCAGCATATCCATTGCCTTTGGCACAGCGTGGTTCCTGCCCATGCCACAAAAAAGCCTTTTCTTTCACCACCTCACAAGTCAGCGGCTTAGTTGTGAAATGAAGGTCATGGACTGTAAAAACGGAGCGGCTGTTCAGGATCATCCCGATGTGCAGAGGGCACCTGGCTGGGAGGATGAGACAAAAGTTCCCTTAAATGGGGAGGGTCATTCAGCAGAGAAACGGGTGAGTTATGCCCTGGGTTTAACTGAGTAGAAGATGCCATTCTGATGTGGCTGTAACACATGCATATACGTATGTAGCAGTAGAGATGTAATATCTAACAGCAAAAAAGTATCCCTTTACTTGTTCCACTTCCTTATTTATGGCACGGGGGGGGGGGGGAATTATTACTGGCATCCTTTTGCTGTTTGAGCGTGGTAGGCTGCTCCTTAGTTTTTCTGAAATTGCTCTTTATGTTTCACACGGCTGCAGTTTGAATGCTCTGGGCCATCAGATTGCCATCCAACAGTAGAAAGCAAGGGACATCTCTGGGACACTAAACATTGAGCATGTGTCTGAACTCTGTGTGTGCTCCTGGATGCACCCAGTGACTTGCAGAAAAAAAGATAATTCTTCTTGCACTCGCATTTTGGCACTGTTATTCTAACTGTTGTGCAAGATATGCTGTGTAATAATTGGGGTTTATCATATGATCCTGGAAGGAAGCTGGTCTAGGAAAGAAACTGCAGTAGTTCTTGAGTGCACTTGGAAGCAGACATTGATTAGTTGTAGAAAGGCAGAATGTGGATAAATTGCAGGAAGCACATCTGCATAATATCTGTTTAATGCAGCCCCTGAGAATGTCAAGGTGACATGTGGCTTTTGTGGGCTGCATAACTTGGCAAAGTTATTTGTATGGAAACAAGTGCAGGGACCCTTGCTTGGTGGAGGGACGTGCTGTGTCCTACCGTGGGTGAGCAGCCTTCAGTTTTGAGGACCAGTGTGAGTGTGTAGTTGCCTGCTGGGCAGGTCCCTGCTGTCCACACTGCTCCAGGGAATGCAAAGATGTGGAGATTCCTGGCAGGGGGATTCAAGGCCCTGGGGAGAGGACAGAAGGAGGCCGTGCTGGTTCTGAGGACAAGCCAGAAGGTAAGCGCAGCTGCTGGATTAGTCAGCAGTGGGTATTTCTTAGCAAGTATGCCAGAGTTAGCTGGGGGAGGCAGCATCCAGGGCTGCTTTCTGCTTTTCCAGCTACAGCTGAGAATTAAAGGTATTAACATTCCAGGGACTTAATCCTGCCCCATCCAGCACGATCTTGTGTGAGCAAGGATATTTCTACTCGAGTTATGCTTGCTTGCTGAAGGGTATTTGTTAAGACAAATTCTATACCATAAACATATAACTTATCTGTCCCTTTTGTTTACCTTACTCCTCTCCTGTGAGAGTACATGTAGTACCAAAGTAGTGCAGAAAAGTTTAGAAAAGGAGCAAGCACACCTGCCTAACTCAGCAGAGGTCACTTACACCAGGGGCTGAAGGCTGAGAAGCACTGGAGTGTGATGATTGTCCTTCTTACTGAGGTAACAGCAACCATATTTCACAAACATGGATGGCTGTAGGAATAATTGTACTGAAGAGGCACAGGCAGGGCAAGTGGACCTTTCTGCCTTATCAGACACGTGCTTGGGGCTGAACAGCCAAATCAGTTTTGGCATTGTGTGTGACTGTTCCCTTCTCTTGTTTTCCTGCACCTAAACTTGAGCTTCGTGTGAAATCATCCGTGTGGGAGTTGTGTCAAAGTCACATTGCCACAAGCTCACCTCTTCCCACAAGTTCTGTTGTGTTTTGGAGGAACGGTATCCACATGCAGAGCTAGAGTTACGCCATTGGCAAAGCCCCGGTGGGACTGTGGGGTGTTTGATAAAGATGCTTAGAAATCAGTGATGCTTGAGGGAGTAGGAGAAACTTTTGGGGTTTTAGTAGAAACTTTAGTAGAAACTTTGAAATGAGTTTTATTGCTCATGGAATATAGTCTTTCCCAGGCACACACTGCATGATTCCCCCAGGGAAAGGGCATAATGCCAGGAGCTCAAAGTTGCTGCTGCTGTCTGGAAACCACTCTGAAACTGGACGTGTGACTGCACAATGTGCAATAGCTCAGTCCTGTGACAATGCTGTGTTTCCCTGCAGGGAATCCAAGTTCACAGGGGCCTGAGGTGCTGGGTGGGCCTTGGGGTTCTGCCCAGTCTCGAATGAAGTAACTGCTCCTCCTACTCAGCCTAGAAGGGTCTTGCCCTACAGAGTCTATACTATGTTTGTACATGTGTGCATGCAGCAAATGTAACCAGGAACTTTTGTCTACAAAGTGAAGACATGCTCTTTTCTTCCGCTGCTGTTGATATAAAATGGTAAAGAACAGGACTGTAACAGTATATATAGAAAGCAATTTTGATTGTTGCTAGAATTGATCTATTTGCAATTATTTTTAGGAGTCTTCCCCCTTTCATGCTCTTTCTAGAAATATTTGGAGTGGAAAGCTTCATTTTTTATCTCATGCAATTTGTCAGTCACTTGTATGTGCAGGAGCTGCTATTTGCAACTGCAGTGTCTGGTGGAAGTAGCTTCTGTTTCCGTTTAGATCCCCAGGTGACATCTCTCACCTTGAAGCATTCAGGGGTAGAGTGTGTGGTAATGAGATTGCTTCTTTGAGTATTTATAAACTCCCAATGCCTGTTCTAAAGAAAATCAACTTTTTGGGGACAGATAAAGTTCTCTGTGCTACAAAATTTGGTTGAATTTGAATCAGGACTTAAAAGTGTCAGTGATACTTTTTGCCTTTATGATGTTAATGTCTGGTTTCTGATCCTGTCTTGTCAAAGTGGATATTGTGTCCTGTTCTCTGGTGTTTCTTCTCTGGTATCCTTCAGTTGCTCACATAACATGTGGCAGTCCCTGCTCTCTGCTGGGGAGAGCCAGAGATGAAGGGGTGCTTGGGACTGAACCCTTCCTCTGCGTGTAAGGATACAGCCCTGTTTGGCACAGAGGGATGGGAAAGCTTTGTATTCATTACTCTGTGAGGTTTGTGACCAAGAATGGTCTTGTCACTCACCTGAAAGGGGCAGTTTTGTGGAGCAGTGTGAAGTATTCATAGACAAAGACTTAACATTTCTCTCCCCTTCCTTCTCCAATCTATGCAGATGCAGAAAGTAGACATCGTAAAGGTGCTCAAAGATCTCTGGCGGGACTTCCTGCAGTGCTACTCCTCCAGGACCATGCTCTGCTGGTCCGTGTGGTGGGCACTGTCCACCTGTGGCTACTTTCAGGTCATCAACTATGCTCAGGGCCTGTGGGAGATGGTGCTGCCTTCTCACAGCGCAGACATCTACAATGGTGCTGTGGAGGCGGCCTCGACGCTCCTGGGTAAGCTTCTGGCTTAGCTTCTGCTCTGCTCTGAGAAATGTCTTGCTTCCCTCAAGGTCACTAGAGCATGATTTGGAAGTGCCATGCATTCCCCCAAGCATGCAGGAGAGGTCAACCCTGGAATCTGGGGTGAGTCTTCCCTGACATGCACAGGTAGGGTGCTCCGTGTGAGTTAGTTGCTGAAGCAGCCCTGATTCTTGTAATCCAGTACGTAGGTGTTTAGAGGAACCTCCCAAGTCAATCTGCATTCTGAAATACTTGGCAGAAGGTTCCAGGCATGTGGCTGAGTGTGTGTTCTTGGCTGTCACCATGACAGTGGGGTTATATTTTAGCCACTCAGAGGCAGACATGGGGTCCTGTTAGGTTTTCCTCCTGGAGCCTGTGAAGGTTTCCTGTACACACAGCATGCAGTGAGCCATGTTTAGTCATTTCAGCACTGTAAGGAGCAGAAGCTATTAAGATGAAAGGAGTTGGTTGACTTGAAATGGACAGGTAGGTCAGTCAACACAAGCATTTGTTTATTAAGTTGTTTAATACTGTTTCATTACCAGAACTAGGACAATACCTTTTTAAAATAGCTAACATACCCTTACAGATGTTGCTACAGCATTTCCCTTTTCTTTGATGGAGTCATTGTTCCATCATCTGCTGTGGACCTCACCTACTGGGGGCAAAAGAAACCAAGGTACACAAGCAAATTATTAGTGCTTCCTTGGGCGTGGTCAGCCTCTGCTTGAAGTTCAGTTGGAAGCTGTGGCTGGTTTATAGTTCTAAAAGCTGGTCCACAACCCACTGTTAGTTGGGTTTGAAACTGCTGGCAACTTGATAACTTTGTCTATTCAGTTCTTGGTGTGCTAAACCTGCCCTTAAATAGCTTGCTCTCATACACTGTTTCTCCGCTCTCATACACTGTTTCTCCACTCTCCCGTGAACCTGTGGCTCTTATCTCTTGTTTGGATTGGCTTCCTCTACCATTCTACCTTTGTCCCAGAAGGAAAAGAATTGATATCAAAGAAAATAAGACCCATAATGTGGCCTAATAGCAGCACAATTTAAAAACTAAAAAACAAGGCAGGAAGAGTATTCTTCAGACCTTATCATGAACATCTTTGATAATAAGGTCCCTTTTTAAAAGGCCTGTGAAGAATGGACCTAAACTCTTGTAAGACTGAAGATTTTAGTTTCCCATTTTTATTTTTTTCCTCAAGTATTTTTATAAATAGTTGAATCATTTTGGGTGATGTTTTCAGGTAAATTAGTCTGAACTACTCAAAAGAGAGAATCCTTCCAGTTGATAGAGATTAATTGCTTGAAAGAAGCAAAGTTTAATGAATTAATAGTCACAACTAAAAGCTTGAAGTGTGTGACAGGACTGGAAGTCCTAACATCTGTTAAGAATGAGCATGCACTGACCTGACTTCCTAGGTGCTAGTGCAAATGCTCTAACTTCTGATTTCCAGTTTGAATTTATTAATGAGATGTTTATTTATCTCTGTCATGCTAAGGTTGTATTTTAGCACAAAATCTTTGCTCTGGGCCAGACAAGCCAGGTTTTTCTAGTTCTTTGGTAAAGTTAAGTTTTTTGTTCTCTTCCTTACTAGCCTGTCTTTGCACCAAACCTGGTTTGAGCTGATTCTTTTTGAAGGTGGATAATCAGAATTGCATTCAACTTTATTCAGTGAGGCCTCAGACTTACAGAAGAACATGCTGTTCCCTCTTCTCCCTGTGCTAGAAATACCTCTCCTGCTGCATCCCAGATCTGATTTGCCATTTTCATTGCTTTCAGTCATTCTGTGCTCAGTTAGGAGCAACGTTTGACAGCCTTTGCCTAAGGTGCTGTTGCCACCCCTGCCCTGCAGAAGGGTTTAAGTTGGCATGGTGACTCATTAAGCTTTCCCTGTCCTGGGAAAGAGAAGTAGTATTCCTTCTAGGGAGAGCAGCTCACTGTTAGGCTGTATCCCTGCACCTTCTTTGGAGTGTGGCAATCCTTTATCAGGTTGGGTTGTGAAACCAGTGGATCAGTTGAATGTGTCTCACTGAAGAGATTGAATATATTAATTTGGTGTCAGGTTGATGCAACCTTAGCACATAGGGAGAGTACAACTTCGTGAATTTCCATGAGATCCTTGTGTCTATTACCAAATTTCAGAATTGCTGAGACAGTAGGAAGAGTGCTCTAGGACTTAGCTTCTTATTGCATCTCAGAGTTTTGCTACTTGGGGAGCCAGACTTTCAAAGAACAAGATGTTATGTCATGTCACAGCAGGCACCAAGAAGACTTTAGTAGGGGAAAATAAATCCTTTCCCTTGGCATAGTGCCCTTCTTCACCAGTCTGCAAGATTGATGGAAGGTCTGACAGGATTGAAGGCTTGTGCAAACTGGTGGTACATAAGGAGTCTTGGTGTTCTTGAAGGTTTTCTAAGACAGCAAGCCAGCTAAGAGCTACAAAGAGCTTAGATACTGCACTGTAGCACTTCTGTGCAGTTGTCTGCTGCTGAACACAATCCTGTTTTTCAGAGATGTCCTGTAAACCTCCCTTTGTCAGTATGCTGTTTGTCTGGTTTGCTGTGTACAGCCATTATGCTGTTGGTTGCTATTTGGCTTGTTTGCAGAACAAGGCCTACTTGGAATGGGAATTTTCTATTAATGTCATATGTATTTAGGCTTCTCAGTAGCTGCAGCCATGATAGTGCATGAAACACACCTTGTCTGCTCGTTGAATTGCAGGAAACACCACATGCTTTCCTGTCCTATGATTTGTCTTTTATCCCCATCCCCTCTTCATAAAATCCAGCCAGAGTTACAAACCTCTCTGGGTTGTAAAGGATTGTTCTTGCACAATCAGTAGTGCATGGTTATACCCTGTGATTAGGCTGCATCCCAGGAGATGTGGATTTGGACTCCTTGTCTTACTGTTACAGCCCAGTGTAGAGAAGACAGTAAATGTAGGTTTTTCTGCTTCCTGGGAGAGAGCTCTAACAGCTGTGCATTGAAGTGAGTAGTGTCTTTATCCCTCCTACCCTCTGCTACAGCATCACTAAATAATTGGGTGAGTGCTTTTGAGAACCAGGTTTGCATTTCTCAACAGAAATTGCCCAATTATTGACAGCACTGCCACAGTCAAGCACAGAGGACTGAGTAGAAGTGATCTGAGGCCTGGGGCTGTCAGGCTTCTGGAGACAGCAAGGAGACTTTAAAGGCAGTCAGCATTGATCTGTGTAATTTTTTTCCTGTTCCTGTAGAAGTAAATGGGAGTTTACAGCAGGGTTTCAGGTGAGGGAGGGGTCAGGAAGGAGAGCTGCTGAGGTGTTCCCATTTGTGTACTCCACTTCATTCATGTTTGGCTGTTAGGGGTATAGAGCTCCCAATGTACCATCTCCAAATTGCTCCAACTGTAATTACTAAGATTTATGTTTTCCTTCCCCTCACAGGAGCTGTTGCAGTTGTTGTTGTGGGTCACATAAAAACATCCTGGGCAATGTGGGGTGAAGTGGCACTTGCCCTGTTCTCCTTTCTTATTGCTGCTGCTGTGTATGTCATGGACACTGTTCGTAACATCTGGGTGTGCTATGCATCTTATGTCATCTTCAGAATTATCTACATGATGCTAATCACAATAGCAACGTGAGTATCTCTGTAACCTAAACTGCTCTCAAGGTTACAGCTGGTGTGCAAGCAGTGCATTACTCTGTGTAACAAGAGTCTGTTGCAAGGATTTGTGTTTTGATTCAGGTTGGAAACTGAGGCATGGGGATATATTTGGCTGGCAGTGTGCCCAAGCTTAAGTCTTGTGACTCTGAAGTGACTACTTCTAAATATTAGCTAGTGCTGATTGCTAGGGGAATGTTTTTCATAAATGTGGCTGGAGTGAAGTGTTAACAGATGAGGAAATGATAATTCTTTGACTGGGTTGAAGCACAGCTTCCCCTAACCTGTAGGAAAATTACTTCAGTTTTATTTGTCACTTTGGGGATGAAAGCATAGCTGGTTTTGAACCATAAAATCACTCCAAGACAGCTCAAGCACAAGAGGGGTGATGCTGAAACCGGCAACTGCAAAGGGAGTTCTGCTTAGAAGGATGCAAAAGGTTATGGACCACACAGCCACAGACTGAAACTTTGAGATTGGCAGCAGCTCTCTGGGGTCAGAGTGCATTGCATCTTCTCCACAGGACAAGACCTTTTACACCAGACAGCAGGGCTGCTTCAGTAACACTGAAACCCACAGACCTCCCTAAGTGGTGGGTTGTTTGTTTGTTTTTAAAAAAAGGTGTTGCATGTGTCTATGGGTCTCTTGTAGCTTCTAAATTAGTCCATCATGATTCTGTTTAGAAAAGGACACTATCCATGCAAAGTGATTTAGCTGTGAAAAATACTAAACCAGTCAGTGTAACTCCTCAGGTTGCAGAGTCATTCTGTCCAGAAAAAACGTTCCAGCCGTTCATGCATTCCCCTGCTTTTCCCCTTATGTTTCTGGTCATCCCTTTCTTTCCAGGTTCCAGATTGCCACAAATCTCAGTGTGGAGCGGTATGCCCTGGTGTTTGGGGTCAATACTTTCATTGCCTTAGCACTTCAGACTCTGCTCACTGTTATTGTTGTGGATGCCAGTGGGCTTGGCTTGGACATCTTCACCCAGGTATGATAGATGCTCTTACCTTTCTTGATGGGAGGTTGGGAAGGGAGGAAGATAAACCAAGCTCTAAAGCTTCTCAGCTACCTGTTTCTGGGTCAAGGATTTGACAGAGAAATATCCGCTGATTCCTGATATTTTAGAAGTGGAAGGGAACTCATTTATTTTATTAACATTCCTATAAATCTGGTAACTGCTTCGTTTAACCACTTTCTTCTTTTCTTTTCATCTTGTCTGCAGTTCATGATTTACGCCTCTTACTTTGCGGCCATCTCACTGGTGTTCTTGGTCAGCGGCATCTGCAATATTGTGAGAGTTTACAGAAGACAAGAGCAGGTGCAAAGCAGATCTCCTGAAAGCCAGTAGTCCACCAAGCAAAGGCTCTTGGTGACTACATATGAAGAAATAGGTCTGTTTTTAATCTCTGCCTTTTCTTCCCAAGGCAGTCACCTTAATGGTATATGATCCATATTTATACTATATTAGTAGCACATTTTAGAAGGTGAATGTATTAGCTCTTACGTAAGTAAGAACAAATATCTTCTTTCTAAAATGCCTTTTGTTCTTCTGTTGCATGTATGGGATGTGCAGCAAAGAACAGTAAATTTTCTCAGAGAATGAGAACCTTGGGAGGTTTTAGTCTAACACTGTCCATCTGCAGGCAGTTTTGTGATTGTCTGGTCAACTGCTGCTCTCTATCATGAGGTGCTGCTACAGGGCCGAAATGAGGGCACACTAACAGACCTCTCTGTGGAGAGCCTCAGGCCAGGGACAGGAGGTGGCCTGAGGGCTGTGCTCTGCAGTGTGGCTCTCTCTGAAGCTGCCCTGTGATGCTGGATGCTCTGTTTTGAGGACTGGTACACGTACATTTCTGCATAGGCACATGCTTCCTTGAGGAGCTTGTACTGTTTCTCCTGTTCCTGTCTGTCATCCCTGCTGCCAGAGGTTTACCTTGGCTGATCATGGTGCTTACCCAAAAACATAACTGTCCTGGGGAATCTGTGGCACTGGTGGAAGGGCTGTCAGCAGCACTACTTGTGCCACAAAGGCCTGTGCTCATGGGACTGTAACTGGAGGGGACACTTAGAGGGAGTTGAAGTAGGCAAAATGCTAATCCAAGGAACCCTTGGATAGCTTTGCCTCTGTCCCTTAGGGCTGCAGGTTCCTGTGATTACAGGAGTCATTGCCTCACAACCCACGGGCTAGACTGTTTCAGGGGGTGGTGTATGTTAGTATAGCACTGAGAAAGAAGGTAACTCACAGGATTTTAAGGTATTCTTTGTGCCCTTAGACAATTGTGACTGTGGTGATTAAATTGACACTTTCAATTATGGTAGTTAGCAGAATGACTGCCTGAGGCTTTGGAAAATGATGATTTATGGTCTGTCATTTTTCCACCCATATTTTAAAATGCCTTTATGCTTCTGATGGATCTCTGTCCACTAGTTCTACCTCTTCTTTCCACATAAGCAGAACAATGAATGTTTAGAGTGGGCAAGTCTTTTGTTTTGCCCAGTTTAAGCAATTTGGGACTTGCCTCAAACCTGATTTTTAAAATAATTTATCTTTTCCAAATTGCTTCAACACTAAGGAGGAGTTGCACAGACTTGTCCTGGGCTTGGGTACCTGGATACTCAGGCAGCATGACCAGCACAGCAGCAAATGCCTATGGAGTGTGACTGTTGCTGTGCAGGTTGTGGTGAGTTTGAGTGTACAGGGGAGCTGGCAAAGGAGAAGGTGCAATGCACCCTTTCCCTCTGTGCCTTCTCTCTTTGTGTTCGTTAGAGCTTCTTTCTTCTTTCAGCTGAAGAAGCAGCTTTGGTTCATCACCTGCTTTTAGTGTCATGGAGACTTCACAGTATAGGGGCTGGGAAGGTGTTTTTCCCCTGGCTGGGACATTTCTCATCACTTTCTGTGAGCCTCAGCCTTTACCACACAAGGTGTGTGATTAATGTGTTTGGCATGGGATCCTGGGATCCAGGGAGCCCTTCCAGGCCGGCTGCTCAGGGGAGCCCACTTGCCAAAGCTTTTCTTTCTGCAGGCTGCCTCCTGAATCAGCCCCCTAAAGAGGGGCTCAGCTGCACTGGCATTTACACATGTAGCCTTAACTGCCTTATCCTGAAATGGAAACTTGAAGCCACCCATGTATATATTCCTTTCTCTATAGTTTTTTTTTTTTCTTTTAAAAAATAATATCTGAAGCCATGAAATACTAGCTGATGAGCTATCCTGGGACAAGGATAGTCTGTCCTTTGAGTTCCTTGGTCTGATGGCAGTTGGAGCAAGGCAGGGGGAGTGGGTGTACAGCACTCCTGTCAAGTGACCAAAAGCAGCAGCTCAGTTTTAATCATACTTCAAATACAGATATCAAATCTTTGATGGGGAAGAGCCCGGTTATTTTAAATGCAAGTCACAAATTAACTAATGACTTAGAGCAATATCAGTGATTTTTGTACCAAAGTAATGAAACTGTAGCAATAGAAAAGCTTGCTACGTTGTGTATGTCTTCAGGCCCACAATGGAAGCCACACCTGGATGTTGTTCAGGTTCTGAGCTGTGCTGTTGCTGTGGTGATGAGGTGATTATAGAGCCTGATGGGAGCTGTATGCAGAGTTAACAATGATTCTTATGAAAATCTGTAACCATGTGGACATTGTTGGTTTCTAATTAAACAGCTATTTTTGTTAAATAAAAATACTCTGAGATATCCTGTGTGGTTGTCCTGGGGTGACTTTATGATACTGGTATCCCCAATCGTCTGGTTTATGTTATATATTAAGTTCTGCACCTTTAAGACTGGCTCTGAGAGCAAGAGAGGGGGTAGAAGAAGCTGCAGTTTGTGTTAAAGAAAAACATCACTCCCACACATCTCGCTCCTGGACTGTGGTGTCTGCAGCACGGACAGACAGCAGGACAGAGCTTCTCTCTGGCTTTTAGTTAGTTTTAGCTAGCTGAGGCAGAGGAGTTCCCTGGACCTTTGTTTTTCCCTTTTTTCCTGGATCTGTGCAAGCCTGCTCTGGACTGAATACCCAGCCAAACCCCGGGAGCTCACGCCTGTGGCCCACTGGGGCCTGGGCCTTGGCACTTTCCAGTGCCGGAGGGACTGATAAGAAACTGAGCGAGCCGTTCACCACATGAAAAGGGCTTTTCTTCCTAGACTTGCCATCCCATCGAACAGCAAGAGGTTTTATTATTATTTAATATTACTCAATTTCTGTTAAATAAACAGCTTTTTCCACTTCTCTCCAAAGAATTTTTTTTTTTTTCTTTTCCTGGACCAGAAAGTGAGGAGGGGCATTTCCCTGGGGAAATCCCCATTTGGAGTTTTCCTCCCTAATTTGCCCTAAACTAGGACAGTGGTCAGTGCTTTTTTTTCTATTTTGATATCCTGCTAATCCACAGCATTGCTGCTGTAGGTTGTTCTGAGCATCTTTGTAACAAAGAGAAAAACAATTTAGAACAAAACATACAAAAAGAAGCAAGACTTCAAGAAGTTGATAGT
The DNA here is from genome assembly GCF_030490865.1 of Poecile atricapillus. Taxonomy (NCBI): domain Eukaryota; kingdom Metazoa; phylum Chordata; class Aves; order Passeriformes; family Paridae; genus Poecile; species Poecile atricapillus. The sequence continues at coordinate 94,563,512 of NC_081249.1, forward strand.
TGCTGGTGGGCTTGTGTGAGTTTGTGTAACTGTGCAAGTGTCTTGTATTGGGGATTCTTAAGTGCTGAGCAGTCCAGAAGCACCACTCTAATTGCAGTGCAGACTGGTCTGGTGAGGGAGATCATCACTCACCAGTGCAGGGTAGCCCAGGATGCTCTGGTCTAGCTGGGGGTTACAGTGAGGGGGAAAGCAGGTTTGCCATGCAGGACTTTTCTACTTACATTGACCTAATTACAAAATTACAGCATTTTTCCTTTAAGGCCTCAAGCTCGCCATCCTGGCACTTCCTGCCTTATAAGACTCTCCTGTGCTGTGTTTCTAGAAGACATGGCTTGTACCTCGTAATACAGGCTAGGCTGGAGGGTACAGTGGTTTGTGTTGGGTAGTAGCCCAACAAGCCCTCTGCACAGCACCAAAAACAAGAGAAAATGAGTGTTCTGGGGAGGAAAGGAGGAAGGGAGGTTTTCTTACACATGCTTCCTTCAGAGCTTTGTTGCTGAGTTTTATTGCTGAAGGACAGGACTGTTGGCAGGTTCTGAATTTCATTCATCTGCCTTCCCTGGGTGAATACAGGGTCAGCTGTGGAGGGATGAGTTTCTTAACAGTGTAGGGGATTAAAATCTCTGCTTGTGCATGTCAGGAATATTAGTAGGTCATACAGGTATAGCATTTCCCTTAGGTGGGTTCAAGTGATTCTCCTCTGGTGCTGGTGAAAGGCTGCTCTCTCCTGCAAGTGAAGCGAATCCATGTGAACTGTGGCAATCCTTGCTCCTCCAATCGCATCCTGCCACATCGTGTACAGCTGAGAGAGCTGAAAGGGGCACAGAGCTGCTGTGAAGGAGCAGAATTTCTGCGTTGGAGATTGAGCACGCAGTGCGGTTTGGCGGAGATGAGATAAACGCTACACACGCCTGTCTGTCTGGGGTGCTGTGACTGTTTCTTTGTTCCAGTTGACGCTGGGGACTCCTGCAGGTGAGTGTTACAAATGAATCTCTGTCCTGCGCTGGGCTTGCTATGATGCTGGGAGGATGAGGTGTAGTTCCTGGCATCACTGCTACAGTGAGAGACAGGGTGCTGGGCTTGTTCTGTCCAAAAAGCAAGGAATAGGCAGAGCTGCCAGAGGCTGCTGTTTCAGGAGCAGCACCCACTGCTGTCCCCCTGGGCTAGCAGGGGCTGTGAGAGGCTGCCAGGGCAAGGCAGGATTACAGGGTTACACTCAACCCCTGCTGAGGCTGTGTGCGTGTGTGACGGAGCTGGCTGCTCTGGCAGCGCTCTCAGGGAAAGGGAAGGGCTCTGTGTGGAACCGGTTGTGTTTTCTTCTCTATCAGTGTGATCATAGCCAAGTAGTGGGAAGGAAAGAGGGGTTTTGGCTGTGGAGGGGCAGGAGACTGGATACTCTGAACCCTGTTCCCAGTGGCTTTTGACAGTGTAAACTGTTTCCTACACTACATAAAAAAGGTGTTAAGGTGCTTGTTTAATATTGCACTGGAGGTGTTACGCAGCCTTTGTCTGTGAAACACACTGTACGTGAATCTGTTCCCTGAACACAGTGTCTGATGCATTAGTGACATGGAAAACAGCAGCCAACATGTCGGGGTCTGTCCTTGGAGATCTGCACTGCTTTTCTGTTGGTTTCGTTGCATTTTTCATAACCATGCTCTGCATCTTCCTCACATATGGGAACATCTGAAAACCTACATTTAATGACATGTGGGTTAATGGATGCATAGATGAATTTTGATTGACCGTAAATCATTAAGTTATCATTAAGTTATTATTACCAAACATTACAGCTTGACATTCCAACAATGGGGTCTAACCCTTGCCTTTATCACCCTGATTTGTGATTAGTCACATAAAGTATCTCTTGCTAATGAAAAGGACAGCGCTGGCTTTTAAGATGAAGGATAGTCTTACAATAAAAGCAGAGAAAAAAGCCTTGGTATTGTATCCAGTTCCCTGTATTTTAGTCTGCTATGAACTTGTCGAAATGTGGAAAATCAGAAATTCAGCATATTGCCCTGAAGGGTGGGATAACTGCATGCCCCGGGTGGTTGAATTTTCACCAGGTACAGCAGGAACCATTGCCAAGCAGGTAACTGAGCATTATCTCTGCTAAGTGTAAGGGAGCCCTTACAGCCCACTAGAGCCAATGTCAAAACCTGGTTTTCTTTTTCACTGTATGGTGTAGGATGAGCAGAAACCCTGAGGTCATGGAGTCCATTCTCCTCCTATAGCATGTGGCCTATGATGACAGATGTCTTTAGAGAACTCATGCGCCCCACCTTGAAGGGGTTCAGCTTTTCTGTCCCATGTGACTTTGAGTGAAAGACTGACCCTACTTGAGTTACTCTGAGAGTTATCAAAGCTCTGGCTTCGTGGCTGTCTTCTGCTTGTATTTTCTTTCATTAGCATTAACCCTTTAGTACAGGGGAAGTGCTTCCCTCTGAGGTGTGTGGCCTTGTAGACGTCATCTTTCACTTTCCCAGGCCAGTGTATTCAAAACTTGGGGCCATGGCCATGTGAGGGACAGTGTGATGGGCACCATGTCAGTGCTGCCACTGAGGAGAACTCCTTCCCTCACTCTCTCCCTCTTTTCCCCCAGAGGGGCCTCTGCTACTGCAGCCCAAGCTGGTGGAAGGGCTGAGGAGGGTCATCCCCCCAAAATGCCGTGCTGAGAAGTGTCTTGTGATGCTGAGTGAACTTTATCGCTCTGAACGGCTGCTGGCAGCTGCTCGCCCTTGCAGTGAGCTCTGTGTGTGCTCAGTGGGGAGTCTGGTGGTCACACAGCTCTTGGGGGACCTGCTGGCCTCAGGGGCACAGCATTCACTGCCTGTGGGGGGTTTGGTTGTCCCTAGAGGAGACTGCAATCTGCCACCTCCCTCCAGTTCCACTGAGGAGTCTGAGCCTTCTCTTTCTGCCAGCCCCCTCTGGCCCCACAGGTAAATCAGGGTGGGGTTTTTTGGCCTGTCTTTTTGTTTTTGTCTGTTGGTTTTTTTTTCCAGATGGGAATTAATTCAGGGCATTTTCCTGGTTTATTTGTTTGTTTTTCTCATTCCATGTTCAAGGAGCAGTGTGTGGTTAACACAGAGAGGTGTGTCTCTGGAGATTCAGTGCTGTCTTCTTTAGTGGTGAGACACTGGAACAGGTTGTCCAGAGAAACTGCGGATGCCCCATCCCTGGAGGTGTTCAAGGCCAGGCTGGATGGGGCTCTGAGCAGCCTGGTCTACTGGAAGGTGTCCCTGCCCACGGCAAGGGGGTTAAGAGTTTCAAGATCCTGTTCCAACCCAAACAATTCTATGATTTTGTTATTAACAAAAGCCCAAATCCTGACACTGCTGGCTCTTGGGCTGATCCGATCGCTCATTACCAGCCGGATCATGATGAATAATACAACACGCGAAGCGAGGCTGCCTGCTGAGGATTGAGTACATAATTTAAGAGCATCAAAGAAGGGCTTTCGGCTGGACAGGGAGAGCGGGTTGCCGCTTTCCTGGTGGGGTGTGTGTGCCCCCGCTGCCCTCAGCGCTCTGCTTCCCGACAGTTTCCAGGCGTTGGATGGAATTGTGCCACACGGAAAAGGGGGCAGCGAGGGGGGCCCTGCCGCCGAGGCCCGTCTCCATGGCAACGGGGCGGTGCGGCCCACGGGAGCCAGGGCCCTGCGAGAGGCGGCGTTTGTCCCTCGGGAGGCGGTGTTTGTCCCTCGGAAAGCGGTGTTTGTCCCTCGGGAGGCGGCGTTTGTCCCTCGGGAGCCACCGTGTCACTGACCGGCGCTGGCGGACGGGGCGGCCCCACCGCTGTCACGGCAACCGCGACGCCCGGTGGCGGCACCTCCTCGTCCCCGGCAGGGAGCGGCGGGGCTCGGCGTGTCCCAGGGGAGCAGGGAATTCTGGTGAGGATGTTCCCCGGTGGGGTTCGGGTTCGTGGGTCTGTGTATGTGTGCGTGTTTTAGTGCAGAAGGACGAAGCGACGGAAAGCCGCCTTTTGTTGTCACTGTGCCCGGGTGTAACCGCGTTACTAATCCGTGCAGAACAAATGGTGACAGCGCGCACCCCCCACAGACACACCCTAAGTAGAACAGGAGCAGGTGAAAATGAAGATGTGAGATTTTCTGAATACTTTCTGTTCCTCTTAATGCTGAATCACTTTACTTCATAATATCCAAAATAGAATAAGAGCTGATTCAGGATTTTCTGGTGCCCCCGGTATAAGAAGGACATGGAACTGTTGGAGCAAGTGCAGAGGGGACCATGAGGTTGGTAAAGCACCTCCCCTACGGAGACAGGCTGAGAAGGTTGGGGCTGTTCAGCCTGGAGAAGAGGAAGGTGTGTGGAAACCTCATCACAACCTTCCAGGATCTGAAGGGGACCATAGGGAAGCTGGAGAGGGATTCCCTGTCAGGAACTGCAGTGACAGGACAAGGGGAAATGCGTACACACTGTTAGAGGGGGAGCTTAGGTTAGATATAAGGAAGAAATTCTTTACTGTGAAGGTGATGAGACACTGGAACAGATTGCCCGGGGAGATGATGGATGCCCCAATCTTTGAAAGTGTTCAAGGTCAGGCTGGATGGGGCTTTGAGCTACCTGGGCTAGCAGGAGGTGTTCCTGCCCATGGCAGGGGGAGTTGGGACTAGATGATGTTAAGGTCCTTTCCAACCCCTTAACATTCTATGATTCTATTAAACAAGTTGTTGAATTGTAAATTCTCTCTTTAGCCATGGCTACTTTATCTTACAACAGAAGAAGTTGATTTTTATGCTGGTCCCCATTATTACACTTAACCTAAATGAATTAAAGAGCGTGTTAGATGTGTTTGTATTGGGTGCCACAGATGTGAACATGTTTTTTCTAAGGGCAAAATTCCTCTGTGCAGCTTTTGTATCTCTTTACCATAATAATGAAATCACATAATGAAATGGTTCTTTTGTGCTGAATATGCACTAGAGAAAAGTAATCTCCATTAAGATGCCGGGTACATCATCACCCAAACCAAGGATATTTGTGAAGAAAGGGGCATTTCCCAGCAAAAGTCATTACATGTCATATGAGGTGGTGCAGGAAAAACACTAGGGAAATAGATAAGGTGTGGAGAGCCAAGACAATAGTCTAAACAAGCTCTAAAAATTCATATTCTGAGAAATCTAGTGTGAGAGTGATTCTGGTGGCAAGTGGTAGCTAAGAAGAAGTGAAAAAACTGCCAGACTTTCTTGAAAATGAAAATTTTCTTTTCAAAGAAAATGAAGAGCTTTTAAAAGTTTCTGTACAAACAATTTTGCAGCAAAAAATGCCCAACTTTATTACCACTCTAAGACAAATCTTGCCTAAGTTTTGAGGCTTAAAAGAACATCACTCTTTTCCAGCATGAAATACTGAGTTCTAAGAAGCAGAGCTGGTGTTCCTGAGAACAAATAACTGAGAATTCAGAGATGTTCATCAGAACTCAAAACAAAAGCTTGGGAGAATTTAAGCAACATCTGCTGCATGAAGGCGTTTTTACAAAATGTGTAAATGGATTTGAAAGACAGCCCTTCTTGATGCTGTGATTCTTGTCTGGAGGGGCAGGATGGTCACACAGCAAGAGCTGTGTTGCTGTTCTAGGGCCATCCAGAGTCAGAGCTCTCTCTTACATCCCATATTGTCTTGCCGTATCATAAAATGTTAAGGGGCTGGAATGGACCTTAAAGAGCATCAAATTGTGACCTCCTTGCCATGGGCAGAGACACCTTCCACTAGAACAGGTTGCTCAAAGCACCATCCAACCTGGTCTTGCAGACTTTCAGAAATGGGGCATCTGCAATCTCCCTGGGAAACCTGTTCCAGTGCCTTACCACCAAACTAGCAAAGAATTTCATCCTAATATACCTAAATTTCCCCTCTTTCAATTTGTGTCCATTACTCCTTGTCCTGCCACAACAATCATGATCTTTAGTCTATTGAAAATGACACAGATTAACCCTCCAACAGACATGTGGAAGTGGCACCTTCCAGCCTACAGCAGGTGGTACAAAAAGAACAGGAACTTTTGAATACTTGATGTTTTCTTTTTCTGCGCTGCTTTTGTAAAAAGAAATAAATTACTGAAGGACTGAAGAGGGGTTAAAGCTATACACAGCAGAATCAGCTCTCTAGGCTCGTGAGTGTGTCCACATCTTTAAACTTTTGTGTCTTTGATGCCTTGTACTGAGTGAGCTGAGCAGAGGGACAGCAGGCAGTCAGCCTGGAGCACCAAGCACTGGCATTTAAGCAAACCTTCAGGAGCTGGTGGCACCTGTGTGCTATGCAGTACAAATATTTTTTTAAAGATTCAGTCCTTATAGTGGGTCATCTTCAGTTTTATCATGAGCATGACTATATCCAGCCTGATTAACAGGTTAATGAGTGTTTAAAGTTACAGTGTATTTAAACAAGGTAAGATACAAACAAGGTAAGATACAAGCAAGAAGTTTGTCGCACTTCAAGCTAACACAAAATAGTGGTCTCTTTGTCCAAGCACAAGACTAACTGTTAAAAGATCATGAGTTCTAGATTAAGGTCTGTCAGAGACATTAAATCACCTTGATTTGCTTTAACTCAAACCTTTTCCCAGTAGCCAGGGCTGGAAAGGCCAAAACCATTCATGTTTATGAGCCATTGGTGATCCTTAGTCCTGAGGTGCTGTGGCACTGTCTAACATGCTTGTATTAATACTGCTCACAAGTTTGATGTGAGTGTCATGAGAGATATCAGTATTTGTGTGTCACTAGAGTTTGAAAACATTTTATTCCCTCTCTTTTTTATAGTATTATTCTAACACATCACCAAAATAACTGAAAAGGAAGATCGAGCAGATATGGGTGATGTAACAGAAAATACAGAATATGAGGATGATTTTGAAAAAGACCTGGAATGCCTAACTGACGAAGAAGAGAAACAAAACCTTGGTGAAAAAAAGGTATTTGTTACATTAAATGCTAGTTGTGTTATTTAGAAGACAAAATTGAGTAATATTTGGAATCTTAGGCACAAATTCAGTATTGCTTGAAATGTGCAGGTGCATTCACTGAATTTTGACAAGGAAGATTATTTGGAATTACAGTGAAAAACATTTCAGCAAACTGGTTAGTTCGGTTATAATATCTGTAAAGCAGAAATTTCAGCATTCATTAAAAATGATATGTTTTTTTCAAAAGTACTTCTGAGTTCCTTTAAGTGTTTGTGCAACACTCATTGTGGTTTGGTGCTGTCACTAATCATTTCACTGGTTAGTTAAACTGTGTGTGAATGTGAAAGTGAAGAAAATTAAGAGACTTGTTAGTGCCAAAAAAGCAGTTAGTTATGACATGCACTAATTGACAGCCTGGTTTAGAGAGCAGGTAGTTTACTGCTCTTCTCTCTCACTGTCTTTTTCTCTTTCTTTGATAACTTTTGTTCTTTTGTTGAAAGAAGAGACTAGTTTATTTTTACTTTTTTAGAATCCTGGAAAAAAGGAAGAGGATGTTGAAGCACAAATTCATAAAGCTGCGTACAGCTCTCAGGAAGACAATGAGGAAGTGGAAGAAAGTCTAGATCAGCTTTCAGAGGCAGATGTAAATGTGAAAATGATATATGCTAATGAAAAATATTTTCCTGAGGCAAATATTGAACAAAAGGGCCATGAATCTGATGAGAGAGAAAGCTTTATCCAGGAATGTAAGCTGGAAAATGAGCAAGAACTGGAAGAGGATGAAGATATGAAGCGTTATGTCTTGGAAAAGATTGAAGAAGCCAACAAAAACCTGGAAAATCAGACTCCTGTGGATCAAAACAGAGAAAGGAAATTAAAATTTAAGGATGAGATGGATATAAAAGTTCCTCCTCCAAAAGATGCTGACCTTGCAAGAGGAGATGATGTTTCAATTGGGCTGTCTCAGCTGCATATTTCTGATGACACAGGACAGAAACACACACTTTCAGAAGGTACTGGCTCAGATGAGGAAATGACAGGTGGTAAAGTCCTAGTGGAAAAAGATGGAAAGTTTGAACTCTTAAGTTTATGTGATATTGAAAGCCAGGGCATTTTGCCCCCAATAAGTGTTTCTTTTTCAGATATTGAAACTCAACGTACAGCTCCAAAATCTTCACTCCTCACTGACCCTTCACCTCCATCTGACTCTAAGCAACCTCCAGATCCTGCTTCGAATGGTGCAAAAGACCTGGGAAAACAGAAGACTGAGTCTGCAAACACAGCCACGAAAACCTCCACTTACACTCTTACTCCCAAACAAAAAGAACTAAGGAAGCAGATAGAAATAAGGAATGAAATACTGAGGAGAGAGGTAAATGTATAGAGAAAAGTAAATCACAGTGACCATCCTATTCCTCTGCTTCACAAAGACCATGTGCTTAGGGTATTTACTCCATTCTTCCTTGATAAAAGAGGCAGCAATAATAGTTGTAGTAGTAATAATAACATCAACAACAATAATAACAATCATTCTCTGGGGTTTGTATAGAATCTCTCAAAGTTCCTTTCCCAGAGTGGTATAGGATCATGCCTTGCTCAGAGGAGAAATTAAGTATTTATTTAATATATCCTTCATAAATAGGCCTTCTTCTGTTACACTTTTCTTACTGCTTTTGCTTCTTGACTCTCTCTACCTAGGTTCTGTTACAGTCCCATAGTTTATGGAATGTAACATGTGGTGTCACATCTGCACACATTATATTGCAGTGCAGGAAGTTTACATTAACCATAGTAAGGCCGGGGCGCATTTGGGTACTAAAGAAGTATGGATTTGGCAATTATATGGAAGAGTGTTCAGTCATAATATAATGTTTACACAGCAGAGTGACTGTAGGAACCCTTTTAATTATTTCTCAGCTCCTCACACAGAAAAAAAACCCCTTACATTTAATAGAGAGCCTCCAACAGCTGTAATGGGGACTTCAGAAATCTTTACCAGAGAGTTAAAAAATGTTGATATTTTTCTTCTTTTTGCATTATGATGATACAGTTACAAAAAGGTAGCTTGCTGTGTGTGTTGCTGTATAAAAGAAGCATGAAGCATCTGCCATTTTTCTGTGCCATGATGTACTAATTAAGCTGGCTAAGTAGCTCCCAAGGTTACTTTCTATTTGTGGAAAGAGCTCTAGCCTGCTTTATTTGATAAGGTTGCTGAAGCTCAGCTTAGTAATGAGGGGAATGAAATCTGATGAGCAATTGAAGTGTTTTCTTTTTGCACACAAGACTACATCTCATGAAACCATGATATATGTATTTAAAGTGGAGGGTAGGGTAGTGAGGGGAAGGAAGGTTATTTTCCTAACAGTGTGTGCTAAATTTCTTCTTTTGTTGGCTTAGTTATAGAAAGGTAAGGATGTGTTACCTTATTTCTTCATTCTGGAATGGAATTCTTCCATTCTGTGATGGATTTCACAGGCATGAAACATTTCTTGACATTACTAGAATCCATCTGCTTAATTTTGGTGGAGTTTCTTTCATTCCAGTAAATTAGAAATGGTAAGTTTGGAGGATATCTGAAAGTTGTGTGTAGGTGGGAGGAACATCACCTATTTGCAAGCAAATTAGATTTCTCTAAGTATTGAAATAAGTAAGTAGTTTTTGTGTCAGAGAGAGTAAATCCTGGTAAAAAATGTCAGCTTTCTTAAGCATTAATTGAAACTTTTACTACTCTTTGTAAATACTTCTAATTAGCTAAAATGTAATTAGTAAGTGATACCTTTCTCATTTTTGTAAATATCAGCTCATTTTGTACACTTGAAAAAAGCCTGAAGCTATTAATACTCCTTAAGTAAATACATTGTAACTTCAAGTCAAAAGAAAGGTCCTTTATTATGAGGTAGTGCCCGCAATCCATATTGTTAAATGTTGTTAAAGATGTTGTTAAATATCCTTTAGGGTTTAGGGGTCCATCAAGCCTGAGAGCTGCATTTATTTTTAAAATGTATCCACATAAAATGATTCTAAGCTAACCAGGGATATTGGGCAAACTTAAATTTAAGAATTTTCACCTGATTCTATTTAAATGTCTGTGAGTCAAGAGGTGTCATGGAAATGGAGGTAATCACAAGAAGGATTTGACTGAAAGTGTCTGAATATATCACAAGCCACAGAAGTGCTCCAAGCAATTTCTTCCTAAATGCAGTGTCAGCTGTGATGCAGTCTTTGAGTATTCCTGTTTCATCTGTATTTTAGTGTGTCTCTCATGTAATTCAAATGGCTTATTTCTTGCCTGCAACAGTCTTTGCAAATTAAGATAATTCTCTTAAAAACTAAGTTTATTTGGTTTTCCTTCCACTTAAGGAAGAAGACAGGAAAAGGGAACTAGAAGAAATGAGGAGAAGAGAGAATGAAATAGTTTATAAAGCTTGGTTACAGAAGAAGAAAGTACAGCTAAAAGAAGAAAAGCGAATTCGTCGTGCAAAGCAGCTGGAAGAGCTGAGGATGAAAGTAAGGTCACCCTACTGTGGAACTGGGATCTACAGTGCTCTTGTTAAATAGGAAAACCAAATTCTCAACCTGGGTTCTTAGCTAAGTGTATGAAAATTTATAGCAATGGGGAGTGTTCTTGTTACATTGTTTTCAGTGAAGAGCTAGACTTGCAGGTTTAGGATTGATCTCCTTGGCAGAGTGGCTTGCAATGTAGAAGCAGCATACATGAACTTAACTATAAAATCACAGGCGATACAGTGGTGCTCCCATATACCAGAAGAAGGACTTGATTGAGCCCTGCAGTGAACAAGCAGCCAGAAAACTCTTTGGAGTGTGTTCTTTACCATCAAAACTTGTTAGCAAGCAGTTAATGCACATGACCTGATAAAAACCTGGGGATTCAGATGCTGTTCTAAAGTTCTTCTGCCTTAAAGTGATGGGCTTCAAAAGCTAAATAAGTACTTTTTTAAACATAGTGCTTTGAATGCTTGCTCATATATATATTCTATGCCAGATTAGCATATGCTCTAGTGTGTTTATAAAGTATGTTTCATGGATGGGAGATGCCAGCAGAATACAAAAACAACTAATATAATGTGATTATTATAAAGGTCATTTACTGATAACCCTTGTATATGCATGTCTTTTATTAACTAGGATGTGAACAGGGATCCAGAAGAAGCCTACAGGTTATGGCTTAAAAAAAAGCACCAACAATATATGAAAGAAAAACGGATAGAATTTTTGAGACGCCAAACTGAGGAAGTGGCCTTTGTACCAAGGGCAGAGGAATGCGACAGAGCTTTTAGAGAGTGAGTAGGGTCATTCCTAAGGGACCACATTTGCAACTTTTGTAGTGTATCATCTCAAAACTGTAGCTATCTTATGGTACATCTTTGCTGCTGAGGTCCTCATTGTTTTGGAGGATTTTTTTTCATGAATATGCCCTTTTAAACTTACACCTCAGCAAAAATCCATCAATGCCTTGATATTGTTTGTTCACTGCTGTGAAATTATTTGTCAGAACCTGAGCTAAAAAGAGTGAATTGCTTTTGCTAAAAAAAGGATCTTCTCCTCAAACATTTGTTGTGTGTTCTGGAGCAAGCTTGGGTTTATTCAGTCCATGAAATAAGCATAAAGTTAAACCAGTCTAACAAAATAGGGGAGGTAAAGGTGGGTGCAGAAGCAGGGGAATTGGGGTGGGAAAGTAGTGCTTCCTGTGTTTGGGTGTGGCAGGCTTTTAGACTGTCTCAGCCATGACACCCAACTTCACCCTACAAGACAGGGTGGGCTCCAGTTAAGTGGGGGCCAAAACTCCTTTGAATGATGTAAAACTAGAAATTACAACTGCCAGTACTTCTGATCCTCTTTGTCTCTCCACAGCTGGCTGAGGAGGAAGAAAGAAGAGAAACAAGAAGCAGAACTAGCTGCTAAAGAGAGAGGCAGGCTGTTTAAATTAGAAGCCAGAAGAGCAAGACAGATGCGGAGTATGCACTATATTTAATTCAGAGGCAAAATCCTTTTGCTTCACAGATTACAGTTAAAAATTTGATGTAGACACAGAGTTCTTGGTGACAATCTTCTGAATTTTTATGGCTTGTTTTTGTCCTTTACAGCTACTGACCTTTTGTGGTGTTTTTGAAGCTTTCAATCAAGTTTAACAATTACCTTCAGTGACAATGATTTTACTATCTATTTATTTGTAATTTAGTTGAAAAGCCTGCTTTAATCTATAACTCAGGGATCTTCTTGATTTAACCAAATCTAAATGAGTGCAAGATGTATGTATGAGGGTGACAAATACACATTCCCTTCTTAGAGGCACTTTATACTCAGCTCCATCATGGATTCCTGGATGCAGGCTACTCTGTAAAATGTTGAATTTTTTGTGGATTAATATTGCTGTTTGATGCTGCTAGTGATTAAGACTGTGCAAGGTGCTATGTTGTTGGAAAATGATGTTTATTGTACCTGTTGATCTGTTGACCAGCTCTAGACCAGAAGACTGTGTTCTTTTAGGTTCCTGGAAAGGGTCATTGAAGACTACTGTATAGGTGATGGTGCAACAAGTTTTGAAACTTTTTTCTGTGAGTCATATGGAGTAGTTTTCTATTTCATGGAATTAAAAGCTTGTGCAAATGATCACCTTTTCCGCTACTAAGGAAGTCAGGTTCCTTATATAAATGTCAATGTTTATTATAATAAATCTACCAAACTACATCACCTTACCCACCTAAATTGTGAACTCTTGATAGAGAACATGCCAAGGTCACTCATGAAATCATAAAGTTAGTGAAAGAATAGAAGCATTCTGTCCAACTGTATGTCCCAACAGATTTCATGATCCTGGAATTGCTCTTCAATTTTTCCACAGTCACTGTTTTCTGGGAGTACTGCAACAGAGAGAAGTGTAGAGATGCAAAGCAGGTTTGCTGGTAGTATTTTTCTTGGTTATTTTTGGAGCTAGTTACAGGCGTATTGAGAGCACTGGTGTTGGACTGGAGGCTGGTCTATTGCAGCTTTTGCCAGCACAGAGAGTGAGCATGGACACAAAATGAAAATTTCACATGCTACTGGGACACATAAGTAACAGGTTGCCTTCCTCCCTCCAGAACCTCCCCCTGACACCAAAGGCAAGAAGAGTCTAGCAAACAAATGTGTCTAGCAAACAAATCCAGGGGGAATATTTGCAAAGGGTCACACACACCATCTCCCTAACTGTAGAAAACTACAGAAGAGGTGCTTCTCTGTTCATTGCCTCACACCAGCAGAGTGAAGGGTTTTACAGTTCAGTGTCATATAGTTCTGTTAATGCTACAGAGAATGTGACTTCATTAAATCCAAAACTGTAACTTGAAAGCAAGCAAAGGAAGTTTATTTTAGCTTTCTTCATGTAAACCAAAGCTGAGCCAGCAAGAACTTACAGCTTACATATTCTGATCATGGGTATGAGATTCAAAGGAAAATGGGGTAAAAGCAACCATTTCAGAAACCTTTTCCCTAAAGTAGGCAGCTTCATATGGTAAATTTGGGGGTCAAGCAAAGAAACTTAAATAGGGTTCTTTGGATTTAGCAGATTGTCTCCTAAAAGTTCTCATCAAACCTATGTCAAGAACTCCAAATCTATATCAAGATTATAAAACCATACAAGTAAAAAAATACTTTTTTTTTTTTAACAGTACCTGTGCAAACAGTGCTTATCTTCATCTTCCTATAATACCCAGGAAGACCTTGGGCGAGGACTGAGTCCTAATGCCAGAGCAGGCTCAATGCTATGTACTAAAGGAAGCATGTCAGTCTGCCTTTGCTGAGGATCAGCTAGGCAGCAGCTTCATTCTAGAAGCTGAAACAATGGAAAAGCCATTTCAGCTCTATAGAAATGAAAGAATAATCTCACCCCAGAGTTTTCTAGAATCCAATTGAAAGCAGTTACTACTTATGTATTATAGCTAAAGTTCATTCAAGCTTCATTGCCTTCTTGACAGGTGGGCTGACACTGTATATACTCTTGCTTTCAGAACTTACAGCTAAGAAGAATGATTGCATATACTCCTTTTTACAACTAAATTTAAAAGGTAGAACATAGACTTGGGGACAGTTCATCACCTTGGCTAAAATTTAAAAAAAAAAAAAATGTAACTGACAATTTATCATTACTTTATTTTTAAATTTAGACATAACTGATCAGCACTTAATTTGCTTTGGTATGGTTACACTTCTGTCTCCCTCTAAAAGGAAATTCATTAAGATTTGTTGACAAAACTATAAATGTTAAACAGTCAAGAGCATCTCTATGCTCTATAAATTGGACCAGCATGTTTTTTGTCTTGACTATGTGTAAGAAAATAAGTAGCTTTCCTCAATGAGAAACAGTAGAAGTATCCCAGAGACTCTGGAAATCCTGTCAATCCCTAACTTCAAGAGGTAGAGAAGCTGAAACTATGTAATTTCCAATGCTAGACCCACCCATTACAGAAAAAGGACAAAGGAAAGCCTGCTGAGCATCAACTAGTGTTCTTTAGAAAGAGTGCATGCACAGCTGCCTTGGCTGGGCATTTAAAGGGCTATCAGCTCTCCTTGACAGTGATTACAACAATTGAAGGTGACATCTTCATATCTTGTATATGGGTGAAACCTTCCAATACTTTTCTTTGTGGAAAGGAAAGAAGATGGAGAAGTCTCAGAAAAAGAAACTTCTGTTGATGTTTCTGGATGTGCAGCTGGATCCAGTACACGTAGCATCTAAGGATGGAAAAATTGACACTGAAAATATTTTTATACAGTTTAACTGGCTTTCTCCTTCTCTAGGAGCTAGGAAGGATTTCTGCTTAAAAGCCATTTTTCATATTTTTTCCAAGTTGAAAATGAAATATCTGTTTACTGAGAACCTTAATATAAAGGTTAACATGTATCAAGAGTTCTTACCATTTCAGCCATTTTCTCAGCAGGGGTATTGCAAAACTCCACAGTTGTTGAAGTCTTTTTTGGACTGTTAGTGCCAACATTTCCTAGAAGATGTGAGCTTACAGCTTTGGCTAGCTTACAGTTCACAGCTGCTAGCTCTGTTGTAGTGTAAGGCTGGGCACTAGGATAGTATGTCTGTTGTCTCCCCCACTGAAGAGAGACCATGAGCTCCTCCAGCAGCCTGTGCAGAAAGGATAGAAGCCCTGTTAGTGGGGTTTGTATTCTATACTGTATAATCAGCACCCAACACACTTCAAAGGAATCATCTCTTCCCAAGGCTTAGTGCATAAGCTAAATCTTAAACCAAAGAAATGGACAAAAAAAGTGCTCAAGAACAAGGAGACAAATGGGCTATTCTCCAAGGAAAGGCCTCACCAACACAGGACATTAATATTGGGAACACTTCTTTGACATCTGGCAGAAAAAGCACTGTACAGTCTGTGTAGGAAGAAGAATATCTCTGATATTTTGGAAGGAAACAGAGAAGACTTGAAGTCAAGACAGTAAGTGATTAAAGAGAGAAAGCCTGAGGATGTGAAGGATATCAGTTCCACAGTTTATTACCCTTAAGACCTCAGATCTCTAGGGGAATGAAGAAAGTATTCTATTGTTTTTGCTGTTTCAGTTCTAAGACTGAAAAGTTACTATATTATACATCAGCATAATTGATTTTTGTTGAATATCAGTGGAGGAGGGGAAAGTTATTTGATTCTCCTCTAGCCTAAAATAAACTGAGAAAAACAAAGTTTGCACAGAGATAGTCTGCATTAAAAAAATCATACTTGTGTGTATCAATCATCTCTTGACGGAACTGTTCACGTTCGTTCAGCAAGTCCTGGATTGCACTTTGTGCATCCCTGGTTTGGCGCTGAAGAATTGCCCTGGTATTGGTCAGCTCATCAGCCATCACTCTGCAAAGGAAATCCCCAGTCAGCAGTGCAAATGAACAGTTTGAAAGTCACTTTTTTCTACTACAGATCATAATTTTTCTGGTCAACCTGAGTATTAAGCTGCTCTTCTCTCTCTCCTCCCTCATGCAGAGCCTATATCAAAGTAATTAAGAATAATTTCTGTTCAACTACAGCCAACACCAGTGCAAGATTATTTTTTGACTGAGTTTAAACAATTTAAGGCACTTAATACAAAGCTAGTAACAGACTTTTCAAAATACCTTGGGAAAGTGTCCATGGTTGACAAGGATCCTGTGAAAGAGAAAGCTAAATACATTTTTCTAACAATTTTCACAAGTATGCTGTAATCACATTTGTTCACTCATCTCTAAAAATGGAATCTATGGCTATAGACTGTATGCATTTACCTCTTTGCCCTTCTCAGGGACAATCACCAGATTGTCATATATGAGTGTTTAAGAGCTACAAAGGATACAGAAGTTGTCACATTTTTCTATGCCATGAGGCTTGGCACTGACCCCTCCAGCAGGCATTTCAAATGCCTGTGATATTCCAAATGCAAAAAGCAGAATGACATTTAAACAACCACTAGTTAGAAATATGAGATAAAAATGAACCAGAATGTTAAAATATTGAAGAGTGTTACTTTAAGCACTGCTGAGACTCACAGCCCTGACCTTAGAACTCCTCATAATGTTAAAAAAAAAATCCCGAGTTTGCATAGTGACTCTTGCTCAGCTAGGACTTACAAGTACCATTACACCTCATAAGTCACACAAGATACCATTCACCCCATATGCTGAAACTTCTTAAGACTAGCAAATTAAAGGGAGGAGACTAAATTCCATTGCCATTTCCTTCAAGCAGTAAGATCTTTTGTGATATGCACTAAGCATCAAAATTCCAGTCAGTTAATTCGTCAGTTATATCCAAGTACATTAGAAAATTAAAAATCCTAGAAAACTATTTACAGATCTGGTGAGACAAACTTAACAAGTTTTAAACTTAGCAAATTTAAAATCATTGTCAAATGAGATTTTGACTGTCAGATCTGCTTTTATGGTTACAGAAGTAACAGTAGGGTTCTGAGTAGTAACACAGACAGTGTTTGATAAAGAAGTCCCCCTACTCTTTTTTCTGTAGTAGATCCCTGACTCACTATAAGCAGAGCTCTTAAACACCAGCTTCTTCTCAAATTGATGACTGTATCATACTGAGGGGTTGGGGATGAAAATCAACTAATTACCTTTAAGAAAAGTCAGCTGCCCTAGAAGACATTTTTAAACCCTAAACTGCATGTGGTTTTATGAAAATTAAGAGCTTCTCTTGTTTTCTTGACAAGAACTGTAGTTGTAATTTTAGGAGGTTTAGGACTCACTGTATAACCTCTGAAAAGCAGGACTATTCAGATTTACAAGGAGTTTACTTTCTTTATACGTTTTCTGTATTCTTAGAATTCATAGTAGGTGTCAGTATGGCTATTGTGGCTGTCCTCTGCATATGTAAGCACACTGCAGTGTCTGTATGTGATGAAAGACTGAAGGAGAATGCTGTTAGGACAGTTCCATGAGAAGGAATACCTGCTTGCTAGGAATTTGCTTCTCCACACATCACATTGTATCGACATGCGCTCCAATTGTTCAGACAACTGAGCCATATTCCGGCCCAGGACTTCGTTTTCTAGGATGAGCTGATTCTTCTCACGAGCCATCCGTTCAAAGTGATACTGCAGATCGTCCCCAACAGAAGCAACAAGTAATTTCTTCAACTCCCGATTGACCTAGAATTAGACCAGACTCTCTTGCAATTATCAATAGAGAGTAAACACTCCTAAGAATGCAGTGCAACTTATTAAAAATTGCTAACAGTAAATTGTCTTTCCAGAACGGGATGTATCTGGGAAAGCATAAACATTTAAGCCTAAACATTTATAACATAAGCATGTCCAACACATTCTTGTTTAAATTCTAACAGTCAAAGAGGAAGTATGAAAGCCTGCTGCAGGAAACAGAGTTTCAGTAGTATTCAACTCCTGAATCAGTAAGATAACAAAGGATTAGACAAGACATCCACAGGTGTATGAAATATAAAGTTATAGTCAACTCTTCTATGGCATAACATTTTCCACTTAGTGATTAAGGAGCAAAGTCTTTCCTCATGAAAGATTCATTTCCCTGCAGCTCTCTCATGTGTTTCTCCCAGCTAAGTCTTTGACTCTTTCATCTGTTGTCAGAGAAGCAGCGCTGGAATTCTTTGATGTACTTCTACTCTATGTCTTAGCTGGTAAGTTCAAAAGGGAACTTATTTGTTTCAAGGCTAGAGTGTCATAGCAGTTCTCTTTGGTCACATTCACAAACTGCTTATACAAACCAAAACAGTTCAGCTGTGGGAGAGAAAACACCTTTAATTTCTTACCTCTGTCTGTATACGCAGCTGATTAGAGAGACCTTCTTTATCCTGTAACAACCGCTTTTCTGAATTCTTTAGCTTTTCAATTGCATTTTTCAGCTCTATCTGCTCTTTCTTGGGATCTGTGGCGCCATCTGACTGATGGAATGTGTCTCCTTTATGTCCCAAAGATTTAGCTACCTTAGCATTTTTAGTTGGAACAACATGGGTGATGGCTGCTTTGGGGACTAATATTCGAACAGCTTCAATTTCCACTGATTTATCTGCATGTACTTTCCCCAGCTGCAGAACTCCGGGACTCAGGGAAGAGGCTGTCTTTTTATGGGGGCTGTGGTGGATGTGATGGCTCGTAGTGCTGGCTGCAGTGATTACTTCCACTGATCCAGCTGTTTGCTCTGTTTCCATGCCATCTCCAGGTCCTCGAATGGGTGCTGAGGCATCATCAACTGAAATTTAGAAATTGTAGAGGAAACGTTTACCACCTTTTACTTGGTTATAGTGTCACTGTAAGTCTTCCCCTAATTTCTGAACTTAATTTAATTTTTTAAATTTTTTAAAAACAGATTTTAATTGTACACTGCATGTTTCAAATTGCAGTCACACTGCAGCAGTGATTACCAAGCACAAGTCAGGAAATCACAGAATGGTTTGGATTGGAAGGGGTCATCATTGGATTGGATTCAGGATCATCTTGTTCCAACACTGTGGAACTGCCCTGCTGTGGGCAGGGACACCTTCCACTAGACCAGGTTGCTCAGGGCCCTGTCCAACCTGCTCTTGAACACATCCGGGCATGGGGCATCCACAACTTCCCTAGGAACCTGTTCCAGTGCCTCACCACCCTCACAGTAAGCCCTTACTCAAATGTGCACTGCTCATTAAAAAGAGCAGTACAAGACACAAACATTGATCTGAATTGCATTAATTTAAATTTCCTGCTGCCATACAAGATTAAATGTAGGCACAAAAAAGAGCTTTCCTGGAAAAAAAAAATCTTGACAACATTACTCATAGGCTGAAAACCAAATCAGGTTTTGGGAGCTGGCAGAATCAGAGCAGTTTCATTTTAAAAGCAACAAGCAAATGAAAAACAGCTATTACCCAGACAGCTACTGACACCTTAAGAAGTTTAGCAACTTTTTAAGTACTAACATGTTTTAGTTGCCCAAGTGAAGGTTTAAGAAAAGCCAACAACCCAGTTCTGCTCCATTTTCTAACTACAGACTCCAGCATTCCCAGCAATGCTACATTCTGTTCTATAGTCCCCAATATACACAACATTTACTGAAATTAATTTTATTTGAGTCTACTAAGTTTCCAGCTGAATGAATTATTATTGTAGTACAGTTTCCTCACAATGGGTGAGAGATACAAAGTTTCTGAGGGCATGGTTACACCTACTGCTTTTTTTCTCATATTGCAGGCAGTAGTGTGAGCTTGTGTCCTCTAGACAAATACTAATGGATTTCAAAAATGCTGTAGTAACACCACTGTATTAGCTTACTTTCAAGTTTGCTGAACCAGTACCAACAGGTTCTAAATACCAGAGGAGGCTGTCAGACAAGTGTACAGACAGATCACAGTACCACTGACAAACTTATTTTTCAATATCGAGCTGGATTAGAAAAACTACATTTAATTGCTGTTCCATCCAGGCAGCTCTGGCTTTCACTGCAGTAATGAAGTCACAGAACTACTTCCTCACAGCTACATAAAAGGAGTAAGTTTGAATGAAAGGAGCCTGGTATACAGTGTAACTCTGGTGTTCAGAATTCCAGTCAAAGTACTTCTTAATTCAGTCTGTTTAGATGTCATACGAACAACCTACCTTTTTCTAGAGATGTCATTTTCTCTTTAGCAGTCAGCTCTTCCTGACTAGGTAAGTCTGAGGAAGAAATAAGGAGGGGGGCAAAAAAAAAATCTTTAGCAAGCAACAAAAAAAATCTTCAACAGCGACAGTTAATCTTGGATTATCCTGTTTTCTAGTACAAGCTCTAAACTCCAGTTCACCAGCACAGTTGAAAAACCCACACCAAAACAAAGGGGAAAAACACAGAATGATAAAAACTACACCAAAAACCATAGAGTTAAAAGAAGACTGTGAGTCTTCTGGCACTTGTGTCTTTTTTTCACCAAGAGCTGTACTTCAACTCCTTTGCACTGCTCCCCATCTTGTTCTAGTTTCCATTCCTCAAGTTTTTTTTTCTGGTCTCCCTCCTTTTTTCAGTGAGCCCCCATCTTACCCTTTAAAAGTCTGTAACACTCCCACAGTACAACTGCATGACTGTGCCAAGATATCCTAAAATAATCAACCACAAGAAAAGGCAATCCACTCTGTGCTTCAAGCAGATTAAGAGGTGAGGAGAAAACAGTGGCAACTGCACAGCTGCACAATTCCTGTAGTCCTGCTTGCTGGAACAACCTTTTTGATAGGCCAATTCTCAGTCAAAGAAGGAGTCAGTACCCTAAGTGGGTGCACATGGTTAGTTTAACCTAACAACAAAAGCTGACAACCAGTTTGGCCCAAACCACCATCCTGGCCATTTTCTCCCTTATCCACAAAAAGTATTGACCATTGCTACCTTCATCCACAAGGGCCATCCACTCTCAATTATACAAGTGACTCATCGCTCTTTTCTAGGGTCTAACTACATTAGTTTGAGGTCAGTATATGCTTATCTTGTCTGGCTGGCTTTTTTTCCTTGAGCTCTCCCCATTTTACAGGGGAGATTCCCCAGGGCTCTTACTTCCTCTACCACGAACTGAAAAGGTCTAACTACAGCTTTTTGACTTCCATTGCAGCACCTCTCTGCCCTAAAAAGAAAATGGCAGCAGTGAGCAAACTTTCCGTTTTCTAGACTAAAGATTTGTTTTGTGTCAGGCAGGCTTATCTTTTGTGATGAACAGAAAACAAAAGAAACACCTTTTCCTCTTTTAGCTTTCTCAAACTACAGATACAGAGATGTCTCACCATCTGTTGCTTCTACAACCGGAGTTGAGTGTTTGCTTATTTAATAGCATTAGGTGTTAATCACCACCGCTGTTCGCTCATTTTGACTGGGGATCTCTATTTACTTGATGAGAACGAGGAGGATGAAAGCGTAGCAGCTCAGGAAGAGGTAGAAATACTCAACGAAAGACTGATTAGGAGCATTTGGGCTTATCCGCTCCACCAGACACGACCTGCCGTGACCCTGCTCCTTCAGAGTTCACACTACAATCCCGGCCAGTTACGTGCGGGAGCAGTGTAAGCCTCCCAACATGTCCCCCTCCTCTTCCATCTCCCTCACTGGTTGCATCATTACCCACCGCACCTCTCAGGACACGGAGCCCTGCAGGATCCAGGGCCTCACACAGCCACAGCCCGCCCAGCCCCAGCCCCGGCCCCCAGGCCCCCCTGCCCCCCGGCCCCCCGGCCCCCCGGCCCTCCGGCCCTCCGGCCCCGACAGACCGGCCCTCAGCCGCGATGTCGCCACAGCCCCGGCAGTTGTCACCTCCGCGGCTTCCGCGTCCGGCGGCGGGCGGGGCGCCCCGCGCCTCGTGTCCGCTCCCGCCCAATCGCGGGCCCGGGCGCGGGGGCGGCGCTTCGGTTGCCGGGGCAGGGGCGGGCCGGGATCGCCATCGCCGCCGTCGTCATCCTCATCTTCAGCATCGCCATGGTGAGCGGGGACACGGGGCCGGGGGGCGGCCGCGGCTCCGCGGGGCAGAGCCCCTCAGCGCTGCGGGAGGGGCACGCCCGGCCCCGCCCGGCCCGCGGCTGAGGGGCCCGTGGGGCGCAGCCGGGGGTGTTCTAAGGGGCCGTTCGGGCTCGTTGGTGCCCTGCTGTAGGGAAGCTGCTGCTGCCTCCCCGAGTTGGGAATAGGCTGGGCCAGGAACTCGGGAGAGCCAGCAGGAAGGCAGTAGTGCATTTGGAGGGGAGAATATGTTTTAGGTGACAGTCTTTATTCTTGACTGGATTTCCTGTGCAGTAATGCAGGACAGACGATAGGATGTCATTGCAGGGGCAATAATAAAAGAAGACCCGGTTTGCATTTTACTCTCGGGGGAAGGTTCTTCGCCCAGAGGGTGGCTGGGCCCTGAAACAGGCTCCCCAGGGAAGTGGTCACAGCACCAAGCCTGGCAGAGCTCAGGGAGTGTTTGGACAGCGCTCTCAGGAACAGAGTGACTCGAGGCTGCCCTGTGCAGGGCCTGGGGTTGGACTGGACAGTCCTTGTGGTTCTCTTCCATCGCAGCCTGTTCTGTGATTATAGTGAAACTCAGCTGGGTCCTCCTTGCCCAAGACGATGTGCAAGTACCAATGCTGTAGAGCTGATTAAAAAATCAACAGCTTTGAGTTGCACTTTGTACTCAAACTCGTATACAAGACACATTCAGTAGCCAGGCAGATGTACCTGTGGTTGGATCCACCCTTCAATACCTGTCTCCAGCACCTCAAATTTTCCTCATCCCCTCCAGCAGCTTATTTTGCACCTTGCTTTGGGAACATAAATTCAAGATCAGCATTTTCCACTTAAATAGAAATGCCACTGTTTGATTTCAGATACAGGAGTTACAAGTGTCCTGTTTAATACAGGTAAACTTTAATTTTCAATTCCCATGTTGAATTTATTCATGTCGGCAGAAGTCCTACTTTCTTAGGTAAAGCATTTGCTTTATTTTAGTTGGTTGTCTCTGAGATTGACATGTTTCTAAACCCCCTTTATTTCTGAGGTGACACCAACTTAACTTCATTAAAGCAGTGCGGAATCTTACAGCAACCTCTAACAAAATGTTCCATGGCATATTTGTTTAATTTCTTTTGAAAAGCCTTCAGTGATAGGAACTACATGATCTGTTGACATAATTCCATTGCATGATGATTTTTTATAGGTCACTGAGTTTTTCTCCTATTATATTCTGTGCTGGAAATGATACCAGTGATTATTGTTCTGTTCATTGTGGGTTAAAGATATTCCATTTTGTCTTTTATTTGTAGAAGTCCTTGTAGATTTTAACTTTACCCTTTGCTCATTTCACATTTTTCTTCAGTAAACAAATTCTGTTTTCTTCATGTTTTTCTGCTGGTAACTGTGGTTTTAAAATTTAGCCATTTTTCACTCTGCCTGCAGTTTTCTCTAAATGTGGTGCTTAACCTGCAGCTCTCATACCAGCTGCATTGTGTTCCACTGCTGCTGAACAGAGCAAAGGATTTGTTTCTTATGTCTTAGATCTTCATATTGTCAAATTTACCATTTTTTTTTTCTCCTGAGCTGTTTTGCACTCTCACTGGAACCTACCATGACTATCAGATTTCCCATGGTTTTGTTGTCTGGTCAATTTCTCCTCTTGTATTTGAATTTTTATTGTAATACTTTGCATTTGTTTCTATAGAATTTTCTGATTATCATTCTGAGTTCTGCTTCTAAGATGCTTGCAGTCTTTCTCACACCTTAGTTGTCAGCCCAGATTCTGGAAGTGTGCTTTTTCAGTTTCATTTTTGGAGCAGTAAGAAAGTGTCGAGATGAAAAATGAGGCCACCTTGCTTTGAGACGATTTATTGCTCAAGTGGCCAGATAAAATGTTACTTTGAAGGTGTTAGATTTAGAGGAGCAAGAAGTAAGCCATAGCTCAAGGTACTCATGGGTTTCTTCTTCACACAGTAATATATAACCTTTTGGTCCAATAGACAGCTGACACAAAACTTGTTTTCACTTATTAACCTATCATCTTTACTTAATTTTGCTGCACTGCATCTGTCTCTTAGCCACTAAGCTCACAGGTCACATATTCATACACACCTCTGTTATAGTTTCTGGATCTCTAATTTACTCTATATATCACACTATTACAGTTCAAACTTCAGACTATTTTACCTAATATAATTTCTTACCTACTCTAGGCATATTCTTACTTATAATTATAGGAACATAAGTTTATAATTTCTCTACCCAATATCTGTGTACCTTCACCATTATCTTAATCCAAGCTCTTTCCAAGGCTGCAGATTGAACCCTTCATCATCTGTGGAAGTTCTTATTTTTCCATTTCCAACAAGGAAGATCTGAAATAAATCAGGTGCATGGCAGATCATTGTGGAACACCATCTGACTCCCAGTTGGCAGGGGAAGTATTCCTAATCACATCTTCATATGATAGACATAACTGCTCTTTAGTCTAGGCCATAATGCCTTACTCAGCTTGTCAGATTCTGAGGTGACAAATTAAAAGCCTTATCAAAGCTGTTTGTCACAGCTGTGGCTTCTCCCTTGCTCACTATATCAGTAAAAGATTTATTCTTGACAAATTCACATTATCTGCTTTTTATAATAACGTTGTTGTCTTAGATGTTCAATAAACAGCTACTTAGTAACTCGTTCTATTTTCTTCCCAAACACTGCCTCTCTTGTCCTTCTATGTGCTGTTCCCTTTCTTCTCTTGTCTTTCAGGTGTTAGAGTCCTGCTTGCTTCTTTTAAAATTAAAAGCCCGCTAATTTTTCTGCTCATGTACCCTTCATCCTGACAGTTTTCTAAAATGCATTAAGAATAATTTGGCAGCTGGAAGACAATGGGAGAATAGATGTTTGGGAATGAGTGCTGCTCAGTTATGCACGGACACAGGACCCTGGGAAAAGGCCCAATTAGGCAACTGTTGGATGCCATGACTTCATGCACCTGACCCATCTTAAACCTGTTCAGAACATGATTTCTCAGGACCAAAATTAGAATGTAAAAGATGTTTTCTGGTGGATTCTAATACTGCAAACTTAAGTTCAGCCTCAGGATTTTAGTTAGATTCTGAAAGTAATGAATTTGGGGCTAGAAGGCTTGATCAACCTTTAGTACTGTGTTGCTTCCACTTAATCATATAGCTTGAGTAAGTTTTCGCATATATACCTACTCAGAAAAAACCTGTTATGAGTCATATCATGGCCACAGAAAGAAAAAGGTAGTAACTTTTAGTGGAATCGATTTGGAATGTATTTGTGTCGCACCCTGTACTCCAGTCGTGTGGAAGCAGTGCTCTGGAAGTGGTTGTGTACATTGTAAAACTGGGCAGGCATATTGCTGTGGTGGCAGAAGCTGAGGTAAAGGGACGAATGTTCTGAAATACCCTGCAGTTATTTGTCTAACAGCACTTTAGCTTTACAGCCTGCTAATCAGTGGGGAACAGCTTTCCTTGTCATCAAATGGCAGCATTTCAGATCAGTTCTGGTGCGTTCTGCTGTCTGATTTGTGCGAGACCTGGCTGCTGTGGACAGTGAGCAGTGAATTCCCAAGGGGAAACCTGCTTTTCTCCACCCAAGATGTGCTCTCCTTCTTGGCTATAATTATTCTAGATTATTATTTCCAGAATAATTATTATTCTGTAATGGTACCTTTGATGTAATCACATACAGAGATGTATTTGTTCATGATCTTAACAATGTTAGTTTCTTTTGATTCTTGAGTTTGATGCACTCTGACACTTGAAAGTGGTCCAGGTATGGAAGTGCAACATTTTCCAGAGAACAATGGGCTTCATTCACCACAGATACAGAGCCTGATTGCAATGGAAACTCTGCGCATAGGTGCAGTTAGAGGATTTCCTTTTCTTCCATCCTTTGAAACAATTATTGTTAGCCCTGCAATCTGACAGCTGCATTCTACATTATAAACAGTTTTTGAACAACAGGACAGACTAATTATTTCCTTCTTGTGCATAAAGAAATCAAGGCACATAAAAGCCAGGTGACTTGTCTAATTGATTGCCATTTGGTTTTGATCTTGTGGATGTAAAAGTACACAGTTAGTGGAATTTAAGTATCCAACTGCCTTAATTCTTTCTGCAAAGTTAGGGGAAAATATATATGAAATTTGGTCTCCTCATTGCCAGAGCTTGCAGTCTAGTAATTTTGACAAGAATCCTATATATATCAAGGGATGAGCAGTTCAGCTCACTTCAGCAGTAAATTTGACAACTTCTGTGTTACATGTTTGCTGTAATTATTATTATTATCATCAGTTCATTAGTAAAACCCACAGCTTGGAGAATATCGACATGGAAGTCATCAGTTTAGACAAGACAGGGAAGAAAAATGAGAAATTTTTTAAAGTGCTTTGATTCATCAGCGCAAAATACTTATTTCCTTTTTTGGAAATGGGTCTTAGGAAACGAATCAGGAATTTCTAGAACTTGACAATAGTGAGGCCTAAGTTTTCATGGAGTGTTCTGATTTTCAGCTGAAGACTTTATGGAGGCAGAACAGCTCATGGGGCTGTATGGGTTTACAGGAGTTTCTCTTGGAACCCAGTGATCTCAACCATACTGGATGAGCTGGTAAAATGGAATAATGTTGATAAAGATCTGTCATTCAGAGCTGATCATATAAATAGACTAAACTCTTTCCTGCTAATAGACTTTCCTGAATAAGTGCATATTGATAAAATGACTTTTCGTAATTTTCAAATTGCTTACCTCCTGTTGCAAAACAACAGCCATTAAAAAAAAAACCCAAAAAAACCCCAAAAAACCATTTTAAACCCTTCCTGGAAAGGATGCAATATCTTCACAAAAGACACATTCCTAATGCTTGACAAGTTTTGCTTCTTTGGTCTTAAAACAAGACTCAGTTTCACTAGAGTGACAGCTGGTAATTACATTGAATTTTTCTCAGCTGCACTGTGGCCTGATCCTGTCAGTTGAAAGTTTGCAAGACAGAACCAACCACAAAGACAAGTCTCTGTACTTAATGGCCAACTCTCATTTACAGCATTTCATTACAGAGAAAAAAAAAATTGTATGCAGCGTGAGGAGAAAATAAGCAAAACGCTGCCAGGTAGCCTCTAACTCCTTATTGCATGGTGTGTCTTCCTGTGAGCATCAGGAGCAAGTCATGGTTTCATCTTGAACTGTCATTCCAAACAGTGGAAATTTACTTATTCAGCAGGTAGGCTGTGTGCATTGCAGATCATGTAGCGGATAAAATTACAAATTCTTTGGCACTCTGTCAGACAAGTGAAAACTGTTTGAAAACCCCCAAAACTTTCCTTTGTTCCAGGAGCTCATTTTGGGTTTGATGCTGACATCTTTATGACATTATGTGCTTTATAAAATACCACCCTACAAATACAAAGTTGACAGGTTTAGAATCCATGGGATAAATTACCTCCTACTGTACCCAAGTCTTGGCTTTAGCTTGCAGAAATTACCATCTCTCCAAATGTAATTTTAGATGAATTGATGGCTCTTATGATGGGGTGGCTCAAACAGGTGATACTGTGATAGTCAAAGTTACCCAACATTGTCTAATGATAAGTTTGATACTAATCTCCATTTTTTTTCACCCAGAGTGTTCTGTCCAGATCCTTTGGGTTGTGGGTACAGATCTCAATAACTGACATGTCTGTCCTAATGGTATGTTGGGTTTTTTTTAATATATGTATTATAAAACTCAAAAAGTTCAGGAATTACTGAGTGAGCCAGTGCCAGGAATAAAGAGAAGCTACAAACTTTCAATTAGCAGTAAAAAATAATAGATTTTGATGACAGAGACAGTAGTTATTTAGAGAGATGTTCCAGGCAGATTTGATATGGGTAAAATTTACACTTATCTGTCAGAGCTCAGCATTTTTTGAAAGTGCATCTAAACTGTTGTTAATACAGGAACCCAGCTGGTCTGTGTCAGCTCTGAAGCAGCTTGGAAGGATGAGCATTACCTTTGGGCAAAGCAGACACCAAGGTATAATTAGAATCGTAGAACCGTAATTCAGGTTGGAAGGGACCTCCAACCTGCTCAAAACAGGTCTAACCAGACCAGGCTGTTCCAGGCTATGTCCTGGTAAGTCCTGAACATCTCCCAAGATGGAGATTGCACATTTCCTCTGGGCATTCCGTGCCAGTGCTTGACCACCCTCTTGGTAATACTTTGTTTTTCTAGTATGTGACTGGCATGTTCTATGTTTCCACGCATATCCTTTGCATTTTTTGCTCTCTGTGCACCTTCAGGAAGATTCTAGATCCATCTTTCTGGTGTATTTCAGTTAGGCAGTTGTAGACAGCAGTAAGGTCGCCCTCAGCCTTCTCTAATTGGAATAGGCTCAGTTCTCCCAGCCTCCTCTCATGTGTCCTGTTCTCCAGACCCTGACTGCTTTGGTGGCCAGTGGCTGAGCACTCAAAATGGAACTTTTTAGGTTTTTCTCTGATAGTGTCTGTTTCCTTTAAGCCAAGGGAGTAGTGACCCTCCAAAAAGTGGTTTTGGCTGTTCAGTTGCCTTTTTTTAGGTGTCAGTTTCTAGAACTCTATGGTGATCTAGTATATCGAGGTGGGATACTCTGATAATCATGAACTGGCTGGTGAGAAACAGTGGTTGTAGGGAACACCTATTGCTCTAAGTCTGCAGAGGGCTTTTCCATGAACATTGACTTTTAACTATAATTGTAGCTGCCAGGAATAATCACCAAAAGTACTATTTCCTGAAAGTAAGCACTGTGCTTGGCCTAATGCATCCAGCCTGTTTTGTGTTCCCCTGGATGGAAACCAGAGGATGTGGTGCCTGAGCAACACACCAAGGTCACTCAGCAGTGTTGTGTGGGTGGAACCCCATAGTTCTCTCCCAATCAGCAAAATGAAAAGAAAATACAGCATAAGGTTTGATAAAGGTAGTAAATTGTGTGTGGCAGGGCTTTGGAACATGCTGTCACAGTTTAATACTAAGAATGACAGCTTAGCAAGTATTTTCATCTATAATGAGCATATCTCATCAGATAAGCAGTTATTATTTTTTTTCCTCACGCTCTGTGCCTATTAGAGATAAACTCTGTGAGGTGCCTTTATGAGTTGTTCTGGAGTGGGCAGCTCTGATAGTCGTTTAAAACCGTGGCATTGGGATTTTTGGGAGGCTGTGGGACTGGCATTGTGAGGCTGGGCATTAAGGAAGGCCCCCTGCCTATGCGTCTCAGTTTTCCTGTGTGAAAGGACTTCATCACCCTGGCTGTTGTGAACTGTGCTGTATCATTTAGTCATTTCTACCTCCTCTTACAAGGTTAACTAGTTTTGAAGCTCTGTGTGTACTAGGAAGAGAGCGCAATGGTTTCTGACTGATCGTTTCAGAAGTGAATTCTTGAGGTTTAGATAAGGCGCTCAACCTGTCCTTGGCACCAGAGGGTGCTCATGTCTTTGCAAAGAAGTGGCTCTCTCCCGACACCTGTTCCTGAGAGCCTGTTGCACGATCTTTGCATGGGATCCTTCGATGATTGTAACTACCTTAATTACCTTTTTTTTAAAAATCGCGCTTTTTCTGCAGAATGCTCCAGCACGCTTGGAAGGAGAGCCGCATATAAGAGAGGGCTTACACATGGGAAGTGGACAGAGGTGGGTAGGCATGCTTGAGCCTGGGTACCTGTTCTTACACATATCGCACATTTAAGTGTGATCCCTCACTAAATTTAGTACTCCTCCTATTTTTAGCCTTTCCTTGTTTTCTTTCTCCTGCTGTAGGGACTGTATCATGCTGTAAGTTTTCTAGTTACATAGGAGCAATGCTGTCCTCTCCCTGTCCCATGGTCTCTTTTACAGTACACTCTTCAATAACTGTACTGTGGTCTTTTAAGTTTGAAGACTCCCAGATCACTGGGATGGAGTTGGGGAGCTGTGGTCTGGATCCAATCCTTGCAGCTACTGACATTCTGGACTAGCAGTGTTTCCTGGAGGCAGCTGCAGTGGTGGTGGGCTGGGCAGCATTTTCCCTTTCTGACTTCTTCCACAGGTACCTGGTTCCTGTGCTGCAGTGAAGGGTCTGTGGAAGCAGGAAATCAGGATGAACTGACTAACCTGCTTCTACTCTGTTTTTGTCAAAATGAAGGGTGATTTATGATGCCTAAATAGTACAAATATTTTAGCTATTAAGTCTTGGCATCCTTCTGTGAAAGGAGTGATGATGATGATTATTCCCATTTTACAAATGTGGGAAAAATAGCCTCCTTTTTGAAAAGGTGCTGAACATTAAATGCACTAATGCAGGGGGCAGCTGTGTAGGTGGAACTAAGCAATCTTATTCAAACTAGGTATGGGATTGGAATCTCTCAGTCACTGTCTTCACCCTGCAGAGAAGTTTTTATCTCAGGGGAATAACATAGTTTAGTTGTGCAGATCTGATGATAAAAATCCTATGCTTTGAGAGAGAAATAATCTATGAATTGTAGAACAAATCTTCATAAAGTGAACCTGTAAAAATCTGTTAGGATTGGCAGAGTTTGGGAATATGATTATAGTCACCCACTTTGCTTTTTGTACCCCAGAAATTTTTGATTTCTTTCTTTACTAAGGGGAAACTGCTGAACAGCTTTTATCATGAGAACTTCTGTTTGCATTTGTCATTAGTTTGACTTCAGAATAAATTATGACCATGACATCTGTACTAGCTGAAATCTGGATTTAGTCCAACTATCTTAGAATTTGACAAAATCTGAGACAAAGAAAAGCCAGCATTTGGTTAAGCAGTAGTGCAGACAAAATACTTGCTTTAAGTGCCTACAGCAGTGAATGAGAAACGTGTCAGTAGAATTGTTTTGTCATCTTCGTAGGACCATAAATTGTTACTAGAACGTGGCAAGCTCTGACTGTTCCAGGTGGATGCAGCATGTGTGGTCTTCAGAGTATTCACACAAACTCCTGGGTGCTAATTGCTCATGGTATTGGCTGGCTGAAGGACCCACTTTCCCTTAGCTGTGATTCCAAGGCAACCAACTAGTTCTTGTTAAAAAATCTTTTCAGAAGATTATTATGAGCTGAGATAATTTGGAGATGCTGTAGGCATTATCCTACTTTGAAGTGCTGTTGACAGCTTTAGTTTAGGATTTGTAGGTGTTTCCTTTCAAAGCTCTACTTCCAGCTGCTTGTAACTTTCTCCAGTTTTAACCATTCTGTGTGAAAATTTCCAGACTGATTCTACAGCTGAAAATTTCGTGGAATACCTGAATAAGAATGTGTGGGGAGAAAATTTGAAAATGCTTCAGAATCTTAATAAAAACACTAAAAAAAAAGAAAAAAAGAAAAAAAGAAAAAAAAATCAGTGTTCCTCTGAAAAGCTTTAGTTCTCAAAATACTGGAAATTGAAAGCTGGAAGTTTGCTAGAGGAACGGATTTCTATAAAAGAAAACCACCTTTGAGTATTGACATCAGCTGTAATGTTAGGCCAAGTTTTGAGCCTTTCAGAAATGTTTTTCCTGTGAGTACAATATTGGTTGTGTCTTGTAACAGGGTGTGCACAGGTAGCTCAGTGTTTCTCTTCCTGGCATCACATGGCGGCATTAATCTGGAGGTTGGAAGGTGGAGACACAGCGTTCAGCAGCTGACCACGGCAGCATTAGTTTGGCCACTACTGGCTGATGAGGTGCAAAGCACCTAAACTTTGTGCTCAGATGCGATTATGTGGGATGACCTGCGTTGCAAAATCGTGCTCTGAGTCAGGGAACCACTCTGCTTTTGCTTAAATCACTGTCAGGCTCTGCTGGAGTTAGTGGAGGCAGACAGGCATGTGCTGAGCACTATTGACTGCTCTGAGAGGAATTACCTGTGATCATGTAGTTACAAGTGCAAAAATATATGATCCTATCATGTGCAGCTTTATAAATGTGTATTAAATGGCCACATGTTCTCCTACAGATGAGATGTAGCTGGTCTTCTAAAGCTAAACCTGCCTGAACAGAGCAGTGAGGAGCAGTATGGCATCCTTCATGTGTTTTAGAGAAATTTTTTTCCATAATTAGAATAATAATATGAATTCTGTAACTAAGTACTTAAGTATGGCATATAGAGGATTGAAGTTATTGCTTGAGAATTTAAATTCTTGATTATTTTATATGAGAGACCAGAGGGGGAAAAAAGGTTAGGTTATACTAATCATGCCTACATGCTTCATAGGAAGATTACATAATTTACATAATCTAGTAGTAAAAGCAGATTTCTTGCTTAATAAATCGACAGAACAAATAATTTGCTGATGTGACATGGAATTGCGGATTCCTAAATCTGAGAAGAAAATTTGAGGCCTTCAACCTTCTAGAGCTGTGTTTATCACAACGCCTGAGCATAAGGGGATGATTTACTGAGCTGAGATCCCAATTGAAGAGGAAGATTCCCTTGGTTAGTGCTACAGGGACAGAAGTATCCACATGCTACTTGGCAACAGATGGTCCAAGCAGCAGTAGCCATATGAACATACCCAGTCCAAAAGGCACTTGAGAAGCCTAGGGACTGGTAATATTGGAAGTCTGTGAATCTAAAGGATGTAGGACCAGTTGGAGGAGGGCAAACACAAATGCAGAAGAGTGTTTGACTCAATAGATTTCAAATATGATTAAGAATGTTAGTAAGTTATCCAGTATTTGCTTAATTTGAAATAGTCTAGAATTTGTGTGGTATTTTCACTAGGTAGGCTTTGTTTTCTGCAAGGAGAGGATAAAAAGAGATATGCTTACAAACTTCATCAGTGAGCTTTTGAATATAAGGTTGAGAATTGTCTGTAGTGAAGACATTGTCATGAAAATTGCAGTTGCCAGATGTTTTTCCTTTTGAAAAGTGATCTTTTGATTTTACTTTTTCACTAAAGAAAAGCCTGTTGAGAAAGAAGTGGGAGGTACAACAGCAGTGAGGGGGCTGCAAAATTTGAGTTCTAAAAATTATTCCAGCTCGTGTGTCAGAAACATGAATAGAAGAGGAGGAGGAAAATGAGTTTTAAGAGACAGAGCTAATTGAGTGCTCTATCTACACAGTGTTGTGGATTTAAGTTTTGCCTGGAAAATATCCTGTATTACATAAACTGTGAAGGCAGAAGATGGCTTGAATAACACAGCTTAATAAGCATGCACTGATGTGAATTTATTTTGGGATTTAAGGTGCACTACAATGCTGAAAGTCAGAGCACTTTTCTGCCATGCAGAATGTTAGACTTCACTGTGAGCTCAACCATAGTTAGACACCGGAGATCCCAGGTGGGTATGGGCCTTTATTAAACACCTGAGCTGAAGAGAGGCTCTGGTCACAACAGTCAGGGATGAGAAACGTGACTATAGAGAACCAGGCTCATTATTTCTCATGCAGAAGTACTTGATTTTTTAAAGAGATTTTTTTAGAGATTTCAATTGTAAATGTTTTTGAATTTTCTTTTTCAGTTTTATGTCCGCAGAGGATTGTCACATTTAAGATGCCCTTCCATGTAACACTCCTAACCCAGTGGTTAAGACTGTCTTTTAAACTAATTGAAGTTACGTTTTTGTGGTCTGAATTTGTGACCTCTTGGTGCTATGTAGGAAGTTTGGCATCGTGCTGGGCCTGCATCTAAAAGCATTCAGCTGAAAATAAAGCTTGCCAGATGTTAAAGTGGGAGAACAGAAAAGCTAACAAGTAACCATTCAAAGCAATCAGACTATTTCTGGGGCTCTTAAGAAAGCAAGTGCTGCTGTGACAGTGCTTGTGTTACCGGCCTGTGGGGGGAGTAGAAGAACACTGTGAGTAGCTGCTTCTGGCTGGAATTCTTGGCTCATGCTCCTCAGACCAGGAGTTTGTCAGCTACTGCTTTTCATTTGTGCTGAAGTCCTCTTCAGGACTAGGCAGTAGCATTAAATCTGAAGTGGGGATTGGTCTGGAAGAGCAGTGATTGGAGATTTATGAACTTTGAGGACCTGTTTCAAATAATTCATAACAGGACTTAGATACCTGCTGTTAGAGGTTGGTCATACATTTGCAGCAGTAGCTTCTGGACTTTGGAGGTTGATTATATTTTTATAACAACAGTTTCTGGGCCTTATGCTGAAAATAATGCTCCTGGGGAAGGCAGCTGGTCAGGTCCCTCACTTCACCCTGTCTGAAGAGCACAAGGCCAACATCTGTCCAAGGAATGCACCAGCACATATGTCAATAGTTGGTGTTTTTTTGTAGAAACTATAAAGAGGAAAGATAAAAAGATAAAGGTATCTCTTCATTGGCCGTTTCAGCTTTTTTTTTTTTTTTTTTTCCCCCAAGCTCTTATACTCTTATACATTTGTGATTTTTTTAAACCTTGTTTCTTTCTAAAACATAAGGTAAGTACATGTTAATGCATAAGCAGACTATCTGATGTTGGAGTCAATCAGCCTCATGATATCTTTACCTGAAATATTTTATAATAATTAGTATTCATATGCTTTGAAACCATCTAATTTTTAATAAAAATACTCTTGCTCTTCCAAAGTATTTTTGAGAGTGCCACCAACCTGGTTTGAGGAGGGAGTAGGTTGTGAAAAAACATTCCCTTAAAATTGTTTATTTTAAGAATTTTAGGAAGCTTCAGAGCAACGTTTCCAGAAAGCTTTTTTGATGGTATTAGGAGAAATACCCATTTGGTGTAAGAATAGTTCCTGTCTGCTGGTCCATCCTGTTCCCAGTGATTTTCATAGAAACAGCTTGGTCTGTGCTTTACTGGAGGTTTTCCCTGTGACAGCAGAGTTTTACAAAATATAGAACACAGATATCAGGATGGATCGGATTCAGTTTATACCGTGGTTTGTGCAGTCTTTTTACTGCTTCATTAGGAGATGATTGAAATCCTTTGATTCTTTTTCTCTTTAGTCTGATTTCAGAGTCACTGAGTCACGGAGCCACAATCAAAGAACTATTTGCATGAATCTGCAATAGTAAGACAGAGTCCTGCTGTGTTTTAGGTACTTGTTTGGCAGGGTCTTCAGTTTGCTTTCAGTGTTGAATTTCTTCACTTTGCAGTGTCTGCCTCTGAATTGACACGTTCACAAATAAAATGTTTCCAGTTGTTTTTTAGAATGTTTCTCATAAGCTTTGACATTTTTTTCTGATACTGTTTTCTACGTGTATAAATATTTATTGTAATAATTCTGTGTCCATAAACTAGAGAAGATTCTAGTTATGGCTCAGGAGAAGCTTTAGAGACTTCGTTTTGGTCATTTTAGAAAAATATTAGGTCTCCATAGTTTCTCCATACGCAACAGTAATGGATTCAGGCTGTCCTGCTTACTGATAGCATTTTCTGGGTGTTTGGGGATTAGCTCCGCAGTTTTTCTCAAATCTAAGTAGTATTTATTTCCTTGCCTTTGCTTACAATGCCGAAAGAAGATAATACAGAATGGTAATTTCTGCTATTCAGTGGCCAGCAGAGCTTGCTGAATAACTAATATTAATAGCTCGGACATTGAATAAAATCTTATTAAATTAATTTCAGATTCTTAATTAAATTTGAATTCTTAAAACCAAGGTGGTATTAAAAGGAAAAAAAAAAAAAGACAGACCAGTTCCTCACTACACAAGGCATACAATGCAGTTTCTCACTGCAAACATGAAGGTGCTGGTGATTGATAC
Source organism: Poecile atricapillus (assembly GCF_030490865.1). Taxonomy (NCBI): domain Eukaryota; kingdom Metazoa; phylum Chordata; class Aves; order Passeriformes; family Paridae; genus Poecile; species Poecile atricapillus. Next base: position 94,599,032 of record NC_081249.1, read on the forward strand.
TGGTGACTAAGTGAAAAATATAATGGTGCTTTCTTTGGTTGTTCACATAGATACATTACTTCCCTGAGACAAATAAGCATTTACAAATTCTAGAAATTTTACTTAAACGAAAGTTGGTAGTTTCTTGGCAACTTCTATCTGGAAAAGAGAGTTGAAAGCAATGCTATAACATGAGAAAGTAGCAGGTAATAATGCAATTACATGTCTTCATGTTATGAAGAGGCATTGATTAAAGATGGTGAATAATTAAAGATCTATTTTATATCATCCATCAGTAGTCATTTTATGGAGGTAATACATGAAAATGCCCCATCTCAGGAAATGTTCAAGGTTGGATGGGGCTTTGAGCAACCTGGTCTAGTGAAAGGTGCCCCTGCCATGGGGTGATCTTTAAGGTCCCAAGCCAGACCATTCTATGGTTCCATGAAACTGGACTGTTTTTCTTTTTTTAGACAGCCTCTTTGGCAGAGAACTGCTTCTCTATAAAATCCATTCTTGACAAGGTGATGGTCAGTCAGATTAATTGATCAAATATCTTGTTGTCTAGTAATACAAGATTAAAATTGAAATCAGTCTGCCAACCCTTTATTACTGCTTATTGCCTATACAAAAAAATCAGGAGTGAGTTTTTCCATAAGACAGAGTTTGTTGTGATTTGCATACCTCCAAAATAATGGCAGTAGCAATAATGACACAAACAAGGGCTGGAAACCAGGCTAAGTCCCTAGGGAGTTCTCATGCTGGATATTGCACGTAAAAGATGAGCTTAACTCTTGTCAAAGCCTGCAGCATGTGCTGTACAGATAATACAGAAGTTGGAGTAACTGATGCTAATAAGATTCCAATCCTGCACAGACTTCTACAGAGAGAAATGGAAACTTTGCATCCTTCATGGGGCACAGTGCTGCCCCCATGGCACAAGTGTTTCTGCAGTACAATCTACTTCATTTGCAGTGTAGGGGGTACCATAAAAACTGACAGGAGGCTGGGGCATTTGCCATGATGCACTTGACTGGAGAAGTACTAGTATTCATCACAATGTAAAATTCTGAATTTGTTCATCATCTCATTCTTTTCTTCTGCTGATTCTGTTAGGACTTCAGCCTGCAAAAGCACTTAACATGAAATTAGCAGTAAGCCGAAGATGTTGGAAAATTGCGATTCTTTTCCTTCTGGTGTTTTAGAATAGTCATGGAAGCTTACAGGAACTCTCTGTCTTTTTGCTTATTTAGTGATCTTTGTAACAACTGAAATGCTGTCCTTTTCTAAAATCTGAAGTACCAAAAAGACCCACATGGCTTTAAGTTAAACTCCCAGTGGTTCCTCAATGTTTAAAGTCTGAGAACAGTACAGATATGTGTAAAGTGGGGAAGTCTGGGATAAGACCGTGCTTGCCCTTAGGTGTAGCAGTCAGATTTGGAGGAGCTGTGGGAATTAAAAATTTAAAGCTCCTTCTAACTGTTCTAACTATCAAATAACTGATATTGCATGAATAACTAATGAGCATGTACCACTAAGAGAAATGAGGATTGCACATCCACGTGCTATGCCTCGCCTTTGTGCTTGCTTTGCTGGGGGCTATTATCCTCTGAAGATGAGGCATGGAGAGAAACTACGCATGTAGTTACACTTCTGGAATTTCTGCCATCCATCTTCCTCATCTGCACTCCTTAGGGGCAGAAAATGAGTTGTAAATGAGGTCAGGCTATTTATGCTTTTTGTAAATTTCAAGAAGTTAAGTAGTGAATCAAACAAATGTTGTTCTTAACTTGAATATGTTTATCTCATCACTAAGAGAAGTTTAGATATGACTGTTAAGGAAGAGGAAAGTGTTTCCTTGTAGGATGTGTAGAAAATGTGTTAAAGAGTCTGGAATTTAATTGTAGGTGAACACTTTTTTTTTAGCAAGAGAAAGTAAATCAAATACTTTGACTAAGTTGAGAAGTCTAACAACAACAGTAGTCCATGCTTCCTGACTGAAGAAATCAGGGTAAGTTATGAGATTGTCTGGAAAACAGCCATGATCCAAGTTCCATCATATTTAAAAGATCACAGCTAACAAGTGAAAAGATGTCACCAGCTGTGGTAGGCAGGAAATAATATGCGAAGTGTGCAAGTCCATTTACAAGTGATTTTTATTTTTTTTTACTGTTCTGATAACAAATGAAGAAAGTTTTTTATTTGTGTGTTTTTATATATAGAATATTTATGCTTTTTATAATAGCCAGTTTTGCCTCTTTTCTTTTTCCAGAGTCAAGATGAGAGATACGCTTTCATTGCTGAATGGTATGACCCAAGTGCTTCACTCTTTCGGCGTTATGAACTTCTGTATTATCCAAAAGATTCGTCAATTGAAATGGTAAGGATGTAAGAAGAAAATGCTGTTGTCATAAATGTAATATCCACTTAAACAGTTCATAAAATGGCAAGCCATTTCCAATGCCTATTTATTTTCCAGGTAAGAAAATTTAATATAAAATGTATCTTGCTGTGTTTCTAAAACTAAAAGAAAAGCAAAAATAGGAGTTCACAGTGAAGCATATGGAATAGCTTCCACGTTTATGATTTTTTTTCTTAAAGCTTGCTTTGGTGTGGAGAGATTAATTTTCACAAATCTATTTTCATTCAATCTCTACTTAGGTTTCAGAATTGAAACTCAGCAACTCTGGCCTACTGCTTGAGAAAAGTAAGCTAAAGCTAATTCCAGTCAGGAGAATAAGCTTCAGCAGGAGTTCCAGAACTCTCTGAGGAGTGAAATGTAAAAGTCTTATCAAAGTAGAGGAAATGGTAAATTTGGTTTAATGGGAGGTAGGACATTTCAGACAGCAGGATCCAAATTTTTCCATCAGTGGTGCTTGCACAGACCTTTCTAACCTGTGGCTCATACAACTAATCCCACTGCTTATTGACAGCGGTGAAAACAGCATTTTGCAGTAGCAGACATGTATATAAAAATATAATGTGTACTGTAAAGATAATCCTCGTGCCAACCAATGCTTTGTGCCTCCTTTTAGGATTGAGTGAGTGGCATGCACTAGTCTGTTCTGATTCTTAGTGAAGAGTCTAAGAGTAGCCTAGATTTGGATATTCACACTTAGTAATTTCATTATAAAATTTTAACTTTCCTGCTATAAAAATCAACTGCAGAAATAACCAATCCAGTGGAGTTTGCCTTTTCTTACCCTCTGTTCCTCACTGAAGCAGTAATACCCAGTTGTGTGAGAAGATGCACGTCACACTGATTACTAAGTTAGTTCTTTGTACGATGTCTATGTGCACAGTTTTCAAAATGTAAGGTTTCTAATTTTTATTTCTCAGAAACAGTTTAGCTGATCAGTTAGGAGCTGTAATAATCTTCCTACACAACCATGTGTAGGCTGGCAAAATTGTTGTTCATTTCACCTACACGTCTCAAAACCAAAAGCTTCCAAGGTGTTCTTGAGCTTCTTAATGCACTATCTATGTTGTGGCAGACTTCTGCATTTTGTTGGTGTGCTCTTAGGTTAAAGTAGCATGGTGTGTACACAGCCATAGACTCCATGTGGGCAGAACAGGAATTAAAAGAGCAAAAATGTATGTGAACACCCTTAGAGAAATAATATCGCAAAATCACTTTTGGGGGTGAGTTTGTGGACAGATACTACATTTAGAACTCTTTTCTGGATAGGTTTTTTTTTTTAATTTCTGCAGAGTTTGGTGATTTTTTTTTTCTTTTTTACTGCCTAATTCTTCTGCATATTTTAGTACTTTCCTGAGAAGGTAACAACCTGCTCTTACCTCTGACATGTCTGAGAGAAGGGAGGTGATGGATATGTCCCCACATATGAGGAGGATGTTTCAGCTCCTTTTTCCCCCCCATCCTTGACAACAGCTTTCCCTTATCACATTCCTCACATGAGGGGGGAGCAGAGCTCTTGAAGGCTTGTATTATATTAAGTCCTGAGCTTAACTTTTCTTTCTCTCCTTCATGTCTTGGTTGGTGAAGTAGAATGACAGTGGGAATAATGAGAGAAGTTTCCAGCTAACTTTGCAGCTGTAAGAAGACAGCATAGATTTTTGTCCAAGGGCAGCAAGCAGTTCTTTCAGTCAAACTGGATCTCTGGATACAGAGGCCCCGTTCTCTGAGTTTTCCATAGTTAATAATTCTCACAGGGAATTTTTAGAGCCTTAATAACTTTTCTTTCTACAAAAGATTTCCTAAAGAGAGAGAAGAAATCTTTAAGAAGAAGGATTCTTAGCAGAGAACTATTTTGTTTTACATAATTTACTTCTGCATGTACATAGGCAGGAGTGGAGCAGTCCAAACAGTTTTATATTTCTTCTGCAGTGGCTTATCATTAACTTTATAAAAAGGTCTTTCTAACATATTTAAAAGTCCACTCTAAAGAACAATCCTTTAACACAGGTAGATCCCCTCTTCTTCTTGAGAGGAGAGAAACACCTCGGGGTGCCTTTCTAGCAACCATTAGTGAAATAACCAAGGAAATACTCAGATTTTTGGTCAAGATATTGAATGATTTGCTTATGGTTGAGACAGTTAATAGGCTTACTGGCAAAGACTGGGAGAAAACAAGTAGATGAATTCAAGTTAGTTTCTTTGATTTTTTTTTTCTTACCATGTTGTCATTTGATTCCCTACTACACTTGAATAGCGAACACTTAGTAGGAGCATGTATGAGTGGCTAAGGAGGTTTCAGCAGGCAAGGATTCCTCCTTACAATCATGCCTCAGCAGAAGGAAGCATCAAAATAATTTGCAATTCTTTAATGCAAAGTTTTGGCTATCCTGAAAACAATTACAATTCTTTTATCCTTCTAATGGAACTGTATTCACACACTTCAGAACATGGAATTTTCCTCTTAAATTTTTTTCCCCTCCAAAACTTGTGGGAATGATGTTCTTTCTTCTAACGCTCTTCTAGTGAATACACCATTGCAGTGGAGGACAGCACCTGTAGGTCGAGACGGAGGGGGAAGTTTGGCCTGAGGAACACAAAGCTTTTCCTTTCATAGGCTTCCACTTCCCCAGGAAATGGAAGGCATCTGTAATATTTACTTGCAGTAAAGAAACTGTTCAGGAGGTTGACTTTTGTGCTTTGCCAGCCCACCCAGAAAACTGCACATTAATGTCTGGCTTCTTGCTTGGAGTGATGATACATAAAGCTGAATTGTCCTGACAGGCTTTTGAGCTTGCAGCTCTAGGCAGTGAGAACATCTCAGCCAAGTGTTGCAATAATCTCTCCGTCCCTAATGCTGAGTCTTACGCAGTCAAATAGAGCATAATATCACTGGAACGATGCCCTGAAGAGGAGACCTCCCAGTGTGTTTATCCTGATCATTCTGGTGCGAGCCACTGGGCCGTGAAACAGCATGGATGTGCTGGGGGAACTCTCAGTGAGACTGGGCAGAGACATGCACCAGACACCTGAACCTTTTATCACAGCTTGAATTAGAACAAGCAAATTGCAAACCAAAAAAATTTCAAAGATAGCTGTTGGCCTGAGACTATTTAAATGGAATAAATTTGTAATTGTGGTTTAGTCTTCTAAGCTTTCCTGGTACACCTGTAAGTTCAAAGGGCTTGAAATCAAATTTAGCGATCAGATTCAGTCCCCCAATACTATGGAAATTCCTGATGGTAAAGAAAAGATTAAGTTGAGTTTGCCCACAACTAAATCTCTTGCTGAGGTAGATTTTACTCTTGTTTTTGCTGCAGTACGATGTGAAGAACCGTCGCACGTTTCTGAGGCGCACCAAGTACGAGAGCTTGCACCTCGAGGATCTGTATGTGGGCAGCAAGGTCACTGTTTTCTCCCGACACCTCACCATAGTGGACTACGGCAATCTGTACACGTCCCGCAAGCTTGGGAGCCGCAAAGAGAGGTGACGAGGGAAGAGCTTGGCATCTTGTGGTTGGGGCTTCAAAGTGCATGCTTACTAGAAATGAGGTTTCTGTACTGATGGGGGCGGAAGAGGAGGTGGCTGCATGTTTGCATGCAGTTTGAAGGGATCTGATTTTCTGATGGCTACAGAGAAGCAAAGTGGTACCTGGCTTGTAGTACCATTACAAGGCCAGCTTCTCTATGGTGTCAGCTGCTGGCTTCTCTAGGTATCTTGGGAGAGAAGAGGGGGAGGAGGAAGATGGGTCCTGTTCAGCTTTGTTACTCAGCCAGGGCAGGCAGCAGTAGGGTTCATGTGATTTGTGGGTTCTCCTGTGGCAGAATTTATATGATAACTGATGTGTGCTGGGCTTCAAAGGCCTGGGCCTTGTGAAGTTGCAGCTGTCTCTCTGGGATCTGTGCAGAAGCCTAGTGCCTCACCAGTCTGATGTACTCTCTATTAGTAGGAATAAATGAAAGTACTAGAGAACCACTCCCATTCTGTTGTTTTTCCTCACTGTGGAGATTTTTTTCTGAGATTTTTTTTCCGCTTCTCTTAAGCTCTGTGTGCATGAGGACAGAAAGTACAGTGTGAGAATGTCAGTAAAAATTACAGGCTCATTTGTTTATCATGGGTGAAGATAAGACTCACTTTTTTGATTTAAAGACTTACTTTGGAAAAGACTTTCCAAAAGCCAGAAGTCATCTGAAGCAAATATCAGGACTAACAATACGAGGATACTAAGGCTAATTTACAAGAGCTTTAGATCTGCTTTAATGGCAGTTCAGGTAATCTCTGAATTTGCAAATTAATACATTTTTGTAATTTCCTCCAGCCTTTTTGAAAAGAGCACAGAACATTTTCTTAGGTATGAAAATCCAGTGAGCCTTAATCACTTGCTCTCTTGCTCCCTCCCAGTAAGTAGGCTTGTTTTGAACTCTTTTTAGAGAGTTGTACATAACTAGACATAGAGGAAGAGCTGCATGTTTTAACACACACCTTTGTCTTAACTGCACAAAAAAATTGCTGTGAAAATGCCTGCCATAATATCTTTCCAGAGGAGTTCTGGTACTTCTCCAGGCTGGGGTTGGGCATGGTGAAAGAGCAGCAAAGGAGGTAGAGAATACAATGGGATGGATTCTGTGTATGTGGCTACTCTTTTTGTTCCTCAGTGCAGTTTTGGGGAGATTACATCTTTATATCGACGTAAAGTTGTGTATTCCCTGCTCTGCCTAAACTAACATAATCCCTGGTGCTCTTGCAGTGCTCATGTAGTTATACCAGGAAAAGGTAGTTTATGATAAAATGACGTTTTCATCTTGTAGGAGATGTTGCAGCCTATATGGCAACACTACAATTGTGTCAATTAAGTGGTTGGTCTTGGGAGGAGGCAAATTTTTGTACTGCTCTACAAAAGAAAGAAAAGGCATTTATGACATGTCAGCTGTTTGAAAAACATTTCAGGAATGTTGGCTGAAAGATAACATAAATATTCAAGTGGTGTTACATATTCAGAATAGCCCAAAGGAACCTAGTGAAAGGTGCCTTACTTAGGCAAAGGATCTTCAAAATCCAGTTTCTTCACAGAAGCTTTCACTGAGTAAACAGGGTCGTATTAAAAGAGTTTCCTTGGGCAAAACAGTTGCATGTGAGTTATTTGTCTTTTTGGCTTGTTCCTAGCAGGTTTTACAGCAGTTATTCGATATAGTAAGATTTCTGCGGTGCATGATAATTCCTGAAATAATCTACATTTGGAATTATATTAATAATTTTAAGGTTGCTGTATGAAGCAGAATGTTTCTGTCTTTTTTTGCTGTTGTGCTGTACAGGACTATTGGCAAATCCGTTTGACTTTGGAAATACATTCTCTGATCACTCAATGTGTGCTCAGACAGGCTCAGCAGAGGCCTTTGTGGAAAATTGCAGAGTGAATATAAAAAAAAAATCTTGAATGTTTTGAGTTAGGGACCTTCATTTTTATCAGCAAAATAAGTGAATGAATGTGACCCTAGGTACATGAGATACAAAACAGATGTGTAGAAGAAAGGCTAGATTCGCACAGGCTCTTTCCAGAATTAGGCTAGAATTAAGACAGTTCTATTTCAGTTTCTGTACCTACTTTTTCTTAAGTCTTGGGTCAGGTTTTAAATATTGCTGTATTTAAGTGTTCTGCATTTCTGTTCTTCTCCCAGGGTATCATAAGAAAACCATCACAAACAGTGACTAAAATGGTTAAGTGAGCATGTTCTTACTTACAGTGTGCCACATAAGGAATCACTGGCATGGGACAGGGCTTTTTGTTTCTGTAGCCTTTCCCTTGTGATCCTGGGTGGTTGTAACATGAGGTAAACGTTTGTCTGACCAGTGTGTCCTCTCTAAGTAGGCTTTACTTAGAGTCAGTATCATTGGTACTGAAAAGGATGTTAGAAAACTTGTGTTCTGTTTTGAGTAGGATTTGTTATTCTTATGCTTCTAGTTATTGACATAATCAGCATTTCTTCCCCTACAAGACATAAGCTACTGTACATGCAACAGTCCTAATATTTGAAGTAAGTAGGTCTCACAAACATAGTCACAGCATGCTTTGTGCATCATTCCTTTGATCAGTTCTCATTTTCTATTGTTTCAGTACTCACTGCAGTACTGTCAGCACAGTCCCTCTGAAAAAATGTATGCAAGTGAGCTTAATTTTCCTTCTTTCTCCTTGGTTCCTCGACACAAAACTGTTTTCAAATCTACACTGCAGGCTGCATCATGCTGGACCCCATGAAACATATTCCTAATTAAAACTATAAATAGGGCACATGAATCAAAATCCAATCTCAGAAGCAGATTTCAGCATCCTGAAGTATGCTTTTTGTGTCCTGCATACTTCTGAAAAGCTCACACTGAAATGTTAAAGTTTAAATACCAATGTTAGACAAAAGATATTACAAGGGTTGCTCACTACAGTTTATATTAATGTCTTCTAGGTAAATTGCTTCATAATACAATATTTTTTGCAAATTTGTAGGAATTACACTATTACTAAAACCCTTGAAATTAGAAAAGTAAGGAACAATTTATTTCTAGCATTACCAGCCTATCTCAAACCACCTGTGTAATAACATAAATTAAAAAAAGCGTTCCTTGAGGAAATGCAAATGGTGCTGGAGATCCCATTCCAGGGGTTTGATTCTTATTGTTCATGGGAAATGAGAGTGTTGAGAACCTCTTGTGCCAGGATGCAGGTCGTGCATTGTGTGATTCTCATAGGTCAAACACGCAGCTCATGTGCAGTCCTCATGGAGGATTCACCTGGTACACCCTGTGATATGATAAATAATACCAAAAATGAGGTGGAGCTGTGAAATCCTTGGGGAAGATGGGGCCAGGCTGTAAGGCTGCATGGAGTACATTGGCAAACTGTGTTCAGTGTTGGTGAGAGGTCAGCCTTTCCTGATCTGATGATGGGGCTAAACCAACTTTTGCCTGCACTGCAGTGGACTGAAGCACAGTCTTGGTTGACTGCTTTCAGCCAGTTTCTGGTTTAATGGCATTCCTTTGTCCATCCTGCAGCCTTAGTCCATCTTTTTGTGTCATACTTCCCAAGGGGTCGGAGCCTAAGGTGCTCTGTGTATAGGAGCTTCGTGGTGCTTGAGGAAATCTGTTTGTTTCTGAGCTCTGAAGGTCGTCCACGCCTCTCCCTTAGCTTCAGATAAAATGTCGCATATGTTCAAATCTTCCTGGTTACATTTCCTGCTCCTAACACCTCCCTTGCTTTACATTTGCTGTGAAATAGTCTGTCTCTTGCCAAAGCATCTGTCAATCTGGGGTCACTTAAGGTTCAGAGTAAATGTAGTGGAAGTTCATCCATCTCCTATAATCTCAGCATATTTGCCCTGGCTGGAATATATTGCTGCTAACCTAAGGGCTGCTTTCCATGCTGTGTTGGTATATAAAATAGGAAATTTGCAATTATTTGTCTTTCACTCAAGGAAGTACTGCAATAAAAAATTCCATCTTGGAGAACCTTCCTTATTGGAAACAGTGTAAAAGATGGAAACTGCTCTTTAGGATTGTCAGAGACGTGGCGTTTCTGAGATGCAGGGTTGAATAAATCTGTTGGTTTGTAAGCCGAGCACATTTGAAACTGACTCACCACAGGATGAATGCAAATAGAAAATGCAATTTTACAGACCTTCTTTTTGTGCTTGTTATTTTTGATTAATAATACGTTTAGTGCTGATGGTGTTCTTGGTGCTATGCAAAGCTCACTAATAAAACAGTCCTGGCCCTGGGGATGTACAGTGTAAAAAGATAATTACCTAGAAGACAGGATGTACTTGGAAACAGAGATGTGGGGGAGAGTGTAGAGATTTTTGGATTGATGCCCCTTAGTATATAGAATATAGCTGTCAGTCAGTATAAGAGATGCAATACCTCCTCTGCCATCCTTTTATTGTGTCTATTAACAGTGTCAGCTATTTGGCATGCACATGCTATACCATGAAGTTTTTATACTGTACCAAGCACAAGAGGATCATCTTCTCACTGAGGACTTCAAATATTTTAAAAGTATTAATAAAACAATCATTTAACTTTGAGTTTTATGGCAGAGGCACATGTTTAAGTAATATTTTTAAACAGGGAATTTTAACAGCTTCAATTTTATGTGTATGATTAACATTAGAAAAAAGGGAGCTAAGCAAGCACAAGGAGAGATTAACAATTCAGTTATGTTCTAACCCAGAGTGAGGAGCTGTCAAGATACCAATTAGCTAAGGAAGAGGTGGTCAAATTGTGTGCTGCAAGAGCAGAGGGAGATGTTGGTAAATAATAACTGTTGGTGGAACACTGTGAGCTGACTTGGGTTAGAAAGCCATGGAAATTATAACGTGCAAAGTTTGTTCTTATCAGAATAATGTGTTGCACGGCCATTCAAGAACAGCATGGAAATTGATGAGACGCTGGGACAGTGAACATGTGACTGTGACAAAATTTTTCTCTTTGATGTGCTGTTTTTTTTGTCTGAATGCGAACCCAGCATACACACCAAATGCTCTAAGAAAAGTCATGTTGGCTCTATCTCTCTACTATTTTTTCTTCCTCCCCAGAACGCTGGCTTTGATTAAACCTGATGGAATGCGTAAAATTGGAGAATTATTTGATATCATTATTAATGCAGGATTGACAATAACTAAGGCCAAAATGATGCTGCTTTCAAGGTAAGGAATTTTTAAGGTTAGGTCTATTGTATCTAAATATTCTTGCAATCAAGAATATTCTCTAAGGCTATTCTGTGTTGTTCCATGTGTCAGATCCATTCCAGTGAGTAAGAGAGGTAACTCATGAAACTCATCAGTTTCATAATTCTGAAGGGGGTAGGTTTCTTAAAGTATTTTAGATATTTAAGCTAAGTATTCAGAAGTGATGTGCAAATTAGTATGGGTGATGAAATATGTCATGTCTGTATGAACCCAAGCTGGCTACCATAGCTTTAGCAGTCCAGCAATGTTTACAACTGACATGTCTGTATGTCCTCACCTCAAGGCTGCCTCATACAGACAGTATTGCTGACTATAATAATGTTGTCTATAAAGTATTTGGTTTGCTTGCTCTCAGTAAATCTGTTGTTTAAATTTATACTCTCAGATTTGTGCTTTTTAGTCACTGGAAGTCCTAGGCAAAACAAGTGATCTTCTGATGGTGCAGGGTTGGACAGGTTTTACTCATGCGTCTTCCTAATCCCCCCAACCTTCAGTGTTCTCCACTTCTTATTGAGCCCCAAGATTTAAAAGAAGGTGTGCTTCAGAGGAAAGAGAACATAATAAATTTACCTTGGAAGACTTTCCCAAAGTTACAGCATTATTTCTCCATTGCTGCTTTGCCAAACCTATTTGTATGCAACATGTTTTTGGAAAGAAAAGTTATCTATTTTACATAATACCATTTTCATGTGTTCTTATTGTTTATGTGTGAAGTCAGGAACCATTTTGCTTCACTTCAGAACATTTTTTGCTCTCTGAAATACTGATAAAATGACTATAAGACTTCCTCCTCTTATCTCTGCATGCACCTGCTGCAATGTCTGATGGTATTGGTCCCAGATCCTCCATCCAACAACTCCAATTCACAAAATCAAACAGGTTTCTAATGTTTCTTTACAATTCATAATGTCTTTAAAACTAGCCTCTTTTTTTTCTTCCTCTCTCCTGCAATCTGAGAAATTTGATCTTGAAGTGTTATTTTGGGTGGTGCTTTATTTGAGTGTCTGTCTGAGAAGTCAAGCTCTTGAGCCAAGTCATGTGCTTTAGAGTTGACTCACACTGAAGGGAAGAAATGGAGACTTGAACTTTTACTGCCTACTGCAATATAAAAATTTCTGGTTGTCTTGTATAATTGAAAGTAATTATTAATAAGCACAAGACTGGGCTGTGATACTGAATGTGTTTAAATAGTCTCTTGAGTATTTTGTGGTTTCTCTGCATACTCTGTTTCTTGGGACTGTGCCATTTTAAAATGATAGAACTATGGCTTTGCCAAAGTCTTCTACCCTTAGATTTCTGCAGGCTTGCTTGTTCAAATCATCATCAACTCCTTTCTTTACAGGGATTATTAACAACATTTGTCTGTCAATCACTGTTAAGTAGATTCATGCCTTCTGTAAAAGTTGTAGCCAAGATATGAAAGTGTGGGCAGGCACTTGCTTCTTCAGTCTCTTCCTTTAATCCTGTGTCAGTTCACTCTGTTATACATAGGTGAACACTGTTTTCCATTATTTGAAAACAGAGAACTAATAATGAAATTAAAAATGAACTAAGTTATACAACACAACTGCACTTTGATATTTCAGTGGGAATTGTTAACTGAGGAGTAGAGCTCAATTTGTTTCAGAAGCAGACCTCTCAAATACTTCCTTACAGAATTGGTAATTCTTAATCTCTTCACATACCCTTTCATATTTGCTTTCCAAAATTATTTGGTGAATTAATTTCAGAAGAGAATTTTCTGGTGAAATAATGAATTGTAGGCAAACGTTTTGCAGAGTATAGGCTCGAAGCATGAGCTTGCAAGAGCTCCTGTGTCTAGCATTTTCACATCATGCTTCTGCCTTAGTTTGCAATGGAAGGGAAGAAAATTTACTGTATGGTTGATAAAAATATTTTGGATTTTGAATGGCTCATACTTATACTGAACTAAAAGCAGCAAACCAGGAATTATTCAGGTAATTTTGATAAAAAAGCTGGAGAAAAATGTGACTGTTCAAACACTGATAAATGTTAAGAAAATGAAATTCTTCTTAGGTTCTTCTTGATGTTATTTCTTTCCTCTGGCAATATTTGGTTTAAGTCTGGACTACAAATGGGAGAGGCATCAAAAGTTCCATTTCAGATGACAGAACTATGCCTCTATTCATACTTGGAATCTGTTATTTGAAAAATATGCAGGCAATTTATGTCAGTAAAGAGGGCTGCTCAAAATGAGCAAACTCATGAAGACCAGAAAAAATCATACTGTGCTGCAGTTAAAAACTACTTTCCAATTTGGAATTTCTTAGTCACCCTACAGCACTGCTTTGATTATGAACTTTGTACTGAGAGCAGAGGTTAGGAATATTGCTTTCTTTCACCTGTCAATCCTGTTGAAGAGCTTGTCCTTCTCTAAAAATTCCAGCTTCAATAAGTGGCATACACCAGGTTTTGGAGCAAGCAAATACTGAGCCTGTGTTCTCAACAGGAATTCTGAAGCTGCAGAATGGCAGGTTTAGAGATGAAAAATTCCATGGATTTTTCTAGCTGTTGCCATGCAGAAAAAGCAATTCAGTAAGCAAGAGTAAAACATGAGAAGCAGCTGGGGAAAAAGACAGGGAAGAGAATAGGTTGGCTGGTGTCAGGCTGGTGGGGTGAAAAGCCACAAAATAGTGTGTCCATCAGTGGATCGATGGTAGATCTGCATTGTGGTGGTCCCCAAAATCCGTGTAGCTGGGTGGCTGAGCCCAGTGCTGGTAGAGTGTGGCTGTGGCAATGCAGAGCTTGGGAAGGGCCACCACCCTGTCTGAAAAGGACATCTTGTCTTCCAGCACCTAAGGAAAGGCTGAGTAAAAGCTGTGCTGCAGACATGCTGGGTATGCCTGGTAGCCTTTATTTGCCTGGCAGTGTAAGGAGACCCCCTCACTGCAGAAACCCCATTGCTTTGGAAGAAAACTGTATGTAGTCACTGCTGTGTTCCCTGAGGAGACATGCAAGACCAAACTGAGTTTTGAAGTGTGAAAATGTGGAAGAAATCCAGTTTTAATATGGAGGGCATTGTGCTGCCTATGCAGCTTGTAAGATTTGAGAACACTGAGTGGAGACCAGGTTATGCAGTATTTTGTTATGCACCAGTTTAATCAAACACTGACCTTGATAAAGAAGTGTTCCAGTGGAGCAGATAAATTGTTAATGCTTTAAAACAAACTTCATTAACCAATATCCCCACTCAAACTGATGAATGATAAAAGCAACATAACAGCAAATGCCTTGGCAAGAAGGTGATTCTTCTGCATTTATTTCTTAGCCTGAGAATGTGGGACCATCAGTGACCCTGAAATGGGCTTTAGTGATTCCTTCTCAGAGCAGGAACATAAGGAGTTGTCAGCTATACTGGTAGCCACACAAAATATGACAGAAATTTAAATGTAGTTCCTGTTATTGGACATGAACACCCAACAAGTTGTCCAGCTTAGGAAGACATTGCCTGTAGAAACATGTTTATGAATGATATTTGAATGAATGATAAATGTGGTTTTCAGGGGGGTTTATATAGATATATATTTATATATATATACACATATATATATAGCTATATCTATGTCTTTTTACTTTTCCAGAAAAGAAGCAGCTGATTTCTATGCTGATCATCGAGCAAAACCTTATTATCAGTAGGTATATAAATTTCAGCTTGATGTGTATTAAGCTTATTTATTGAATGCATGAAATTCATTTACCATATTTGATTCTACAGGACCATGGGAAAATCAGAGCTTGTCTTAGTTGAGTGGAGCCCTTTGCAAAGCATGCACCTTTTCTTCTTCCTCCAGGGAGAGATCCTTATTTCAGCTATTCAGGGTTTTAACTCCAACTTTTTACAACCCGATGGTATCAGGGGAATGTCTTTTGTCCCTCAGAAGTGAAAATGCTCCTAGTAGGGCAAAACTTCACAGCCAAGAGAAGGGATATCTTCAGGATCAGGGTGGGGCTTGCAGATAATGAGAATTAGGGGGAACACTTAGTTGTAAGAATTGATTTGGTAATAAGTACCCCAAATCATAAATAACTGAAAGGATAGTGCATGGGGCCGTTTTTACTGGACTGCTACCCTTGGAGAAATGTCAAACTTCCATGATGCTAGACTGCTTCACCTAATGTGAGAAACCTTAATCTTTCCATAACTGACTAGCTGGATGGAGATGGAGTTTTTTCTGATTCCCCTGAAAGTGCCAGCAACTTCCTTTTCCTCCCTCTCCATTGGGCATTCTGCCTCTTTTAGGAAGAAGGTGCCTTGTGTTTTTCAGGCATGTTGATGCCTGGGTTTGTGCTGGTGTGGTTGAAAGACCTGGTTTCAGCACTTTCACAAAGTACTTGAGAATTAGCATTGCCAGCTGCTCTCTGGCAAGAGCAGCTGATTTTGTTGTGGGTCCAAACTCAAGCCTTTCAGAGAGACATGGCCCCAGGCTATGTCTGACCATGTTGGAGGTCAGAGAATGGATGATTTTGAATTGCCTTTTCTTTGCTGAGTAAGCCTGCTTGAATATGTTGATAAATAATCAAGAATTTTGCCTGCAGTGTAATTTCACAGATGTGTATCTATACTAATGGTAATTGTCTGAGGAACTGTAGCCTTTGTCCACTGTGATGTGCCTGTCTCCCATCCTACAGCCCTATTGGCTACATCTTCTGTATAGGATTTTTCTCTGCATTAGAAATAAATAGCTCTACAGCATTCCAAATCAAATAGAAGCAAGAAACTTCAAGGCAGTAAAGTGTGAAATCTACAACTCGTTTGTATTTGATGTTGTATCTTGTCTTTAAATTCAGATTTAGTTTGCAAGTTCACTAGTCAATGTAAGTCTAGTGAATAATAAGGAAAAATAATAATCCTATTGCTTGGAAAAGAATGGTTTTCATATTAAAGAGTTTTAAAAAAGGAGAATATTCAAGGATTAATCTGCAAATAATGTTGTAGAAATTAGTTATTTCTTGGGTGTATGTATGTGTACTATTTAAATGTCCTAAACATGTTGACTATGACCAACAGAACCTGACTTCCAGTAGCTTTTTATTGTGTTGTTTCTGTAGCTTTTTGTAGTTTTAATAGTGTTTCTTTTTCAAAAACTACTAGGATTTCTCTTCTCTTCTTGACTAGTGATCATTAGGAAGAAGGTAGTTGGAGAAGCATGCACATCCACAATTATAGCTGTGTAAAACTCTTCTTTTAAACAAAATAGTACAAAAACCATAGTCAATGTTCTCCTTTGTTGGTTCTGTCCAGACTAAACAAGGAAAAGACAGGCTTATTGGTATGCATGTTTTCTGAAGATACTGAAATATAGTTATGGTGTTTTGTTTAGTTTTTAAATGGAATGTTTGGGTTAGCAATTTTGGGTGGTTGGTTGCTGTTGTGAGGTGGTCAGGACATGAGGCAGGCTGATCCTGACAGCCTCTTCTTACTTGGATTCATCCCATTAAAGTCACTTGAGTTATGCCAAGATGTAGTAACTCACTTTGTGAGTAAGTCCTTTATCCCATACAAACTTTTTAGTTCTTTCCCTTCTCTCCCACTTTGGACTTTGGCTGGGCAAAATCCATGGGAGAGATCTGTGGAGCAGTGGAAAATTTAGCTTGAAAGCAGTGCTGATGTTCTGTCAGTAGGGTACACATCCAGGTTTCATTTGAGAGCTTTGAAATGCTGCTATGCAGAATGGGAAAACTTAGGAATCATTCCTGTCAGACAAGTCATTACCAGGGTCTCTCTTTCACTGTTACCAGGACACCAGTACTTATCCTTTAAAAATTCTTTTGAAGTCTAAGACTCTACAGAGTAGTTTGAGTGAGTTTGGATTATGTACGTGTTGTTTTTTTTCTGCAACCATAATAAGGGAATGTCTGCACATGACATTCTCTCTCTCTAACCTCTTCCTCCAATCAGAGTCAACGTGAAAGTTAGATCAGGGTGCTCGAGGTCTTGCCAAGTTGAGTTCTGAGCATCTCCACTGGATCATGTTTTTGTTGGTTTTAATTTGTAACATGGGTCACCATGTGCTGTTTCCATTTTGCAGTGAGCTTCTCCAGTTAATAATGAGTGGCCCCATCCTGGCTATGGAGCTCTTAGGAGATGATGCAGTGAGTAAGTGGAGAGCAATGGTGGGGCCAGCAAACCCTACAGCGACTGAGAGCGATACACTGGACAGCATCTCAGAAAGCTTTGGACATATTGGCCTCAGAGATGCAGCTCATGGCCCAGATTCAGTTGCTTCAGCTGCTAAAGTAAGATTTTGACTCTTTCTTGACTGAGGTTTATTTTTACTTTTATCTGCTAACAGCTGGATTAAGAATTTCTCCCTTGTTTCCACACTTGAGTTTGGAACTAGTTTACATATTTTTCATGGCTCCTTTTTAGCATGGAAGAATAAACTGTCTGAAAACAGAAATCTTGTTTATCACAAGGGTGAATCTTGGGTGCTTTGATCAGGAGAGCATGCCTGGTCATTTTTAATGTCTCCTGTACATCACAAACAGTGAGTTAATTGCATAGTCTGTATAATCTACCTATAGTCTACCAGTGTCGGTCATAAAAAGAAAGGGATTAAACAATTAAATCCTTTTGTGCTTTCTTGTGTTTCACATATCTGTTCTCCTTCACAGTTCTCACTAGTGTTCTGCTTGCAGCCTACTTTGCTGTTATTATTCAGAACGAAAAATTAAAATCCAGGCCACTTTGTAGTGCTTTGTGCTTTGAAAGGTAACACAGTGGACATGGCTTTGAGGAGTTTGGTTGTGTTTTTCTTTGTTTGCACTGTTTCTTTTCTCAGTGCTAAGAAAAAGCCCTGGGGCTGGGTAATAGATATTACCATTCCCATAGAATTATGGTGACTTTTGTGTGCATTGTTGTGGGATAGATATGCTAATAAATGATGGCAAGAATAAAGTTTATCTCATGGTTGATTGATGTGTCACTGTGGTGTCTGAGCTGTAGACCACTTTAGGTGGGGAAAGATACCAGTTGTTGCTTCCTTGATTCTGGTCTTCTGTCTGTTTAAATTGCAACAGCTGCAGTAGCACAGCTGGAGAGAGACCTGCCTCATAATATCTCATAAACTGCCAAGTAGTGTATGCTAGAAAATATGCCCAGAGATCATACCCTGGTGGTGAGGGCAGAGTTAGGCAGCCTCCCTCTCTGGTACTGTTAGGCTGTGAGCTACAGCAGGCTGACTGCAAAGCACAGGGTGGTTTTCTGCTGGCCAAGCACTCATCTTGCTGCTCTGCACTCTGCCTGAGCTGCTGGATCCTCTCCCTGTGCCTTGGGTTTTGGCAAGAAATCAGATGTTGGGCATAAAGTACTTTTTCTGCTGCCTTGATGAACATGTTACAGACTCAGAAAGAGTTTGGATAAAAGTGATCTTTTCTGATGAAGCAGAGTTATAGCCAGCAAAGTCTTTGGAGTTCTGGTTAAATATTTAGAAGACTTCAAATATAAAGGTGAAAATTTCTCTTTTCCTCTGTACTACCATGACAACTGTGCCAGCTTCTGAACTGAGAATGTAGAAAAGAGTATCTATTAGCATAAATTCTTGGTTAGATGCATAACTGTGTGCTTAGGTTTTAGTTTGTTGTTCTTGTTGAATTTCATTATTTTTGAAATGCTGTTGGAAGGCCCTGTTCATCTGCAGCATTTTCATGACACTGGGATTATTTTGCTGAACATCTGTAGGTGTGTGCATCTTTGTGGTGTTACTGATACCTATCTTTAATAAATCAAGCAAAATTGTGAATTTAGTGCCCCTATGCCTTTATTAATTTAGTAGGCCTAGTATCATATGGCTGTGTAGCAGTTGCTATGGAAACTACCTGGCTGTGCCTGCAGAAGATTTGCTGAAAAGAAAGAAATATAAGATAAAGGGACCTAAATGAACTCTCCTGACAGAAAACTGAAGTCTCAACTACATTTAATGAACGTATTTTAAGCTGAACACTTAGAGTAGAAAGCTGCATTATTCTTTTGATGGCTAAATGACAAGTGAAAGAATGTCTCTGATACACTCTAAGCTACTGTCTCTCTGCAGGCCAAATTTTGTAATTTCTTTAGATCATGAATAAAAGGTAAGGAATTTTTTTTTTTTTTTCTTTTTTAAGGCTCCACAAGATTATAGTTTGGCCTTTCATTATGCCAGTCCTTCGGCACTATTGAGTTCATTTTCTTTTATGAATTTTAATGGATAAAAATAAGTGTTAAATATTATGCATATTTTACTGCCTTTTTCTGGCTGCTTCTTTTAGAGTAAATAGCAATTAACAGAGTGGGACAAGTTCCTTGAATCATGCAGCATTTTATCAGTAGAAGGATGTAAGGAGTGGACCCTATTGTCTCAGATGTGCCCACTTAAAATGTGGATAATTTGCCAGCAGAAAAACAAAGGCCCTTTTTCCTTCTGTTGAAAGATTCGTCGTCCAGGATCCATTGTCCAAGATCCAAACCAGGACAAGTTTGAATTGTGTAATTCTTAAGGAAAGGATTACAGAAATTGTTGAAGTGCCATGAGCTAAATGTGAATCTATTTCATTTAAGTTGAGCTGGTAAATTAAGGAAGACAATTCCTGGAAATGGCCTTTAGCACTGCTACTGTTATACAGGAAAAAAATCAAATACATTTGTTAGCAGTATTTCTTGCATGTAATTTTTTCTCTTAAATAGAAATGTATAAATTCTCTTACTGAATTTGACTAATAGGTATGAAATGGAACCTGTGTTTTGCACATTTGTGAATTGGCAGATTGTGTAACATACGTGAATAAATGGTATGGAAAAATGTGAAGCTGGCAGTGAACAGAGAAAAAATATCACCAAGGAAAGAAACCTGACTGCCAAGTTCACCTCAGTATGGTCTAAGACCCAAGATACCTGATACCTAAATAGTGATGGTGGGAAGAAAGAGATTGAATGCAAAAAAGTTCTTTTGATTTATCTGGGAAATCAAAGCTCAATCAAATTGAATTCATCAACTTCAATTCAGTAAGACTTTTAAAAAAATTATAGGGCAAATATGGCATGAGAAGTGACTCAGCAATTTTAGATAAAGTTTAATTGTTTAAGGTGAAAGGGAAAAAATATAAGCAATTTGGAAGGAGGTCAGTTTTGTATATGGAAAGAAAACATGAGAAATGGATAGCAGTTGTATTTTTGCTTATACAGTGGAAAAGATGATTTGAGATAAAGAAAAAAAAATGTGTATAAGGGAGTGGATATGGAAAGATACTGAGGAAAGAGAGAGAGCTTGGTAAAACTGGGAACACCTCTACCAAATGATTGTTGCATCAGCATTTTGAGTGCTCCGAGCGTGAACAGATTGCACTGCAGAACTGAAAAGGAAAACATTGCAAGAAATACTCCAATCCTGTTTTTATGATTGTAGCAATGGTGCCAGATAGGAAAAGATACACTTCAGATAATATGTCAGGGAAGAAGTATCTGTAGCAAAAAAAAGTCTGCATTAAAGGTTTATCTTCTGTGATTATGGATACTTCAGATGTTGTTACTTATGATAAAAGATGATGTGTGCAGCTAGATCAATCTAAAATGTGTTTCATTACAATTGTTTTCAGGAGCTGGAGTTGTTCTTTCCCTCCAGTGGAGGTCGTGGACCAGTCAGCAGTGCAAAATTCACAAACTGTACTTGTTGCATTATTAAGCCTCATGCTGTTAATGAAGGTAAGCAATGCAGATAGCAGAGGAGAAAGCAGTGTGTGTGCATTGTATCCACGATCATTCCTCTTTTTGTGCCCTCTTTTTGGGAGGATGAGACTACATGAGCGTAGGGTGTATTTCACAGTAATGCAAAACTTGCAGATACATTGCCTTTTACACACATTTAGTATTTCTGCAGTTCATTTCCATGAAGAGTGAGTGGGTCATGTGCTTTCCATGCAAATACTTGTTCACTTCAGAATAAGAAGGGAGAGGAGAAAAAGAAAAGGATTAAAACCTGCACGAGATTTGATGTATCTTACTGTGACAGCTTCCCATATCCTTTCTCCTGCCCAGTGCAGTCACCTGCTGGAGGTTAGCATCCCCCCAACAGAGTGAAAGCAGGGCACTTGGCCATGATCCAGGGCCCTCCACTCAGGCAGTAGCACATCAGATTAAAACAACTCACAAAGGGAGATTTGTGCTGTTACAAATCTTGTTCTGCTGAATGCGGTGGGGATGGAAAGTAGGAAAGGCTTGTTTATGAAAGTGAACCAAAGACCTAAAGCATTTGGTGGATTCTGTGATGTTTTCTGTGCTGGAGAATGCCCTGGGAGTTTGCCATATGAGTGTTGGAAATGTTTAATGCTCTACTGTTACTGTACAAAAATAACCTCACTTGTGTGTCCTGTACTTAGATCCAGGAGCATGTGTAGGAGCAGTAAAATACTTTGACTCAGGCACTGAGACAGTATTTTTAAATGCAGAATAAATATCACCATGTGAGAGCATAGAGTTTTTTCTTAGTAAGATGCAGAGCACACTGCAACGTTTTAATCACTTCTTAGTGGATAGCTTAAATGGAAATAGCAGAAGTGGCTGGAGCAATTTCCAGGCCCTTCACACCTCAAGTGGGATGTCTGGAGAGCTTGCTGAAATAAAAAAGAAATGCTTTCACAAGAAGGAGTTTCGTAGTTGCTACTGATAATGTGCCTGTTATCTCTTCCAGACCTTGCATGGTATCTGCCACCGATAAGTCTGCCATGCAGCAAAGACACAACGATGTTCCTTTTACAGAAATATAGGCAGCAGCTGGGACTATGATTTTACCTAGCTACATGTTTGCAGAGGAGAAACTTTTCTGTGGCAGGATTGTTAGGGTCCTTCATTTGAGTGTAAAAATAGCAAAGTGGATGGCTTGGACTGGTTTTTTTAGACTTAAGATAAAATTTCTATTACATATAGAGGCACAGACTCTTATCTTAGTGAGCTCAGGTTTTATCTTCCTATTTTTAATCTTTCTCATCTCTGTAGATTTCATAGTGTCCTGTCTGTTCCTGGTTTTTTTTCTTTAACTTCTCTGAATTTTTCTGAGTTGCCAGAAGACAAATTGTGACCCTATTTGCACATCCCTCTGGGAGGCTGAGTGGTGAAGAGAGGAGATATGGATGTAGGTAAACAAAAAATGTATGTGCACATCCAGCTTTGCAGTGTGAGTGCTGGTCTGAGTGTCCCCTATATAGTCCTTTTTCGCACACCACAGAGAGCTGGATAGTCAGAGGACGGCTGCCAAAAAGCAACTAACATTTGAAAGACCGAAAGTGTATCTTGTGTGAGCATTCCCCCTGCATGCATCTGTGATTACTACCCTCTATAGAGCAAAGAAATCAGAACTGAGTTTTCTCAGTCAACAAACTGTTTTAATACTTCATTGTCTTTTAACTGCAGCTGGCAACCAAACCCCATACAACCACTTGCCCACTTCTCTGTGATCAGGGAGAGAATCAGAGGAGTAAAGTGAGGAAACTCATGGGTTAAGATATGGACAGTTTAATAGGTAAAGCAAAAGCTGCACACACAGTCAATCAGGTAAGTGGAAACACAGCAGCTGGAGAGGAAAAGAAATCCTGTGTGGCCTGCAGTGGGAAAAAGTGGTTTGGCAAAGCCAGAGGCGTGGAGAGAAAATCATGTGGGTCAGAGCAGCAGAACCTCTTTTGCACTGGAGTTTTGATTTCTGCTCTACAAATTTTCAGTATTGAGTATCTAAAAATAAACCCTTTTATTTCCTATGCACTGCTGAGGCTTTGAACTTGATTGTCTAATTACCATGAATATAAGCTACTCATTATATATTTACAATTACATGAAGTTTCACTTACGTACTTGAGTTTATATGGAGATTTAGTCTTTATTTCTGTAGAGACATTTGACTGAATTAATGAATTTTGCTTTCTAGCCATTTTCCCTAGAGTTTTTTTTTTCCTCCAGAGTCTGTTGCATAGCTGATTTTTAGAAG
The DNA here is from genome assembly GCF_030490865.1 of Poecile atricapillus. Lineage (NCBI taxonomy): Eukaryota > Metazoa > Chordata > Aves > Passeriformes > Paridae > Poecile > Poecile atricapillus. The sequence goes on from NC_081249.1 coordinate 94,622,129, forward strand.
GAAAAATCTTCCTGATTTTCTGTCCTGGAAGATGATTTTCTTGAATTGCAAGGTTGTAAACTAGGGTGCTTTTTGGTGAGCTTAACTTGCTGACAAAAGGCTGGATGTAATCTCTAGTTTATACTGGTTAATCCTTGGGCAGAATACTCTCTTAGGAAATGACTTTGATTGCCACAGCTGGTTCCTATCCAGTGATAAAGTAGAGGAAAATCAGTATTGGTTGTATCTGTGGCCTTGCTGCCTCTCTCCTGATGGACATACAGAAACGTCTGGTACTAGGCAGCCACAGCAGCACAGCCCAGCCAAGCACAGCAGGACCTGGTGCAGTGCCCAGGCACCTGAGAATTCCTGTAAACTGGAGTGTCAGCATGTCTGCCAGGCTGCAGGGGAACCCTGAGGCCTGATAAAGGGTGTTGGGGGACTAAGGTGAAGTTTAACCTCAGCTGTCAAGTGTGCTGGTAATGCTGGAGTGATGGCATCACTGGCCCTCTAGGAACGCGTGCCATGCATGTCTCTTAAAGAAGTAAGGCCATAGCTAAGAAGTAAGGCCATGGCTATTTTGCCAGTCTGGTGTCAGCATGACATCTTCTGTGGAGGATCAGAAATGGGTATGCCATGGAAGGCAGTGTAGCCCAGAGCTGTGGACTAGACAGCTTTAGCTCACTGATGGCTGCTCCCAGTGGATATGGAGAGCTTCCCTGGCTGGCAGCAGTGAGGTGGTTGTATTTTAACTCCGAAGAGGCTTTGCAAGAGTTGTCTAATTCCTCTTCACTGAGAGCTAGAAGAGTGCAAAACCAACTTGATGCTACTCCAGGAAAATTTGTTCTGACCTGGGTTGCATCAGGGAGACATGGTGCGGTTTGTCCCCTCTAGAATCTGTTACACTGCTCAGTGTCTTTCAGTTTCCTCCTCTTCTCCTGAGACCAGTTTTCAGTTAAGGAGTATGGTAACTAGTAAGCACAGCTCTAGGATTGTATGTTCAAGTTGTTTAATAATTTGAAATTTTTAGTGTGGGTCTGTGTTCTGTGATCTTCCTGCTTCTTGTGGTTCTGATACTTGAGATACGAGATCATAGCTGCAATCACTTAGACATTCTCTTTTTGTAAATCCCCTGGTGTTAGTAGATCTGGAGGTATTAGCACTAGTGCTCAGAAGCCAAACTTGTAAATTCACCAGAATGGATAAATATCAGTTTAATGCCCTTAGGACAGCTATGATTCGACTGTTTTGTGAGCAGAAATAGCACCTCATAGATCACTGGGTGGGATTAACTTTTAATATTTTTATGTGTAACAGTTTAGTCATGTTTGCTGCAGGAAGTAGACTTTGGTATTTTATGACTGCTTTAAAGTTTCTTTGATGTGGCCTTTAGCTTTTTCCTTGGAAAAATTAGCAGGGGGAAAATTTTAAAATAGCAATGATCAAGGTTTAAAGACTGAGGTCAGAAGTGTGCAGTGTGCAAACTGAAAGGTCTGCCTAGAGGCAAGGAAGCCTCTACGGTTTTGAGAGGTCCTAGGCATGAGACTAACTACCCAGACAGGTTTGCTCTCCTATGTATGTGTTAAGCTTGAGATTTTGTTCTAACATTTCTGGCAAGTTAAATCCTTTTTCCTCTTAATTAAAAAAAAACCCAAAAAACCAGTGCTGTCTTCCAGAGTATTCAACTGAACAAAATTTAAATCTCATAAAAAATAAAAGGTGCAGGAATACCTTCTTGCCAAGTGGAAAAGATATTGTGTGGAAACGTGGTTTTAGACCTTTTCTGAGTGGATGATAAAATTTACAGAGCTCTTCTATTAACTTACTAGCTAGTGGATAGCTTTAGAAAGTTGCAGAACTTTACATTGATTAACAAAATGTTGCACAGGAAATCATAAGAATCATACTTCCTTCTTTATGTAAAAATAAATATATGCAGAAAAATTCCAATTGATAGAGTAGTTTGTAGCTCCAGAGACAAACCTGAATGTGACAAAAAGAGTACCAAGGATGGTAATTCAGTCTCAGGCAGGTACAGAAACAAGGTTTACTTATGTAGAATCTCAAGTGAATTTCCTGTATAAGAGACAGTGGGGAGAGGACTGCGGAGTGTGGGAATCCAACATTGTAGTGGATTATCTGACTGTAGACAACTGAACTGTCCTGACACACGATACACTTGCTGCTCTTTGAAAGAGAGAAGGCATCGCTCTGTAAATGTCCAGTTCACCTCACTATAATGGTAAGTGTGCTTACATGCCTGTAGTTAGGAAGTTGAATAAGCTGGAAATGAAAAAGAGAATGGTATAGTAGAGGTACAAATCTATTATCACTCTCAGCACTACTTATCTATTTCATAGTTTTTTCTCAAGACAATTTGCATTCTTTAGATACGAAAACTCTGGAATTGTTTTTTTTTTTTTTTTACCCTTTTAGGCATAAGTCTGAGTAATTAAGTATTTTTTTTTCAGGAGACCTAGAATTAGAACAGGGTTTTCAGAAAACTGGCTTGAGAAAAAATGAGTGCAATCTTCTTATAAGTAATCTGAAAGTTAATCTGTCTGTGATAAGTGTGTAAATAATAGAAAGGTGAAGTGCAGATGCTGTGGAGTTTACCTCATTGTAGGCAGAACCTTTCTTTGGATTTTGTCTACAAGACAGTGCCAGAGGGCATCAGTGCTAGCCTTGATGCACTTAACAGTTTGAAGTCTGGAAGGAATAATTTGCAGATAGAGTCTGGATGTGGAAAAAAGAAAAAAATTGTGGAATGAACACAAATCTTTGCAGATACTTCAGAGTGGATAGTTTGAGATGTGACCTCAGGGTATTCCCACATGGAGTATGGCAATCTTAGTGCTGCAGTCATGTGAGGACTGACTAGTAAAACACTGTGCTTTCAGCTGCAGGCATTCTTTGCAGACAGATTTGCCCAGGGAGGAGACGTACTTATGGCAAATGAAATGCAGTTTGTTTCTTATGTTTTCCTTGAATATATATAATATATAGGGTGTTGAAGCATTTGGTGGTGTCTAGTGATGCTGGGGTTTTTTTGGTTGGTTGGGTTTTTTCTCTTTAGAGAAGCTAGGAAAAAGTGATTAAAATGAAAACAACCTACTTTGGCACTTCATCACCATTTTTTTAGAATAAAATTTAGCTTTCATGAGATCAGTCATCCATACGCTTCCATCTGTGTTTTTAATTCTTTGCTGTAGTTGTAATGATGGATATTCCTTGCCTGGGATGCTTGGTTTTGAAACTGAGCCCATGGTGTTTCTCGTTTATTTCTGCCTAAAGTTTTAACACCTTGGCATTGGTGTCGCAGCTAGACTGATTCTGGATTTCAATGGCTAGTGGGGAAATGACATCTATTTTTTTGAAGTATGAAAAATAATATTTTACATTTGAATAGATTTGGGATGGGGAGGAGGTGAACTGAATTTGAAAATCCTTGCTGGCAGTTTGAGACAGGAAGGAAGAGGAGAAGATACAGTTCAGAGAAACAAACAGATCAAATGGCACAACCAATCCTTGCTGAAGCTCATAAGTATCCTCCAACTAGAATGAAGGTATTTGCTGCTGTGTTCAGTAGACTTATATTGGTGGTGTCCATATTGCTGGAAATCATCTCTCTGCAGGAACAATGGTATTAATGTAAAAAAAAAAAAAAGACATTAGAAATGAGTCTTTACTACTGCATTTTGGGATTTTTACTTGTAAAGGATTAGAGAAAAGTCAACTCTAAGAGTGGACCAGGGAATTTCAAGATAGTGAAACTTCTCTCATACCAAGGAAATTGATGAATCAGGAGTGTATTATTTCATTGAAATCACTCAGTGGTTGATGGACATTTTCCAGCATGTCTTTTGTGAAGGAAAATATGCTATATTGATCTCTGAATTCTCCAAGTATACTTTCTCTAAAGGAAGGTAAAAAAATGTAAGACAGCCTGATTCACTTGGTTATGAATGCCTTTATGAAAGTTCTTTGCTATTAGGAAACCAGAATTTTCCTTTAGTGGAGTAATTTGTATATTTAGATCTTTACAGCATAGGCATCCACACAGCTGTGTTTCCCTGAATGTTGGACTGGACATGAACACGTCAAATTAAAAGAGCTTTACCAAGTGAAGTCTTGTCAGGCATCCTGGGGCTTGTCAATATTGTCATTAAAGGCTTGGATGGGTGAGGACAGAGCATGCTTGCAATGTTCACACATGGTACCAAGTGCCTACTGAAATTTTGAAAGATGTGATTAGAATTCAGAACATTCCTGATGAATTGCAGAAATTATGTGATGTGAAGATGATGAAACTGAATATAAACTGCATAGCACTACAGTGGAGAAGGGAAAATAAATGCACAGATATAAAATAGAGAAGAACTGGCAGGGTATCAGTGAAAAGTTTGTAGAGAAATGGTTGGTATAGTGGTAAAACAGGCACAATCTGTGTTCACTGTGTACCCACTAGTTCTGCTCAATGATCATGAGAATCCAGCTTGTGTATCATGTGCAATTTCTGTGCACTCTTTTTCAAAAATAACAGATAAAGAGAGCAACAAGAACTAGAGATTTAGCCAATGAAAATTTGATGGGTTTAATTTATTTAACCTGAGATGGGTAGGACAAGAATATACAGCTTTCTATAAGTACATTTACAAAATACAAGCGTATTTACGAATGTAATCATTAAGGAAAACTTTGTAGTGTATCACTGGCCTGATATTTGGTGATGTAACAGAACCTGAAGTACCCAGAAATTTTTGGGAACATTTTAGAAAAATGAAAAAAATGTGGCCATGCCTAATCTAACTCACTGTACCTTGGAGCAAAAGGTAAATCTGTTGGAGCCTCTTCTTTTACTGCCCTTTTCAAATCAGAGTATAAGGAGAAAGGCAAGATACTGGACCTGAAAACAGCCAAGGCACAGAATGTAGGAATATGTGATAGTCTTTTACCAAGCTCAAAATAAATTATTGAGCTTACAGTGTATTTACTATTGTTCTAGGACAGTGAGTTGGTGAACCTTCCAAATTGTAGGGGATCTCATGAAGATTTTAACTTCCAGAATTAATTTAATTGACAGTGAAATAGTAGATTAAAGTTATTGTTTCTAATTAGGGGTTAATGCACATTCCAAGGAATAATTTTAACCACTTCCTCTCTATTACTGTGACTATTCATGAGAAATCACACACACAGTTTTCATCAGGGATAACAAGAAAAAAAGGAAAGAAATGTTTCTAAGCTTGTGAATGGTTTGAATTATAATACTGAACACCCTAGTATGATCCAGTGGTACAGCCTCAGCTAAAATATTGTATTTAATTTTGTTCACACTTAAGAAATAAGCAAAAATAAATGAAACCCATTATAGCCATAGAAACATTCTACTAGCCAGCATGATTGAACATTATCTTCTTAACTTGAAAAAAAAAAAAAAAATCTGAGTGGATGTGCTAAAGGAATACAAAGTAATGAAGATCTTGAAAGAAAGAGCAAAGCAAACTGCATTTTTTTTTTTCAAACTTTTTCTTAACACAGGAACAAAGACAGAAAACTAAGCTTTTCTGGGTTTTGGGGTTTTTCTTGTAGATATACAATTGTCAGTCTGGGTTCAGCATAACTGTTGCACAGATATTGACCTTTCTTCATAATATTGCTTTCTTCAAATTCTCTTCTCCAATGGCTCACACTGCCCAGCCAAATTGCTGATACTTTGTGTAGTCTGGCTATGATCTTTGCTGTGGATTTCTCTGTGGGCCTTTGTTTCTGAATGCTAAATGTGACTCTTTACTTTTGTTCCCATGCAAAAATTCCCAGAATACGTTTTTTTCCCCTATGCATTTTCATCATTCTGCATCTTATAATGCCCTGTCTGACATTCACATGTGTGGTCTTGCCTTGTTCATAGCAGTTCAGAAAGTTGCAGCTGGAATTAAGCCTTTGAACCTTTCACCCCCTTTGAATCTGTCAGTTCCTGTTCTCAGCCACGTCACATGCTCAGTCATTTTGGTTTCAAGGCCCCCTGAGATTTACAATCTGCATGCATAATTTTTCTTGTGCTAGCATTATCCTGACTTCTATTTTCCAGTAAGGCCATGGTAATATCTTTTGTCTTCGCTCCTTTAGCTGTTAGTATTTTCTGTAAAGATTTTCACCAGTACTGCAGTGTTGGCATAGTTCTCCATAAATGTCTGTAAAGCTGCCCTTCAAACTTCTCAAGGTTCTCCTTTAATACAGTACCTAGTCAGAAATGAGGAATAATGGAAAATCCTGGACTCTGTCACTATGAACAATATTCTCTCATCGTTTCCTCACAGGCTCCTCTCTCTCCCGTCTGTATCCACTGGTCTTTTCTTTCCCTCCTCATTGCTAACCTGGGTGACTTTTGACTCTCTTTTGCTGGTCCAGAGCGTGTCACTGGGGAGACCCTCTGTCATTTCTCTTGGTGTGCCAGAGCACAGATGCAAAAATGACTGCATATTATTTTTCATGCAGTACACAGTGGGGCTGGGAGACCGATAATTATAGATTTTCACCATTACCAAACTTTTGGGGAGTCTAGAAATAGTGTATTTATGCTGCATAGTAAAAATACCTAGAGTTGTGTTATTCTTAAGTAGAAAAAGAAGAAGAGAGAGAGAAACCTTGTTCTTCAGGGTTTAGGTTGACCAGCTGATGGGAAGAAGTGCACTCTTTGAGAAGGACATCATCATTTACTTACTGCCCAGTGTTTTTCAATGTTGTCTGAAACAAAGATTAGCAAGAACTTCAACTGAAATATATTGCAGGAGGGCCCAACTCTAAATCCCACTTTTCTATCTTCTAGAGTTCAAAAAGGATTTTGCCTGGAGTCAAGCCTGATTGTGATTCTCTGCAGTTTTGAAATAGGACCTTACCACTTGGCTGTAAAGGATCAGATTATTTCATTATACTGTGAAGCAAAATTGCATTTCAAAATGTCAGAAAAAGACATGAAATGAAGTTGCTACTTATAGTTAGTGATATATTAAGCACCCAGTACAGGTTACTTTTAGAAATATGTTACTGGATGAGGTGGATCATCAATCTGATCAGTCATGGCATTTTTTGTATTCCTGTCAAAAAACCCCTGTTGTTTAAGAGGAATTATTTTTAATTATTGGAAGGATTTTAAAAAATGACATATGGAGACTGAGATGAGGAATCTAGTTCTTGCCTTGCTTTGAAAGCAGTCTGCTATCTTGCCTAATGAGCTTTTAACAGAGGAATGGTTAAATTAGGAAACAGGCCAAGAAGAAAGAGAAGAGAATGTAACATTCCTACTCCTAGGGCTGATGGTTCATAGTGCGCTGGGACTGAAAGGTCCCGGTAGCACAGCTGCTATGGCTCATTGATTTAAGTGTCACTAGGTTAAAAGTGACTTTCATTAAACTGTTTTATTTTATCCCACTGTCTAACTCTCTGAACAGTTGTAACATTTTCAGTCTTATATCTTCCCTGCTATTTTCTGTTTCTTAATGAAGGACAATTTTCAAATACTGTATGTTGTAAAGCAACAAGTCATATAATATTAATGTAATTGAGGAAGTCTTGGTACTTTATCATTTTACCTGATTAAAATATATTGGAAAATTACCTGTTTATATTGGAAAGTGATTATGTCCTGTACTAGGTATGTAAGATAATGCTGCCCAGCAGACATTAAATGTGTGCCTGTGCTCCCTTTCTTTCACTCTTTGCTCGGATTAGTGTTAAATTCCCTCAGTTGTATTTAGTAATGCTTGGGATTCTTTTGTGCTTTGCAACTGAAAATTCATCATAACTGGTGCCTAATCTGCAGCTTTGATTTGGGTTCTTACTGTAATCACATTTTAAACATCCACTGACCCTTTTTGAGGGGTCCTTAGAAAGTTGTTTTTTCACTACAGATTTGGATTTTAAAGTTGAAAAGAATTGTTGAAAGCTGCTGAAACGGCACTCTAATTAGTTCATCTTTTCCTGAGCCTTATCTGCCCCCAAAGAAGAGGCTATGTCCCAGTTCAGAGATGCAACTGGCTGAAAGCCTCAAACAGATCCCAGGTTGAGCCTTGAGCTGGCACTTTTCTGTTGCTTGGGGATTGCCTTTGTGATTTTTGTTTCTATTTTGGTTCAGGTAGAATTTGAAAGGAAAGTGTCCCTAGGAGAAATGATATGTGGATTGCCTAAACTGGGACAAGGGAGGGCAAGTCACAGGATCTGTGCCGCCACTGGCAACTTGCTTATGCTCCTCTGCCTCAATTCTCACATCTGGGAAGTGGAGCTAACATCCAGCTTTTCAAACATAAATGAAATCTCATGGCTCTTCTTCCTCAAGGCACTTTTTGAATTTTGTGGCTGAGGTGTCTGTCTGTCTGAATGGTGACAGTAAATCTTTTGGGTATTGCAGACATGGGCAATCTGTCTGGAGCAACAAAGTGCTCTGCTGAGTGGGAGTGAACTCAGAAATACAAAGAAGAAATATGGAGAAGAAAATCCTGATAGATTTATCACAATTATTAAAGAAACCTCGCATTGGAGACCTTTATGCAAAATACCTTCTAACTTTAATTTCTATCATTAAAGGAGACTATCTCCTCTCTATAGAAGAGATAGGTCTTGGTGACCTCAGTAGAGAAACAGCCCAGAAAGCTGAATAGAGTCCCCCTCTGCTTCTCTAAAACATGGATTTTGCTTATAGGTTGTAAAACTGCTGAAGACAAAAGTTCTGTAAAAAACAGATCTCCATAATACCCCATAACTTGATGTATTTTAATTAGATTTTTGCTGTCTGAGAGTGAAATGCAAGTAGCCCATTCTTGACTGATAAAGTGTAAAATGGACATCTGCCAGGCAAAGCAGCTGTCCCTTACCTTTCTCATAGCTTTTTCCCTGCAAGTGACAGAGACCATTTATCTGTCAGTGCTCTTTCTTCATCTTTGCTGGTTTCTGGTATAGCAGTTGACTAGAGTATTGTCTTTGAAGATTGAGAATGGAGAAATGTTTAGGCTGTGTCACATATTTAATTAATTAATGAATTAAATTAATTTATTTATTCAATTTATTTATTCATTTCCTGAATGATTACCAGCCAGTCACTTGATCTCTTTACAAACTGTCCATTCACCTCTGAAAACAAGACTGAAGGCTCACTGCCTCAGTGGAACCCGTGTGGAAGCATCTGAGCTGCTCAGCCTTTCCAGCAGGGTGAATAAAAAGAAACCAGAGCTGTGGTTTCTCTCTGTGATGTGGGCTTGCATTTCCTGGGCAAACCTGTCCAAGACCCTTCATTTTGCTGTTGCAGTTGTTTAATTTTTTATCTTAAAAAGGGGGATTTTTTTTCCCCCTGGGTTCACAGGAGTTTTAAAAGGAAACTTTCACCAAAACATGGTGGAACAGTGTAGTGGGACAGGAATGGTATTTGCCTTTGCTTGTTTCTGTGTTCTTTAAACACAAAGAGCTGCATGGACTGAGTATTCACTGAAATCTTAGGTTTTCCCTTTAATAACTGGAATATTTTTGGAAGAAATATGCAGTGTTTTGTAGAGGGAAGGCTATTCTACATAAACCATAGTGTGAAAATATGGTTGCAAATACTTCAGGGACACGTTTTTTTATTTTCATTTGTAGATACAGTTTTTGAAAACCTTTCAACTCTCAGTCTCATTTACTCAGAGCTTCCATTGACCTTTTAATGTGGTAGGAAGCTCCCCAGTCCTATGCCACAGGTGTTAGTAGGCTGTGTCTCAAGCGTACTATAACTTCCATACAAGCTTTGTTTTATTCTCATCTCCTAAGTTTGTGTAGTGCTGAATATCCTTTAATTTAAAGACTGCTTAATAAGTGGACCTAATGACCAGGAGTCACATCCTACTGTTATCATGCATTACAGGGTATTCTTCTATGACTAATTCTTTTTTAGATAAATGTCCAGAAATTTGTAGTTTCTCACAAGTTGTACTAGAGGACAAGCATTTGTGTTCTATAATAAACAATGATTCTGTGAAATTCACTCACACAGAGTACTGTGCTTGGCTGACATAATCTTCAAAATGGCCTGTGCAAATCTAAAATATACATTCAGTGGAAAATCAGCGGTTCTCGTTTCTAAAAGTTCAGTTTTTTGTTTTACAATATCATTCAGTTTTTGAGGTTGTGTTCTGGAGAGAATAAGCAGGCAGTATCATCAGCAATAGCATATTTGTGAGCTATAAACTTTGAAGGAGTAGGAGTATTTTGCACTAATGTGTTTTTCCCATAGAAGACATGAACTCCTGTGCTAGGTTATTGGCAACATTTGTTATCATCCTGCATTGTTTCTGGCTTAAAGCAGGACCTGCAAAAAGAAAAAGACAGCTGGTGCTCTGAATTGATGACTGATTAACATCAGTATTGCCAATGGGTCTTTATTAAAAATCTAAATCTTGGTCTTGCAGCAACTGGATGTTTTGCAGTTGATCTGAGAAAAGCAAAGGCTTCACTAATTATCTTTTTTTGTTGGAAATGCTCTTCAACAGCTGCAAGGAATTTAGTTATTTGAGGCCATCAACTTGTAACCTCCTATAGAACATAGAGGGTGTGAACTCTGCTCTCTGCTTCCTCTCACAGCCTTACACAAACACCGTTTTTTCAATTTGAGAATAAGCAGTATATTGGCATAATACTTTTAGTTGTAAATTCTGCTTTTTAAAATTGCATACTGTATTTTCTATGTTTCTTCAGGGCTTGCTGGAAAGATTATAAAAGCCATCCTCAAGGAAGGATTTGAGATCTCGGCTTTGCAGATGGTAGGTTCCCTTTTGTGTGTTTTTATGATAAACAGAAGTTGGAGTAGTGCTGTATGCACATCATAGCAGTGCACAGGTGTCTTCCTGCAGTATAAAACCCTTGTGCAGACTGTGGCAATGTTTTGGGATCAGCATTGTCCTTGTGATATTTGTGTTTTAGTATCTGATTAGTCTGCTAATCTGTTTCTGCTTGCTTGGTGACCTTGAGCCAAGACAGTTCACTTCCTTGTATCTGAGTTTCCCTATAGGAGGGGAGATAATGCTATCTGTCTCTTCTGGAGCAATTTGAGATATCTTTACAAAATGTACTAGCTAATATTAATGAAACTATTGTTAATATCCTTCCTTAATTTTTTTAAGATATATATTTAGTATGAATTATGGGGAATGCTTTTAAAAGTACTTAAGGGATTTTGACACCCTGAACACCCTCAGCAGTTAAAGGGATTTGGTACAGAGATTGTTCCCAAGAGTTCCTTCCCTTCAATTCTGGTAGAAGTTTCAAGATCTGATATTTTCCTATCACTCAAAGGAAATTCTTCCTATCACAAAGGAAGAATATCTTCTTTCTTAGTGGGATCAGACAACACTACATTGTCTACTTGTATTTGATGTAGAAAAAGATACTGTGTGCTATGTTGCCTCTGGTAACACTGACTTAAGTTGCTGACAAGCTTCATATTGCAGTAGTAAAGCCATTCCTTTTACCCAGTAGAACTCTGAGGAGTCTGAATGTTTGCTGGTTAAGAAGGGGTGTCTGTGTATTCCTGTTGTTGTTTAATTCAGACTGGCTAACATTTTGGTTTTCTTAGTTCAACCTGGAGCGTACAAATGTGGAAGAATTTTATGAGATTTACAAAGGTGTCGTCCCTGAATACCTGGTAAGCATAAGTTTAACAAGAATTTGTTTAAAAATAAAATATGCTCAAGTGAGAAAAATTACCAAATTTCTTGTTTCTTGGGATTGTGATGTGGTTTCTTTTGTGAACTTGGTATTGAACAGTTCTAGTTTGTTCTCATATAAATTAATTCATTGTGAGAATTGTGTCATGTGTGTCATAATAGAGAGCCTTTCATGAAAACTGTTCAGCCAAGGAATTTGTAAAATACAACAGAGTCACATTCCTGGTTTCCCCCCGAAAAATTACATTATTGATGTTGAGCTATGATAATGTAACACATCTGCATCTTTGTTTGATTGGGTATTCCCAATTTTGGCTTAGACCAAAACACATATTTATCATTTTATTTACAATGAGGCTGCTGTATTGGAGGCTTTCCTAATGACATCTTGAACTACTCTTTGTTTTATTCATCTGACTTTTGTAAATATTCAAAAAATTTAAGAAGTTTAAGATATGCTGTAATCCCAGTGGACATCTGAGACTCTCTACAGTATTATGCTATGTTGTACTGTTACATAAAACTTCCTGACTGCAGATAGAACAGTGGGAATACAAGAAGATGAGTTTGTATTTCTGGATCACCTTCTCTCAGAGGATTTTGGTTCCTTTTACTCATAGCAGTTTTTACTTTACTATGTAATTTACTCATAGTGATGATTTTACTGCCATGCTGTTATGTGGCAAATTATCCTTAATTTTTAAATGGTTACATTGTTGTAAGTTTTCTACATATTTACTAATATTACTCTAAAAATGAAATTTTTTAAATTATTTTTTTCTTCCTTTATGATTGATCAGCCTGACTTACTTCAACAGGGTTTGTATATTTGTCTTTAAATGTGTTAGGAGTACTGTTAGTTCACTCTCAGATTGGGGAATACTCACAAGACCTCTTCTGAACATAATTTTTGACAAGTGCCAAAGGGACATTGGACAGGCATACTTGTTGGTATGTGGCAGAATTTAAGAATGGAAGTATCTGACCAGTATTTCAGGGTCTGAGGAGTCCTATAGTGCTGCAAAAATCTCTGCTTTGAACAAAATGGGGAATTCTCTACCATTTTCTGCAGCTCTTGGGCTGCACAATCTTCAACTTTCTAACAAGTTGCAAATTTTAGTTGTATAATTTAATTTGAGAATTACTCAGAATGGAAGGTGACATTTAAACAAGGTAAGTCAATAGATAAAATACATTTTAGGTAATGTCAAGAAAAGTGAGAATCTAGGGCTCCATCCTGCAGGTTATATGTGCTGGATTGACTCAGTTGAAAAGAAATCAAATTAATATTTTCATGCACTCAGGATATCCGAGAAACAGGAAAGCGTGGAAAATCTAATTGTGATGGTAAAGGGTTCTGGAGAAGGCACACATGGGAACAGCAACAGATATTGTCAGTGCAGTCCAAATAGGAAAGTATGTTACAAAATAGGATATTGGAGAAAGAATATGACCTCTTCTATATGTGACTCAGAACCATCTGTTTTGATCTAAATTTTATTTATCATTCCAAAATAACTCAGCACAGAAAATACTGGCATCCAGAAATCCTTTTAAAAAAATGTACTTCCATTTATTCTGGTTATTCCTTGTCAGTCAGATAAAGGTTTGACATTGTATATAAAGTACTTTCTGAAAAGAGAAAGCTGTACACTTGCCCAAATTTTAGCTTTTTTAGTATCCCCTACATGGGATTTTACATACTGTTGCTTAGTTTTTGTGCTGTTTTGGTTTTTACTTCCTACTCTAGCCAGAATAGAAAATGGGGAAAAAGAAGTGAGATTATTTTAGATCAGCTCGGAATCCACTTTGTTAATCAAAAATCCTTGTGCTTGATCCACCTCTAGGAATGGTTCTGCTTGACCACAAACCATGCTATTTGACAAACTATTTGCTAGAGAAAATTTGATGTAGCTGTAACTGGAAGCCTCACCAGACAAACGTTGTCTGCTATTTAGACTCAGCTCTGGACTTGATGAGGCTGTGTAAGTAGATTGGGCTTGTCTGACACAGAATCACCTGTGCTGTACCTGATGGCAGCTGGTCTTCAGGTCTCAGCTCCGTGTAGTAATGAGGGAATCAGGAATAACTTCGGTCATGTTGTTCACTGTTGCAGGTGGGATGCCCGTGCTGAGACAGAAACAATTAAAAGAGGGAGGAACAAGAAAAACCACTGTTTGCAGGAATTGCAGAGAGTTGATTCAACTCAAGTTAAAAGCCCCTTTTCTCTCTGCTTTCCTGTTAGCAGTTGTTTAGATGACAGAAATGAATGAAATTCTGCAGAGTAGTGACTTTGTGTCAATTCAGAATGAAATATGTAGTTCTTTGACCTGTTTTGAACAGAGGGTCTTTTAGTGATAACACAGTTTTTGGAATTAAGATATTTATTTATGTTGTGGAGCATAAAGGTAGTCTGCACTGTTTTCATGTCCTTAAGGAATACTTCTACCTAAATTTCCTAGGATCTGGTTGTGATAGAAGCACTGGATAAAATTCAGTTGTCAGTATGGAATCCAGTATGAGGATAGTAGCTTTTTGGAACAGTGCTGCTTGACTTGGAGTCATTGTGTATTTGTTTTCTGTCATAGTTCATAGAAGGAAGAGAAGGACTTAGGTCTTCTTTTCCTTCTGCTCTTTTGTCCGCTCTGTATGCTTTGCCATGGTTCATCTTTGATCTGCCTGTGGCTGGTGGGTGTGGTTGCAGAACCTTGCTAGTCTTTACCTGTCCTCCCTTACTTTCTGTGCATGTTTTGTCCTTTTGTCTTTCCTCAATGGTTTTGATTCCTTTAATTGTCTTGATTTGTTTAGAACTTGTTTGGCCAGATTTCTAGACTAATATGCAATTATAAGGGCATGATTTAAAAAAGGAAGTCAGATTAGAACATCAAAATTGGTTCTTTCTGCTTGTGAAACTTATACCTCTAATTAACAAACTCTAAATTGGCACTAATGCCCAGAGTTAATTTAAGCCTATGAAAACTAAGACCCATCTTCATCACCCACACGGAACTCACGATGTCTCTTGACTCTTCTGGAGACTCCAGGGAAACAGATAATTTCACTGTAACTGAGATCCTGGTATTAGTACATCACAAGAGTGTTGCCAGGCCCGTTCCCTAACAGGTTGTGCCACAGGCACCGATTCTGTTGGCTTGTTTGTTTCAGCTTCTGTAGTAATCTATGAGGAGAAGACAGTGAGAACCAAAAGCCCAGGAGACATTTTAATGACTTAAAGACATCGAATGAGTGTATATTTGGAAACAGATATAGGCTGTGTACTGGGCTTCTGATAGGGAACACTGCAAAGTACATTGCTGCCTGTGGAACTGGCTGAACATAGTGTGATTTTTCAGGCTTAAAACCCAGCAAAGTAGATTCCAGTGATTTAGTCTAGTTTGACAAGTTATGAGATACTGCAATGCAATCTAGATCAATAAAGATGGACCTACAAAAGAATTTAAAGTATTGTGGGTGCTGTGGATCCATTTTTTTCTCAATTTCCACCTTCTAATCCAAGTGGCAAAATGGAAAACATTTCTTTTGTGGTGTATACTAATGGTATCTGTTTAGTGTCCTCACTTTCCTAAATGCACCAATATTTCTTAATTGTTCCTGTCCTGTAAGTGTGGGCCTTGTTTTGGGGAGAAATACAACCTGTGCTAAAGCCCAAAGAGTTCAACTTTTTTTCTGTCTTCTTTCTCTTCCAGGAGATGGTTTCAGAGTTGTGTTCAGGCCCTTGCATAGCAATGGAGGTTAGACAATTTGATCCTTCAAAAGTGTTCAGAGACTTCTGTGGTCCTTCTGACCCTGTAAGTACTTTCTTTAGTGATAAATAAAGCTTAAAAAATTGATGTGCTAAGTGAGTTAAAATGTCAGAGTGTGGTATGGCTGCCACATGCCTGCTGCATTCATTAGAAACATGTCAATATTACCTTATTACAGAGGTCAAGCACTGGCCTTGGTGGACCAATTTGCAAATCCTTTAGCAGCTCTTCTGATCCTACCTAAACCAGATGATAAAATACTGTGGTGACATCTGTGTGAAAGGAAAGCTATCTAGGCAAAAATCTCTGTTAAAGAATCACAGATAAAATAATGCATGGCTTCAGAGCCCTGGAATGAACAGTTATTGCTTGTGGATGCCAGCGTAATCAAATGTTTATTCACTGCGGTCTGTGGCATTCTCCTAGGATGAAACTGAAAGAAGAATACGTTCCTTTGATTTTTCACAAGGAAGGAAACAAAAACGGGTGTCAAAGTTCTCATACCTGTTTGCTTCTAGCTTTTGTTTTTCATTTCTTGAGGTGAATAATTACATATGTGTGATACTGTGTGCAACTTGAAGACAGGCTGTCTCAAAAAGTTTGCAGTTTTTTGTTACAATATTTGGTATACGTTTGGATATTTGGTTACAATATTTGTCTAAAACAGTGAAGGCTGCTCTACACACAAGAACAATGAGTTGAAATATGAAGATGCAGACATTGAAGTCAAGGTTTGTATGTTTTTCTTGTTATGATTTAATGTTTTAGTTGCAGACTTGAGGGAAATTCACCTGTCTTCATGGACTGTTTCTACTGGTGGAGTTGAAAAGAAAGAAAAAAATAGAAAGAAAAAAATTACACCTATGGCAAAGAGGTAGCTGCTCTAGAAAGCTAGGAAGAGGACTTAAAAAGTTAATTAAATCTGATTCTTACAGAACACTGGTCTTTTGAACTTTCAGTACACGCTATTACTTGGAAGTAAAAGTTACTAACTGCAACCTGTCTAGGTCTGCCAGAAATGAAGTCGTGTTTCTCCTTCATTGTAAAGAAATGAAAATGCTTGGAGGGTTAGGGATAAATACAGGACAGTGTACATTATCAAGAAAGCTCTTTTGTTTAAGTTCAGTAAGGAAGAAAAAGAAAGCGACCTATTCTGCATTAATTTGGCATTCTTTAACATGGACCAGGATGTAAAATCTGTAATGGAAAACCTTGGAACAAGGGGATGGTGGCCAGGGAATCCTGTCACTCCTTGCGTTTGCTGGCATTGATATTTCATTTCACTAATGTTTGGCTATTTTTGGCCTCTGGAGCAGTTAGAAGCTTTTTGTTATTACTTAGGTCTGAAGCTACAGCTTTAGTTTGCACATCTTTGTGCAGCTTCTATGTTGAAATAACTGCTTGGTAACGTTTTGTCATGGAGCTGTCAAGCTGATTATTTAGTATTCATGGAACACTTGAAAAATGCTGCAGAAATTAGGGTGGGTTTGTTTGGTTTGGGTTTTTTTTTTATTTTGTTCATATGCAAATTAAAAAGTTGGTTATAGTACATGATTCCAGGAATCTACATCAGCTACATGTTCCTGGCTGACTGCATAACTTTTAGTATTCCTAAGAGCTTTTACTTGGAATTGGCAGTACACTAAACGTGACTCAAGTACCTTCTGCTGTGAGGTATTATTAAAGTGATGGGCTGTGCTGCGATATTTCTGCATCCTGTGGCCTGAAAGGGGATTTTTGTACACTTGCTTTAAATCCTAACCTGCATTCTTTTTACACTGGGGATTTGCACTTTTAAGTGTTAGAGTGTATCAAGTCTTTTGTACCTTTGCATGAAAGAGCTGAAAGGGAGATTAGATGGTTTAAAACAAAGCAGTGAACTGAAAGAGTTCGAGTCTGCTCTAGCTCCATTCCTGACCTCACTGTGTGACCTTGGACAAAAAGTTCAATATCTTTCTGCCTCAGTTAATCACATCAGTTAAATAGGGATAACAGTATGAACCAAAGAGCACTGTTGCTGTAAGATTTTGGTTTTTACAGACCTCCTGTGAATCTCTAGCACTGAAAAATAGGTATGTGTGAGGCCTAAAAATGTTCATGCTCAGTCCTAGAGCTATACATCAGCACAACATTTTCACATTGCATCAGATAAAGAATAGTTCAGTGGAAGGTGTAAAGGACTATAAAGGCTATTTTTGAGCTTCCAAGTCTTGTTTTCTTGTAATACCATTATAGCTATTTCAGTGTGGATTCTCCCTATAGCCTAGCGAGCCCTGATAAGAGTGTTGACAATGCAGTACATAATGTCTTTCAAGAGAAAAAAGATATTTTTAATCTAATTCTTTAACAAAGAAGATTTTAATATGATTGATTGTCTGCTCAGATAGTCTGAGTCGTGTAATAAAAATAAAAACTTTCATTCAGATGCAGACTGAATCAGCTAGAGTAGCAAACGGACCAATCAATACCAGTTACAATACCCTGCTGTCTAAGCCAGCAATGGGAAAGACATGATTGAATTGCTTAGATGTTATTTAGGGTCAATCATCTGACTCTGTCCTTTCAATTTTTAATTTCTACATTAGCCTCTGCAGGTCTAATGAAAAAGTGTTCTAGACAGAGCTAAGGTCTCTTAGTTGGGAGACAGGGTAGTTTTTGTCTGCAGACATGGATGCTTCCCTCTAGTGCAGCCTCCTTTTTCTGAGCTGGAACTACTGATTCATAAAGCCCAGGGTATCTGTAGGTTCAGGAGTTCTCCTTCCTTGTTCCATGTCACCTGTCTGTGCACAGGCAGGGGATCTAGAAGAGGGGAAGTGATAAGGTAGCTATGCTGTAATGATCCATGGCTGCAATGTGGCTGCAAGTAGGAGTTGTCACCATTGCTCTAGACAGTCACAGTGTTGGTGTATGATTTGAAATGTACCTCAAACAGTATTATAGTTTCTTGTAAGAGACAAGCCTCTGTCTCTGTGGATGCCAAACACCATACATGTGGCACAGTGAGTTGCTTTCCCGGGGTTAAAATGCATGGAGTCTCCAGTGGCTGCACCAGGAACAAAACTGGCGATTATTTGTTCATTCTCTCAAAGCTCTGTGTATCCCTGGGAGCAGCTGAGAGTCAAGAATCCAAGAAATAATTTTTACAGACATGAATTCAGTGTTCATAATAAGTTCTCCTGATGTCTTTTTTGTTTCTGAATATGTACTGCAGAGGTCTGGCAGGCCTCGACACCCATCCTATCCCTGCTGCCCTGTTTGCTTTGATCACGTGTGTGTGTGTGCTTTATAGTGGCATGGATACACAATCTGCTTACAGTTTTGAGGTGACCAGCTTAGAGCTGTGTTTCTTGCAGACTGTCTCCTCCAAGCCACTCTTTGGTGGTGATGGACAGTCCTTTGATGGCAAGAGGGATTTCAGCCTCAGGCAATATGTCATTGTGCAGAGATTAGAACAAAAATCAGAGCAGTAGTACTGGAGGAGACTTTTGCTTGCAAGTGGCTTGCTTTAGATGTGGCTTGTTGCCGCAAGGTTGCTGTCATATGATGGCTGTTCGCTGTCATGTGGAGCTGGAGCTTGTAGGCTCACTTTGATTCTTGATGTCTAGATTGAAATTTGCTGTTATTAGTGGTGACTGACAGTCTCCATCAGGAGACTAAATATTGACAGAGCCTCAAGACCTAATTCTGCTTCAAATCCAGTGTGACTGAGGCATGTTGGCAAAGGTACAGTTGGAAAAAAAACCCACTTTTTTTATCTGCTGCTCCTTGTCTGCGGCTCCAGAGTTACTGAACTTGAATGTGTTGTCAATGCAACTGTTGCTGCCTAAACACATCCTGGATGTGAGCTCACTGGACTTGAGTTCAGTGGTCCCAAATTTGAGT
Source organism: Poecile atricapillus (assembly GCF_030490865.1). NCBI lineage: Eukaryota > Metazoa > Chordata > Aves > Passeriformes > Paridae > Poecile > Poecile atricapillus. Next base: position 94,641,441 of record NC_081249.1, read on the forward strand.
AATTTGGTAAAATAGTTAATAAAAGATACTGCATTGTCTATTACCAGGCCCACTGCCACTACAAAGGCAGGATACTAGAGAGTCTGCTGCTTTCATTCTCTGGAGAGGAGGTGCTGGTGCTCTCTGGGAGAGGACTGAGGGTGCATTTGCTTCTTGTTTCTGGTTGCTGCAATGCCTTTTTTTATAATTAGTTGACTACCAAAGCCCCGCTAACCTATGTGGTAGGGGTTTTTTTGGAGTTTCCTCTCCTACTTGACACTGATATTTTGGTATCCTCTGATGACATGTTTTTAACTGATTTCTGGACATTTGCAGGAAGTTAAGATCATCTTGTCAAAGATTCTGTATGTCCTCCTGAAAAGTGGCATCAACTTCAGAAGCTTCAGGGTTCCCATCTGCATTCCTGTCTTTCTCTTATGTCAATCTGTCTCTGGCTTTGAAATATTTCTTTCAGGATACCTCTCACCTGGTTCCAGGCTGGAATAACTTGCCCTGTTTTAGCAATAGGAGTGAAGCTTAGCATGAGCCCAGAGACTGAAGGAAAGCAGGGCTGTGCCACAAAGCATTTACACCACTGGTTACTGATCTTCCTTGACTTGCTGAGCTACCAGGGAGACCTCCTAGTTACTCTCCAGAATGGCAAATATGCCAAGATAACCTGGAGCTGGGTATTTGGGCTTTTCCCTGCAAAGTGTCACAGGGCTAGGCATTTTGGTAAAGGTTTAAGCTGCACATAGAATATTTACTTTTTAAGAAAACTCAATTTTTTTGGTCAAGGCCTTGGTAGTGTTCAGCTCTGCAGACGTACAAAGACATTTAATCTGATCTGAAATCACAAAGACTTATTGTATCTGTAGGTAGGTGGGAATGAAGACTGAAAGACTGGCTTAGAAATCATAAAAGCTCCCTTTGCACTCAGACTGAGCACATCCCAAAGTAGTAGGTGTGTGTTATTAAAGAAGTGGTTATTTTAAGCAACTGTGATGAACACAAGATTCTTATAAATGCTGTGACTTACATAAATTTATCTATTCAGCCTTGAGGAGGTGGGGTTTTTCTGATTGCGCAGAGTTTTGGTAATAACTGTCCATCTGCAGGTCTTGTTCTGCAAAATGAATGCTTCCATATCCTGTTTGCATTGGATCTTCCTGGTAATGTTCTCTCCAAGCTTTGAATAAATGCCACGCTTCAGGGTTGTGTTACAGATTTAGTATCTCATACTAATGGCTCATATTTTGTTTTAAAAGTGACCACACAAAGTTTTAGAAGTGCTTGCCTAATTTCTTTTGACATTTGCTTGGTTTGTGTCTAAATAATACAAAATCAATGTATTTCAAAATATCATATTTTTGTTGCATCTCTGCTTAGTTATCTTAGATGGATTAAAGGAAAAAGTTTTGGTTCCCACTGCTGTAGGAAAAGAGGGAGGCTTCTAAGAAAGCAACTGATCGTGTGATACCAGCCTAGTATACACAAATATACAACATAATTTTGTGCTGCTAGGTTGATCAAAGGTAGTCTGCAGGGTTCTCTCCAGGGCTTCTTTCTCATAGCTACACTGGATTACAATGATATTTACCTGGCCTATGGGAGGTTTTAATGCTGTTTAAAAACGAGAGTATACCCCCCTCATGAAAACAGTCTTTATCAGCAATACAAATAGCTGATCATCATAACTTTTAGGTTCTAGTGTCCTCCTGCAGTCAGAGGATAACTGTTGTCCTTGGTGATTCCCTTTCTTTTAATTTTTTAAGGTTTTTTTTCTCCCTTCTTTTTCCTTTGGACTTTTCTATTTAAGGTTCTGTTGTAGCTGCTGAGGTTTCTGAGAATTGATTAATTGATATATTCAGTCCATAAAGGCAAGGTAAGAGTCTTTTTGAGAATATGGTTCTGGGTTAATTTCAACCTACATGGTTGTTTTCTTTGTTTCCCTTGTGTTCTGTTTGGTTGCAGCAGACAGCAAATCACTCTTTTACCTTGGACAGCAATGTTTTTGAATATATGAAATACCAGAACAGAAACATTCAGGAAAAGAAACAAAAACCAAAAAACATATAGCTTCAGTTCTTCCATGCATTTCCTAAAGATATGGCAAGTTCTGAGGTCACTCTGTCTGGTAAAGAAAATTATACTATTACTGCCCTAAACAACTATTTTATCCTTTAGTTGCTTAGCATTCTGGTCACAATGACCTTGTATGTTTGTAGAATCTTTGATTTGAATCGATTAACAGCGTTTGCTTTACATGCCTGACTCAGGTTTTTGTAGACTACAGATAGCCTTGTCCTTCACTAGAATTCGTCCCAGCCTCTGGTTGGAACATATTGGTTATGTTGTGCTGTTGCAAATACTACAAGTTATGAGGTAATATGAGTGATATTTCAATCTTTAAAAGTTAAGATAATAAAGGTAGAATTTTTAAGAAAATCAAGGCAGAACATGGTAGAACAGGCTGCAAGATCTTTTTCTAGAGCTCTGTAAATGGCAGTTAGCAAGAGTCAACACACAAAGGTGCTTGCTGAAATTGTGCAATAGAGAAAGTTATAACCATGTAGAAAAAGGGCAGCAGAACAGTTAACTTTTCCACAAAACCATGATGATTTGATCATGAGTATCCTGAAGTTGGCTGTAACAGTTTTCATGTTTTTCAGTCAACAGATTATGAATGATTAGTTAATTCCTAGAAGTGCATGACTTACTTTTCTCTTTTCCTTATCCCAGAGGACTTCTTATTCAGGCTATGCTTGGTCAATACATTAATAGTAGAGCTAGTAACAGCCAAACAAGAAAGGAGCTGTAGATCACAGTGTATCTTAGGTACTCTTGATAATTTGTTACATGAGAGAAATCAGAGTTATGGAGAAGATTATTCTGGGAGGAATTGAAAAACACCTGATAGACAATGCAGTCATTGGTAACAGCCAGCACAACTTTGTGAGAGGAAAGTCCTGCTTATCCAACCTGATCTCCTTTTATCACAAGGTGACCCACCCCATTGGTCAAGGCAAGTCAGTTGATGTAATCTTTTTGGATTGGATTTTGGTAAAGTTCTCGATGCTGTCTCTCACAGGATCCTTCTGGACAAGAAGGTGTCCAGCAAACAGCTGGATAAACACATCATAGGATGGGTGAGCAGCTGGCTCACAGGTCAGGCACAAAGGGTTTCAGTGAATGATATCAGACTGGTGATCTGTCACCTGTGGGGTTCTGCAGGGCTTCATCCTTGGCCCTCTGTTCTTCAGCATCTTCGTAAATAACTTGGATGCAGGGCTGGAAGGGATACTGGGCAAGTCTGCAGATAATACTAAACTGGGAGGAGCTGTTGACTCCCTCAAAGGCAGAGACCCCACAAAGAGACCTTGATAAATGAGAAGGATGGGCAATCAACAACCATATGAACTTCAGCAAGGGAAAGTGCTAGATTCTGCACCTGGAATGGGGTAAGCTGGAATGTACAGACAGACTGGGGAATGAGATGATGGAAAGAGACCTGGGGGTCCTGGTCTGTGGGAAGTTGAATCTGAGCCAGCAGTGCCCTGGAGCCAGGAGGGCCAACCCTGTCCTGGGGGCATCAGGCACAGCATCACAGCCAGGCAGGGGAGGGGATTGTCCCACTCTGCTCTGAGCAGGGGCAGTCTCACCTGGAGTGCTTTGGGTGCCACAATGTACGATAGAAAAGGGCCTTGAGGGAAAACTGTGTGAGGAGGGGCTGAGGTCACTTGGTCTGTTCAGCCTGGAGGAGACTGAGGGGAGACCTCACTGCAGTTACAACTTCCTCAAGAGGGGAAGAGGAGGGGAAGGCACTGATCTCTGCAGTGATCAGTAACAGGACCTGAGGGAGTGGCCTGAAGTTGTGTCAGGGGACATTTAGGTTGAGTACTAGGAAAAGATTCTTCACACAGGGGGTAACTGGACACTCAGTTTCCCCAGGGAAGTGGTCACAGCACCAAGCCTGACTGAGTTCAAGAAGCATTTGGGCAATGGTCTTGGACACTTAGTATGACTCTTGAAGTGTCCTGTGTTAGGTCAGGAGTTGGGCTGACAATCCTTGTGTTTCCCTTCCAAGACAGCTTATTCTGTGATTCTATGTCTTCTGCTTGAATTACGTTAATGAAGGCTTCAAAGTGGATGAAAACAAATACTGTGGCCTAAGCCTTCCCTTCTGTAATGAAAAGTAGTCTAATTTCACATTTATAATGATGATGGGTATTGTTGTTGTTATTATTCTTCTTCTCTTATCAACTGCTGACAGCCATAGCATAGCTGTGAGAAAAACTGCAGCAATAGTTTTCAGTATGTATCACTGGTCTCATTGCCTGGGGATACGGTTAACTAGACAAAAACATTTTAGAAGCTGGATATAAAGTGATTAATTCAATTTCTGAGAAGTTGTTGAATAATTTGGGGTGCTGTTTGCTGGTCTGTTTGATTCAGGCTGACATTCTCTGTTCTGCTGCAGGGCCACTTGAACTGAATTTTTATCAGCTTCTTTCACTTACAGTATGATAGATTGCATTTGATGTACACGGGGGACTTCCCTTGAACACTCCTAATAAGTTTTTCCTTTCTCTGCTTCCACGGACTTCCCACATCAAGGGACTAGAACACGGTCAGGGTAGAAGATGGGTGAGCAGCTGTTCTTCATGTTCCCATGGCAGCTCTCAAGTTCCCATAGGTGACCTGGTATGGTCTGGGTTCTGCAGACTGTGGCTTATCATCAGAGTGCTACCCAGGAATTACAAAGCATTACATCAAGGAGAGAGAATAGTTGAGGAACTGATCTGAGATTTTAAAGATTCAGCTGAAACTTAGACATTAAACTTGTGATTCTTGTGAAATATGTATTTATTTTATGCACCTGGAAAACTACAGTCTCACTGTCTTGGTTTTCCACTCTAGAAAATGAGGTCCATTGTGCTATTTTCTGTTCTTTGTGTCTCTTTCTATAAGTTTTTCTACAAGTTTTCCAGGCCAAGAACCATCTATTAGTATGTATAGGCACATTGGCTAATACAGCTAGTTAATGAAAAGGGGAGGGGCTTTTAAAAAGCACTTGTACACAAATAATGAGTGATTCCTTCCATCAGAACAGGGCTGCTCACAACTGTGTGGGAAGATGGTAGCACTGCTACCTCCAAGGTTGCACTGAAGAGGCTTTAGGGCACAGAATGGAAGGAGAGGTCTCTCCCATTCTAAGAATCAAATGAGAAGGATCTCTGGGTTTTGCAGCAGGCATATGAATTTTATCTTTCAATCCGTCTCCATCTTCTGTTGAAGCAGATGGTCCAAAATTTGTTCAGCTTGGGAAGTCTCAGTGGAATTTCAAAGCATTTTTGTCTGCTTTGCAAAGTGTAAAGCTCTGATACCGGGACTGTTTCACAAATATAGAATTTAATCTCAAAAAAATTCAGAGGAAAAGATAATTTGTAATTATTCTTGTTTTTACTGGGGAAAAATCAGCCAAAATATCTGCAGATGAAAAATGTCTTGCAACTTCATAGAGACTTTTACTGGAGGTTCTTCATGTATTTTGCTAATCTGAATTAATAAAATCCCAAATTATGTTTTGTAGCCTAGTGTGTTTTTGTCCTTGTTTTACAGGTGAATTAATAAATGGATGACATTTTGGGTGCCTTGGGAAGCACTGGAAAAGCATAAGTAGGACCATCTCACCTTTAAAATTTAGAGCATCTACTAATGAAATTTACACTTGCACTGTGTGTTCTGATGTCTTGTGGGGTTAGTTGCTTTTGAGTTGTTAAATGCTTCCTTTTTGCAGCTTGTCAAGTAACATAAATATTCTTTGTGGCAACCAGATAATAGGACAAAATAATAGTACAAGCTGGATATTTTATCTTCATTCCTATTTTGTGACCAGCTTGTATTAGGCATTTCAATTATCTTCAAGACTTCACCATCCAGTCTAATTTACACTTGACTCAGGTATGTGGCTACCCAAGTTCAGCACACTGGCAGTGGCACACAAACTTTCTGAGCAGGGCACTTATCATTAGAATCACTTAAACATCAGCCAGAAGCACCAAGACCAGTGAAAATACTGTCTCAGGCTGGCAAATGTGCCACGCGTGCTGCCCACAGCAGAGAACCCACAGAGAGCTGGTGCAGAACCTTTGGGCTGCCAGGGAGGAGGAGTAGTAGGGAATGTGTGGGAGTGAAACAGAGAGAATCAAAGTGCCTGAGGGGATGGAGGGTGAGGAGGAGACAGTGTAACAACTTGTACAGACTTGTGGGCTTCCGGAAAACTGCCAACACTGGAGTATGGAATATAATTTTAGGTCCGTTAACAAAACTTCCTAAGATACAGGGCTTCAGACTGGTACTTCAGAGGTTGGCTGACTGTAAAATAAACAGAAAAGTAAACTGATTTTTTTTTTTTTTTTTTACTCAGACAAGAGTAAGCTTACATAATTAAAAAAACTGTGGATTGAGAAGTTGCTGCTACTGTTGCAAAACTGCTTGATTTGGGAAGGAGTTGCATCTCAGATGCACTTTTTATATACCTTGCAATTGAAAATTTGACTGCTGTTGCCTGGATCAGATCAATTCATTTGCTGAACAAACCTTTACAACTGTGCTCTTTCACATACAGAACTATGTGCACATAGACTTGGCTCAGTTAAAAGTATGAGAACATTGTCAGAATGGACACTAAGTGATCCATTCTGCCATCAGCCAGAAGACAACCTGGAAGTCTAGGTGAAGCACACAGTGTGAAGGGGAGAGACGGTTAGGGTAAACATTATAAAGACTTTGAATGCAACTTTTCCAGGTTCTTGAATTTGTCTTGTGATAAAGATTTAAAGGTGAAGGAAGATTAGTGTGTGTGTGTGTGTGTGTGTATTTAAAGGAAATTGGTTTGGCTCGATTATTTTTTTTTGTGATACATGGGAAGTACAAAAGCACTTTTGGGTAACACTGACTCCCTTGAAGTCTGTGTAATGCCTTTGATACTGACTGCATTTGTGAATGACATTGCTGCAGCTCATGTGGAGCACAAAGAGAAAATGTGTCACTGTCAACAAGTGACTTCTGTTCTGGAGTGTTTTGTGAAACGTAAGCTGAAGGAAGCCTCTTGCATTCTTTTTAACAGTGACCTTGTTTTGTATTTAGGAGCTTTATGCAGTGCCTTTCTACAGGCAGACCCCAGATTTCAAGGCAAAACTCTTGCCCAATTAAAATTCTTACAATAGCAACAGCACCACCATCTTACATAATTTTTCTCTGTAACAGAGACAGAAAGGTTAGTACTGCATTTAGGGATGATGAACTGGACCTTGAATTGCTGCAGGAGTAGAAAATTGTTGTGTTCTGCAGCAGCTGATGTTGATTTCCAAGTGGCCTGTTGCATGAAACTGAATAACAAAGCAGGGCAGAGCTGAGGTAACAAATTGGGAAGCGCACACGTCAGCCAAGTGGTTGGCTAGAGTTTGGAGGCAGTATGAGCTGCAAACAAAACATGTGAAGCATACTAAGGCAAGATTGCACTTTTTGTATCATGCACAGGGTCACCTGTGACCACAGATTTCATTTTGACGCTTAGGCATTTGTCTTTGGATGAGAACTTTTGTGAAGAATCTCTTGGACTGACCTGAGGTTTTTCTCATAGTAACAGTAAAGCATTTGTAGCTTTGATCAGCATTGCAGGATTTGCTTGTCTCGTATTCTGTATTGTATGACAAAGACAATACTGCTTTTATTGTCTTACCTCTTGCTGATGGCTTGTAAGAACCAGTATTTTGTCCAGCTCCCTACTGCAACTATTGGTTTGATATGACTGGTGCTAAAGTGCCCTGAAAATAAAAGCGCCTGAAGAGCTATGATGATGCAAAGAGAGACACTTAGCCTTCCTTTAGCTTCCATACTTGCTGTGCTGCAAATGTTGTTTTAGATTGTTTTTATGCACTATAGAGGAAGCTCAGGTGCCTTGCTTGGATGAGGCAGTAGGCTTTCCAATGCCTAAAGGTCAGCCAGACAAATTCCAAGGTGAGTGGTGGAATTTACCTTATTTTATTTGTTCACAGTTACTGTGTGTTCTGTTCTCTTGACAAGGGCGTAGCTGGTCCTTGGAAGGAGAAAGGCACTTGCTTGTTTGAGGCTGGCTCTGCCTTCTGGATTAGGGGGTACCCTTAAGGGGAGAGAGGGACCACCTCATTCCTGACAGCAGCAGGGCATGGAGAACTGCAGAAGGAAAAAGCTTCATGAGTGCAGGGTGGGGAAGGCAGAGGTGGTGAGACCAAGTCAACACAAAGCCTTCAGAAAGAGATGAATGAGGAATGCCAAGAAGGGCAAGGAACAGACACACAGCCAGGGCTCAGCTAGAATAGGAAAACTGTTTTACTGAGGTTGTAGAGGGATCTGTGCAGTATGTTGCAGCCCAAGAAATCCTCTGAATGCTGCTGATCTGAAAGCAGATCTAAAAGAAGGAGCCTGCCTGGTGAGCGCACTGTGGCTAGAGAGGGTTTGATCAAACTCTTATTTTTATTCTGCTTCATTCAAGAGGGTTGGTAAATTTTCAAGGTTCCTTCATTCTAGTTCATGTTTAAGAGGAACAAAATTTTAGGCTGTAAAGGTTCCTTTGTGTAGTATTGATGCATTGAGTGGCCTTTCTAGATACCAAATTAAATGTTCAGGACACTGTTTAAATAAAGCTGGCCAAATTTTCTTGAAATCTGCAGTTTTGGCTGGAATACATGTTACTATTCTATATAACTTCCATCCAGCCCGTGAAAAAACCCCAGCCTTTTGGAGGAAAAGCAGTTAATGAGCTTTGCTTATGAATATATTTATGGTTTTTTCGGTTTGATTTTGACATATTACTGGCATTGGTGACATTTTTGTTTCTTTTCACTCGTGTAGAAATAGAAAAATTTTAGAAATGTGCTAAGTACTTCATGCAGGCAGTGTTGCATTGGACACAGTTACATGTTAAAAAGAAACATGGAATATATGCATCTGTATCTGGCATGGGATAAGGATCTTCAAAGGGCTATCTGTAGATCAAAGCTGAGCCGTAAGTGGTGATCAAATAACCTGCTGAATAACACCAAAGAGGATGAAGCCTCTGGGTACAGCAGCCCTGGTTTGTTTTGCCACAGACAGTGTCTTGTGTGAGGTGCCAGTTTTGTGTCATCCCCATTTACACATGCACACAAAGCTCCAGCACACACACATCAGTCTCCTCTCATGCATATGGTAGAGCTCTTAACTCCTCCATCGTCCCACTTTCAACTCCTTTCAAAAAAATTCTGAAAGCCATTGCACAAAATGCATACTCCAGAAACTAGACTCAGCCAAAAGCTTAGGAAAAAGGTTTAAAAGGGGGTGGTGGGGCATGGGGAAACAAACCCAAAGCCCACTGTTTTTATCTCCCTGGTGTGACAGATGAGGATCTATAAATAAAATGATTAGTAAGCTTCCTGTAATGGACCAGAAGAGTGTATTAATACTTGCTATGAGCAATAAGTTCCATAATGAACTCTTCTTCCCTGAAACATTCCCAGGATTTTCAGCTATACATACACAAGAACACAATATATGAGCTGTACGGCTCTTTGTATCTCCATCATTTACAGAGGCCTTGTTTCTTCATAATTCCTCAGTGGTGTGATAGGAAAGCAGTGGAATTGAAAATTATTGGAATTGACAGTTATTGTACTTTATTTTGGCTGTGTAAATGTAAGCAGAGACTGTTTAATCCTATTTAAGTAATGGCAAAACAAGCTTATTTAGATTCTTATGAATCAGGTGCTAACAGTGTAAAATGCTAAAGGACCTACCTTTAAGCGTTTCTGATCCAGTGCAATCCTGGGCAGAACAGAATGCATCCCTCTTTGTGCAAGAGTTTCAGGAGGGCACTAAAATGTAGCAACCTGCATTGAAAAATGAAAGGAAGAACAGGACATTATACAGTGCAACAGCAGGAGCTTTTGCTCACATTAGTGAGAAAGAGTAAATCCACAGGAAGAAGCGTGATGTCTTTTGTCATGAAGTTGTGAAGTAGAAATGACAGCTTAGGACAAATGGTAAGTCAGGAGACCATAGCTGCTCCTAAAAAACAGAGAGAAGGAAAAAAAAGAAAAAAAGAAAAGTGGGTGTGATGAGGAAGATGTGTCAAGGAAAATCTTCCAGAATTTTCATAAGAAGCAGCATTACTGGATCTGTTGGAGGACAGAACAGTTTGAGCAAAAGAATTTTTGATGGATAGGAAATAAACAGAATATAAAATACCAAGCTTTAGCTTTTTAGACTTGAGCTGTTTCTAAATTGTTTCCAAAGGTTTCATAGCCATGATGCTTTTTTCTAGTATTCCCAAACTTTCATTAAAATGATTGAAAGCTCCAGTGCTATTGCCGACTTCCTGACAGCTAGTTATTACTGCAATCAACAGTTGCTTGGAGGAAGGCTTGATTAAAGTGTCACATAGTTGTAGTTAACTGGCATGTGACTTTTGTTTCTCCAGCAGATTTCCTTATCTCAAGCCTTTAATGAGGACCATGTAGAGGAGGGGTTTTTTCTCCTTGGGGCTTTTTTTTTTTTTAAGTGAAACTCTTGAACTTTCCTCTGAAGGAAAATTCGTTTGATGTTGATTGTGTCTTATTCAAATGTCCTTGACATTCATATCAAAAGATCTTGTATAATCTGTGATGTACACACGGTAACAATGAGGAACTGAAACTTCTCCTCATATCATGTTTTGGGTTATACACACTCCAAGCATTAAAGCAGTTTAATTGTCTTCTGGGTGGGTAACAGATCATAATAATCGTTAATTGTTATGACAGAAAAATATCTAGGACTTGCTGAGCTATAAGAAGTTCTTGCCCTTAAAGTCCAATTGCCTTACTTTAGTAATGAGATGTAAACAATGGGTGAAGCTGGAAAGTGGACAAAGGGTGTTGTTGTCAGATAATGCCCTTGTGAGGTCTTTTGGGACTACCTTAAAGCGTTCACTGCCATCCCAGAAGAGACTGTGCATCATGGACCGGTTCTCATTTGTGTGCAAAAAAAACCTGTGCAAGGTTTTCCAGGTCAGCTAAGAGCTACTGATGAAGTCAATTCGAACCCATTTGACACTGAAAGTTAAGAAATGCTCGGAAAATCCAGTTGGATGACTCAGTTGTGGAAACAGTAACCTCCAGCTGTGACACTGAAACAAACACCCGGGAGTGGCACCATGAAACTGCACTGGCCACTTCCAAAGTGATTACACCCTAACATACCCAGTGCCTATTCAGAAAGGGCCTGAGGAAGGCTTTGTTGTCAAGGAAAGTGTTATTTTCTTTGTTCAGTAGCTGTACTGTCAGCTTGTGATCCACCTGTCCCCTCACAGGCACTCGTGGGAGAATATCCAAAGGGTTTTAATGAGGGAAAAGTGGGTTAATTTCACTCTGCATGAGCTAGAGCTTGGAAAAAAGCCTCCAGGGTGTTAAGAAGAGAGGCCAAGTGCATGGGTGTCGTAGGAAAGGGGTTAAAAGACAGCAGTGCAAGATGATAGTACAGAGAAGTACAGCAGGACTTCATTGTGGCTTGAAAGAAAGAGTATGATGGAAGGGAAAGTCAATGAAGGCAGTCCTCCGGGGTATGAAGAGAAATACCACAGTGAGGATGTATGGGAGGAATGTTATCTCAGGACCTGAGGATCTGCTGTAGTGAAAAGACCTCTGAGAGGCCTAAGAGGTTATTTGGCACTGTAGGTGAAGAAGAGTATTGAAATGCTAATTTCAAAGAACAAAGAAAGATGCAGAGTCTGGACTGATCCTTAGAGGGGATCAGATGCTGGCACTAGTCACCATGTCAAAGGAGAAGACTGAGGTTTTTCAGCAGCTGGACTTCACAAATGTTGGGTTCTGAAGCAAGTAGCTCTGTGTTAAGGGAAGCAATCTGCAAGGCAGCACATTTGTGTCTGCTCACAGACAGCACATTCTGTGCTTGAGAGCTGAAAAGGTCTTAACATGAATTTACTGTGTTAATACAAGCACCAGTAAGGTGTATCTGCAATGTGAAGCAGGTGTTTGTAGTCTTGGTTACATTTTTTTCAGCAGCTGTCTATGTGTGTAGTACAGGTTGGAATTTCACTCTTTATAGACTCAGAATGGTTTGGGTTGGAAGAGATCTTCAGGATCAAGTAGTTCCAAACCCTCCTGCCATAGCCAGCACTTAGACCAAGTTGCTCAGAGCCCCATCTAACCTGTCCTTGGATACCTCTCAGGAGGGGACATCCACAGCTTCTCTGGGCAACCCATCTCAGCCAATCTCAAAGTGAAGAATTTCTTTCTAATATTTTTCTAAACCTGCTCTCTTTCAGTTTAAAGCCATTCACTCTTTTCCTATCACTACCTGTCCTAGTAAGGTCACTCTTCACCTCTGTTGTAGCCCCCTTTAGGTACCAGAAGGCTGCTCTAAGGTTTCCCTGGGGACTTCCTGGGTTGAACAACCCCAACTCTCTCAGTCTGTCATCACAGGAGAGGTGCTTCATTCATGGCCCTCCTCTGGACTTGCTCCAACATGTCCACGCTCTTCTTATGTTGGGGGCCCCAGAGCTGAATGCAGCACTCCAGGTGGGGTCTCAGGAGAGTGGAGCAGTGGGGGAGAATCCCCTCCCTCACCCTGCTGGCCATGCTGCTTTTGATGCAGCCCAGGATACAGTTGGCATCTTGCTGGGTTGTGTCAACTTTCTCGTCCACCAACACCCTCACATCCTTCTCCTGAGGGCTGCTTTCAATCTATGTTTCCTTTCATAGTGAACTACACATATTTTAATATACTACACATATTTTAATAGCATAATAGTATTTTACTTTATAAGGTTCATCCATGATACAAACAAACAATGTGGTTCACAAAGGTCTTCTGGTTTGTTTGTTTTCAATAGGCATTAGCCCGTCACCTCCGACCTGGAACTCTGCGTGCTGTCTTTGGGAAGGACAAGGTTCAGAATGCTGTTCACTGCACAGACCTGCCTGAGGATGGGCTTTTAGAGGTAAGACAAACTTGCTAGAGAAACATGTTCTCATATATCACTGAAGCTGTGAAGTGAAATGCTTCTCTTGACACTCTTTTAAGCCAGTGTTTCCTATGTGGAGTAGCTGTGTTGTAGACCAGACTAGACACCAAAAAAAAGAGTTTATTAAGGGTGTTTGACTCAGTTAATTTTGATACTGTAAAAAAATTCATCCATGAAGTTTTCTTGAATGAATATAGTACAATGAAGTATTCAGTGTAATGCAGCTCAAGAATCTTCTCTTTGTCTGAATGTGTCCTTGGGTCTGAATATCAGTACCTAACAGTGCTTCTGTAGAGACACCATTCTTAGCCCTTTCTTGGATGAATACCCTCATCTAGATTGTCCCTACAGTGAACTTGTGTGGGCTTGGAATATTACAGTCACTAGGGATTCAAATCCTCCAGATAGAGCCCAGGTTTGTTTGCAGGCAGTTATACTTACACACGTCAGTTGATATTTCCTGTGTTTTATATTAACTTACTAATTATTACCTGATTTTGGCTTTGTATGCCTCCATTAAAGTCCAATAAAATGAGAAAATGTAAAATTAAGGGAATTTGTAAAGACAGAAGTGCTCACTATGAAAACCAGAACAAGCTCATTCACTTAATTCTGTGCCTCAAAACAAATGTCCATAGCAGGGGGTTGAAGTGGTGTGTAATCTTGGATAAATCTCTGTGTCAATGGAGATGCTTTTCCAGTGCATGCACAGCTTAATTTTTGCTGTCTCTATGTATTTGTGAGTGCTTTGCTGTCAAGTATAGCAGAATCATGGAGCAGCAATTGTTGTCCTACTTAGATAATCTTACATAGCCAAAATGGTTGTTTCATGGAGGAGTGAGGAAGACCTAATTTCATCACCATCTTCCTCCATGAAATAACCTGTGGGTTAAAGTGCTTTTGTTAGGAAATCCCATCTAGTTTAAGGCAGAGACTAGTGAAATTCAATACTCAGAATAGCAACCAGTATAAACAAAAGTTGCGGCTTTTTTGAGCGTTTTCAATATGTCATTAAAAATTGACAACTTTTAGTTTGTTTCCTTAGGGTTTATACAAGCAAACAGGTATTTTTCACCACATGCCTGAAGTTCCTCAGCCATGGCATTCCAGTGGCAGCAGAAAGAAAGGCATAGCCTTTAAGGGAAAAACTATACAGGCCAACACTCAATGAATATTTTAATACTCCATCAGAATTTTCCACAGTCTGTTGCCTTTACATTGGTGCAGATTTTGCTGTTTGTTTAAATTGAGTTTAGAGCTACTAGAAGTGAGGCAAGAATTGCTTCTCCAAAACAAAAGCTGAGCCCTCTTCCTTAAGGGTCTCCATTATGTGTGTTTGTTCTTTAAATCTTGCATCTCAGTCATAACCAAAATTGTTGCTCTAGGATTATTTTGACTACACATACTTGCAGGAACTTGCAGTTCCTGGTGCAGTCTGATCATTTTAACAATCATTTATTGATTGTATTTTTTTGGGAAAGGGATCTAAGATCTTTTTTTTTTAGCACAGGCATAATTGTATGCAGAACATGGCTGTTCATCAATCTATAGTTTCTTCTGTAACAGCCCAGGTTAAGCCAGCAGTTGTAAAGGACATCGCTCAATGTTATTTAGTGAGTAAATAAAGCAGAGAATGTTTTGGATTGAGCACAATGGGTTTGTACAGAGGAAGCCTTGGCTGTACCCGTTGGTTGGTGTGTGGAGTATTTACACTGTTAATGCTAAAGCAGTTTATTAGGTGTCCCAGCCACAGTCCTGACTCCTGCTGTGGCTGCGTGTCCTGTGTGCACACAGGGTGTGTGCAGGGACTGCAGTGCACAAGGGATCCTGGAGGAAGCGTAGAGGAACTGCTGCTATTGACACTGTGTATAGAAAGCTGAGTAGGCTGGTTTGTGTATTACTTGGTTTTGTGACTTCTAAACTTCCAGAACCAAATGGAGATGGTCACATCACTGGTTGACCAAGTATTCCATGATGAGCCTTAAATGCATAGTGTTTATGAAAGCACAACAGAAGCATGTTCTCTTGTAGAAGGGAGCACATTGGTGCCTTCCTGAGAACTCTGGAATCTTTTGTGCCAGACACTGTTTATCTTAAGATTTCTCCACCCTTCTCTGCAGTTTTCATCACCCAGTTTCAGATCTAGCTGAAATTTGAAGAATTTACAATGGCAGCTGAAGTCTCTTTGTCCACAAATGGAGACTTTTTAGAGGAGATGAGGATTAATGTGAGGATTAGATAAAATCCTTCCTGATGTTAATAGCCAAACTCTAGGTGGCTTTGGTGTTTTGCACTTCATTGACTGCCACTAGGAAGGGCAAGGTTGTGACCTTTCTCCCAAAAGTCATGGCTAAGGAGTACTTGGTGAAAGGAGACAGAACAATGCTGTCTTTAGAACAGCAAGGACTAATTAACTAAATAAGGGTCAGCTTGTGCATCTAGTTTAGAACACTAAACTTAAGTAACGTAGTACAGCAGTTTTTCAGTGTTTTTCTCTTAGACCTCTTTTCCGTGGATCTGAAAAAAGGAAAGTTCACTTTTAATCTTAAACCCCCTCAAACAAACCAACCCCAAAAGTAAATACAAGCACTTGCTTCCACCAGTATGACCCTTAACTCCTGTCTTTGTTCTACAAACTGCTTCACATTTTAGGCAGTGACTAAAGAATATCAGAATTAATTAATAACTCACTTTGGCTCAAGAAAGGAGGGGAGATGCAGTTAAATGTGACTGGTCACCGTAGAAAAATCAGTGTGTTTTCATCTGTGGAGCTGTAAGTGCTCTTTTTATTCCTAGTTTAGTGATACAGGCATGTGGATATTGCCCTGAAGTCTCTTGGATGAGTTGTTTGACTTACTGGGTCAGGCACTTACTTATTCACTTCATGAGCTTGTGAGTCCTCTTATCAGTACAAAATGTATTTTTACAAGTGACAATGGATAGACACAAATAGCTCAGAACAGGCCGTTTTCTCAGCCTTGTCATCAGTTTCCCATTTTAATGAGAAGAGGAAAGAAAGGAGGAAGAGTAGAGAAGGGAGACTGATAGCAAAGGAGTATTTGTGAGATGATGCAGTTTCTTGATTGAAGGTTCAAACCAGCAGCTGTTGTTGTGTAGGACATTCATTCAGAGCAGGTGGCTGCATTTGTTTCCCACATCCAAAGCTGGTACAGCTCTACCTCTTGTCAAGTTTTTTTTTTCTGTTTTGTATAAAGCAGGTACTATTTGGAGAAAGCAATGACAGTACTCACCTGCTTTCATGTTCCTTCTGAGTCAGGTAGTGCCAGGACTAGAACATGCATATTTTATATGCCAAGGAACTGCTCTGTTTAGCAGACTAGAGATGTGTCATCTACTTGTGGTGAAAGATGATTGTTTCTCAAGTCACTGTCTTTGACCTGAGGAACATTTCTGATAAATATCTTGTTGAAATAGAGGCTTGCAAACCATTGGATGTGATGAATCATCATTCTCTAGACAAAATAAGTTTCCTTAAAATTGATCATTCCTGGGATACTTCTTAATCAAAGTAGCGATACAAGGTATTGTGGCTACCACACTTCACAGTTTGTGTGCCTTTATAAAGAAGTTAAATTAAAAATCAGTCATAAAGGCCTTATTCACATCACTGAAACTACAGTGAGTAAAACTTCCTACAGGAGGTGGTGCTGTACACACACCTCAATTCCCTGGGTCTCAAGTGGCTCAGTACCTTTCAGAGCATGCAGGAAACCACATAATTAATAAAACTGGTAGCCTAGAACTACAGTTATAACAAAACCAGAATTTCTGGGCTTTGGCACGCTTTGCCTTTAACTTGTTGCTTGTACTGTGCAGTTCAAGGTTTTAGGGTTTTTTTCTGTGTGTGTGTGTGAGCAGTTCCATGAAGGCATTTGCAATGCAGGGAAACACTGGGGATGATAGAATGCACACATCTGGGGTAACCTGAATGGTCTCTGCATTGCAGTGCAGCCTGCCATGCCACCCACGCTGGCTTCATGTTCCTGTGCCATGGTGTTGGGGCAATCAGTCAGTCTCACAGGGTTTCTTTGCATAATTACCAGGCACTTAATAGTCATACCTGTGTTTGTGTGTGTGTACTTAGGCACAGAGGGAGAGTATGCTGCCCTCAGCGAGATATGCATGAAAAAGGATTTGCTGTGGAGTGGATGAAACTTGAGTTCTGGGTGAAACAGCCTTCTCCCTGTTGCCAAGGGCGACGATGTTATTAGGTGACTAATCCTTGGGCAATATCGTGACAATTGCTGCGAGTATGTGCTTTCCCGTGCCTCTGTGTGCCTGCTAGGCTACGAGTGGAACTGCAGAGGGGGTGATCTCTCAAGCCACTTTCCGTGGGAGTGGGGGATGTGCCAAATGCCATCCCAATCTCGTGTCCCCACGGGCGCTCTCAGCGCTGGCGCTGTGTGTGCCACCGCATGGCTGAGGCGTGCGTCTGCCTCCTCCTTGGGCATCGGCACCATGGAGAGACGTGTCAGTTTTCAGCATCATGGGCAGCTTTCCAGACAGGCAGGAGCGAGGACCTCCTCGAGTATCATTTGCTGGCCTTCTCCCTTGCCTCAGAGCTATTTGTGGCACTCACAGACATGAAAATAACCTGTCAAAGGGGGATGACTTTGCTGTTATCAAAGAAGAGCGGATTTCATCTGTCTTCTGAGAGAGCTGTCATGATGGTTGGTTTTTTCTCTACTGCTTCTTTGAATTCTGGCTGTGCAGTGGTGTTCAAGTGTAGGGCTGGGGGCTGGCAGACTGTGCAACAAACTGCTGGAGGCTCTTTGTTCCTTTGCTCAGCCTTGCACTAGTGAGACTGGCTTACTGCTCCTAGGGCATCAAAGCAAACAAGTAATATCACCTAGGGACAGATCAGCTATGGTGATCTGCTGGACAGAGGCTCACACAGCTCTGGCACTGGAAGTTCAGCTGCCTGAATCTGGCCTTGGGGAGGTGGGAGGTGGTTCTGTACTGTAAGCAGTGGCTGGACGGTTCAGTTCAGCAGAGGTGTTTTGTCCAGGGTGGTGCTGTTGACAATGAAAGCTGTGATAGTTTTCCTCAGGCTTGGTATAAACTGAATGCTCTGCTGAGTGTTACAAGCTGTGCTCCTCCTAAGCTTTTGGTGCACTGTGTATTCCACCTGCTAGAGGCCAGCTGTCCTTGGTCTGGCATTCCAGATCATGCCAGAAGAAGCAGGTCTTATTTCTCCTTCCCCTTTCCATTTATTCAGGGCAGCTGAGGGCAGGGTGGTATTTTAGCAAGCTGTTCAGTGTGGACAGGGGAGCACTGGCTTTGGAGGGGGGAACCCAATACATGCTCCCATAAGCACTTCCTGTTACAGAAGCACTCTGCTGGCTGCCAACTTGCCCTTTCCTGTGTGCTGCCTCCTTGGCTGCCCACTGCCATTGTCTGGACATGTGGGTGTGCTGCAAGGTGCTGTCATCCACCCTGGAAGTGCTTCTGTACCAGTAATGAGCTGATCCCTGGGCTGAGGTTAAAGTGCAACAGTTTAGGACGGAAGGCATCACAAGGATGTAGCTCTGTCAAACTAGTCCTTTTTGGTGCACTGAGGTATAGTCCAAGCAATTTAATAAAGCATGTCAATGAGTAACTCTCAGAAGCGTCAATGTGCTTAGTGTGGAATTTGTGTGTGTCACACTTGGAACAAAGGTCTCCTGCATTGCTTGTTACCGATTAACTTGTCTGGTATTATGCAAGCTGCCTCTGCCAGCCGAGAACTAACTCTCCCCATTCACAGAGCAGCCCAGCTTGTAAAACATTACACAGCAGAAGTGCATAGCATGGCAATGAACCTTTCACTGAGGGCATTTCAGCCGTCTGCATTTCCCTCAGGAGTCTTTAAAATATTTTAATAAAGAAGCCATTGTTTCACTCAGTCATACAGCAATTTTGCAATGAAGTCTTTTATTAGAGGCCCGTACTGAGCTGCATAATCCAGGGTAAAATGCTTTTCACCGTTTCCAGTGAAAAGTAATAAAAATTGAGTGGTTTGGGTGAGGTTGGCTTTGGCACTTTTTTCTCCCAAGTTTTCATCCAAGCAGTAGCTATTTTTGTCTGTCAGTTGGAAATTTCAGTCTCTCCTGGTACAAGATGATTTCTAGGGAGGTCTATCAGATAATAGTTATTATGATTCAAGTGCTTCTCCATTTAAACTTTCTGAAGCTTTTTATCCAACAGCTGTGGGAACAGGTTGGAAAGAATCTGGAGCGTAGGAAAACTTTATCTTACTTGGTGGTGTTTTTGCATATCAGAACATGTTAGCCACCACTGCTGGAATGCTGTCTCACAATGTTTCCTGATGCTGTATATATTCTTGCACAGAGAATTAAGTAATCCTTTTGCCTAGGCCTATCTGAAGGAAATTAAGAATTAAAAATGGCAGTAGTAGATGGATAGATGGATATTGGAGATGTTGGTGATTTGTCTTTTAAAGATTGTTGTATTATTAGGTCACGTGCAGCCTCATTTTGAGCATAGGTTGTATAATTATTATACTTGTGGGCTAGACAGGCAAACTAAACCAGGAACTTGTTTAAACAGAGTTGTGAAATAGTTCACCTCTTGTGCTTCCACTTCTGAGTAAAATCCGAGGTCCAGTTACCCCTTGTTCTGCCAAGCCTGAGGTTTTTAAGTGCCAGAGAGAAGAAGTTAATGAGTGTGAACCAAGCAGCTGCCAAAGCTCTTTGAGTTTCACCTGATCCTGAAGGTAACCTATGTGATAAACAAGGCTTGGCTTTTGGTACGTGTTTGTGTTGCGCTGAGCAAAGTAATTTTGTGGAGGGGAGGTCAAGGTGGAGGGAAGGTGTGACACTTCTTGATAACTCATCTGAAGCCCAGTTTGTGTCTTTGAGGCTGCTGCCTTCTTTCTTTCCCTCAGCATGTTCTCATTTTTAACCAAAAAGCCCAGGTCCTTTTTCCATTTCTCCTTTTTATTCAGCTCAAGCAGAGTGGCAGTTGGACTGCGACTCAGCTGCACCATGGGCAAGCTACAGCCAAGAAGGCAAAAAACCCCAGGGGAGCAGCTTATACAGCAAGAGCAGTAAGGGCATGCTGTAGTTGTACAGCCACGTAGAAGCTCAGAATATCCTTCATTTCTGGAGCAAGGGGCCCTGCACCTTATTTGGGGGTAAGAGAAACACTGTTGTATAACAAACATGCTGTGAGATGCACATAAATTGTTAAGAGGTTTCCTGTTATTGACCTCAGCCAGTTGCACCTCCCACCTCACTCTCAGAGGTCAAATAGACAAATTATTAGCTCTGCTGGTTCTTCCTGTGTAGGGTTTACCCCTTCTCATTGCAGCTTCCTTCACTGCCATCAACTAGCAGTAATCAAGAGGAGAATTTAAGCCAGCTATTTTCATACATGTGTTGAAATATATGTGGAACATAGGAGGAAAAACCCAAAGCCAAATACGTTAATATGGATAGAAAACTGCAAATAAGGTTTCCTGACTGTCATAGATGCTAATGCCATGGAATGTAGTGAGTTTAGAGTTTGTCAAGCTCTAGAAACTACTTCTTGTTTCGTAATTAATAATAGCAAATGATTCAAACCATAGTCTCATGCCACTACTGGTTTTGTGCTGTCCTAGTGCTGAGGGCTTAGATACTGTGTTGATCCTGTGCTAGCAGCTGTGCAAACACAAAACAGGATGGCAGTGATCACCTGGAAGGATGTTGACTGTAGTCTAGGCTAGGTCTAGGGCTCCTTGAAGTCACCTATCATCTTCTGTTTTCAATAAGAGCTGCATTCTTCCTCTTTGTGTTTAATCTGTAAGTGCACTGGCACATAGGCAGGAGTGATGCATCCACAGCTATTCCTGAGATACACTGACATATGGCAATTGTATCTGAAGTATTCAGAGTTGCTAAGTGGGCAAGTTTCCTTCTACACTGGTGCCAGTTACTGCTGTTCTGCTGGGGAGAGACAGTGTGCCGAGACTGTCCCACCACAAACTGGGAACTGTGGGATTCCTCAGGTAGCTGCCTTAGTCCAGCCAATAGTAATTTGATCACTGAAATGTCAAGCCCTGCCATGTCAGTACCTGGTTCAGCACTCAGCAGCAGTGTTGAAATCACTGAAAGCTGATGAGACTCGAAACAAACTCTTGGCCTTTTAATACTGACCCATTCCACAGGGAAATGGAGCTTTCTGGATTCAGTGACATCTCTCAGAAGGTACTTTAAACACCGTGCTTGGGGAATTTATGCTATTAGTTTGGTGGGATGTTTACTGTCAGCACAAGGGCTTGTGGTGGTGCCTGCAAGGCCCCTGCTGGTGGTGCCTTTGATTGGGTGTTTCTTTCAGGATATTTTGTTGCTATCTCACTTTGTAATTTTAACACTTGCCATATGTAGCCTATTGGGTCTCTTGCGCAAATAAAAATCTGCTGAACATCAGGGTTGCTCAGGAAGGACTTTAGATGTTGGGTGCCTTCTACTTTATTTCTTTGTTTGCTGCTTCCATCCTCGTTTAAATCTGTGATGTGGTTGGAAGACATGTTGTTGTCTCTGTGTGATCACTTCCTTCTCCCTTGGCTATAACCTGGTAGCCCAGGAGGACCATGACTGTCAGTACTCTGTGAGCAGGCTGGAGAGACTTTGCTCAGCATTGGCAATGCCTGTGGCTTGTAAGAACACATCCAAACCTGGCTTTACTTAGATACTGCAGGTATGAGCAGCAGGAGCCCTTTCCAAGTGTTTTTACCCAGTGCTTGGCATGTGTTTGCAGCTTGCACTGACACCTGTGGTGCACTTGTGTCTTGTCTCACCTCAGCCTGCTGCTTCAAGGGCACCCTACAAGACCTCCACAGCAGCTCCTGACTGTGAGGCAGGCAAGCAAGTGTCCCTCAAGATAAATGTGAAGAGCAGAGGCAGTGATCCTGATCACTCAGTGGGCTCTTGGGATCCTCAGAAAGCAGTACTTGCTGTCATGTTGGAATTTGTCACATCTGATGGGAGATGGGATCTTAAACTTTATTTCATTCCAGTGGCTCTTCCAAGCCATTGGTGTGTTCTGATGGTGACCAAATATGTTACTAAATAAGAAGCAGAACTCCAGGTGGGAGAGTTCTGAACTCGTATGTTCAGCTCCAGCTACAGAGCAGTTTGCTTATGATGAGGGCTGAGAAGATTCAATGAACCTGTACCTTCTTGTTAAATCTACAAGTATCTATGCTTCAGAAATCAGTGTTCTGAGTCAGCACAGTAGTTATACATGGTAAAAAACAACATCTTGTTATTTTAAAATAGTTTCAGGGTTCACTTATTTTTCTTAGAGTAAATAGCATAAAACTCACTTTCTTGATATTTGTGATTGTGGTATGATGAACTACTGTCTTGTCCTCTCATTTCCATCCTGTTTGGAATTCACATTTTTCTAATATTTTATTTTTACAATTTCCAGATAGCTTCCCTTACCCTTCTCTTCCACTGTATTTTTGGAGTTGAACCATACACAGTTTTTGAGGTGACTGTGTTAACAGCACACAGCATAAAAGCACAGTGCACTCTGTGTTATTATGTAGTGTTTATGTAATAAAACCTCCCACTGCAAGGTTGGGTTTTTTGGGGCATAGGGTTTTTTATCCCAGCTCTACTTAAGAAATTAATGTGGCTAGTTGAAGTTCATGTGTACAAATTGTTCTGTCTTGGGCAGCCTGGCTGGCTTTATTTCTTACATTGTGTGACGCTTGGGAGAGAGGCAGGAGTGATAAACCTGCCTTTTTTTTTTTTTTTTTTTTTTTTAACAAATGAAACCCTCTTCAGATTTGTGTGGGAAAATGTCAATTTTCAGAACAGATACAATAGTAGGTGAGTAGACTATCTTCTTTGACAACCAGTTTTCTTTCTGGAGTGCTTGTGGCTGAAAGGATGGTATGAATCCATGGGGCTTTCAGTGTGTTAATCTAATGATTTAGTCATGTGAATCAGATGAGTGAACTGTAGCTCAAGTGTAGTTTAGGTGTTAGGTGTTAGCAAGTGTGCTTGCTAATAGCATTGGTGAGTTCATTCAGATGTACAAACCAATGTTAATGGGCAAAGAAAGCTTTTTGTTTACTACTTGTGACCTCAAACTGAAGTAACATGTAAAAATTTGTCAGATCTAAATGTTTAGGAAGAGTGTACTGATGCTGAAACTCTGGGTCAGCAAGGACTCTGGATCATGTGCCTGAATGCCTACAATGACCAAGGAGATAAGAGTGTTGTGGTGGTTTTGGGGAGAGAGTGCTGGTGAGTGTCTGTCTAGCTGCATGGAAGGCATCAAGATTCCTGACAGGCTCTAAATGGATACAGGGATAGAAAAGGCTTCTATCTCCCAGCTGCCAGTTTTGGTTCTGCAGAGATGAGGAAGGACTGAAAATTCCTGTCACCTTTCCTGGTGATGGATGAGAAGTGAATCTGTGAACTCAGCCCTTTTCTTGCTAGTGTGTCACCCTGTCAGCCCCCTGGCCTCTCCATGAAGGAGACTAACAGGGTCTCTTACCAAAAACTGCCAGCTCAGAGGAACAAGGGGAATGAGAGTTGATGTGCCCTTTCGGTGCTGGGGTTTCCTTGAGGCTGCAGTTCTACCTGTGTGGAGTGCTGCTACAGCCCAAGGTGTGCCTGGGTCTGGCCTGTAGACAAAAGCTGTGACTCCAAAGCTGCTCAGCAGGCACCTCTCATCAGCACTGCTTTTTGTGTTGTTTTCTGGATAGAAAACAATACAAAATGAGTTAAATTGTAAGTGCCTGTAATTCTTTCACTTGGAATCTTCAGCACACTTTGTGCCTGTGCAGGGCCCTGTGTTAATACTAAAATCTTTTCTTCTCCGTTGGAAAACTGTTTGTTTCACTTGATTTGCTTCCCTCTTTATAATTTTGCCTGGCCTTTCTGTGCACTTAGGGCACACACTGTTCAAATGATACTTGCTTTTGCTCAGCCAGGGCATTAGACTGGATTTTGTTATTGCCTGCTGTATTAGCTCCCAAAACTTTGTGGCAACGCATGGCAGTACTCAGAGAGAGCAGCCAACCTCATTAACATGAGTTTTGCTGGCAGTGAGTGTGACTGAAGCAAAACTTCATGGAGCTGAAGCAGCTCTCAGCTCCTCCTCAGTGAAGCAGTTTATGGGGTCAGAGCCAGAAGGTCACGGTTATTCACCCGTTGTTACTTCCTGAGCATTATTGCTATTTGTCCCTGAGCAGGAGCTAGAGAGGGCATAGCTGCATGCTGCAAATCAGGTAGATGGTTCCTGGGATATGCAAGGGGAGTACTGATGTTAAATTCAGTCCTGTCTCATCCCTGGGAAACAGTGAGCACACCTGAATGTTAGCATCATTGGGAAGGCATTTGGGTGGCATCTGGAAAATGTGTTTGGTTGGATTCAGATCAGCTCCTGGTGTGGATTTGTGCTCTGTCATCTGACACCCATGGGTCCTGTAAAGATCAGAGGTGTGCTTGGCTCAGAGGCCTTGCCCTTGGTCAAATGTGAGGCTTGTTCATATGCTCTGTACTGGCACAGTTCTCCTTTCTGTGGTTTGGACTATGCTCAAACCTTGGGAAAGAGAGGAACTGTATTTCCTAAAATACAGGATATTTTGGAGTATCTAACCCCCATCTGGATGCTTGATGCAAGTTATTACCAAGTCCATCCCCTTGGAAAAGGACCTGGTGCATTTAGAATGAGGGCTCTTCAAGCTGTCTCCAGCTGGGGCCTCATAAGATGGGGACATCCCAAATCCCTTGGTAATGCTGAAAGCTTGATTCTTCTGAAGTCTTGATTCCTCTCATAACTCATGACTCTTAAGTCATGATTCTTCTCTGTGGTCACGGGATGGGTAACTGAGTTCTGATGGTAATTGTCCAGCACTGCCCTGCTCCCAAGGGTGAGGTTCTTAGAGAGAAGGATCCTTCCTGCATACCACA
Organism: Poecile atricapillus; assembly: GCF_030490865.1. Taxonomy (NCBI): domain Eukaryota; kingdom Metazoa; phylum Chordata; class Aves; order Passeriformes; family Paridae; genus Poecile; species Poecile atricapillus. Next base: position 94,666,404 of record NC_081249.1, read on the forward strand.
GATATGCCATCTCTTAACTGGTTTTACTGGGAGCTGGGTGGCAGCTGACCCACATAAAGATAATTATACATAAAGAGAACATACCGGCACCTGGTTTTGCGCAGCATATGAAATGTGGTGTTGCTTGTTCTGATGTCTGAGCCTTGCCAGTACAGTCTGTGTGGATCTTGAACAATCCAATAAAAGCTAATTGAGGAGGAAGAGGTTTTGCACAAGGTTGTAAGTAAACTGAGGTTGTTCTGTCCAGCCTGGGAAACTTGGTTGCACACAAGCAAGGGGCCTTTGGAGACTAAAATAAACACAAATTCTCTTGTTGCTAGTGGCAAGTAAGCAGGCATTGAGCTTGGCCAGCATTTGCCTGTCTCAGTGTGTGCTGCAGGGGTGGATCAGTACTTAAATCCCAGGGGTGGCCATGCAGCTCCAGCTGAGGCAGCCCAGGCAGGGTTGGGAGTTGAGCTCTATTAAACCTACCCCATGGCAGGGAAATGGGACTGTAGTGGCAGGAGTTGTATCAGCACCCCAGGCTGAGGGTGGACATGGAGTTATCACCTAGGAAGAAGCAGATTCCACTGCACTTGGCATTTTTCTTTGTTCTTGGCACAGCTCCCCACCCATGCCAAGGGTCATGCCTGGCCAGTGCTGGACACCTGCCCTTGGCCCAAGCTGGGAACAGAAGTCCAGAAGTGCCAGTGCTCAGAGCTGTAAAATTGATAGTTGGTGTGTGTTAGTGCATGTGTTTGTGTAGGCACAGCCTTAAAGGCTTAAGTTGTTAAATATATGTGTGTGTGTCTCTCTCTCTGCTTTTTATTTTACTAGAGCTTTTGTGTGTCTCTCTTATGAAATGCAGGTGTCCCATATAACAAGAAGGGAGATAAAATTCACTTTAATGGCTACAATTATACTTAACTATACTGAGTCAATCTGGCAGAAAGAACATCATGTTCAGACTGGCAGTTTATAATGTAATGTCCTATTAGGCAGTAAGGAAAGCGATGCCTTCCTGAGGAGGGTGGATGGAGCAAGCAGATTAAAATAAAGAATCTTGAAGGCAATGCACATTTTAATTTGGGTTGGTGAGATGTCACATCTTGAGGCCCTTGCCCTGCCTTGCAGTCCCTCTGCCCCCAGGGCTGTTGACCAGCCCCAGCCCAGTTAGGCTGTGTCAGTGCCACTTGGGAAAGGTTGTTTTGATATCAAAGCTGTTGTGTATCCAAAGCACTGGTGACCCTGGGCAAGTGGGGTGCCCAGCCAGAGTCTGCACCTGCTTGGGGTGGGGTGAGGTTTTCTTGGACTTTGGTTGTTTGGGAATTTTTTTAACCATCCTGCAGTCTTCTAGTGCTGTTTAGCTAGTAGGTCTGACAAATGACAGCAGCATTTCTAAGGGGGAAAGGGGACGTGTCTGACCAGGGGCATTTAGGAGGGTGTGTCTTTTGGGGGCGTGGGGTGCTTTGGTAGCAGAGTTGTCCTGAAGCCTGGGACCAGGTGGGTCTTTCCAGTGGGTGGCTGCAGGGCATGTGGCTGAGCTAGCTACTGCCCTTCCTGCCTGGTTAATTAGTGATCTGAGCAGCCATTCTGCTTTCACTGATGTGGGACGAGAAAGTGATTGGGGCAGGGATGGTGGGTAAAGGTTTGTTTTTGCCTAATTTCATATGCAATTCCTGTTACACGAGCCCTTTTTGACATTTGCTCCCTGAAGCGAACACAAGCACCTTAAGTTTTCCACAATGGTCATCCCAACCCCTGGAATAAGCCGGAAAGTTTTATTAAAAAATTCTTGCTTGGATTTTGCACTCATATAGAGAATCAAAAGTTAGTAAAGTACCTAACCATGAGTTAGGATTTTTTTTAGTTTGTTGGTTGGTTTGGGGTTTTTTATTGTTGTGGGTTTTTTTCTGTCACACTGTTTACCTAGGAACTGAATTGTAGGGGCAGTTGATCCTACCAAACTTTGAGCCATGCAACAACATCCCCACTCCCCACTGAAAATGGTAGCAGTAGGAACCCATAAATTGCTGGGAGCCAAAATGGCTCTGCTTTCCTGCAATTCTTTTTGCAGGTGGAGCTTCCATTAGGGAGTATTTTAGGGCTTTCATCAGTTTTTTAAATCCTTGCTATAAACATACAGCAGCAAAAGAAAGAGCTGAAGGTGTGATTTCTGCTGGCACCTGCTCCTTGGGAACAACATGGAACAGCTAAATGGGTGCATTAACCACCACAGCATACCGTAACCACGCTCTTCCTTCTAGCAGATGGCAAAGAGTTTAGCATCTTGCTTTTCTAGGATTGTGTGTTCCAGTTAGGAAGTCTTTATCAAGTCACTTGCTCTAGGATAGTCCTGTTTTGTCACTTTACATGGATAAATTCTCCCTGGTAATCTGCGTCATGCAGCACAAAGTGAGCCTGACTCCTGCACGAAGGCAGCTGCCACGTTTTGTCACATCTGAGCAGCCCCAGCAGGCAGAGCCTGTCCTCTGCCACCGGCCCAGCAGCAACACACAGCAAGTGGCTGCTCTGAAACTCTTGTGGCTTCAGTGTGTAGCCTCCCTTTTGGCTGCTGGAAGTTTTAACCTGTGCTGAGGACTGATGGTTGTCTGTTGTGTTGTGTATGGAACACAAGAGCCTGTGCCTCCAGAGGGGGAGCCTGTGCAGTAATGGGCAAGAGACTTTTTGGGAGTCGGAGGGGCACAGGCACCTGTGCCACAGCAGCCCCTCATTAGGGGTAGGGAAAACAAGTACCAGACAGCAGCACTGATGTGTGACAGCTCAGTGTTTCAAATGTTTCAACTCCCTTGTGCTGAGACCATCTAGGGATGATAAAGATGCATTTTCTGTTTGAAATAGGTGCAGTACTTCTTCAAGATTCTGGACAACTAACAGGCTCCATCCTCACCAGCTGCAACAGACACGCACACAGAACTGTGTGTTCATTCATTTATTTGTCCAATGTTTCAACCTGACTGAAATACAAGATCAACAAGAGCACTGTACTCCTGGCTATTATTACATGTTAGAACATAGAGTTTTGCACTTTAGACAACATTTAACACCATTCTATGGGGTACTGCATTGCTTTTATAAAGTTTAAAATAAATTTTTATTTTCAAACATGTGACTTTGGTTTATTTCATACATTACACTTTCTTGCAGAAAAAATAAAATTGTACAACTGCATAAATATAAAATTCTTCCACCATGAAAATGGCTAAAACATTCAATAAAGACATTAGCACCACAGTGTGCGATGCCTTCAGCAGGAAAAAAAAAAAAAAAAGAAAAAAGAAAAGAAAATATACAAAGCAAAGAGTTATGCCTATCACTGGGGAGAGTGATAGTCTGACCCAATCTCTCACACAACATACTGGAGGATAAGGGAAGAGGTGGAGAGAGAGACAGCATTCGCTACAAAGCACAGTACACAATCACCTATTCTCTTTAACTTCACTTAAGTTAGTTTCCCTGCCACCCCTCCAAATAAAATACCCTAACACCACAGAAAAGCCAGAAGCCTTATGGAGTGCTGTTAAATATCGTCTCACAGGTGGGCCTTTCTTTGAAAAGGAACAAAATAATGAGAAGTTTCATGCCAGTTCTAGTCCCATTGAGTATTTACACCTTGGACAGCAAGAGTCTTTGCTCACAAGAAGTAGAAAACAGATACAATACATGGCTTGAAAAATGACCAGAGTATGCACCTATAGTACTGTACACTAAATAAAATACACAAGGCAGCAATACTTAGGGGCCAGAAACACTGCTTACTACAAGTCAGTTATGGAATCATAATTTACAGTAAAAATGGGCATGTCCCAAGGCTCAATTTTGTTTTCTTTTGTCATTTACAGTAGAATAAATATTTGTCGCTATTGCTACACTTTGTTTACATTCTAACCTAGTAAATGCAGAAAGCTAGTGTAAAGCATATAGATTACGTGTAGGTCCCATACGTATGACAGTTTGTTCAAGACTAGTAGGTTTTCTTTTTTGTTCTTTTTTTTTTTTTTTTTTAACCTTTTTAAATGGCTAGGAGGAGGAGGGGGGAGGAAGAGAGTTGTGCTTACAATCAGCTGCTTTTTATGTCGAATTTAATATCAAAGCGTCCCTGGAAGCGGTCCTTGTCGCTGTAGACGATGTTCTGCCCGTAGGCCCTGCACTCCACGCGCACCTCCATGTCGTAGGTCAGGTTGGTGAACTGCACGGCCACCAGTGGCTGCAGGTACCGCGGCTGCAGCAGCTTCCCGTAGTAGGGGTAGTACTGCAGCCCGAAGCCGGGGTAGCCGCCCATCCCGTAGTACTCCACCGTGCCGATTTTGTCCACATCTTCCTCTCGCTGCAGGGGGGAAGAGGAGGCACAACCAATGACAACCACCCAAACTCCGCCTTTGGCACCCCTGGCTGTAGCAGCAGCTGATTTTCAGCTCCCATTTGGTCAGCGCTGGTCCCCAGCGTGACGGCACAAGAGCGGCCGGTGCTTCAGAGGATGTGGCAGCACTGCCAGGCCAGCACACAAACAGCAGCACCTCCCAGCACACAGCAGCCAGGAAAAGGGCTTTGCTTAATTTAAAGCCTCAGCCACCTTCCACGGTTAGAAACCATCAGAGCCTCCTGTGGTACAATTGCACAGGCTTTGGCTACAAAAACTTTGCTGTTTCTCAGCTGCTTTACACCTGCCAAGTATGAAATACGTTCCCTGCAGGACTTTTTATTGGCTCCAGCACAGCACTTGGAAGCCAAATGGCTACTTCTGAAGATACTTTCAACTATCTTGCCCTGCTTTTACCCCACACTGTGAGGGCAGCACTAACTCATCCATCAGCAGGGCTTTGAGAAACTTCTGTTCCTGAGGGGGAGATTTCCCAAGGAAGAACCACCCCATTTGTCTACGGAAAGGCAGGCAGGGGGTGTAACTACACTTGGACAAAGGCTCAGTCATCCCCTGCAGCTTCCCAACTCTGCTCTGTCATTTCAACTTACCTTGGCAACACAGTGGACAGGGATGAGATTCGGGCTGTATTTTGCCATAACCTCAGGAGGGAGGCTTTCATTGACAGGAGCCTAAAAGAAATACAGAACAAGGGGATGTTACACACTGGACGCTCCTCTGCAGACTGGAGCACCTTTTCAGCAGCAAAGATCAACAGTTCCAAACACACACCATTAATTGGAATCCCCTCTAAACAGGTCAGAGGCAACAGCTCTCAGTGGTTCTTGGGACAGACAAGTAGTGCAACACAACTGGAAGCAGGGGAACTTGACCCAAGCAGAACTGCTGGCTGTTCTTCCAGCTTCACCTGCTGTGGATACAAGCAGGTCAGGCTGGGTTTAGTTCCATGGTGTCCCTGGGGAAAGCATTTCATGGTGGTGTCTATAGCTAGTGGGGCTTGTTTATGCAAGCTCAGGCAGTGGCAGGATTGCACTGGTGCAGGATCTGCCACCTGCCTGCCAGGTGTGTGCAACCAGGACTGGAAATGCACAGGAAAGAACAAAGTGTGGCAGTCTCACCCTGACACTGCTGAACTTCAACACCACCACCAAGGAAGGACAAAAGCTCTGGGTATATCAGAGAAATGTCAGTGCCAACTCTTATAGTCCAACCATTAACCCAGTTGGTCTTTGGTCTTTTAAAGTGCAGCAGTATTGCTTGATAACATTTCAGTTTCAGATCTTTTCCCAGTGCAAGAGCTAGTGGGTCTCTGCTGGAATGTGGCACCACAAAAGTAAATACTGTCATGGATATATTGTTTCTAAATGAAACAGGCGGAGTCATTCTTGTGACTAGACCCTGCTGTCTAATGCAGTCTGGAGGTCTTCAGAGCTCCATGGCAATAAAAAGGAGGAAAACACCAATCCCTTCTCTTTCCCAGTCATCAAACATGCTCATCTCATGGCACCCCACTGCCACCACATACCAAAGCCACCACAGTGCATTCTGCTAAAATGTTTCCACCATGCATCTGATAAACCAAAAGCTTGCTCATTTCTTTTAGCACAGGACAAGCTCCCTTTGGAGGACAACATTCCTCAGGACTCGTTAGGCAGCACCATTTCCCATCCTCAAGTGCCCTGACAGATGGGAGTGAAGGTGGCGTAGAACACCATTTGCACTGTTCTCCATCCAAAAGATGGAGTGGCAGGTTTTGCACACCACCTTACTCAACAGCACGTGTTTTGCCACTGAATTTTAAAAATAAATGTTTAACGTTTTAATGCGTTGGAGGAAAATACAGAAGGAAAAGCCATGAATGTCCAGATTAACACTGCATTAAGTTCTGCATTACTGCAGACTTGCCTTTGGGTGAAGGACAGAGCAACCAGTTGGCAGATATATCCTACAGCCTTCTGGAAAACTACATTGAATTAACTAAAGACCTTCTCACCTTTCTTGCAGCTGTGCCTGACTTTCAAATGTAGTTTACTCTTTACAGCCTATGTTTCATTCTGGTATTTAATATTAGCATTTCATCATTTAATTAAGCAGTTTTAGCAAGGCAGACAAGACTACACTGCCTGAGGAAAAGAATGGAGTGGATCAGGGCATGACAAAATGTATTGATGTTACTACAGACAGGGTTGGTTGGGGATGGTCCCACGGAAGCACACAGGAATTTAAAATGGAATTTATCATTTGAAGAAAGTGTCCCTTTATAGCAACTCCAGTAGCAGGCTCAGAAGTTACCAGGTAGATAACCAGGAGATTGCACTGTGAGGTTCACTGCTACTTGTTACCAATTTGCAGTGCACAACTTCCACTGTTTCTCCATTGAAAGCATTTTTAAAGTAAATAACTCCAGTTGTCTCACAATTTATCCTCTGCAGAAAGGGTTTAATACTGATCTCTTTCCAGAGACCAAAAAGCAGCCACAGCAAATCTACAGCCAACTCCTCCTCCTGATCAGTAGCTTCTGCTAGAAAGGGAAGAGAGGTACTTGCCTGAGGTTTGAAGCCAATAATTCTGTTGAGCTTGACAAGGATGCATGGTTTGCCATCCTTGTATCCATAGGTGGGATCATTTAATCCAGAACAGTTTTCCAGCCATTCACGTTTGAATTTGCAGACCTTCTTCTGGCCCTGGGCATCATTATATGGTCCTCTCTCTTTGTATTCACTAGGTACGTCTGTCATGGTGAGGGAAGGGAAAGACAACCGTATTCAGTGGGAACTTTTGCGTGTCACACTTCCCTGAGCAGTTGGGGATTTCCCTGTTAAGGCACTCCACAGACCTACACCCAGCCACCCCCCATGTGGGGCTGCCCCCAGACCAGCAGGTTTTATGGAGTTTTGTTTTATAACAGATTTCTTCCAGAGTCACCTGGCTCAGAGACTAATTTTTTCTGGGCAGCTGTTACAAGTGGGCTCCTCTCAGATTTGATACAGATATATTATGAGGTGAGAGTCTCATTCACATGATTACAAATAACCTATTAAAGGTTAACACCTCCCACATGTTTGACTGTGTGGCATGAAGAGGACCAACACTGGCTTTATCAAAGTCATCGGCAAAACCCCTGTGGCTTTCAGAGAGAATAAGGTCAGTGCCACGAGCCTCAGAGTCAGCTGCAATGTTCTCAAAGTGAAACATGGAGGTTCCCAACCCTACAATAAACTGCTGAGTATAGCCCAGTGTGGTCTGCCCAAACAAAATTAATGAGCAGCCAGTTAACCAATGGACTTCTGGAACAGCTGAAGACCAAGACAACCACTGCTTAACCTCAGCTTCTGGTGGACCTGACAGAGGCATCTTTCAGAGCCCTCAGCTGTTGGAAACAATCGAGACTTACCTCCACAGTCCTGAAACACGATGTTTTCAGTTTGCAGCTCAGCACTGTAGTCCCTTAAGAAATTATCAAGGTTCCTCACATAGGGTTCGTAAGTTCTGGGTTCAGAGGCAGTAAAGGCAATCTCTGTCTTTTGAACCTGGGGGACTTGAGTCAGTCCTAAGAAAAGCAAAATCAGGAAGAAAACATTAAGTACACCTCAGAACTGCACAGCCTCCAGACCAAGAACATAACTCCTAATAATAATAACAATCTCTGGTTTTCAGACTTAAGAACTCTAACAAAACAGCTTAAGTTCACTGGAGGAGAGGTTCTCCTCTTTCCAACAGCAAGTCCTAAATATTTATCAAAGTGTTTGCAAGAAAAGTAAAAGGTAAAAAGACAAAAATCACAAAATGGAGAAGTGAAGCTACAAGTCAAGGCTTCCTTCAAGAAAAACAGCCAACCACAGGTCCACTGTGCACTTCTGCCTCTTCAAGGACAGAAGAGAAGCTGCGCATGAGACCAACCACACAGAACATCAGTATCCCTAACAGGCTGCCTTCAGTGTCTGCAAACACTGTGTTTAGGATAAAGCACAGCTGTCCACTCATGAACTCCTGCAATAAAAGACAAGAGAGGTTTCCCAAGTCCAGTCACGCTCTGCCAGCTGTAATCCACGTGGCCTTTGTGTGTCTCTCTTGTGGGATGTGGGGCAGGAGATACTTTCTCCCACAGTTACTTCCTGTGTGTGAGCACTGCCTCCTCTCTTTTCACCCCCTAATTAGGTATTTCTGACTGCAAAACTCATCTTCTGAGCTTTTATCAGCAGCTCACCAAGAAAGTGAGTAGAAAATGCCACCACACACAGAAGAGTTGTTTAAAAGACTATCCAGATTCTGGGCTGTGCTAACCAGCTCAGATTTAGACTATAATGCACAGAGAAGAGACTGTAAACAAGAAATGCCCACAGATAATGAAAAGCACCAACTCCTTTGCTCTTCATTGTGGAAATAGTTGCTCCTATGCAATGTTTAGGTCACATTTTAATTGAAAGTATTGATGCTTGGCTAACACTTTAATTTAAGTAATGGGGAACCGAGTTCATGCTGCTTTTGTGGCAGCCACTGTAATTATTGAGGTTGTGACTTCAGTTCAGTTTGTCATCTTCATTTTAGCAAGATCAAGAAAAGGAGCAGGGGAGCAGCAATTGCTTTGACAGCTTTCAGAACAGGCCTGTTGCCAAGAAGCTCCTCTGGTGCAAAACTCAGGCAGCTTAGCCGGCTGGCCCCAACCCACAAGAGCTTGTGACTCCAGCAATTTTTCCAAAGCCACTTGAGTGCTTCTGCTCAGTCCCTCCTCAAACCAGCTCACCACTCCCCCTACCCCCCTGACACTACCCACTAACTTGGAATTTGTAACCTAGGACAAAGATTAGCTTTGTTCCCCTAAACGCAGCTCCTGATCGCCAAAGATTGTGAGAAGTCCAGCAAGGAGCTTGGGTGTTCTAAGTTTTATTCCTGAAGCAGTTTTAAATGCTCAAAAATCCCTCTGGTACAAATGGACTGAGTTGAGTTTACAAGTTTAGAAGCAATTTACTATTCCTCTAGCAGAATTACATCCTACCCTCCAAAGTCAGTGTCTTTCAACCCCTTTTCGAGCAATTACTCATCTTCTTGCTTCACAAACAGTTATATATAGAATAAATACGCCAGTTTCCATTTTAGTAAGGGACTTCAACCCCATCCTGCCAAGCCCTTCTCATGTTACCACTCAGCTGGGAAGCAGCAGACTCAGTCACCTGAAGTGGCTGTCTGGAATTGCAGCAGAGGTTGGCCAGGCCTTGGGTTCTCTCCTGCATCTGCCTTTTCCAGAGTTCAAGTTACAGGTGTGTCATTCAAGTGTATAAATAAAAAAAAGAAAAATCAAGAAAACATGGCCAGGCTTGTTAAGTTCCAGTCAGGCAAGTGAAGCTGTCAGTTTTGCTGACATCTGTTTCTTGTCTTGGCCAAGGTAACGCATAGGGCACCTCCACAGGCCTGGCAAAGGTGACCTGAAGGTCAGCAATAAACCCTGTGGTTTGTACAAGCCACCCAGAAGATCTCTGTTCTCTCTTCAAGAGAGCCTGGCCACTGATAGGTACAGTCCAAAGCCAGCCCTCTGCCCATCAGACAAGTGACTTGGCTGGAGAACAGACTCCCATCCCATAGCATCCCTGTCTTGCACATCTCCACAGAGCTGCCATGAAGCCCAGGCAGTACCACCAAGCAGCTGTTCCAGCGGTCACAAGGGAACCACTGTTCCTGCCAGGTAGCTTGAGGCCAAAGTTGGGCTGTTTTCTGCCTAACTGGGAGCATTTACAGGTGGTTGGATGAACCAGACTAGACCAGGCTTTGGCACACATGTGCTTGCTTTGCTTAGGATAGGAGCAAAGTGAAGATCAATCTTCCCACTTGCAAAGCAAGAAAGAAAATCCTTCATGACTTGTCATGAAAAATAACTTTATTCTAACTAAAAAGCGTTCTACTGGCTTCTACCACAACCTTCATTCTCACATGCCTGCAACTGACTGGATGTAAAGCCCTAAGCCGTGATGTATCATTTCCTTCTGTACATCCCATAGCCAAACTGAAAGCTGCAGGGCTGTTCGCAGAGCAGCACCATCACTGACACCATAAGCAGTCCTGCGTGGAAAACCAAGCGTGTCGTATGATGACAGAAGGTAACCTCTGCAGAACACTAACCTTTCTGGAACATTCTCTCACCCCTACTTGGGAACTTAAGCAAGCAGGGACATGAAAAAGTTAAAAGCTGAGCTCGTGCAGTACTACCTGGCATGTATTGCTAGACACCCAAGGAAGTGTGTGGCTGGCATGAATAAAGCTTTTAGGGGCTGCATGCACATGAGGAAGCCATTCATGAGCAAGTCCTGTGGGAGAAAAGAAACAAACCCACAGGTGCTTTCATAGCCAGGAGTCTAACAACCCTCTCCCCGTCCTCAGACTATAATTTGTATGACACAGGTATGCTGGACAGAGATGCACCATAGTGTCATATGGTGATGCTGTTCTTTCCACAAGAGAGAATCAAGTAATTCATTGCCAAAATACTGACAAATTAGAAAATTGCTGCAACTGGCATTTCAGAGTGCCTTGTTAGGAAATAAGACTCTCATCTTCACTTGGCTGACATTGTCCATATAAATGATGAGCAATGCCTTGAGTTGGTAATGGACACCACCTTCTGTTGGCTGTGACTATACAAGGACATCAAACACAAAAAAACCCACAAAGTCATTTAGGTTGTTTTTTTTTAGCTACAGTTCCACTTCCAAAATGCCACTGCAGATTAAAACCCTGTTTATTCAAGTCCATTTAAAAAAAAAATCTTCCACATCGATTTTTATTATTCTAAGCTGCAATAACAAGACTTCAGAAGTGTCCTGAAGGTAAAGAGGAAGAAACTAAAAGTGGGAAGTCAGGGCTGTTATTAGGAATGGTTGTATAAAGCCATAGTAACCACTCTTGCTCCATGACACCATGCTCACTTCCAAGTACCATGTAAGCTCTGTTCCAAATGAGTATGAACACTCCTGAGATAACACAATGACAAATTGAGTGATCACTACACCCTCCCCCAGCTCAGTAAGTGAGGATAGATTTTAAAAGCCACCACATCAAACCATGTCCTTCCAAGCTTCCAGTCAACCTCATCCCCAAAGTGCAAGAAGCAGGTGCGAGTCTCCTCCAAACACAGCAAAGCCTGCTTGGCTGTAACATCGTGGAGCCTGAGATTTTCCCAAGCACAGATGATGATGAGATGAGAGAAGCAAAGAAGTGCAACTTCACAGGAGGCAGCACACACTCCTTTGAAGCCTCCTCGCCACCTTGCTTCTGCTGTCCAAGCTAAATAATCCAAGTGGGGAACACACACCAAAGCAGCCTTTTCCATGACGCACTCAGTGCCCAGCAGTGCTTGAAGCAGGGACACCTGAAATCCCCTGGCTGGAGTGGGGATTCTTCCTTCCAGCCACCACTTACAAAGCTTTGCCTCAGGCAGCAGCAAGCTCTGCCTCCTCGGCCAGCCTGTGATGGAATGCTGTTCCACGAGATGCACACCACAAGATGGCAGGATACACAGCCCAATTTGTATTGGGGTGGGGAGCGGGGAGAATGAAGCATTATTTTTTAGGGATACTTCTTAAGAGTCAATCTCCTCATCCTTCACTATTGGCAAGGTAAGTCTCCTGTGTTCAAAGCAGAGTCTGAGCCTGCAGCACACGTGGAACTGGGAGCTGGGGCTGTCGCAATGGCAGGGCTGGACGGGCAGGTGAACTGCACCATCCCTTCCCCCACCACAAGACAAAAGAAGGAAAAAAATAGTGTAATGGAAAGGTACAATACTCAGCTTGCCCTGAAGCCCTGTATAACATTCCTGTTGTGTTCAATGCAGGAACCAATTACCATATTAATGACACTTGGCTACAAAAATAGCACTTTATGGCTTTCAATGTTATACCCATGTCGATAACTCAATACAACACCCTGTAGGTTCTGTTGCTGTTATGAAATCTGTTGTATTTCAGAACAAGTATGATATTATAGCAGCCCCTACAGCATTTTCTCTTGCAAGTCCTGAAGGCAAGTCTAGTTTTCCCTTTCTCAAAACATTCTAGGCTGACACAACAGTGACTTACCCAAGAAGGACAGAGCACTGGAACAAGAATAAAACCAGCTTTTCTGGCTCCCTAGAAAATCCAGGGCTTTACTAAGCTGCCAGTATACTTACTTGGCTCACAAATTTTCCCACAAGAACCAGGAATTAGAATTGCTCAACATCCTATTTTATATAGTTCATCATCTGCAGGTGTCACAGAAAGTTCAAGTTTGATGCTCACCACAAATGTGTTCATGGACAGAACAGCAGCAGTGCTTGCAGCACTGGGGAGAATCCTGCACAGCCAGGGAATACAGGGATTGCTGACCCCCCAAACAGCAGTGCAGCCACTTGCTACCTGTCAGTGTGTCTGAAAGCCTGCATTAAAGGGCTACTTTCGACTCACAGCTCTGCTACAGGACAAGGAACGTCCTGGATACTGAGTGCCAGGCTCTGCCACACCCCACACCAGCTTGTCCACATCTGTAGGAAGAGCTGTCAAGTGATGCTCTGCAAAGGACCCTGTGCTATTTATTAATTATTTCTTTGAAGTTTTATACATATGCCATTGCAGCTTAGTTCAAAACCCTTGTTTACTGGCTCCCCACTGTCACACATTGGAGGAGGTGGATTTTGATTTCAAGGCCCATTCTGAAAGCTCATTACAAAAGATTCCTGACAACCTTTTCATTGCTCCTCCATTTTGATTTCCGCAGTACACACTACAAGAGTGTTGTGAAATTCAATTCCTTTTCTTTGTTTAAAAAAAAGAAAGAAGCCCCAGAAGAACTGCTGCAGTATGCCATTAAGACATTAATAAAAATCCTCTGCAGGCTGAAGTCTTTCACAGAAATTTTGCCAGAGTTGCTTTGAAATTATAATAGTAAACTGCTGTTTCCCAGAAAGCAAACAGTTTACCTAGACTGGGTAATTATGTGACATCTGGCTGAACAGCAGGGCTACCTGGGTGAGATCTCAGATCCATGGGCGCCTTCACTAATTATTTCATGAAGGAGAAAAGCACATTATTGAGTAACAACTGCCCCAGCATTAGCCATGTTGGCTTTTCAGACACAGCCAAATGGCTCTGGGCAGTATCAGTGACAGTACTGCAAATGTCAGGGTCCACTGCAGAGACTAAAAGAGCAGCTTTCAGAGCTTAAGATAGCATTTGCCCCAGCCACGGTGGCGGTACATGAAGTACAACACACTAACACAGCAGTTCCAGCCTCTGTTCTGTCTTTCAAGCATGCTGGTAGAAAAGCAGTTATCTGGAAAAGATGACTTAGCTGAGCTAGAACACCATTTGGTGGCAGTGACATTCCCTGTGTTTAGGGCAGGGATTCACAGCACAACATTACAGACAGTGGGACTGCAAGACACAGTGCAGCACCAGGGCCAACTTGTGTAGCTACAAGCCATCAGCCTCACAATTGTCACTTAAATACCACTGTTATTAAAAGCTTCTGAACTGTTTTACAGAGCAACTGGAGACGGATCGTTAGGATGCCCAGTGCCAGGCAGCCTCAAGGTCATCTGCAATGTGGGAAAGCAGCAGTTGCGCAGCTCCCCCCGCGCTCCAGCCGCCGGCTGCGCTGGGAGTCGGATAGTGCAGCACAGCCTGGGCAGGCAGAGCACGAACCTGTGGCAAGGGCCACTCGCTCCTTCTGCCCTGCCCAAGACCTACTGGCCACAGGCACTGCTCAGGCATCATTTTGAGCAGAGATTTCTTCTGTCTGTGAGGACAGGTCACACATCAGCAACTGCCAGACCCACCCTCCCTTCACCTCCCACACCAGTCAGTCGCAATTCCCACTAGTGAGTGCAACAGCATCTCTGGAGTGCAGGGTACTTTGGTGTTGGATAAAGCAATTCTGTGAGCGCTCCCAGAACTGGCACTGTCCCCACTTTCTCTTTGTGCATGCCACGTCCACAGATAGAGCCAACATTTTGTCTTTATCCCTTCACTTACCCATGTGAACAGAGTGGCTCTGAAGAAAGAAAAACTGAACCCAGCTTCCTCATACAGCCCATTCCCACAGGTGAAGCCTTTTAGTCTCACACCACCACTTCAGTTTAAGGGAAGGGAAAACCAAACCAGGTTCAAGTTCCTCTCAGAGAGGAGACATTTTTCATGTGATGCAACCTTTAGTTCTAGCAGGATTGTGTTTAAACCCCAGTGCTGTTAACACAGAAGGCTGAGAACATACCCACCCCCTGCAAGTATGTGTTGCAGCAACGACACGCTTATTTCATCCTCCTTCTTGAGGTGAGTAACCAACCCCGCCTTCCCAGAGCAGCTTGCACAAAGTCAAACACAGGCCTCCCTGTTTAGTTACCTGGAGGTGCCACTCGATCCTGGTATTTGGGCTCAAATTCGCTGACAGTGAGCAACATCACTTGGATGGTCCCGATGAATATACCTGCCAGGCAACCGTAGAAGATGACATAGAAGAGGAGGATCTTAACTGCAAGAGAAAACAAACAAAGAGGAATCAAATCAAGCCCTCGTGGCAGTCACGTTTCAGGACAATACTTCCAACCTTTGCCACTTCCAAGGAAGAGCCCAGCCCATGAAATTAAGATGTTGAAAAGACATCTATTTAACAGTGAGATCGTGCTCTGATGAAGACAGGAAACGTAAGGCGCTCCAGTTGTTTTGGTGGTGGGGAGGCATAAGCCCCTTAAAACTTAGAAATCCATGAATCAGGGTTTGGGCTTATAAAATATAAAGACTAAACCACGTTCCCCCACAACTTCAAGGATCCCTTGGCTGACCCAGCATTACCACCACAGGCCCTCGCACTTGACACTGTCAGTGATCCCAGTGCCCCACAGCAAGCATGGGTGTCCTTGAAGGACACTCATTCCACACAGCTCTGGGGCTCAAAGCTAATTCCAGGAGCAGTAACAGTGAATGTATGTACAAGTCACCGTAAGGCCTGATCTCTTCTAGTAATTCAGGCCATCACCTCCAAAAAAAGACAACAGGAAAAGAGTTCAGGCCCAATTAACTTCAGTACTCCATCTCAAATGTAGGAAAGTACTCTCAAGATGTCAAAATACCGCACATTTACCAGCCTTGTGTGCCGACAAACGCACTCTGGCACTGCTCATGCCAATTAAAGAATGAATTACATAACAATGAAAGATTGAATGTAGTTTCAGTCTAAAGGGAACATCCAGAATAATCTTGTGGGGAGAAGAGTCAGGAGATGCAGCCCAGCTTCGAGTATCAGTTACCAGTTTACAAGGATTATCTGAACTGATTAACTGCAGGGTAACATGCTGTACTACGCACCACCTACAAGAGTAGGCCAGCCCATGCCAAGCAGCTGTATTGCTCATCAGGCTGTAGGGACAGACAGAGGCCAAAGACAACTTGAGAGCAAGCCTGCTTGATCTCAGACTGTCCTCACCTAATCACAAGTAAAACAGATGTAGTTTATTTGAAGGACTTGAAGCGATGAGCTACCAGAGATGAGGAGTAAGTAGTGGGTGGAAATATTCCTCCTCACTCCCCAGCTCCATCATAAAAAAAACCCTGCATCATTACCGAAGCCTCACAATGAAAGCTGGCAGTTCTGGTTGTTCTGAGTCTATGAAAGACAGGCAGGCAGGAGGGCCACCCAGAGAAACAGAGGCTGAGGGACACTGTCAGAAAGGCACTCCATCCTCTCATCTTCCTCACGTGCAGCAGAGGTAGCCAGGGCTGGAGGGCAGAGCTGGGTGCAGTAACGTGGTGCTCCAGGAGTTAAAGCACTCTTTGGTATCCAGGCAGCGTAAAGCAAATGGCCGTGACGTCAGGGACGTGTGGAAATTTTTTCCAGAGCACGGTCATAGGAGGTGCTGTTGTAACAAACCAAACACTAATGCTGTTGTCTGCAGCGTAATGCCTTTGAGTTTTGTAACATCAAAAGGCAAACGCTGGGAGGTAGCTTATTTAATCAGGTTCCCAGCCAGGATGCTCTAAACGCCAAAGACACCTTAAAAAGGTCAAAACCGCTCCAAGGTCTCAGAAAATACGCAGTGGGTCTAGAAATTGAGCACCACAGGGTTGAAGGAAAAAAGCTTCTTGCAACAGGTAGGCTTATAACAGAAGAATGTGATCATCAGCCTGCAGATCGACTCAGCAAATGGAAATCAGTCCTAGGCGGATAGGTACGGGCACTCTGGGAGAAGGACCTGGTTCAGCCTCCGCGTTTGAAGCACTGCGCAGTTGCCTGGTGCCTCAGGAGCAGAAAATACCTCTCCATGCGCACCCACAACCCCATTCTGCTCACGTAAAGATACGGCAGAAGCCTGCTCTAGAGTCCGCCTGCCAGAGCTGCCGGCTCGGGATGTGGCACCTCCGGCCGATCCATTACAATAGGAGCTGAATTCAACATGGCAAGGGTGGCACCAGCTGTGGTTGGCAGCAACTGGAAGGCTGTCTACTTGCGCAAAGAAATTAAAAGCCTCTTTAAGCTAAACGCTATACAGCGCCCAATGAATAGATCATGAGCATTTATGAGGAATGCACACAGAGCCATTTCCTTCTTGCGGAGATATTAAAAGTCAAGTGATCCTTCTCAGCAGAGTAAAACTCGCTTAGTTTCATTTATCCAGAGAAAACAGAAAAAAAGAAAAAGCCTCTGTAAGGTCTAAGGCAGATGAGAGCTGAGAGGTCAGGGTCCCCCGACGGCGATGCTCCCGGGCCGGGCCAGCCACCGGGAAAGGAAGGAGACCCAAGGACGAGGCGCCCTCGACAAGGTCGGCCCGACCCCGCCTCACCCCCGGACCCACCTGGAGCCGCACTCGGGGGGCAGCTCTCGCCGGCCCCCGCGGGACCCCCGCGGACACCGAGGGGAGAGGGCAGGAGGGCCCCGTCCCTGCCTCCCTCGCCCCGCGGGGACGCCCCGTCCCCAGCCCCCCCCCGCCCCGGCCGCAGCCCCGCCGCAGCCGGCGGAGGCGGAGCGCCGGGGCCGTGCTGCAGCGCCCGCCGCATCGCCGCCCCCCGGCCCCGCACTCACACCAGCTGCCCCCGGTGCGGCCCAGCAGCTCCTTCTTCTCCGAGTTCCAGATGAATTTCTTCCAGTTGCCGTCACCGTCCTTGGCCTTCCCGCGGGCCATGGCGAGCGGCGGGGTGGGCGAGCGGCGTGCAGCGGTCTATAGCCCTCGGCGGGCGCAGCGGGCAGGACCCGGCCGGGCGGAGCGGCCCGGGAAGGTGCGGGTGGGTGCGCCCGCCCCGGCGGCGCCGGCCCGGCGGGGCAGAGCGGGGGAGGCGGCCGGGGGACGCGGGAGCGGCGGGGGGAGCGCGGCGGAGCGCACGGGGCACCGAGCAGCCCCGCTCCCCGCGCAGCGCCCCTTCATATACACCGCGGGCTCCGCCCTGCCCGCGCCGCCGCCAATGCGGCTCCGCCGAGCGCTCCGCGGGCGGGGCCCGGGGCGGGCGGGGCGCGCTGGGGGCGCGCCGGCGGCGGGAGCGTCGAGGCGGGAGGGGGCGGGGGGCTGCGGCACCGGCACCGGCACCGGGGGATGGATGGGTACGGGCCTCCCGCCGCTCACCGGGGCTCCGGGCCGGGCAGGTGCGTGCGTGCGTGTGCCCGCGGGGGCGCGCCTCCCTTGCCCGGCCGTAGCTGCGGGAGCGCCTGTGCGCGCGCCCGCACACCTGTGCGCGCGCCGGGCCGCGCACGTGCCCGCCCGTTCCCGGTATTCCCGCCCCGCCCGCGCCCTGCGGGTCCCTGCTCCCCGCAGCGGAGCCGATCGGCCGGGCTCTGCTGAGCACCGTCCCCTTCTCTCTCTCTCCCCTGCTCCCGCTCCTGGCGCCCCGCTCCGCCGGCCCCGCCACGCTCCGGCGGGCTCACGTGTAACGCGGCTGCGGAATAAGGAGCGCGAACAGCGCTCCCGGCCCGGCCCCGCAGCCCGCGCTCCGGGAGCACCAGCCGGGAGGGGCGGGCAGGGGCTCTCCGGGGCAGCGGGACTTGCCCGTCCCCTGTGGCGGGACGGACACGACTCACACACGCGACAGCCGCCGCCCTTGCGGGGTGACCTTCAGGGCGCTGCACAAGCGCCACCGCCGCCTCCGGCTCGGGGGACACCCAGCCGCCGGCAGCGCACCCCTGGCCCGGCCGGCTCGGGGGACTCTTTGCGGGGACACCTCTGTGAGCACAGGTAACCGATGTGCTTTGGTCCCCTGGTACCATTACAGGACAGTTAAATTCAATCTGTACATCCAAGCCTGCTTGAGTTTACCTCTGAACTTCCTGTCGGGTTGCAATATTGTATTCCACGTATTTTCTTGCCCTTAAGCTGTTGATACATTCTCTGAACTTCAGCTCCATCTTGCTTTTTTTCCCCATAAGGTCTGGAATCGTGATGAATGCACGTAAGATGAGCCTTTCCACGGTACTACCTAGCAGGTGCACATTCTGACAGCTGCCTGTGAGAATGAACTAGCCTGCAATCAAGGACCACCCAAACTTAACATGCTCTTCTTAGGTCTCAAGAGGAAGTGGCCTGGCCACCATCATTAGATACCCTTCCTAAGCCATTAAAGCTGGCATTTCAGGGGCAAGTCATAATGGGGCACCTTTCTCCAAGTGATCCATGGCTACAACCCTAACCAGCCCCTGAAGCAACTGAGGGACCTGCTTTTTTAGACCCTCATCCTTACTTTACCGGAGCCACTCTAGGTCCAGACAGGCCAGATACCCTCAAGCTCACACCATTCATGGCAGCGGCTGAGGATGGCTTCCTTAGCCTTAGATGTGCAACCAGACTTCTCAAAGCTGTGAAGACTTGTGGTTTAGAGATACACAGAGGCTGTGTGCCTCAAAGACCGTGTGTGTTTAACTGGGAGTGCCTGGTTTGGTGAATGCACCATGATACATTACACATGATCAAAGGGAGCCAGGTGTGCCACGTGGATTTTCATCCTGGGTTAGGAGAATCAGCTCTCAGTGGTGTTTATGTGATGGGAAAGAGCTGGAGAGCCACGGGGAAGGGGATAACTGGAATCTCTCTTTTCTTCTTGGTGTCTGGTCAGAGCTGGTCTTTTAAAGGATCCTGGTGATGGTGGTTGATAACAAAAGCAAACACAGACAGCAGTACCTGATACCTAAGAGAACATCATCTACGCTGCAGGGAGGGCAGTATCAGTTACAACTTAAGGCAGCTGTGATTACAATCAAGCCAATAAATACACAAGCACTGCTGAAGGAAAAAACACCCGGTTTTGACTCCCCGGACCACAGTGCAGTTGCTGCTCTTGCCAGCTAGTCTGTTCCTCTCAGCTGCTGGGTTACAAGTCTGCAGTGGCAACTGGGGAGCTGAACCAACTTTCTTTCTACTGCCCTGGGTGCATTTATAGCTCAGGTATGCCACCCTACAAAGGCCAGCAGTTTGGGTATTATGCATGGGTATGTGATGGTGTCACCCAAGCATGAAATCTGCTCACCAGACAGCCTGCCCTGCAATGCTATGTCTCGTGTTATCCACGGGCCAGGGCCCAGTTCATCTGCTCTGTGGAAGGAGTAGCACATGAGTTAGATCAGGGCACACGCAACAGCAGCAGTCAGTGGAGGCCTCTCTTTCTTGCCTTATGCCTGAGCAAAAGGGACATCCAAAACAAAACAGGTGTGGGACATTCGGGGAGGTTCAAGGTGATACTGAAATCAGGGAAGATTTGAGTGGGGATACACTCCACCACAGAATTATTTCCTATGACCACAGAGAATGAGTTTGGAGGAAGCAACTAGAGAATATCTAAAGAACTGTATCGCAATTACACGGTAAATGGCCACCCAGAAACACGATTTTGTCTGAGAACAAGCACACCATGGCTACGAGCTCCAGTGCTGCTGGTGGAAGCTGAGCTGCAGGAGCTCCTGGCTTCATCACTGTTTGTTCAAGGATCACCAGGAAACTCCCTCCTCTTCCTGCAAGCATCTGTATTTCTGTATAAATACACAGACAAGTCCTGGTGGGTTTGTGGTGGCCAGAGATATCAAATCCCTGTGACTGCACAGGCTGGGGCATGCAGGATGTGCAATGGGAAAAATGCCCTTCATGAGGGCTGCAAACCATTCCTGACAACCTTTTACAAAACTGAAGACTCTATCCTGTGCATGCTCAGGACATGCACTTTACTTGATGGCTGTGAATTATCCTCTCAGAATGAGCAGAACTAATAGGCAATGAGGTGCCAAATTTTATTCAAATTTACTGTTTGTTTGGCTGCTCAGATATCAATCAGGCAGTCTCTAAGGCCACCACTGTATGATCTGATTTTTTAAGGCGATAAGGGCCTGAGGCAATGTTGGAAACTGCCAAGAACAAAATGTGCAAAGCAATGCGTGTCCAGATTAGCTGCAGGACGAAGGATGGGGTTAGGGAAAGCTGTGCACTGACACCTAGGAAGGAACAACCTACAGGATGGAAGTTGCTAAGCGTTTATCTCACTGCCTCGAGCATAGCCATCAAAGAGATTTCCTGCTTCCTTTCCATCTCCTGCCTTGTAGGACTGGAAGAAAGCACCTAGAGCAAGGAAAGTTGTCTCCCTATGGGGCAGGAGGATGGACAATTATTTCTAATGTAGCAGCAAAAGAGAAATGGCCAGTGCAGAGCAAAGGAAAGATTTGTTTGGCTTGATTTCTGCCCCTTAGTGCCATTTTTTGGGGGAAAGGAGACTGCGCTGCTGATGGTCACACACAGAAACTTTGGGCAATGTGTGATCTAGAAACATCTCTGAAGGTGGCTGTGAGTGATGCTGTGATGAGAAGCAGGAGAGAGGCATGGCCAGGGCAGGGAGCAGCTCAGGCTATGGGACCAAGTGCAAGGTACAAGGTGCCTGAAGTGTGCAAAATGGCCTCAAGTCGTTACTATTCCACAGGCTGCCACTGCAAACAAATGGGGATGGGCAGGCTTGGAGCGTGCCCAGGAGCTGGGAAAGGGCAGCTGCTTGGCACCAAGCCTGCATCACACACAACAGGTGAGAGAGAATGAGGAACTGAACGGCAGCCCTCAGACTGCCATCAAGATGCCAGGTGACAAACAGCCATTTTATAGCCCTCTGGGGAGCTTGAGGGGGAGAGTAGTGACCCTCAAGAATTGCCCTCAGGGTGTCAGCAAAGCACGTGCCAGTGTTCAGTCCTCATGCCAGCTTTTTGGTCCTGCAGGACACTGCCTTGGGATTGTCCTCCAACTTTCTGCCTGGGAGGTTCAGGAGAAAAAAAACCCATTTAGGGGCTGCTACACATAACACTGGCTCAAGCAGGGTATGTTGTCTCCCAGGACAAAACTGCTTTTCCTCTTCTTCTTCCTCCTTGCTCTTCTTGTCCCTCTTACAGGTGTGGGGTCACGAGTGATTAGATTTACAGACATATCCAGTTGGTTCTCTGAGCACAATGACTGCACAATTTAAACAGATTATATAGCTGTGCAAGATGAGGTAACTGAGGTCAAGGCTGCATGAACTGGTAGGCCCTGAGAAAGTAAATATATGTAGAAATAACCTCCCCCCAAATTCAGACATGGGGATGTTTTAGTTGTGATTAGGGTGCTTGCACAGCTCACCCTTGGGAAAATGAGGTGTAGGATAACAGATGATAAAATAGATAACTGACTCTAAAGAGCAATTATAGACGGAAAACCCAAAAGTGTCTGAGGCAAACACTTTGAGGCAAAAATTTGCCCCAAACTTCTTTTGCTGAAGAAGAAAACAAACACCAGACCTCAGCTGATCAAGCTAAAGAGGATGGCATCCTTTAGCTGGATTAAATGGTAACCAGGGAATGACAAAGACAATTTTGAGACAAATAATGAGTTGGTTGGAAAGACTACATAAAAGAAAAATAAAAACCAGTAGCAGAGCAGGCAGAGGCCTCAGACTGTCAGAATCCAGTCTGGCACATCACAGCTTCTGTGGAGGTCAGATGCAGCAGTTCCCCATCCATGTGACACCACCAGCAGCAGGCACCCAGCACATGGTCTGGGTGCCTGTACCATGGGGTGCAGCGTGTGGGACTCACAATCTGGGAGGGGCTGTGACCTGCTGGTGTCCCTTGCCACCAGCAGGTCCATTAGCTGATTGCAGGGAGTGGCATGGACACCCCCAGAGCTGGAGCTGGCCACAGCTCCAGTGGGAGCAGGACATAACTGGGGAGACCTGTGCTCCCAGAAGTGACCCCCAGGCCAATGAGAGAGGGGTTGGTGCCCTTGTGTCTGGAGATTAGTTACAAAAGTGTGTTAGGAACCAGCAGGAATTTATAAGTGTTTTCTATGTGTCTAACCTAGAGGCTAAACTGCTGTATTGCTGACAAAGACCCTGAATGTATAGTTCACGGATTGTCCATTAATTACATTCCTTAAGAAATCAATAAATCATTTCAGTCCTGATTTGGTTTAACTTACATGAGCTGAGCCACTTCTCCCTGACACAATGACCAGCTGATGTAGGCTTTTGTCTACAGTTTGCGCAGTCCTGGTGGGAGAAGGCCTAAATGCTCAGTGATAGAAAAAAAAGATCCATTTCATGTTGAGCTGGTGACTATGTGCAGAACAAAGGAAGGACTTTGGGGTGGACTGGATGGCAGGTGAAGACAGAAAAGGGGGATGCAATAGAGACAATGTGATGTGTGTCTGGTATTTGAAAACTGGGATAAATATTTCTAGTGGACAGTATAGAGTTCTGGTGATTGCTGCAGTGAAACCTGTGAGCGACCAACACTGCTCTGATGGAGACAAAGGCAGCTTGGGAAGGCAGCAGAAGTCACATCATATTGCCAGAATTTTGCTTTTTGGCTTATACAGAAAAAAATTATTCTGATCTCACAGAAAACAATATGAAAACATGGTCTTGCATGAAATCTACCCTGTTTTCCTTGGCACATCTGGAAGTGATCACCACACAGGGAAGCAGCATTAGGCAGGAACTAGCTATGAAGCTACAAGAACACGGGTTTTGTGATAATGGGCATCTGGAACCTTATTGGAGCAGTAGCCAGCTTCCTGGTATGCAGCCACCAAGCTCAGGCAGCTCCATGAGCTCCTGATGCAGCCAGCAGCTGCAAGTCTGAGATACTGATACAGCTTCACCCCTGTTGGTGCAAAAAAATTGTCCCCATTTGGCTCCTACTGGATATAGAAGCACTGTCCCCATCACAACAGGCAGCCAGCACTTTCCTGTTCAGGCAGTGAGATCACAGGACTTCATTCTCCACTTGACTGACCAGAATCTCCTGTATGGGGTTTCTGATGAAGGTTTTATTTGGGCACCAGCCTGCTTGTCTGCTCCAGTTAGAGCTCTGCTGTCTCCAGCACCAGCCAGCCCAGGACATCCAGCAGGAAACCAAGTCAAAGAACAAGAACTAAATAAACTCCAAAACTATTTTGAGGCCTTCTCTAAAAGAAAAAGAAAAACAAAATTTCTAAAAAGAAAAACAAAATCAGAGTGGAAGAACATTTCTATTTTTAGCCATCAGGAGCAAGACTTATCTTAGCAGCCCCACACAGGAGCTGGCAACGGGAATGGTAAGTTAAGGTTCAATTTGTTCCTAAACATCAGTGGGGTGGTACATGATTTACAATGCTTGCCAGAGGCCTTTCTCCTTCTCCTCATGGGAGGTCTTTTCCCTGACACTATTTACAGATGTATGTGGTAATTTTAAAGATTACTCCAGCATTTTCCACACTAAAACTTCTTACCAGCTGAAGGTGGATGTCTCTACAAACTAAGAACCTGCTGCCGATTGTGGTCTTCTTGGTGGACTTTGATTTGGCTTGGGTTGTCTGGCTCCACTGTGATATCCTGCAGTGACCAGCACTGCACCCTCACTTGAAGTGACATGTGATATGTTAAAAACAAACATATTTTCTCTGGAGAACCCTCTACAGTTCTGGACATCCAATTATTATGACCAAAGAAATCATGCAGCTGTGATGGAAACTGTCTGCCTTCATTTCCCTCATGTGAATTTGGTGCTGTGGTAACCACTTTGGAGTCTGAAATTCCCTTTTTTCTTTTAGCCTGTCCTGTGTACTGCAGCACACTACAGAGCCTGAGAGGCATTTTCATACAGGCCAAAGGGGGCAGACACATCCAACAGGTGTCTAAAAAGCACTTTTCTCATTATAATTATCATCTAATTTTTTATTATAATTAGTAGGAGTTAATAACCTGACCTGTGTAAATGATTTAAAAAGCTGGATGAGCCTCAGCATGTGTTTTTAGATGCTTGTATACCTTGGAAAATCTGCTTTGCCTTTGTGCTCAGTTGGCCAGGATATGTTTCACATGGACATTTGCACCAGAACTGTGTCGAAGTGAATCCATCCTGCAACAGCACGATGGGACCTGGGCACTTATGTCACTGGTGCCCACAGATTGATCAGGTATTTCTTAGAATCTCTCAGTCCTGGCTAAATAAGACACCACAAGTGATGGCCACAGGGAAGTGAACACCACGAGCCAGCAGCTCCACTGTTTTTGCCCTAACAATGGGACAGGACAGTGCTGTGATGCTGCTGTTATTGACATAAGGCAATACCTTTGTTTTCCCCTTATTTAAACCCTATTTATCAGCTGAATAACACAAATCCTTGGAGGATATAATCATGACAAGACCTCCAAGTCAGCTAGATTTGAGTTGCACTTTTTCTCTCATGGGAAACATCCCCAAAATACCAACATGCAAATATGTTCTGCATGTTAAAAGAATTCCCCAGGCAACCAGGACCAGGAACTGAATAGAAATTCCATTTTCTCCCCACCCATATTTCCTTTTGGAAAAGCAGTCACTATTGGTAATCAAAGATTAGCTACCATCGCCTGATATTCAAAGCACTTCACAAATGAACACCCCTTACCAAAATGGTCTTAGCTAACCAGTTTTGTTACAAGCTAGTTTTGGTGACTGCAAGCACATAAGACTGGCAACACCTGGAACACACCAAAGGTCCATTTAACCCAGTGTGTCTTCTCCAGCTGTGGTCAGTACCAAATATTTAGAAAAACAGCCCAAGAACAGAGCCCAGGTACACAGTGACCGGTGTGACCTCCCAGGTGCCAGCAGTCTGCCACCTAGGGATTTCCCAAGCCAGGGAGTACTCTGGCAGCTAAGTAAACTGGGTGTAGTCCCCAGCCTAATCTGTGACTCACTTTGGAGAAGCAGTTTGTATTCGGCACCTTGCACCTCACCCTCCAGCCTAATGGTGCGACTGCGGCCCCTGCAAGTTCACCTGGGTGAGCTCTGGAGGCCAGCAGGGGTGCAGGGGTGATGGAAGTGCCACCACAGCCACACCCTGCACAGAAAGAGCCAGCAGTGGCCTGCCACTGGTGCGTTTCACCAGCAAGAGGGTTCAAAGCTGTCCCTGGTTTGTCTAAGTCACCATTAGCCTCAGGGTGCACACGGATCAGCCTCCCCATGGGGTGTGCAGCTACAGGTGAACCATAAACCTCGGTGGACACACGGTAATTCACCTGATGAGGGAGGTACCTGTCTTACTGTCACGTTGCTATTTGAGCACCCACGTGTCAACACCACCAGAAAACAAACAGCAGCCTACAGCACAAGAGTGCACAAAGAGAATCTTTCTCCTTCAGATGCAGCCTCCTAGCACATGGGAATTGCCTCTCATTTTTCCAGCGAAATGACCGGCTGAGGTGGCCTTTGTGTCACCTGTGGTGACTCACCGACTCACAGTCTGTGCTCGCTGCACGAGGCTTGCCACATGGAAGGACGCATTCTGCTAGGCACATACTTAATTTATAAGCGCTAATTAATCACATAATGGATTAGATAGCAAAGTCCCTGGTCTATATTGTGTTCAAAACGCCATCTGGAAATAGGCTGGTGTGGTTAGGAAGATGGTTGCTCTCTTAAACTTGATACCTTTGTAAGAGAATCTGTCCCAGCATTATTGATGAGGCAGAACTGTACAATAAAGACGTGTATTTTATTCTTCAGGAGAATGTTTTTGAGATGGCAAACATTTGGTCATTGGGAAGGCTGATCAGTGTGCTTCATTCCCATGGCAAGCAGTGGGATGAATATCCTGTTATAAATGTAAAGCAAATAGTTTACTCAAAGAGCTTTAAATGTCATCAGTCTCTTAGAAAATGCATGTCAGTAGTGCTCATGTGACTCTGAAAGCAGTGTGGCTGTTTAATGTAACTTTTGCCTCCACTTAGGCCCACTGGGTGCCTATGAGTGAGAGCAGCTGTCTTTATCCTGACAGCCCTGTTCAGGTCAGGGAGGCTCTGACCCGCCTCTGAACTGGCAGTCTGAAGCACTGGACAGATACTGCTGTTTCAGTTCTTCCACGTTTATCTCAGGGATCAGGTTTCCAGGAATCTGCTGCAGTTGAATCCCCCTAATGAAATGGCACAGGAAAGTCACCCAAATCAGGCACTGAACAGGTCTGCAAATTCCCTTCTCGCCCCTTGACTTTCAGGCTTTACACTAAAGAGTAAATGCACACCCGTAGTTCTGGCCCCATTTCTCGTCGCTGCATGTGGGACATGGGGAGCTGGTGGTAGAAGGAAGAGCAAAGCCAGTGTTTTGCCACCTCAGATATGGCTCCATGCAGGTGACAGCACTGTCCCTGCCAGCTGGCAGGTGTCTGGAGAGGCTGCAGCTGGGAGCCTTGCAC
Source organism: Poecile atricapillus (assembly GCF_030490865.1). Classification (NCBI taxonomy): domain Eukaryota; kingdom Metazoa; phylum Chordata; class Aves; order Passeriformes; family Paridae; genus Poecile; species Poecile atricapillus. Next base: position 94,693,442 of record NC_081249.1, read on the forward strand.
AGAGCCACGAGCAGCTGCCCAGAGCCTGCCACACTTAGGAGAGAGGGCTGTGCACGCCTGGCCCCGTGCCTCCGGCAGAGCAAAGTGCTTTCTAGGCATTGGGGAACTGCCTCTGGCAGCAGCACCCTTCTAAGGCAGGGAAGTCCCCATTTCATCAGTGTGAGAAACTGTGGGTTTACCTACATGGAGATGCTCCAGAAACCTATCTTGAATGAATTTCGCAAGGGATGAAACTTTTAAAACTTATTTAAATCACATTAAAGCCACCTGTGGGCATTTTAGCTTAAGAAGAACATTTGATTTAGGCCACCCTTATTAAAGGTGACCACTTTAATGCAGTTGACTCACCTACTTAAAATCCATGCCTCTAGATCACTTAGATGACTTTTCCCCTCCGTTTTCTTTTGTAAAGAAGCCATTCAAGAGACAGAAGGGTCTTGTATGGGATTATCTAAAAGAAGTGTCAGGAGCAGAAGTGGGGGAGACCAGACATACACAAGTACTCAGGGAAGAAGCTTTTCTCTCCACTTCTACCACTGCAGGAGTTGTTTTCTGCAGATCTATCACTCTTTTTCTACCCTTTCCACATCAGCCTTTGCAACAGACCGAAACAGGAGAGGCAAGATGGGAAGAGCAAGATAGTGATTGTCTTGTCTGGCTCCAAGCAACACTGTGCAGAAAATTCATGAAAATGCCACAGTCCTTTGAGTCTGCAGTCTAGGGATCATTTATTATGCCCTTCCAGCACAACACAGACAGCATAATTTCATTCCATTACTTCTTCAGTCTGCCTGATAGTTTATCTTTGGCTGAAACATAAAGTCAGGTATTTGCAGCAGTCAAATTTTCCAGGCATTTTGCTGGATACATGTTTTCCATTGAAATCAATTTTGCTTTTAGAAAACTACTCTTTTATAATATTTTTCCCTCTGACAGACATGCCTTTCTGTGCAAAATCATAGTCCTTTCCTTCTTGGGGATGCAGCTTTGGTCTATAAGCAGTTTAAAAAACCAAAAGGGGGAACACCAATATTTTTCCAGGGGGGCTGAAATTATTACACCAGAATGAATGCAAATTTCTCCTAACCTCAAATACCTCTCTCTTATTGTCACTGCTATGCCTAGGTTCTTGAGAACATAGGGTGAGTACTTTTCTTTATCTCAAAGTGTCAGCAAAGCCTGCAAGGTTTGCAGGGTGGTCCCAGCCTCAGGCACACCACAGGAGCCAAAAGGAGGATCTGGTGGGCAGCTTCAGGGTTTCTTCATATATAACCCACAAATTTAGCCTTTTCTATTCCCTCACCCAAATGGCAGCATGAAGCTGTGAACTGCAGAGAGATGCAGACACACATTGGAATAAACCATAAAAATGAGCAAGACAGAAAAATGGAGACTAGCCTCTCTAGGGTAGGTAATTCACTCTTAAATATTTCAGTCTTAATTCAAGGCTAATTTAAGTCTCAAATATAAGACCACCCTCTCTGTGCTGCACTGTCTCAGCATCCTGGGATCATCAATAATGCTCAGAACACGTGAGCAGTTTCCAGTGCTGGATCTTAATGCAATACTAAGGACAAGAGTCACTACTTCTTACCTTTTCCTAAGGCACAAAGCAAGAGATGGGAAAAGTGACTTAGCTTTGCTCACAATGGACAGATGTTTACCAGGGCACTGGAGACAGCAATCACAAGTCAAATTACAGTGACAGTGTGTTTGGACCATGACTCATGGGCCCATCTGGCCAAAGCCAGGGGTCCCCAGCAGAATTGGGCACAGTTGTCAGGTAAAGGTCTACAGACATGATCTTCTCTTGTAACATTCACAGACACCCACCCATCCTGCCTTTTTACTGCCAGAACCCCTGGGGCCTAGACTTTTCCTCAGGCTGCCAGTCTTCCATCTGGAAAACTACAGTGCCCTGTAGAAACAAAGTTTGAGTTATTAACTCATCAGGGACTTGTGCCCAGGCCCTTCTTACAGTACCCTTACATGAAGCTGAATAACACAGTGTATTCAACTGAGTCTATGACAAATGCATTTGTTTGCCTAATTTTCTCATTTGCCACAGGAAAAAATTGGAATTGTTCTTTCTGAGAAAATGAGTTTTAGCTTTTCTCATTAGATTTTCATGATCTCTAGTGCACAGATTAGGAGGAAAGGACTTTCAGCAATTTTGGCTGAAAGTAAAATGACTAAAAGTCAAAACTCAGAGCAGGAGAAAAGGCTTCAGGAGAGAAGGTCCAGGGGAGTTTCCAGCCTCCTTCTATCACTCTTGACTTCATGAGGAGTTTAAAAATGGCAAAAAAAAATAAATTAAAATGACAGAACCAGACAACTCCTTACCCAGGTAGTGGAATGGCCTGTTCAGGTCAGATGCTGTGACTCACACAGGCTGATCTACTGTAAATAACCAACTGAAAAATTAAGGGCTTATCTGTACTGAAGTGTCACTTTCAGCTTGGTTACACCAATTTAGATCACTGGGGTGAACTTTATGTGACACTAGAGCTGTGAAATCTCCCATGGCCTGAGGCAGACATAGGATGGGGCATACCCTGGGGCATCCTGCATACACACCACTGGACCTAAAGGACCATCCACTGTTCTCCAAGCCACTGCACCTTCCACTGAACTGTGTCTGTATGCTGGAATTGAAATAAGCTGAGGTGAACGCACTCTTGAGCACGTGGATGCAGTATCCTGGATCAGAGGCAGGTCAGAAGCCTCTCATGTGTCCTCCTCAAGCCTAAACTTTGCACTAGATGCGTGCCTCTCCTAGGAGCTGCACCAAGGACACCAGACTACTGCTGGAGCCACAGCCAGGCTGGACTGCACACCCTTATCATCCCTGCACTGCGTGATCTGTGTGAGGTGGGGCTCACGTCTACAGCAGTGAAAGCCACAGAAGAGCACCTCAAAAAGAAACTAGTTCTTGAGACAAGTATTTATTTTTTGGGTTTTTTTTTGGCTGACATAACTGTGTCATTCCCAAGCTCTTTTTTTCACACTCCTATCCAGCTCAACTTCATGAGCAAAATAGTGAAATGTAGGCCACTGCTCTACAGAGCCAGGTAATCCTTTTTATATGTGTAAGAGCAATCAAATATATACATCTGATCACAGGCAGAGAATGTTGCAGCCCATGGCCAGTGGAAGCAGAACATGCTTCGTGGATTTCGGGGAGGTGAGACACATTTGCTTGTGTACAACCCAAATGTGGGCAGGGCTTCGGGAACTTGCAGTGAAAGTCACCCTCACACAGCTCCTGCATGGCCCTGCTCTGCAGCTTTGGGACACTGGCCCAGAGGCTGCTGGCAATGACTGAGGCATTGAGGGGCACGAAGGAGCAGGGGGGAAGGAGCCCTTCTGCACAGAGGCACACACAGCACACAGGTCCCCAGACTGCTGCTGTCACACCACATATGATGGAGAAAACGAGACCTAAGGGAGATGATGCTACTGTAGAGAATATCCTATGGCAGATGAGCTGTAATTCTTTGTCTGTACAATGTTAGAAAGCGAGGGCGGTGTTTTTAAAGATATTTTCTTTACTGGAGCTAAGAATGGCAGGTTTCACAATGAAGCTGTTGTTCAATTAAACGTGAATCAGTGTGTTTGCAGACCCGACTGAGACAGGAAAGTCATAAAACAAAGACAATAAAACTTATCACTAATTCTTACCATTTCTTAATGATGTTTCTAATCTATGCCTTTGACCCTTCAGTAATTCTGCTTGGTTCTTTGCTACTGTAACATTTAAGGAGTAACTGAAAATTTCATGTCACTTGTTAGCTTATAATATTTGCTTTACTACAGCCCAAGACAAAGGTCAATACATCATAAGATAAAAGTCCAACTTCATATTTGGATTCCTACATGAATGACTTGAATTGCAAATGAGCAGAACTCACAATCTCTCTCACTTCTTTTAATAGAAACTCAAGGGTTCCTGAGAAATCAAGTCTTTTATCAGACTTTCAGATATGGTCTTGGGGACATAGCTTTTTAAGCAAATCATAGGCACAGGGTTCATGAACTTCGTGCCATTCACACAGGTGTTGAGCGGGGAGGCTCCTTAGACCTCATGAAGATATTTTTATTTTTTCTTTCACATGACTTGAGGGACAGCTTTGCACCCCATCAGGCTGGTTTAGCCCCAAAGGCTGGATTACCAAAGACTTCTGTTGGCCTACAGATCGGTCTAGAGGCAAAGAGGGGTGAGCTGCATTGCTGCACCACTCTTGCAGCAAAACCCTGTTTTCTGCCGGTGAGTTACAGGTTGGTATGAAGCACAGCCTTGACACACACCATCTCCACAGAGAGAGACACTTCCCTGGTAAAACTCACTGGTGCTGGAAAAGTGTTTGTACAAAGCTGTGGCTGAAATACAAGCTTTTTTGACTACACTTTCTTTCTCCGACTTCATTGTGAGGGGAAGAGGAGGGACAGACACTGATCTCTTTTCTGTGGTGACCTGTGACAGGACCCTAGGGAAGGCCTGAAGCTGTGTCAGGGGAGGTTTAAGTTGGTTATTACAAAAAGGTTCTTCCTGCAGAGTGTGGTTAGGCACTGGAACAGGATCCCCAGGGAAATGGTCACAGCACCAAGTCTGCCAGAGCTCAGGAAGCACTTGGACAATGCTCTCATGCACGTGGTGACACTTGGGCTGTCCTGTGCAGGGTCAGGAGTTGGACTCGATGATCCTGATGAGTTCCTTCCAACTCAGCACATTCTGTGATTCTGTGATGTATCAGTGCTTTACATTGGCAAAGCTTTCATTCCCAAGAAGAGAGAAGAGCTTAATCATTGGCAGACCTATTCAGATTATTGCAATGGAAATTAAAATTGAGAGTTATGTTGGTATGGGCTTGGTTAAGTGAAAAACCACCTCCCCTTGACACATATGCCACATATATCCACAACATAATCACAACATAACCACAACGGTTTCACAGGCATGCAGCTATAGGCAAAACAGCAGTGTGAGAAGTGTCCTGGTGACTTGCATGCAGCTTGGTCACATGGCAGGATTATACAGAAGAAACAGCATAAAATAAAGTTATGAGGTGGCAGATTCAAAGCTAACAAAAGGAAAAGCTTCATCAAATGGGTAATTAAATTCTGGAGCTTGCTGCCAGCAGTGCTATGGATGCCTAAAATAGATTTCAAAAAATGATTTTGTGAAGCTGCGAACACATCTATTAAGTGCTATTAAACAGCAAGATTTTAGGAAGCTTTCAAGAACCCACAGCCTGGCAAGTACACCAGAGAATTACCACTGCACGCTTGCCTTTCTCACAGAGTTTCCTCTAAACATCTGCTATCAACCACTGATGAAGAGAGGATACTAGACTAGACAGACATATAGAGGGATCCAGTTTTTCATTTAAAGTTTCCTATGTTGGTGCTAATTTACCTTAATGATGAGGGTTGTAAGCCACGGGGGTTCACTAGCTGCTTTCCTTGGGAGCTGGGCCATCCCTGCAGCCCAGGCAACCTCTTTGAGTGACAAGCTCTAAACCGATCAGGAGATCAATTATGAGAGAGAACAGTTCTGCCATGTTCTCCTGGGTGAATTTATCTGACTGCTGCCTACAGGAAGGTATAACATCCCAGTCATTTACCTCACCTGGTGCAGACAAACTCTAAGTGGTTCACCCAGCTCAAATGCAAAGGATTGCAGCAGGTAAAGATATTGACTCCAGGTCTCCCATGTTCTTTGCCAGCACCCAAACACCTGATCTTCTGTGCTTCTCAGCTCAGGAAACAACTGCAGGACAGGGAGGAGGAGGTAAAATAGGTGAAAAATAATAACTGTGCAGACTTTTATAGGTCAGGATATCATCACACCCTCCTGCCCCTGAGGTTTACAGTGCACACTTCTCTTTCGTGGCAGATCTGTCTGCGCAGAAAACTGAACGTGCCTGGGAGTCCTGCAGCAGCAGTGGTCATTGCTGCTGCTAAACACAAGGTCAAACTCTGTTTTAGCAAGGAATTTGTCCTCTGAGCTGTAACATGGATTGGACTTGCACACACAGGTGAGACAAAAACATGCAGTAACATGGTTAGCAGAGAACTGGGCTGTAACATGACCCCTTGGCATAGAGATCTGCCTGCGTAAATGCCACTCCGGGCATGACAGATGGAGGGAAAGCAGTTTCTGCTGCATTATGCTACTGTTTCCAAATGTAACAGAGCCCAGACTGCTGTGATTTCTCAGAGTTTCACCTGAACCACTGCATCTCTTCTTATGTGATACCTGGCTCCATGGGCTGGAAGCCCCTGAGGTAACTCTCCAAGAAACACCATTGGGAAACCTGGGTTTAATACCTGGTTCTGCCCTAAAATTTCTCATCATTGCTTAGGAAAGTAAAGAGGTTACAGGTGACATCTCTGTATCTACATTTGCCTCCTGTAAAGCAGGGCTTGCAGCAGTTTTTATCCCCTTAGGAATGTGAGGAGAAGGCAAAGATTCAAGGGAAGGGGTGTGGTACTCAGATTTGGGGATACCAGGGACGACCACAGCATGTGAGACAGGCAAGTGCTGTGGATGGTGCACAGAACCAGGATGAGCTTTTTCCCCTGGAATCCTGGGCAGGTGGCTGCAGCTGAAGCTCACCCTGCCTGTGGGAGACTTTCTGTGTGAGTTGAGGTAAATCCAGACTTTTTCCCTTCCAGTGTGCTGGAGCTTTGCCTTGGGATAGCAGCAGAACAGACGGCTGGCCTGTGTAGCATTGGGTCAATTACTCAGGACCTCATCTGGGAGGGGAGTCTCTCTGCACCAGCATCACGAGCAGCTTGTGCTGACACAACTGCAGAGCCCAAAGTCAAAATATCCCAGCTCCAGGTCAATGCTGAGAAGAGCCACAGTTTCTTAAGGCTTCCCCAAATAACCACAAAAGTGCATGTTCCAGAACAGCTTGTTCTACCTCAAACCACGTGGTTATTTCATCTAGCAGTGGGCTTTAGGGGAGCTGCTTTATCACCAGCTGCAGCAGGCCTGAAATGTTTCCTGCCGTTGATTAAGGAAATAAAAGTCACCAAGCACAGATTTTCCTGAAATCCTTGTGTGAAGCTCTTCCCCTGAGCATGGTCTCCACTGATTGTATTGCTCTGCCAAGCCTTGTTAAGGCTTCTCCATTGTTCTTCGCATGCTGTCAACCACAGTTGCCTGTACACACTGGCAGGCTTTGCGAAGACAAATATGCAATTAAGATTCTTAATTAATGCCACGTAACATTCAGATGTATTCACTGGGGAAGGGACATGCGAAAGAAATCAAGGAAGAAACTGAGCAGAATGCAGGGAGGGAGGTGGACCCCTTCCAATGATTTTACTTGCAGAAAGATATAATTAATCTAGAATAACATGCAAGCTTTTTTAAAAAGAAAATTAACATCAAGAGAATCTGAAGCTAACAATCAGCTGTCTCCTCTTTGAGAGTTAAATGCATTAGCTCCAGAGGCAGAAAAGAAAGAGAAAAAATAGGTTTAGGATTTCTGTGTATCTTAAAACAAGTGGAATCTACACCCACTGGTATGACACTGCAAATATTCCACTTAATTTGCATCACAGGTGCAGGTCTTGTTGCTAAAGGGAAATGTCCTTCTATTTGCCAGTTAAAAACTAGTTGTTGACATCCTACCCTTCCACTTTCTCTCCAGCGCAGCCTAGGCTTCCTCTGCCAGCTTTGCTGCCTGGGATATGTGTGAAAGGCAGCGCTGAAGGCAGGGTGAGCAACAGGTAGGCTGGATTTGGGATTGAGAGAAGATTGTTCATCAAGACCTCACAGGGGTGAGACAGAGCTTGGTGAAATGTGTTAAGCTGTTATTCCAGAAGGGAAATTTTAGTTAATGATTTTGAGTGTGTCTGAGAGAGTTATATATGTAGGTGACCTTCTCAGCCAGCTGGACACCCAGTTCCTCTAGGGTATGTCTACAATGAAAGTTTTCCAGCGCAGGTATATATTGCTAGAGCCATGACAGAAATACTTCAGTAATGGAGATGCCATTCATACCACAGAGAAGTTATTTTCTCAGCTATTTAAATAGACTATGCTGTATTTTTTTTTTCCAAGCATAATTTAAATTATGCTAGGGCCAGAACTGTGATGAGTTGGATGTGTATTCTCCTGTACGCTCCTAATTAGTATACCTCAACGAGACACCAAAAAAATTTAATACAGAATAATCCATGTGCATGTTATCAATATCACATTACCTCTTAGAAAGGGAAAAACAAACCTAGAGACAAGTATTCAGTCCAATGTGAGAAGTCACACAGCTTTGCTGAGAAACCAACAGCAGTAACTCTGATTTTCCCACCTTTTATTTAACTTTTCCCTTCAGTGATTTGTCCTCAGCCCTCAGGACGTTGAAGATATCAATGGTTCCTTTATGGTTTTGAAGTTTCTACCCTGTTTAGGCATTACCAGAAAATAAGTTTACACCCATGAACCAAACCCATCAAGAAATCACAGTCCAATCTGCAGACTCTGCAGGACAATGAAGAAGGTGAACAGCCTTCAGAGCACAAACAACATAAAGTGCAGCAGCGACTTCTCAGAGTTTCCCTTCACTGCTGTAGTTGTCTATTAAACAGACTTGTAAAATATTACACTGTTATAGATGGATTTGCTCAAATTTTTGTTTTCCCCTCTTCCTCTGCTGAAGGGTGGAAAGAAAAGCATACATTTCTATAGTCCTGGAATCAAGATTGGTTTTGCCTAAATATAGAGCAAACCAAAGGATCTGTTTTTTCAGCAGACTGACTGTTTTTCGAAAGGGAGTGACCAAGCAAGCATATATTGCTATGATAAGACTGAGAAGACCAAAACAGGTGAAAGGCTATAATTCCTTGCCCACTTGAACCCTCTCAGGTCTGGCTGAGATTTAACCACTCCTTAGACAATGGTCCAGCCCATTCGTGTGAACAATGCACTGAGCACCAAAGCAGCCAGCAAGAATTCCTAAATGCCCCTGTTGAGAGACCTTCTTTAACTGAAGACAGGATCTATCAATCACAGTTTCCTTTAGTGGAGGGCAGTGAGAGTGGGCTGGTCAATACATATGTCAGAAGACGAACAGAAATGAAATAAAAAATGTAAAGATGTGGACATCTTAATTAGTTTGGAAACAGGAGAGGGCAGTTACTAATGTCAAGCAGTTTTTGAATATAAGGATGAGTGCTCCAATTGCTGGAAGATTTTTAAATAGAAAATGAATAAAGAACAAGCAGGATAATGATGTATCATTGCATACTTTATATGCACATGTATAAGGCCTGTGCTATTCTTTAAATAAGGACAAATAGCATATAAAGGAAATAAGCATCTACAAAGCAAGATCTGGATTCACAACTTATGCAGCAATAAAATTACCTCCCCTCCCCTAGTTTTATTTGGGGGAAATTATTTAGAATTTCTTGAGTTTTTAATTGTGGCTTCTCAGGCATGCCTAATGGGTCAAATTTCAGCTGCAGCATAGTGTCTCTAGCTTTCTATTTAAGTAATACTTTGCTTTGGCAAAGAGAACAAACATGGCCTGGGAACAGTCTGCAATCTCCTTCAGTCAAATTCTCAAACATAATTCTAGGTTTTTATCTGCTGCTGCAGTCAGCTGCTGGGAAAATTACATTAATATATATGTGATTACTAAAATAATCATAAAACACAATGTATTGACTTTGCTGCAACAAGCCCATCCCCCCCTCTCCCGCCCCCCCACCTGCCCCCCAGCCTGCAAAAACCATCTTTGTCTGCATCACATCACATCACCTTCTGACTGGCACAACACTTTTTTGTCATCAGTGGTGCACTAGGATACTTTATCCCGGGTTTTATCCATATACTCAGGAATGTTTGACATGACTATAAATAATTCAGTGCTGACACATAGGTTTTCAAAAAGATTTAGTCTCACTTATAATGCAAGATAAAGCCAAGTGCCTGGTAGGAAGGAGGCAGCATGAGAACCATGCTTGAACTATTTTCTTTACCTGAGTGACTAAGCAGTGAAGATGGCACTTCTGAGACTACATCTTTGTGGGAAAATGCACCCAGATGAAATTCTGAAATAGGCAGAGCTGGTGGAAAATCCCCGGCACAAAATCCCCAGCACAGCTCACAGGCCCTGATGGGAAAGTCAGCCATGAATAGTTAACACATTCCTAGCCTGAATAGATTTCCTTTCCACAAGTCCTGTCTTGGCAGGATGATCTGAGACAAAACACTTTCAGGACACATTTCTCACTGGAATGCATTGTGGAAAACAAGGGTTAAAAAAACATACAATCTATGGTAAGATGATGGGAAGTTTGCATGCTTCCAGGACAATAAGCATTCAAAAATTCCCAAAGAAGCACAAAGGTAAGTTTCTTAATTCTGTCCACACCATCAGGGCCTCAAGACAAAAGAAATTCAAAAAAGAAGAGAAAATAATTCAGCCTGGCTTCATCCTTTCTAGCCTGATAGCTAACTGATAACAATGAGGACCGAGTTGCAGCTCAAGGTCTCGGATTTGATATTTTGCTCGTTCCAAGGAGGCTTCCTTGGCTTAATGACCCCCAGAGCAGGAATCTCCAGCTAAGACTCTGACTGGTAGAAGACCGTGGCTATCTGTCCTTGTGTGATGCCCTTTTCATCATGTCATGCCAGTCCTTAGAGCAGGAGGAGCAGAAAGAGCTGTTAAGGCTAGGATGACATATTCCTGGCCTCCTGCGTGACATTTGGGCAAAATCCCTGTCAGCCACACAGAAATGCCTCAGTGGCGAAGTGTGTTGCTGCATTTACAGCAACATCAACTTGCAGTCCGGAGTTCAAGGAGAAAATGCTGCAGAACAGGACTCCCGCCTTGGCTTTTTCCACTGCCATCAAGGGCAACTTGGGACAGCAAAAGAGAGGGACCTTGAGAGTCATTTTTCTGCAAGGACGCTGTTTCTCTGCAGACCAGCCCGTAGCAGTGCTGCTGCCTGGGGCAGTGCCGTGCCCTGACCCTGTGCACACGTGGTTGGAGCTGACACAAGGCACCTCTGGCCTTCGCTCGGCCTGGCAGCGGCACCTGAGGCTCTGCCGTGCTCCTCGCTCACCCGGCCTGACCCACAGCTGGGCCCAGCACCAGCACCGGCTCCTTCCCACCGCTCCAATGCCACGCTGGCCTCCCAGGGCCCTTGTGCTGGTGTGGGGCCCTTCCTCAGTGGAACCTGCTCCCTGGCCCACACGGCCCAGCCCAGCCCCGCAGAGGTGCCAAGGAGCGCGGGGTGCTGGTCCCTGCTGCCGCCGTGCCCCGCGGAGGTGCCGGAGGAGCAGCCCTTCGTCCGGCCGGGACGGCGCTGTCTGTCACCGGCGCTGGTCTGGTATGCTGCCCAAACCAGTTACACCAGCACCGCTGTCCTCCCAGCCCCCACGCCGAGCTGGCCAGGACACTGGGAGGCCTCCAGGCAGACGGGGTGGGGATGGGACCTGTGGAGCTGCTACGGCTCCTTCTTGGGTGCTGGCCAAGAAGGAAAGCCACGTGGCACCTTGACCCACGTGGTTTGGGATCAGGCATTGCAGACACTTGCTAACATTGCAGGGTTAAGTTGTGGCATCAGCAGGGCTGTGTTGTAAGTACTGGTGCAGAGCATAACTAAACAGGGACCATCTAAGGAAAAATGTGAATCTCTCCATAGGGCTGCAGCTATCCCTATGCCTCACATTTTCCAAGGTGAATACTGTTTTATTTCCCTACTCTTAGCAGCCCTTGACATCTTCCAGTCTTGGAGACCTTTCTAGTAAAATTTGCCATGTCTCTCACTTAGTTCCCTTAGGGTGAGAACACTTTTAGAAAATTCCTGTTCCTTCCTTTCCTTCACACACCCATCCGGTAGCCTGGGATCACACATTGATCTCATTTTTCCTGTCCATTTCTTTTGATACCTCCCTGAACCATCTTCTACTCTCACTTCCCTCTTCTGATATTCCCAGATCCAGGGAAGCTAAAGCAGAGATTTCTGATGTGGACTTGTGGATCTGGGACAAATGTGCTTCTCGCTGGGAAAAGAGGTCAAGAGAGAGAGAGGAAACAAGAAGCCTGACTTACCAGGCTGATGACCAGGCTTTTTTTTTCTAAGGCAAGCTTTTCTGAGGACTGACACAGTAGGTAGGTAGAAAGCAAATGGCTTTCAGAGAGCAACAACCAGAGTTTCATCAAAGGTCACAAGGAGCATGTATGACCAGGTCAGGCCAGGTGCACCACTTCAAGCTCTCTCATCCACCCCAGCACTCCCATTCCACTGTGAGCCATATACCAGCTCCTCAGGCTGGAAGACATCTGGTTTATACTAAAGAGAGAACATGTCCCATGAATTGCTGTGTTTGTCATTGCTTTTTCTCTTCATTCTGGTGAAAGAAAATATATTATCCTCCACTTGTCCTCACATGTGATTAGAGGTTGTTCGTGAGAGATGGATCAGAGCTCCTGAGTAGATGTAGAGCAAATGTCAGATATGAAGGGAAATTTTGCAAAACAAAATCATTTCACACCACCAGGTCATAGCCCTTCTCTTGAAGCAAAGGCCCCTACACTTTTCTTGGTCTTAATCCACTGATGAATTTTCGACAAAAGCATAAAAGCAAATAAGCATTACTGAAAGAACTGACTTTGTGCCAGGTACACATTCCCACTCATAACTCGTGTCTTAAAGTCACAACCATGCTTATCCCCTTCTCCCCTCCATTCTGACTGAATCTGAGAAGAGAAAATGGTCCTCTAGGTATGAATGACACAAAATGCCAATATACTTCACTCATACTTGCAAGACACGTGGCAACACTGCTTTGACGACACATCTGTCTCGGCCTGCAGCTCACCTGGTATCGGCTGTTGTGCAAGTGCTTCCTGAAAACCCCACAGTGTTTGTCCTGTGAATCCAACAGGGGCTGGAATTGGGTCAGGTTCTGAATGCAGATCACTGCTTTGGTGGGCAGGGTGTGAGCAGCTGTCTGAGCCAGCACCACTCTGATGCTCGCCCTTTCTTTCCCACACACCACTGATCTGTACTGCTGCAGCATCACAAGCTCTCTGGGTAAAGGTTGCAGGCAGCCAAGCAAGGAGCAGGTAGGGAGCTTTCCGTTTCAGGGACCTTATGCTGACACCATTTGGGTTACAATGGGATGGGAGTTAAAGCCCTGCTCACTACCTAGAAGTTTCATCCAGTCATTCCCACCTGCAGCATTGCTGGCGTGCCTGGGACAGCCCTGGCTGTCGCGAGACAGACCGTGCAAACATTGCAGACAAAATGTGCTCCAAGCCCTAACTTGTTGCAACACTTCTGGGGTTATAACCTGAATCTGTAGATGTGCATTGTGAAAACTGGGCAGCAGAAGGGGTGAGAAATCAAACCTGCTGTGAGTGCCCGGGTGGCTCCTGTGTGCTTTAATTGCCTCTTCACCGTACTGTGCTACTCCTGGTGACCTTGACTTCAGCAAGAAGGCTGCCAGCTTAGATGAAGCACAGACTAGCAGTGCTTAGCTGTCAAATTCCAGTTGGTGACTGTTGGCAGGATGAGAAAAATGACTTTTAATCCTTGGTAGTTCATACCTCACTTGCAATAGGCCCAAATTAGCTGTTGGGTTATGGGGCTGAGATCTGAATGGGCCACTGAAGCTGCACTAACCCAAGGGACAGGACAAGAGTTTGGGAGGCTCTGGTATAACTGCTTGTCTTGCAACAAACCTGTCATGTAACCATGCCTAGGTCACCTGGTTTAGGCCCCTTACCTTGCCTCCCTGAAAGCAGTGTAAGCACTTGTTAGCAGACTACTGGAGGCTGGTATTCTGTCTGTAAGAAGTTTGCCCACAATATATGCCCAGCAAAGTCCACAAGAAAAAACTGGCTATCATCAACACTTGCCCCTTTCCTGCAGTACTTCACACATATGGATGCAACGTCCAAGTTCACCCAGAAAATGCAGGACAGGGACATTTGCTCCAGTCCTGCCTGTTTTCCATGCCCTGTGGGCAAGACAGAGTTTCAGGCTCTAGGTTTGGGAACAAGTTACTCTCCTCAATGCTAAATTCATTTTAAGAGCAGCAGCATCCCTTTTTTTCTCACCTCCTCCCTCCCCACAAGAGCATGAAGTGCCTTTCAGGTAACAGGCCATACCCAAGGATTCCTCAAGATGTTAGCACAGGAAATCTTGGCTTAGAGAAAGCTGCTGTTGTTAGGACAACATGTATCACAAATTCTGCCATTGCTGCATACTCCCTGCCTGGTCCCAACCACTCTCCTTATGCTTCACGGCCTCTCTCCCACTTGACAGGCTGAAAACGAGGTCAGATGCTCTGGAAATGGTTTGTGCCACTCTTTTCTGTGTATTATAAAAAGGCCCAAATGAAAGCATTTCTGAAGTAGCACTATATGAGCAAAGATGTCTAAGCTGAAGTGTCGTATTAAAGGTGGTGTTGATCAAACTGCTGCAGCTGACTGACTTTGCACGGACAAACCAGGCCAGTGAAGTCAGTGAGCCATTCATGTCTGCAAGGACCAAGATGCCCTTCTCTCACACACCTGAGCAGCAGATCTGGTTACTGATAATACATGCCTTACATTTGCAAGGTGCATCCATTCCATAGCAGCTTTTAAGCAGCAAATAGCAAGGCTGCACGTCTGGACCTGTATTGCTGTCTGGCCGAGGAGGAGGAGGAGGAGGAGGAGACTGAGTGTAACCTATCAGATCTGCAACTGGAGGGCACGGCAGAACGGACGGAAGGGAAACATGGTCATAACATCTGGGACACGGCAAAAGTGTGCTGCTAACAGACTGCAAAAAAAAATTAAATGTGTGTGATTAGAACCAGTACACAAAGCATCCAGATCTCTCAGTTACACATCGCACTGAAGACATGGCAGGTGGCAAATTTTTCTCGCAGTGGTGGGCCTTTCCTGCTTTAGATATGATTGCCACCTGCTGACCAGTTATCCCTACTTTGGGCAGTACCCTTGATCCAGAGCCTCCATTCTCCTCCCAGTATCAGCAAGACTCCACTGCATTTAGTTTGTGCTATCTGATCAGATTGCAACCAGAGGTCATATAACTCTACAGACCATTAAGCACCAGTTCACTTGAGCAGAAGTAAATGGCTCCATTCTACTGAAGTACCATTACTCACACAGTTCACCTTAAGTACTGGGATATCATCTCAGCAAAGCAATGAAGGCAATAAAAATGCAATCTGCCCAAGACATGGTTTTTTCTGGGGAGATCTGGATGTGGAAAGTATTTCCAGATCCTTCCAGATCTGTGCTGCTTAATATGTAATGAAACATGTTGTAAGCACCTAGATCTAAGTGTTTGGGACTGGGATATTTGGACACGTTTTTGGTTCGTTGTACCCTGCCCCTACCTGCCAAATGCAGAGAGTAGGCTTTTAAATGACTTTTCATCCAAATGCATGTGGAAAAATATCACTGCTGGAGACCTCTCACTGTAGCACAGTTCTGTTTGTGCTGGAAAACCCAGCTATCACCACCCAGTAAACCAGAGGAGTGATCTTGGAGGGATTCTTCTCAGCAAATGTCCAAAAATAGCAGATATTGCAAGAGGGTAGAAGGTCATGTAACACCCATGCTACAACACTCCTCTGAGTCCTGTTCCTTACCTACAACAAGCCAGCCACTCCTTTTCTTGCTGCTTGCTAGGCAGTTTCTTATTCTCATAGTCTTTCTTTAGCTGCTGTTTTGCTGAGTATCTCACACATTTCTGAGGCCCAGTTTTCCAAAGAGCTGGGGTAGCCACACTGGGCTGAAATCTGTGCATTTCCAAGTATTCTCTCTCATTTCAGTCACAGCCTCTGCCTCTGACTCAGACTGGTGTTTCTGATAGGATCTCAGAGAGGGAGGAAACAAGAATAAATAGCATCACGCCCTCCTCACGTGGGTTGTGGTGCAGAGCTGAAACAAGACGAGGAAGTGCCTGGGCTGGAGAGGGAGGGGGCTCAGCTGAAACTAACCCACATTTTGAGGATTCCTCCATCTAATGGGGCACTGAAGCAGGGGTATTACCAGCCTCTCCTTCTCTCATCCTAGGACCCAAAGTGGCTATTACTGGCTCCTAACTAGCGGAAGCATGAGCTGTCTGTCCCAACCTCTCAGAGCTGGAGACAAAGTTGCCCTAAGAGGCAATTAACAGTGCTGGGCAAGATGAGGGCAGGTTAGCATGGCAAAGGTCACACACCCAGGGCAGCCAGCCCTGGCCCAGGGTGACGCTGTGTTTCCTCCTCTCCAAGGAGCTGCATTAAGGAGAAGTCAAGCACAGGCCACTTGGAATGAGTAAGGCTTTGAAAGAGTGGCGGGAAGCTAAACTGTCCCAGCAAGCAGGGACAGAGAGCTTGAGGATTTTAACAACAAACAACTGATCCTCTGACCTGATTCAAAACCTGGTCTGGTGAGATTCAGTGGTGACTCAGCCTCAGATTAGTCTTCTACATGCCAGGATACTCTGGCCCCAATTAGGTTCTTTGGAGATACCTGCATGATGAAGAGCTCCTTATATCTGGCACATATTGAGAGTTTCAGGAGGCCACTAGGCTGAAACTGAGTCAGACACTATTACAGTCAGTACCTCTCAGCCAGAAAGGCCTGATGATATCCCAGCTATGGGTTCCTTGGTATCTCAACAGGGGTGAGATGGAATGAGAAGAGACATGCAGAGTTTTGTGAAGGTCCCCTTGCAAAAGCCCTGTATGCATGTGGATGTCCTCAAAACATCATCAAACGCTTTAATTAGGTACCTACAGCTTAGTTCCTTCACTCCTCGGGGTGCTGCAACATTTAATGAAATCCTGCTTCACTGGTTGCACAGTTTCCAATCTCATTTTTTGCCTCCACTAAACAAGATACAGCTACAGGGGCAATGGTGTAACTAGCAAACCTCAGTATTGTATTTGGAGTTTATTTTCTCAGATAGTAATAAGAAGCCACACCAGCAAAAAGCCTCCTGCTGCTGCTTTTTCCTCTTACCACTGCATTTACTGTAAAGCCTGTGCTGATTGCAGTTGGCTGGTGGGAGGAGAGGGAGAGAAAAGGTATTTTCCATACTCTTGATAGCTCTATAATTTCCTAGTACAAGATAAGGCTAGGTCGTGTCATTGATCCCTGTAACACAGGGCATCCCGGGGTAGACAGAGGCAGGCTGCCCATTCTGAGTGAGGGACAGAGCCTTGCAGAAGAAAGGAAAGCAAAAGTTCACACAGGACTGAATCCACACCGGGAGATCATTTTTCTCTTTTCAGCAGAGCTATTATGGTGGAGATGAGCTCTAGTATGAGGCAGGAACAGCTGTTTATAACAGTGTGTGTTCATTATCATCTCTTCAATTGAAAGGACAAAATAAGTTGTTGGAAGGGAAAAAAGACCCAGCTACTTTCTCTAAGAATTCAAAGACTTCATAGTCAACATGTGAAGGTCACCATAAAAGACATCCAGGAAACAGATTCAACATTCATGACTGTTCTAAAAATAGTAATTTTCAAATACTTAAGCATTTTCAAATCTTCCTATATGCCTCAATGCAACAAAACAAGAGGAAATTTCTTCTTTTTCAGATGACAATTCTTTGTCTCAAAAGGGGAGTGAAACAAGGAGGAGAAAATTAAATACAGTACACTGGGAAACACTGAATGTTAGTATTTACCTGTTTTGTTCAATCTTTTTTCTTTTCATACTTGTTGTCATGTAGGCCTCTTTCTGGTGCCTGTGTGAGTTCATGCACAGGAGAGCTTGACTCTTGATTTGGAAGGCACAGCTGTAGTATATTGTAATTTTCCCAAGGCCCACCTGGGGAAAAAGAAAAAGAACAGTGTGTCACTTTACACCTTCACCTCATTCTCCTTGCCCTGGGCTTTTGCTATCTCAGCCTGTTGCACGTCACAGTTTGAATAACACTGCTTGGCAGCCCATTGCACCCATGGGCCAGGCACATATTCCCAAAAGGGATTTTCCCTCTGCTCTTACGTGAGCATCTGGGTGCCTCTTGGTTTACATAACTCTGGGAAACATGTGGGGTTTAAAATTCCTAGTACCTCAATTTGTTAAGGAAATTAAACACACTTGTAGGATAAGGATGCTGTTTGGAACTTACACCACTTGTTGAGTCAGAGGGAGGAGGAAGAGAGGAGAGGCTGGGTTAATGTGTGCAATTCTATGTCCCAATTCTTTTGATAATGGTTCTGGGCAGCTGATTGTGCCCTTCCTGAAGTACACAGAAAGTGCCAGAAGAATGCTTTCTGCCAGTTGAGCTGAGGGTCAGGCTCTCTGCACAACTGAGTGCATAGGAGGGCACGTTTCAGGGATGTATTTTTAGTGCAGGCGAGCCGACAGACCCAGAGAGGGAAGGCACCTCTCCATAAGATAAATCGGGCAAGTGCAGAGCATCTGTCCACCCCATCCCTCTGCCAAAGCACTCCCAGCTGGAAAAAAGCCACTTCTTACAGCAGTGAGCAAG
Source organism: Poecile atricapillus (assembly GCF_030490865.1). NCBI lineage: Eukaryota > Metazoa > Chordata > Aves > Passeriformes > Paridae > Poecile > Poecile atricapillus. The sequence goes on from NC_081249.1 coordinate 94,711,922, forward strand.
CTGCTCACCCACCTGCCCAGGCTCCCTCTTCCCCAACACCTCTCCACACTGCTGCAGAGTTTTAGAGCCACAAACACCTGCCTGGCAGGAACCCAGCCCAGCCCAGGTAAGCAGGAGGTGCCCCCGCAGTGGCAGGCAGCCCCCTCAGTGCCCCCAGCCAGCCTGTGCAAGGCTGACACCAGAAACCCAGCGGAGGATCACTGATGAGCACCCACCCTTCCCAGGAAGACAGTTGTTTTGGGCTTTTTAACACAGTTTCCATTGTTCAGGAGATTAAGGATGTAGTTTAGGCTTATGACATTTTTCCTCTGGGATCTAATTACATAAGAGGAAAAACAAATCTGTATATTTATTAACTCTTCCAAATCCAAAATAAGACATAAGAAAGGCCCCAGCAGAGGCTTTTTTAGCCATTACCCAGGTTCTGACAGTGGCTGCTACCACATGTCCAGGGATATGATAAGACACAGGAAGATCCACAGTGGATACTTGTGGAAGGCACCCTGTCAGCCTCCGGCACTGCTCTGTGCCAATGGCAGTGTGCCAGGAACTGGATGATACCAAAAAATCTGCGTACTTTCATACAGGAAAGTTTTGCAATATTTTCCTTAGAGCCGCAATTCCTGATACCAAGGGATTGCGTAGGTACTTTGATCAAAGGGAAATGAGATTTGAGCTGTCATGACTGCGTAAAAAATCCTGAAAACAGAGCTCTCTTCACCAATGTCCCCCATACTCTGGGGGTGTTAAGATTTTTTTTCCCCTATTTATTTATTGATTTGCTTAATCATTTGATTTCTGAATTTTGAAGACCTCTTCCTTGATGACTAAACACCTGAGAATAGTAGCAATGTACACAATTTTTTTTTATTTTTTAACAAAGATAAGCATTTTTCTTCAATTTAAGGCACCTTGTGTCTCCTCAGAGACAAAAAGCACATGGCTCTTCCATGATCTCCACTAAGCTCTCTGCCTACCCCAGCAAGATTCTGGAAGCACTCATATTTCAAAGCAGATCACAATGAATAAAACCCAGTTTTGAGGCCACCAACAGATGTATGTAAACTCAACTAGAAGAAATACTGCTTACAGGCTGTGTGTTAGATTTCTCTTTCATGGCCACTAGTACACCTCAGCTAGCCAACTCACTACTTAAAAACAAGATTAGGTATTTAATGCAAAATCTGTACAGAGAAGACTTCAATAAACCTGATTTCTCATGCACCTTGAACCATCTTATCTGCACTCAGTTCCAGTTCCAGTAAGGGCCACTAACACTGTAAATCTTTTAATTAATACAAATGAATGTTTAGAAAGAACCAGTTGGCTACAGAAAAGTTTCCTTTGTGTCTATCTTGCAAATCACACTGACAGGTAGTGCTTGATCTCCTCTGACCAGCTGGGTTAGGGTACTTTGTCCTATGAGAATACAAAAGGAGGTTCTGTTCTGAGGATTATATTTTTAAGATCACAGACTGTGAAACTATGAGCCATAGACCCAGGTATTGTACAGGACATTAGTACTGGTAATTACTTTTCTTCTCCTACAGCCTTAGATTCACCTGAAGGATTTTTTTTAAAAAACAAGAGAGTAAATCACAGCAATGTTTAGGAGTGCTTTATGGTAACCTCTGATGGAGAGCACATGCTGATGTACCAGCCAGGTCCACAGATACTCAGTTGAGAGGAATTATGCAAATAATTTCCCATTCTGTCATTTCTGAATGATACAGTTTCTCCCTTGTCCAATCTTAGATACCAGGATATACCAATTTTTAGATGCCTGAATATAATTAACACATATATTAAATAACACATTTTTCTCAGGGTGGGATTTTCTTTATTTTAAAATGCTGGTAGTTAAACAAGGACTGGTTGAAATGGCTTAGTTCTTTCTGTAGATTTTCAGGTGAGTGCCTTTCTCTGCAACTGGGCTATTCAAAACCAAGTAAGACCTGTAACACAGTGATATAGATAAGGAGTGGAACTAAGAATTTTTCCAATCTTAAAATCATTACATTCATTAATGTCTGGAGTTTTTATTGGCCTGTATTTAAATCTTAACTGTGAACTCTTCCAAAACGTGGTCAAAGTAAATGAGAAGACCCCCTCTGCCAAAGAGATGTGACATAAAAGTTAAATGTTACTTAGCTTAATTAATATAAATAGCAAGCTTTTCCCTTTCTAATTACATTGCCCAACTCTGGTTTTTCAAACTGCTGTTCAGACAAACCAATTTGTGTGTATATGTGTGCAGTGTCAAGAACTACAAAAAGAATTAAAATTCTTCTTTCATTAAATTCCAGAAATTAGATTTTGCTGGTTTATTCTAGGAAGTCTCGTAAAACAACAATTTTGCAGTGAAGGAAAGAACACTTCTTCAAATAAATGCAGTTTTAATGAGAAATTATTTTTGAGCATAAATATTAAAAATATCTACAAACGTTTTTTAGTGCATCGCCCTCACCATCACCATCACCTGTAAATGTGATACACAGGCAAATGGAAGAACACCAGTTCTTCATTATCTGACACAACTGTAATTTATGCAACAGTATCCTCGGTTAATCACGTAGGAAGAGATCAGAAAGGAAGAGGTTAAACTTTTAATTGGTTGTTTACTGTTTCAGTTCCAGGCAGCATTTATGTATCTGCATAACACTGGGATGGCTTAGGAATAATAGTGGGTGTACTGACTGTAAATAAGCTGCAAACTACAAGCCTATGAACAAGTCATGATCTGATGTAATAAATCAAAGTCAGATGCTCTTGTGGTTTGTGACATCACGGGCAATCAAAGTGCTATTTATAAGCTCTGTCATGCACTGTCCAACACTATTGCCAGTTCAGAAATGAAAATGTTTAGGATTCTTTTCTTATAGCCTTTCTTAGATAGGGTGACCTGTTTGGAGCAAATTTAAACCAATACAAAGGTAGGACTGCTAGGTGCCACAGGTCAGGTGAGGCCAGGCACTTACGTTTGAGGGAACTCAGTGGAGTTGAGTACACAGCAGTCAGGTTGCTAAGCTGACTATCGCTGTTGCTCTTTCATAACCAGATTTTCTTCCACCTTCACTTAGGTGACCTAAAACACCAATACAGAAATACTTGAAGAGTGCAGAGAGGAAAACATGGAAAGTAGATGAGAATAAGATGATGACAAAACAACAGAAAATGATCTGAAGATACAGAAGGCTGGAAGAGTCATCCCTACTATGATCTGTGATCAGGTAGTGCAATTCTCAGATGTCACCACCCAGAACACTACTTGTGACAGCTCTTCAGGGGGAAGATGGTAACAATCAAATTCTTTGATAGAGTACAGAGTTAAATGGTTTTGCCTGCACCTCCTTTGGTCGTAGCACCTTACACTGCTTCAACACCAACCACTCCAAAAGCAGGTGAAGCATCACTGTAATTCAGGAAAAAGCTACGTCTTTGTTCCTGTGTGTTAGATAGCACTGTATGATGGCAAAGCATTGTCTGCTTCTACTGGCAGCCTTATTCAGATCAGGATCAAAATATTTCCAGGATCAATCCCCTCCACAGAGGTTAGGGCAGCAGTGGTGCATCAGCAGAGAAGGGCAGGCAGCTGCTGGCACAAAAGCTCTGCTGAGGTAGCCATGGAAGATTGTCCTGTGTGTGCAAGGCTTCAGAGAGCAAGAAACCACAAACATTTCTAATCTGATCAAAGAGAGACACTGCAAAATCTTCAGTCACAATCACTGATTGATAAAACAGCAGGAAAAGAGATTTAAGTTAGAAAGGAAGAGAGAGTACTAGTGAGCCTCAGAGGCTTATAACTATTTAATTCAATCAGAAAAAGGTAACAGATGTTTAGTTAAAAGCAGCATTCCTGCTTAATTACTGCAATTATGCTGAAACATTTTGTTTGCATTAAATTGACTGCAAATTTCCTCTGTGCTCAACACATTTATACAGCTAAGCAGCACACAAGCTAAACTGGTCTGCCCCTCAGCATCTGCGGTGCCAGCCCCTCTCTGAGGTTTTAGGTCCTCTGGTTGGACTCTCACAATGGCCAACACATTGCTGTGGCTAGGAAATGGTTAAAAAGTCCCATTTTAGAATGCTTTAGGGAAAGGAGATGGCCTTCCTGATAACTGTGTTGCATGGGGGTTTACCGAAGAGTTTGTTAGCAGCACTGCTATGACCAGGGTGATCACCTATCAGCAAGGTGCTCTTTGGGTACCTCCCTCCCTTCCCCTCTGCAGCTGGGGGCAAATGGACATCCCCAGGCACAGATGTCTCCTTTGTTATCCTATTGGATGTTGGACTGGAAGACCAACCTATGCATGTTTTGTTTGCCTGTGATTTTTGCAAGAAATGAGCCTGCCAGCTGACACTATTGTTGTTGCTCTGCAGAAGAGGAAGCCTATTTTTCTGATACGAAGGCATCAGTATTTTGGCCAGCCAAAATTACAGGCACAAGGACTAACTGCAGGTGCCAAAGAGCTAAAACCCAGAATGCTTAAGTAAATCCTGTATGAAATGTGCATGATACAATTTCCCTGTTCTTCCAGGATCAAATGACTGATTGTAATTAGTTGAATTGTTGAGGTAAAACCCATCTACTAAAGGAATTTGTAAAGGATTTCCTAAAAGAGGCCTCTGAAATTTCCAAGTCTCTTTTATGTTCACCAAACAGAACTGTAAAGCAGCCAGATAGTCTTGAACTGGAAGTGCCTCCTCTCTTTCCCTGCCTTAGAAAGGTGGAAGTGGTTCTCTCTTGACTTGAGTGACAGCTGCAGCTTTACCCTTCAAGTGACCCCTGTATTTCAGTGGAAATAGAGCAGGAAGGAACTACGAGTGACTTGTCACTGCTGTGATTAAGAATTGCTTCTGTGGGGAAGCTTTATCAAAGAGGTCTGCCCTGCTCTTGGGCATGAACACTGTCCATCCTACTTTCTGGCAAATGTTTCCAGTCAAGCTAAAAATTCCCAGCAGTTAATTCAGACTTGGCATTTCCTAAACACATTCATCGTGGTAGAGCAGACTCTGCTATCTCAAGGGCTCAAAAGGGAAAGCAAATGCCTGGGACCTGCAAGGCTGGCAGGTCAGGAGCTTGGTTAACAGGCTCCAATCGAGCACTGATGGCTGGAGATAGAGACCAGAAGCAGCTCCCAGCTGGCAGGGCTTCAGCTTCCTGTGTGACACAAGTCAGTGGCGCTGGGCCAGGGACCAGCAGACAAAGTACCCTCAGTACAGCAAACAGAGATGCTGGGGACTGTGTGGCCCAGCAAGGGCTGGGCTTTTCTCTGGGTTTTTAGGCACAGTCTCCTATTGCTGGGGTTAGCAGTACTGTTCAGGGTCTTTGGTTGTTGGGACCATGAGCAGAGGACTATTTGGGTATTAGGCTAATTAGAGATTTTCACTGGGGCCAAGGTGGGTATATGGAGAAGCAAAACTCTGCTGCTGGCTTGCTGATATTACTAATCTCATCCTCCACACTACTCCACCAGAGATTTAGAACCCTGAACAGCAAGTGTCAATCCTCTAGAGACATCTGTCCCTCACACAACCCGCTAAGGTTTGTGTTTCAGCACAGGAACTGAGTGCAGTGCTACAGAAAACAGTGGGGCCACCCCTCTAGTCCAGCCTTTGGTGCCCTTCCTCTCTGTTACACATTACACATTACAGAGTTCCAGTCCTGAACATGAGACAGGAGACACCTTCAACTTGAAGTAGCTTTCTCATTCTTCTGAGGTCTAAAATGCCACACCTAGAAATTTCTGAGACAGGAAGAGTTAGCATTTCAAATAAGCAACCTGATATTCAAAGCAGTTGTCTCTGACAGATTCCAAATCTTTGGACAGGGTTATGCAGGGACACAAGTGAAGAGAAAACACTTGGATTAATGAAAGAAGTGAGTAACAATAGATTTAATTAATCAATAACCACACAGACACCCTTTGGAGCCACTGTTAGCCAGCTGGAAAGTTTCTCTCTTGCGTAACAAAGTCAAACTCTAAGTGCCTTATTGCTCAATGGAGGTTTTTTTTTTTTTTTTAAGCCTTAGGTTTGCATTTCATCTGGATTTACTGACCTTTCAAAAACATTGACCCTTTTGTGTGCACTTATGGTTTTTTCCTTCTGGTGAAAGGATGACAGAAAATGTTCAATGACGTTGAACTGATTAACAAGGTGTAGATGTCTCAGAAGTATTTCTGTACGACTTCTCCCAAACAAACAATGTGTGCCAGAACACATTTTGAAATGTGGATTCTGAGTTGATAGCTCCCAAGGATGTACCTGCTCCTTGTGTCTCTGAACACGTGCTGGAAAATGTTCAAAATTTTTTCTACTTTTCTCATGATAAGAGGTTTTCCAAGGCAGATAGCTTGAGACAGGAAAACTGTCAACCTGAAGAGACAAGATGACCATAAAAAGGAGAGCAAACAGTGCTGAAGAGACCAGGCAAGGTAACACTGAGTAGCACCTATAACCTAGTACAGGAGTGGCTTATCTTAAACCAGAAAAAGGCACTCCTTTTCTGGAATAACTACAACTGCAGGTAGAGCCAGATATGTCAAGGAAAGGCACCACCAAAATGAAACATGAAGAACACTAATTTTAGCCCAGTGAGCAAATAAGCCCCTTTAAGACTGTCATTCCTGTGGCATGTGGATTTAATACAGCCCCTTCAAACCAAGAAAGAAAAAGAAAATACATAGGTCAAGAAAATAAAATACATACAGAAGGATAGACTTCCCTTCTCATGTGACCTAGCCTACTACCCTCAGTGGGACACTCCAGTTCATCCCCACATAAGCAGATGAATCTGTTGTACAGAAATGGATTCACTTGGAGCGCAGTTTCCTTGCTTCTCTTCCTGGGACCCCTCTTCATCACATTGAGGTAAAGAAAAGGTGGACACTGATTGGTGATCCTTCACTATTTACCTGGTGTCTGGGAACCCAGGCACTGGAATTTGGGCCCCTTTCCCACAGTTCCCAGTAAGTTCAACAGTAATAACTCTCACAGGCTTTGGGCTAGCTTTGGTTCATATGATGAAAAAACACATCATATTGCCTTACCAATACTTTCGAGACCATATGTTTCTTCTGGAAGGTGTTTTACAGTTGTCAGTAACCTAAGCAATAAAGCACCTTGCCCTAGAGTACAAATTTGCTGCCCTTAAGATATTTGACTATGATTTTAAATTCCAAACCTCCCCTCCTGATGCTTCTCCATACACATTCATTCTCTAAGTTTCAATAAGCATTCTGAATCAGACAGATATTTAAGAAGCACAAAGAAAATCCCATTGGAAACAAGTACATATTCACAGATGTTTTAAAGCTATGATCACTGCTTAGATCCTAATCACTGCATCTAATAAAAATAAGTCCAACAGCCAAGCAACAAATTCCACAGTGGCATCAGCACCATAAGTTATGCAATGCAATTATGATTTTACACACTGAGAGACTGTGGAAGGAGCAGAGAACAGCAAGGAAAGCAAATAACAGAATTGCAAGTCCATGGAAAACAATGGGTTTCCTTCTTATTTTGCAGTTTGTAACAGCCTTGTGTTAGCTGTTCTCTCTATTTTTTTTTCCATTTCCTGTCAACATACAATAAGCACTACTGAGTAATCATATGTATATGGCTCAATATAACCATCTATAGCTCTGCACCAAACTGGGTTTTTTTTCACTAACTGCAAAGAGCTGACCCCCAGTGAGACAAGCTAACCAGTTTTCAGATCTAGGCTATGCAGCTTGCATGGGAGAGGCAGGAAACATTTCTCTAAGCCAAGAGCTCTGGACTTCATGTTCTGCATTTCCACTGATCCTTTTCAGTGTCCAAGCCCTGCTACTCTGAAGCAAGAAAGAGATGGAAAACAGTCCTAGACACAGGATGTAGATGCTGCAGTATTGCAGTAAACTACTGTTCATTCAAGAAACTTGAGAACAAGCAGAGGCCACATGATTCAAATAGGCTTTTGCATTATTCATTTCTGGGCCACACTGAACAAAGCTCTGATAGACAGGGAAGTGGTGACACACATCTAGACCCTAGGATGGATCTGACCTCTGGAACAGTTTATTCTGTGGGTTTCCCATCAGGTTTTGTGCTTCACTGCCCTGTGTAGTGGAGCATGGGACAGAGATGCTGATGGCAGGGCTGAGCCAAGGCTGCTGCTTGTAAGTTGGATCGAGACTCATCAATTCACACCAACCTGGCTAAACATTCCATCCTTCCTTGCCATTATCAATGGCAGCATGACAGAGCCTGCTTTTTTCACCACTGTGGACTTTAGACAGGACTTTTAGATACTCCAAGCTTAATCTTCTTGGAGAATATATATTTATTACGTTATGTAACACAAAGATAAGTAATTTCTGCAGAACCTGGACAACTTCTTTCTATCATAAACCAGTGATATGAATCTTTTATCTCAATTAACTGATGTTATTCCAAGTGAAAGAGATCACATTGAAAGCTGGAATCTAAAGGGAGAAAGGACCTTAGAGATTCAGATCCAGTTTCACTTAGCCTTGCATACATCAGAGGAACTGCACCAAAGATAAGGGAATGCACTTCATTGCTATGATCAAATCTGCACTGCTTCTCTTTATCACAACAGGTCCTGATTGAACTGCTCTCCTTCCTGGTGCTTAGAGTGGAGCATGCAAATAATCCAGTTGAATCAGCCTATTCCCAGGACAAATACAGTGTGCTGGACTGGGGCCACAGTTCTTATTATCTTCCAGAGTTAAGCTCACAGCATTTCAATTCTTACACATATGCTTGAGTGCTTAAGGTAGGATCATTGGTCATGACCTATCACTGTTTAGGAGCTTCTATGTTTGACACAGAAACCTTCTTTTTAAACAGAAACAAAAAGTAAGGGAAAAACTGAAAATACTGAAATGATAGAAAATGAACAATCAATAAATTATTTGGGATGAAGAAAGAAACCTAATGAAGCTATCGCAAAGCAAACATACTAGATTTTAATGTACACAGTGCCAAATCATATTTAGTTTTATTAACTAAGAGAACTTACACTTGAGTAAATCTGATGTTTCAACTCAAACTCAATGGGTGCTGTTTAAAAATACCCAATAATCTTATATGTAGTACTTATACCATAGGTTATTCATAATGTAATTTAAAGTTCATGTATTTTACCCATGTGCTCTTCAGCTTTCCCCTCTGATTTTGGACAAGGAATATAGACATCCTAATTTCACAAACCTCTCTCCTATTCCAGCTTTGAATCTGTGAACCACTTCAGCTACTTTGGGATATTTCCATCAATAAAATGTTAGCAGTTTTATTATTAGCACATTTTGAGTGTAGTCACTGAGAAACAGGCTGGATCCCACTGTCAGCCCTGAAGCCTCCTGTTTATACTCAGGATAAGCTGGTTTGTCCTGCCACAAATCTGAGGACAAGGAGTAGGGGTCCTTTCCCCATCTTTAGCTTACTCAACCCAGCACACTCTTCACAGATACTCCTAAATAGAACTACAGGGTCAAATTACACCTATAAATCTTTAAAGGTTCTTGGGGCATTTGTTTTCGCCAAACCGTCTGTTTCCCTTTCCAGGTTTGGTTGTTTGGAACACAATGGAGATTTCTGTTTATTTATATAATGAGATTACATCTTGCAGCCTTGCTCTGCTAGAACTGCAGACTTAGTACAAATCACACAAATATGGGGCTCAGGGGCCCCTTCCTTATGAAAAAGTAAACATGCCAACACCATCACTGACTAACAAAGCTTTGTTCTAAAGGGACTCCATAAACAGGGACTTCACAGCCTTCAAGGCTGCTTCACTTCTTCTTTCTTCCTATTTTCAGAATAAATCTCCTTCTGATACTTAAGCAGAATCTTTGTTTATGTAAACAAAGCTGGCCACTATTTGTGGCACACCCCTCCTGTCACAGAAGCAGAGAACAATTAATCCCTGTCTTTTTTATAGCTCTGCTAGAAGACAGCTTCCCATGTTCCTCCTCAAATGTCTTTTTCCTAAACTCAGTAAATTAATTCTTCCAATAATTTTTCTTTACCAGGTTTTCTAGATCTATGACAGTTTCCATTGCTCATTTCTAAACCCACGTCTGTCTGTGTCTGAGACTGAGACATGCTCCAGGTAGGACAATATTTTTTCTTCTGATGTCAGTAGAGAGATTCTTAAATATGTAAGATATGTCAGATGATACCACAAACTGTATCAGACTTTCTCCAGCAAAGAGAACCAGTACAAATTCAGTAATTTTCCTCTTATAATTTTTTTGGTATTATTGGAAGAGTGTCCCAGTACTCTGGTATGTCCAGCATACCATTAAAATCATGAGACTGAAATGTCACAATTGTGCACATCACATTACTTTTGTTACCCTAATTCACAATTCTTTCATTCCATCAGTCTACCTCTTTTCTTCAGTGGTTGTTTCTTGTCTTTGACACCTCGTGGGCATTTTGTGGGAATGCTTGTCCTTTACTGGATCTGTAAACTGTCACATTGAGACTTCACCTTGGTAAGTTTGTGGGCTTTAAATTTTGGGTTTTTAAAGTAACGTAATAATGTATCAGATGACAAAGCAGCTAAGAGCATAGATGTCGAGGAGATTAAACCTGGTATTTTTGAGAGTAACAGGGAGAATTCAGACTGCGAAAGAGCAGAGCACCAGGTATAGCACATCCTTTGCCCTCTATTGAGAAGCCCAGTGAGGAGAAGCAGCTCAGGGAATTGCCTGCATGCTGGCACAAAGAGCTGCATGAAGTCACTTGTTAAGCCGGAAGGGGAAGAGGTGAGGTTATGTTCAGAACGCGGATGCAGGCTCCTTAGCAGAAATGGCTTTGGTCTTGGGTTGTCATTGAACTTCTTTGTTCTCCTCTGATTTATTGAACAATGTGATTCTGTTTCTCTCCATGAATGTGACTCCTTATGGGTTACTGCAGTTTTGTTTATTCTTTATATAAAATTTAGGGACTGGCCTTTTTTTTTGGCCCTGTCTTCATAGCAGATGAGCTTGTCTGATCTTTCATAGTTGTGCTGTGCTTCTCCAGAAGAGCAGAGATAGGTGGGTCATGTCTGGATCATTATCATAAAATACAGTCAGAAGGAAAGATAAAGGAAGTCAGGCTGTTGTAAATAGTGCCATACAATGTAGGACATCTATTTAGGTACTCACTTCTCCCCTCATAGGGGTTTGAGTTCTCATCAGCCTGTTCTCTATCTAGCTTGCCAGCACAAAATCACCAGGTGCTACAGAAATTGCAGGCAAGCCTGAGTTTAACAAGTTTTGTGCTTACAAACAGCATCCCAGTGAGATTCAGGGAGGCGAGTGAGCTGTTTAACAACAGAGATGACAAGTCACTCCACAGTTAGTAGCCTGGCACACTTTTTCACAGCAAGCCAGCTTTATAGGCCTCCTGTTCATCACTGTGACAGAGGCTGGGAGAGAGTGTCAAAAATGCATAATGGATCTGTGGTGGTCTAGGGAGATTATCAGGCCACTTTGTCCAAAGTGCTTACCCACTTAAATATTTTGCTTCCTCTCAGCCCTTCTTTCTTTCTGTTTCCTGTGATCCTGTGATTCTCCCCCTTCTGCCTGCAGACACACAGCTCTAGCTGTTGCTTGATCTCATTTCTGTGACATTTCAGGCACTCTTCCTGCTGACTTGTTCCATCTGGTTATTACCCTTTGAGTGAGAAGTAGCTCTTGCCTGCATCTCTGCTGAGTCTCTTAGTCTGTGTATGGAGTGTTTCGGCTCCTCCTTTCTGAACAAGCAATCTTGAGCAGGTTTATAAATAGGAGCTTTCAAGTTAATGAGAGAGGGTGCGGGGGTGAGGAGGAGAGAAACCGCACTGAAGTCACTTCGGAGGCAGCTCCTAATGCTCCTCAGAATGACAGCTTTGCAGGCACAGCCACAGAGGGACATTTGGAGAAGGGATGGTTAAGCACTGAAAGGGGGAAAGGGCTTTAAGTCTTGGCTCTGCCACAGGTTTTATTCCAACTTGGGAAAAGTCATACCTCCTCTCAGCTCTCCATGGGCTGAATCCTCTTCCTGCTTCCCTCTCACCAAGTGTACTGTAATGGTTGTGGGGCACGAATGCTCTGTTCCTAAGCATTTACTTGCAGATCAGTAAAACAAGACTTGTATCTTGCTGGGATCTCAGTATTGTCAGGATAACACAGACTTCTGTTCAGAGGCAGTGCCCTAGCTTGTACACATGGCATCCTCTGGCTGGGGCACAGCATGCACCTTGCACTTTATGACTTTTACCCCCTTGTTCATTTTTATTATCCCCTCTTAGGGCTGGTAAATAAAACAACACAAGTCTGCTGGGACTAAAATCCTTGTACTGACTTCCAGCCCACTTTTGACAAGGATGAATTATTTTCCTTATCTGTACTATGAAGACAAAACACAGCCAGGGTGACCTAATTCATAGAGCTGGCATGTGGGTCAGCATGTTTGGACAACACTCTGCTACACGGTCTGTAAATGCCATGTTCCACTTTATTTGGACCCCAAACTAAAAAGCAGGGACCTACACCAAAATGACAGCAGAGCAGTGGCTGTGAGGCAGTTCTCTAATGCCATATGAGTATGTGTGACAAAAAAGAGGTGAGGGCTGGACACTCTAGAGTCAGTATCAGACCTGAACACCACATGCCGCTCCTGAGAAGCTTTGCAGGAGTTACAAGGTTATTAGACAAGTACTCTCCACTTGCAAGTCCTTGGACTCAATGTGACATCTGCAGTGCTTAACAGATATGTGGAGGTGACACAAGGTCTGATGTAGACTAAAAACTTCTTACAAGTACAGTGGGTCATGGGTGATTGTCTGAAACTGTGCCTGGTTGCCTCCAAACATGAAGGTTCTGCTGTAAATCACAGGAAGTTCTGTCTTTGTCTGCAGTGGAAATAATCCAGATTCATACTGGTGCAGGAGAGCCAGAATGCAGATATGCTTGAAATACTCTCTGTACCAAAAGAAGTGATGCTCCTTCATGCATTACTTGTGTACTTCACACAGACGCAAGCACACTGTTCTCTTCAGTCACCAAATTAAGACTGATGGTTGGAGAGATGATAGAAGGAAGTCCTCTCCCCCTTGTACTTTCTTCTGCAGAAACTCCATTCTGAAGAGGTTCAGAATTCTTCATTTCCAATCATGGAAATATTTTAAGATCCTCATAAAACTGTGTCTCCTTCTGAGAGAAATCCTTGTTTAGTCCGCAGTTAAAACTGATCACTAAAGACAAACTCTCTGTTTTCCAAACACCCAGCTGCAAGAACTGGCTGTTCAGGAAAGCAGCAAGAACCTCTTAAAACATTCTGGCAATGTGAGATATGAAGCATTAGTGGCAGCTTTTCAGGAACCCGTTCAGCATTTTGATGCATATCCAATCAACAAGAGATCAGCCCTCATTTCCCCATCCTGTATTAGAAAGTCAATATCCAGTTTGTTCCTATGTTTCTATCCATCAGAGCTAAAGGCATGTTTAGTAGGAGGATGAGACTTTCTCCTCCTTCTGGATATTCACTTCTCCATATAACCCTTGCAAAACTTCTCATGACTCTTACAGACAGCTTGATCAGCCCAGTAGCTTACTGAGGAGATGTAAGATGTGGTAATGATGTCTTACCAGCAGGTTGAGTTCAGACAACAATTTGGAAGGAGAACGAAAAAGTTAGTCCTTGTATTTTATTAGGTGAATGCGATGCTCCTCTGAAGCCTGTTGGCCAAGTTAAAAGGTTGATGGCATCTTTAACAAATAGGCTGAACTGCAGCCAGCTCAGGCAGTTCAACTGGAGACATACTGAACTTCTCAGTGAAGTACTACACTCCTACTGCCTTCTGTAATACAAGAGAAACAGGTTTTATACACACCAAAAAGGAAATTTGTTCTGGTGGTACTGGGATATGGAAAAAAAATCTCCCGTGCTGTTCCTACTGTCACCACTGTAGGAAATCTGCTTCTGTTAACATCCCAGGAACATGTCTTTCTGTAGTAACATAGTACATCAGGAAAGGTCTTTTTCAGAACTTCTCCCATCCAAAAAATATGTTTCATTACTCACCTTTTTCAGAGGCCAGTTTTCTACCCAAAATTAAATCCATGGCTCTAAAATATTGGGCTAAGTGCTTGTCTCACCTCTCTACAAGCACCAACCACACTTTCTGCTTTGCAGAGCATGATGCACGGCTCTAGGTCCTGCTTGCTACCCAGTTTCCTGACTGCCAGATCACGGCTTTATCCATGAGAACATGTTGTCTAACAACAAACAAATGGAACTGGACTAACTTCACACCTACTTCTGTACTACTTGCAGCCAGGAAAAAATGTCTTCATGTCTCAAGGGGATCTGTTTACTGATCCAGCACTGTGGTTTTCAACCCACGCTATGTGAGATCCCAGGGGTCTGTGAATTATTTTTAAGGAGCCCATGAATAAAGACCAAGAAAAGAAAACCTATTCTCTCCACAGGAACCCACAACTCTGCTGGAATTTTTAGTGGCTGGCAAATTGGAAGGATGTCGAAAGCCATTTGTCTGGTGTAACAAGAAGATGTTCCCTCAGGCATAAAATTCTGGGGAACTGCTGAGGAACTGCGAAGCTGTAACAGTTGCAGTGCCTAGTTAGCACCTGTCTGTGACAGCAGCATTTGTAACATATCTAGGGGTACCCTGAGCATGTAGCAGCTATTTCTTATTCCATGCCTGGATGAGAGAAGTCCCATATAAATGGCAAGCTTTCCTTGGCGTCATTTAAGCCAGTGTCAGAATCATGAAATCATGGGACTATAGAATACCAGGTTGGAAGGGACCATAAAGGATTACCTGGTCTAACCTTTCTTGCCAAAAACAGTCTAGACAAGACAGGCAGGCAGAAATGGAAAAATCTTAAAAGTGTCCAATTCTGGGGAATCTACCACTTCCCTCAAGAGACTATCCCAATGGCTGATTGGCTTCATTGTGAAAAATTTTTCTCATGTGTCTAACTGGAATCTCCCCAGAAGTAACATGGACCCATTACACCCCGTCTTTTCCATGTGATTTCACAAATCACAAAAGAGGGAGTCTCTACCTTCTTTGCAGCCACCCTTTAAATACTGGATAAACATGGTGATAAGATCTTCTTTTCTCAGGACTGAGAAAAGCCACTTCTCTCAGTCTTTTCTCATAGAACAGGCTTCCCACACCATTGTTCATCTTTGTGGCCCTTCTCTGGGCCCTCTCCAGTTTGTCCACATCTTTTGTGTGTAGCAGGGACCAAAATAACACAGGACTCCAGGAGTGGCCTGACAAGCACTGAGTAGAGTGGGACAGTGACTTCTCTATGTCTGCTGGTGATGCCCGTGTTGGTGCAGCCCAGCATCCTGTTGGGTTGCTGTGAGTGAACAATGTTCTGCTGTGGTGCATTAAGCTGTTCCCCACCAGGTCCTTCAGGCCCTTTTCCACCGAGCTGCTCCCCAGGTGGGTAGATCCCAGCCTGAGCTGCACTCCAGGATTACATTTTCCCATACCTTACATCTGTCTTTGTTGAATTTCATAAGGTTGTTGTTAACCCAGTCTTCCAGCCAATCCAGGTCTTCCGGCAGGGTAGCACTCCTTTCCAAAGTGTCCACTTTTCCATTCAGTTTGGTATCACTGGCAAACTTCATCAGGGTATGCTTGATCCCATTATCCAGATCACTTATGGAGATGTTAAACAGCCCTGGGCCCTGCCCTGATCCCTGGGGGACCCCACTTGTGACAGGCTGCCAGCTGAAAAGGAGCTATTTATTACCACACCCTGGCTGCTGCCTGTCTGCCAGTTCCTACCCTCCTGCCCAGATCCCTTGTCCAGAGCAGACACAGTCCTCCTGGGAGGAGGCAGTAACTAAAGGAGAGAATGCTCTAGGAGAATACAGTATATTAAATAACATGAAAAGTCCCATGTGCAAAAAACCAATCATTGCAGGCCCCTCTTACCCTTCCAGCTCCCCATAAAGCAATCAAGCCTTCTTACAGTGTGTGCACGAGCCATTCACAACCAAGACCCGAACATTTGTATTATGGAAAACACAAGGTAAAGTTGCACTGTCTTTGCAAGAGCGTACACTGATGGCAATGACATTCTGTCTAGCAGAACGGAAAAACAGAATTTTCCATTTTCAAACTTTCTAAAAATCAAAAGGTCAGCAATGAGAAGGAAGAGAAGCTCTCTCAGCCACTTGAGTGCTGTATCTGAATGTCAATTGCACATTTGAAAAACTATATGGAAAACATCAAAGTTCTGTATAAAACCCACACAGAAAAATAAAAATGTTGCAGAATAAAATGTGTTTTTTACTCTTCTCCAGGTTACTACTCCAAAAGTCCTTGTGGGATCAGTCCTCTAACTTGGACTTTTTTCCTTCCCTTCACAAGAATGCCGCTCTTTGGTACAGTGCTGGCTGTTCACTTTGCACCTTTGGCAAAGGAATCTTCCCCCACACCTGAAAGCTTTGCCCCACACACTTACAACCTCTGGCCCTTTTCACCACAGCCCTTTGCCTTGGAAGGGCAGAAAACTGAATGTGAAAGAGGACTTAGAAGCCAGGGAGCTCTGCAGAGGAAGAGTTTTTCTTTGATTAGGATAATGCTGCTATTGGCACACAGTTGTTTGAGTAACAGAGTCAAAAAATTAGTTGATTATGGATACCCATGCTCTGTATAGACTTCTTGAATGGTTTTGATGGGCTGTCTGTGCCTGCTGTGCCTAGTAGAAATCTAAAATCCCATTAAGTGACAGTGTTTTGTCATCACTATATGGCCTAAAAAAAAATATTGTCTTGCCTGTAAAGCCAGACCTATTTCAAAACTGATACACATCAAGACAGAAGTGCCTTAAGAGGGACTGTTTATCCTTACTTTTCCATCAGTTATCTGTCACAGTTTCTGAAGACTAATGAAAAAATCTAAACTATAATAAACACCACAACTGATGATAACACACATCTGATATGTGCTCTCAGTAGTCTGCAAGTATCTGTCTGGAGCATATTGCTTCTGTTTTATTGATGCAAGGTCACAAGAATCTTCACACCCTTTACTGCTGGGTGTTCAGTGGCAGGTAAAGGGTGTTGAAGCTAATGGGAAGATGGAATTAATTTCTTATTAGAAGTCACACTGATCTCTGAAATGGAGGTGATGAATCTCAAAACACGTAGAGAAATATCCACCACTTGAAGAATAAATGTGAAAAGCTCATTAAATTCAAGGAATAGGTATTTGCACATAACTTTTTTCAGTGTGTTACACATTAAATTTTGGACTGAATGGTCTAAAAGTTCTTCTCAACCTAAACAATTCTATGATTCTATGACTTCAGCACCAGTTCCTGAAAATCAAATCTAAGCATTCAGGTTTGAATGTCAGCAAGGAAATTTATATAAGAACCTCTCTCAGGCCCCAGTCTTGCCAAGGTCCAAGTCACAGTGCCAGCCAGACACTTGTATAGGGGGAGTACAGGTAGGAAGCTGTGTCTCTTGGAATTCTACTTGTATTAAGTAACTGCAATTTCTGCTTTCACTGCAGAGCACCAGTTCAAACCACCTTCCCTTGCTGTCTTGCAGCATGTGCTGTTTGTTAACCCAGCCAGAGACTGCACACTGGTATCAGCAGAGATACCTGTTGAAGGCCATGTGGGTTCTGGATCCTTGCTTATAAAGTTGTATGCTGTGGCTCTGCCTAACTTCAGGAGTTTTCCTTCAGTTCCCTCCCCCACTCTTGTCCACAGGCAGCAGCTGTCTCCATTACCTTTTTCATTAACTTCTCCTATTTCTCCATAGAGCTCTGTTAAGCCAAACTCAGTGCAAGCCTCATCTATGACAGTGAGCACTTATGGGATTTTATTACCCACCTGGCAGCCCTGGATCAAGATGGTACTACGCTTATAATGTACTGGAGTGGAGTTGACAAAACGTCCTTAATTTTTCTCTTCCAAGCATCCCTGCTTATATTTTTCACTCTGGTGAGCTTTTTCTTTCTTTTAGCCCTTGTTTTATCATAACCATTGGAGTTAATTTTTTCACTGCTATTTTCTCACTGCAACTTGCTCCTCTGATGGCCCCACAGTCTTGAACCTCATCTGGGAAGGCCAGGCAGGAACTTACCTTCAGGGACAGGTTTTGCAGGGCTGTGTGGCAGTTACATCCCATTCAGAAGTGTGTGGATGTACCTGCTTTTCAGCTGCTGTGCTTCACTGCTGAACATCTGAGTGCAAGCTCAAACTGAGGTGAGCTCAAGGTATCATAGAACTATCTAGGTTGGAAAAGACCCTTAAGATCATCAAATCCAACTGGATGTATCTGTCTGTACACTGCAGTTTGGGGGCAGAAATGTGACACCTCACACAGAAGGCACACAGTGCTCCCACCCAGTTGTTAGATGTCTTGCCCCAAATCATAGCTGTGTTCTACGAGGTCTTTCCATGGCCTGTGGCTTTGGGAATTTTCCCTGCTTGCTTACTCTCCCTTTCAACAGGCTCCAACTTTCTCCTTTGCCATAATGCCTCTCTTCCTTGATGCACACTTTGTCATAAGCAGTAGGAGATAAAGTTGTGCCAAAGGGGACACTGTTTGTACATTGTGCTACACAAACACAAAGCTGTGGATAACAAGGTTTTCCCTTTAAAAAAACGCTCCCTTGCCTCTGAATGGGGGCTCTTTTCACTATGACGTGGTAGCACAATGAATTCCCTGCACTGAGATGTTGCTCACAGCCTTGAGACAAGGCACAAAGGGAGTGCAAATAAATGAACAATACGGTGGAAGAAACAAAGAGCAAAATGAAAGCAAGCAAGCAACAAAGGGGGAAAGAAGGAGAGGCAGGCTGTGGTGTTTAAAGCTGTGCCACACTAAACAAACACCACATAAAATGATGCAAAAGTTATGCAGAACCAGGCTAGCATTTCTATGGAAATGGGGAGTCCAGTCTGAAGAGGATGTTGACTCCAAGAGCAAGGACAGAGCTGGCAATTAAAGGACAAGTTTCACATTGGCCTATTGCATCCCATCCCATCCCATGGGATCCCAGCAGGGTGTTAGAAGGAATTTTCCTGCACCTGAAACACAGCTATATATGGGCTAACAGGTTAGCAATGTACAGCAGCAGCACACAAGAAAAAAAAAAAGGTACTTTCGCTGTTGTGTGGGTCCTCCTTCCTTTTGTTCCCCCAATTCCAAAAGCTCCTCTAAAAATAAATATTTCTCACACCCACTAGTGACTGTACAAGACCGACTGACTCCCTTTAGAGAGCCATGGGGAGTCTTCTATCCCAGAGTCATATGGGCTTGCATGGAAAAGAGAAGAAAAGGAAAAGATAAAACATACTGCAAAGAGCTGGGTGCATGGACTGTTGTATTGAAGGCTGGAAGGAAAAGACACAGTCACACCAGCAAGCTCAAAGCTGTACTCACTATGTCATCCATTTCTGCAATTTTAAATCAGGTATTACTTCTTGAATAGCAATTTGGTCCTACATCCTCCTTTCTGATCCCCTCAGACCAGTCTCTCTCTACATCTCATTCTCAATTCTCTTTCCTCTTTTCTCCTTACTCCTCACTCCTTCTAGTCATCAAAGCAGTTCCCGCCTCACTGAGTTCCCATATTAAATTGCCCCAAAAACCAGCACCAATGTCACTGCAGAGGAATTGTTATCTGCTGGATGCTGAATGGTTCTATGCAGATGACAGCCTTTCCTACAACATCAGAGCTATCTTTGGAGACTTTAGACACTTTTTAAACACATTCTACCTTGGTGTCATGTACAAAATATTTAATGCAACAGTATCCAAATCTGTGTTTTGTAACCTGGAGCTCTTGGTGGGAACCATCTACCCAGTATACTGTACAGTGTGCTGCATGGGCAGCTGTGCCACACCTGCTTAACTTGGCTTAAAAAGCCTTGGTTTTCCTCACCTTTAATCATGTACTCATGCTTCTGCACCTCACTCTTGCTTGAACTGAACCTGGTGTTTGACCACCTGGATGCTGAATTAGCTCAGGATGAAAAATAACTTTCTCCTCAAAAGTCTGTCTGACATACAGCATAAATGCTTGTACCAGCATCAATGGGACAACTGGGCTGGGAGAGAATGACAAAAAACAACTGTGGTGAAATGGGAGAATTATAAGATTTCAGCTGGTTACTTCAAATCACAGCCTTACTGCACTCAGCAGTTGCAGCCTTCTAGACAAAAATAGCTCAGCCAACTGCATCCTGAACAGGGTCAAAAGCTCAACCCAGAACTATGAATTCTGCATCTAGCTACATTCCTTCAATTAGACAACAGAAATGTATCTGCCATATAACAACCTCTCCTCCCTCCTTCTTCTCAAAACATGTGATTCTTAGATGACTAGCCATGACCTGCAATCATTCTTGTTTATTACTGTCTGCCTGGAAAATCTGGTAGGGTAACAACAGAGATGTGTGTTCTTCATGGACATTTCTTTGCAAGGTGACTGTGAGGATCTCAAAACCCTTTGCAAACATCCTTTCGTGATGACTCACAGCACCTTCTCTCATTTGTGTTTAATGCTAAAATGGAGGCCACAGTGTGTCAGTATAAAGAACGTGATGGCAGCAAAGTCTTCAGCAACTGCTGCTTCTACCTCATTCACACTCCTTTTTGCCACAGCCACCTCCCAGCTGGCTGAGCCTCAAAATGGTTCATTACTTTACAAACCTGTTGGTGTAGCTTCCAACAGAAAACAAACAAACCCAACACAGGGGTTTTTGTTATTCTTGTATTGCTTTATAATCTCAACAGTTACCAGAGGGACAATTCAGCTTGGAAAATATTGACTAATAATGAGCATAGTGGTAACATGTGTCAGTGTCAGAGGGGCAGGAATGAGCTGTGGAAGAAGGAGAAAGCAAAGGAAAGGGTGGTGATGATGATGATGATGATGATGATGATGATGGGAAGTGAAGTAGCAATACCTAAAGCTTGAATTACCAAAGAAGACTCAGTGTCATGAAGCCACCCTCCCAGGCACAGAGAAACGGAGTAAGTTGTTCACAGGAAAAGAGCGAGTTATTGTCAGAGAGTAAAATTTCGAGATATGGAGACTCCTGCTTATCTCCTCTCTCAACTTCAGACATGGTTTTGCTCCGCTTGTGTGAAACCACAGTGAGAAAGTAACTAGTACAAATCCAGCTGGTGGTTGTCCCACTTAGGTATATTATCAATATTTGGCAGCTCATGAAAGTTTCTATTCTGGTTCCAAAAGAGAAGAGAAACCATGATATTCAAAAGCTTGAGCCAGGCCTTGTTTTTAAAGGTAGCATGCACACACACACATACACACAGAGGTGATCCACCTCTGCCTTCTTCCATTCCTTTTTTTCTCTTTGCCTCTGCTACCACAAGAAAATTGCACTAGCTAGGTTTAAAATGCATCTTACAAAGAAATGTTTAAGTTATTTCCAAAGATTAGTTTTAAAACTGTGCAAAGGTCTGGGTAATCACCTCTTAATTTTCAGAAGGCTCTTTCAGCTGAGGAAATCTCAGATGTGTCACTTAACTAGTACAGTGGAACTGGAGAAAATGTCTGCATGGATGCACAGATGCACAGCTTTCTGTGATTAGAGCCTCTGTGTATAAAGATTGAGGGAATAATTTTCAGTCCCCAAGACATTCCATATTCTCTCCCTGCATGCAAGCACAGGGCACCCTCCATGGAGGAGCTGTCTGGACAGTAGGGTGCATATGGGAGCAGCAAGGATACTTTCCCAGTCCCATCCACAACTTGCTGTGGCAAATTTCTCCCTGTTGTGCTTCCAGAGAAACAGAAACACCCTCCAGCCTTCTATGGGATGCAAACAAGCCTTCCACATATACTTTGTGTATCAGAAAATGGAAAGAGAGTAGAAGACTACATTTTAAAGCCTTGCAACTCATATTCAACAGCAGGGCCTAGCAATTTACTAAGCAATTCAATGCAAACCTGTGATACAGTTAAAACACCTCCTGGGTTTTACTCTGCAAGCTAGCTTGGCTTCCCCACTTTATTGCTGTGCTTGCTGGGCTTAATATTCATTCTAACCTTTGGATCACAGAAGGCACTGCAATCTCCAAGTCAATGCCCTTAATAGGCCAACACTTTTCTGAGGACAACTATTCCTGGACATCAACCACTTTCCCAACATATGATACTCTTTCTGCTTCTACCTGCCAATTCCTTTCTGATGTTCACCTTCCTCTGGCTGATGCCCACATTCCCTCACTCCTGTAGATGCACTGCTTTGGCTCCCAGCTGTGTACAGCTGGCAGGAACTCAGGGTCCAAACAAAACTGTGGCTGTACTCCATCACATTCTCTGGATTAGAGCTGATGTTGGTCTCCTGCTAGGGACAAAAGAGAAGCTTAACACTTTCCATGTGCTTTTCTGTTGCTGTTGAAACACAGCTATAACTTCCATGCCAAGGGTATCTGAGGCACCAGCCTTCTGGCCACATTTACATTTTTTCCTACTTTGCCACCCCCCTCAACACCTCTAACATGAAGCTTGTGTTGCAGGCTTTTGTTGTGCTGGAAGAAAGTGGGTTTGGCTGGAACAAAATGCTCCCCTTGCTCTCCTGGATGGATGTAGGCACATGGGTAGTTTCCCAGTCAGCATAGCCTCAGCATTCTGCAGATAAAAACTAAAGATGCTCTTGCAAACATTATGTGCTGGCATGAAAGAGAGAAGTCTCCACTAATGAAGCTAATATTTACTCTCATTGACAATTTGGGGGGATGTTTATTGTCTTTTCATCTGCTTGATGTGGGACTCCATCATGTTAGTGGTACATCTGACACATTTGCAATAGCCCACCCTGCAGAGGAGGGCAGCAGGAGATGGAAACAAAGATGCTCAGTACAACCACACAGACTGCTACCATTTGAATTAAAAGAGCATCCCTGTTACAAGAGAGTGCTGATTAGATCTTTCCCTCTCAATGCAAATAAGAATGGGCAGGGATGTAGCTGAGAGAGGGAAAAAGTAGAGCAATGCAAACATAAAGAAAAATAATTGAGGCCATACATAAACAGGTGCAGGGCTCTAGAAATTCATGAAGCCACTGACTTCCCAGAGCAGGAAGCCGAAGCACACAAGCCAGCTATGACCCAGCTGCCCATTTTGCCTATTCCAAGGTGCTGGAGATTCACACTATCTTCTGCTGCCTCCACCTCTGTGTGACTGGGGACAGAATATATGGACAGCTGCTATTTCCAACATCAGGGCTAACAGCATGATGTGTCCTCAATCCTCTGATCTCTACACAGGGAGAGGTGATCCACACAGGGTCACCACCACTGCTCTGTCATCTGTACCCTGTCCCTTCCTTCCCTGTTTTGTCACAGGAGCAGATCTCAGGATCATAGATCAAAGGAGGTGTGTTGGTGGATGAGGAGCTGGACATGACCCAGCAACACATGCTGGCAGTCCAAAAAGGCCAAACATATCCTGGGCTGCATCCAAAGCAGTATGGCCAGCAGGGTGAGGGAGGGGATTCTCTCCCTCTGCTTGGCTTTGGTGAGGCCCCACCTGCATCCAGCTCTGGGTCCCCAAGAAGGACATGGACCTGCTGGAGCAAGTCCAGAGGAGACTACAAACATGATCAGAGGGCTGGAGCACCTCTTATAAAGACAGACTGAGAGAGCTGGGATTGTTCAGCCTGGAGAAGAGAAGGCTCCAGGGAGACCTTAGAGCACCTGCCAGCACCTGCAGGGAACCTATAATAGAGCTGGAGAGGGACATTTTACAAAGGTATGTAGTGATAGGAAAAGAGGAAATGGCATTAATCTGACAGAGAGTAGGTTCAGATTAGGTGTTAGGAAGAAATTCTTTACTGTAAGGGTGGTAAAACACTGTAAGAGGTTGCCCAGAGAAGCTGTGGCTGCCCTATCCCTACAAGTGTCCAAGGGCAGGTTGGATAGAACTTTGAGCAACCTGGTCTATATGAGGATGTCCCCCTCCATGGAGGGGTATTAGAACTTGATGGTGCCTTATAACTACATCATTCTATGAGTTTATCTCAGTATCTGTTCCTCTTAGTTAGGGCAGCTAAATTCACTTCTGCTGTGTTGCTGAAAAACCTGACACTGCTCTGGAGAGGTGCTGCATTTATTTAAAAGTGTGCTCCATTTGCACTTTTAAAAGTGTGAAGGCTTTTGATCTTACCAGGGACAAGCTCCCATTTAAAAAGCAGGTTATCTGCTGTAGCTCCTAATGGGATGACAGCCACAAGCAGCTCCTGGTTAGAGACACGGTGAGCAGCCTCACAGCAAGGAAGGTTGCTTGTTCTTTCCTGGCAGAGGCACAAAAGCAGCCTCACTTCCAACAGCTCTCTAACAAACCAGCTCAGTGTTTTTCCCAGGTTGGCCCAAACACCTGGCACCTGGCGCAGCACACGGCTGAATTGCATTCTGCTGAAAGTCACCCTGAAGTTCACGTGCTAAACTGGCTCCTAACACAGCTGTGTTATTCATTTGTTGAATGACAGAGAGAATCGCTAGGGATGCAGGTAATAAAGGAAGCAGTATGTTTTAAAACTTAACAAAAATACTGATAGGAGATTTCAATAACTTCCAGTAGGAACCCATCACAAAAGAAGCTCTGTTTACAGCAGCTCCTCAATGCCAAAACATTTAGTCTCATTACTGTAGATGCTTAAGCAATCATGTCTTAGACTGCTTTGTTTCATAGCAGAATTGATCGCTAAAGATTATGAACTGAGGAGTAGCAAAAGTTCTACAAAGGAAGACACAAAAGCACACTGTTGAAGAGCTATAGACAAAATATCCAAATGTTGCAAGGAAGACGCTCACAAGTGTAGACTTAC
Organism: Poecile atricapillus; assembly: GCF_030490865.1. Classification (NCBI taxonomy): domain Eukaryota; kingdom Metazoa; phylum Chordata; class Aves; order Passeriformes; family Paridae; genus Poecile; species Poecile atricapillus. The sequence continues at coordinate 94,736,776 of NC_081249.1, forward strand.
GATCATATGACACACAGAAAGAACATCACCAAAGGGACAAAATCACCCACTCACGGATAGGAAATGCCAGGATTAAAGCTGCCTATGAAACCTTTGTGCCCTGCTGGTGGTAAGGCACTGTGATATGAACTCCAGCTGAAGGATCACAAACTGTTTTTTCTGAGGAACCCACGCCATACTCTGCAGAGGCAAGGGATGAACATGAACTCTGATGCTGCAACCATTGATATGTGGCCTGCACACTCCTGGGTCATGGCAGAACAGATCTCATCTGGATCAGATGCAAGCATACAATCACATTTTAATAATCTTTTCAGCCAAAGCTCACAGGATTTATTGCTCTTAGGAACCATTAAATTCATATAGGGACTTACACCAGCTGTGGAAGGACAGACCACACTTGACTCATCATGAAGTCAGTGAAGCGCAGACAGACTGTGCATGATATACAATCTGCCAGAACAGAGTGTCCCTTCACTTCTTTAAAAAGCATTTGACACAGCAGGGTAAGTATGTACCATTTCATCACTGAGCATCATGCAGCCATGGTGTGTTTGCCCTGGTCCAAGAATTGGACTTACCATTTCATACAGTCATGGATCAGATAAACAAACATGCTGATCCTTGCTGTCCTCATTCCATATGGATCTCTGCACCTGGTATCCTGTCCACAAGCTAAATCTTGCACTGGATGCACAACTGCTATTTTTCCTGGACATATTTCTCCCCAGTTCTCTCAGCACAGTATCACACTGCAGGTCTCCATGGCATGATGAAGTGCTAGGCCAACTTACTGGGACCAGCTCTTAGAAATCACAAGCTCTAACTCTCTGTCTGGTAAGTCTAAGATATGAAAGGAATTATTTTTTTCAGAGTTCTTCCTCACTCAATAAAAGTGGTCAATAAATGCAATTTGTAATCTTCCATAAAATAGAATTCCTGAAGAAAAAAACCATAGTCCATTATAGCTTCACTTATCTATTTAGCTGGCACAAAACTTCTGCCAGCAGTGTTTGTCCCTCTGCAGTGATGCAGCAGTATCTCACAGCTGTATCAACCTGTGCACCCAAGAGGAGGGGAAACCAATTAATAGCACACGGATGACTGGATTTTATTCCTGATTTCTCTTCTGCTTTGTTTCTCTGCAGCTGAGAGCATTAAACTGAGGGAGAGATAAACACTAGCTTTTTGCTTCTTTTGATGTGATGTTGTGTAGATCTTCCACAGGTCCCTGTGTGACTAATCCCTGGCACTCAGGTCTCTGTTAGATTGTTCTCTCTTCTCCCTACCTCCCCATTAACCTGGTGACATGTATCTGCTAATAACAGAGGATATGCCTCCAAAATTCATCCACAAGGCTCAGAAAGAAGTCCTGCCTGATGTCTGCAGGGAGAGAAGGAAAGGAATTCAAGGGCTATTTTGAGAATTATTAAATATCCTTGTTAAAAAGAAGATTAGCTTCATGAAAATCACAGCTGGTCTCTCTTTTTCAATTTTCACATTAGATTTAAATTGACTGCAAGTTCAGTAGCTCTGAGGGCAGAATAAACTCACTGCACTGGAAAATGTTTGCCTTTTGCTCAGCTTCAAGAGACGAGGGGTATCATCCTATCCTTGGAAATGAGGAGCAGAAGCTCAATCAGAGAGGTCATCTAGTTTCAGAGGCAGACATGGACAAAAAGTACCCTCCTGACCTCTAAGTCTTCTGTATTTATATTTAGCAAATTACTTCAAGCCTCCTTCATTCTTTGAACAGGAATAATCCTTAAAAAAACTGTCGCCTTTTCAATCACCTTCTGAGGACAGCTAGGAACAGGCCTGCCCTTTTGTCTTGTCTTAGTCCAAGTTTCAATTAGAAACTCTTTGATGCTGAGATCATTTTCTTTGCCTTGGAGAATTATTTCAGCATCCAGATTTTCATCCCAAGGGTGAATAATATGTATCCATGTCCACAAGAATTTGTTCCAGCATTGGGATAAATCCTTTATCTCCTCCTGGACTTCCCTGACCTCCAGACCTAGTTTTGACCTCCCTCACTTTTTTCATTCTAGCCCCTTAGATTGGTTCTTTTTCTCCTTTTTTTCTCTTGGTGGCAAGAGAAGTAGTTTGGGAGACCACCAACCTCGCACCAGCACCTTTGGTTGGACACTTTCTCCAGGCTCTTGTGTGAAAGAAAGTGAAGCCCAGGCTCTGTGCTGAGCTCATCACTGCCTTCACAGCTTTATAAAGACAGGCTGATGTCACAAAGCAATTGAAGGCTCTGGTATGGTTCTGGTATGCTGTTCTTTGACAATGGTCTTACTCATTCACCTTTTGATGGAAACCCTTTATTTACTAAATATCTGTTGTCTCAAATAACAGCAGAAAACCTTTTCATGAACTTTACATTTTCATGTTTCACAGTAATTGCACAGGTATTTTTCTCTAGATTCTCTGGAGAGCATGCTTTTAATTTTTGTTCTGCAATTCCAAGTACAGTTTTATGTGTGCCTTTGTTTGTTCCTACGTGACTTCCCATGATTAGGGATATTGTGGGGGCAATTAGGAACCAGCAGAACAGGGTAGTTTAAATTTCTCATCTCTCTCACACATTAGCTCTTTAGGAAAGTTTGAGCCTTTGAGGCTACAAATATGCAGTTTATCTCCTGTGCCCTTTTTGTAAGCTATTTTGTGATTTCTTGCAAAACTGCTGGATGCAGTCAGATTGCTCCTGCAGAACTGACTGCAGTAAACCTGGATATGCAATCCAGAGCTCTTGCCAATAAAGGGAGGCTATATGGAACAATAAACATTTGAGATTTAAAGAGTAAATATGTTGGTGTTCTTTCTGAATTCTGATCTAGTGCAAAGGGTCCAATTTCTGCATGCGCTTTTATCCTGGAGATTTTAACTATGTGTGTTGATGAGCTTGTTAGGATGGGTGCAATAACAGTCTCCTTCCTCACAAGGCAGTTGGTTAGGTATTTGTAATATAAAGTAGTTGAGTGATGATGGTGCCAAAGGACTTGGGGAAGAGGGGAATGGTCTGAGTCTCCTCCTAAAATGACAGAAGTGAGGCAGAGCCTAAAGCCCAAATCATCTGTGCCTGTGCCTAATGTGTCAGTGCCCATTATACTCTAAAAGCTAATTTAGGAGCTGCAGGAACATAATGGCACATTCTTATTTCTTGCTATTCATCTGTATTTCTTATAATCTTCAGGGTTTCTGTGGTATTATATAAAAATTACATAAAAATTAGGAACACATCAACATTACCTCTTCAGCACAAATGCAAACAGATCCTTTCTTTCCACAGTTAGAGCTGGTGGCAGTAGCAAAAGGGATTTTTCTGTAACTGCCCCAGGTGAAAGTATGGCTGTAGTGTTTTAGTCCTCTGTCTCTCTTGTGTTTGTAAAGATCTTTATTAGAGAGACAGTACTATTGTTACTGCTAATGAAATATTCCTAGCAGTGTGCCAAGCATGTTAAGCATCTTCCAGAGAGAAATACCCACTCAGCAAGATCCTTTCTTACATTTCCAACTGAATCAATGGCAGAGCCATCTCTCCTTGGAGGAGGGCACTGCCAATGAGTAAATAAACTCTTGGAAGGAGTGAGGAGTTGTGATAGGAAGATGAAACCAATCATCTGGCTGTGGACCCCTCCAATACTAGACAAGAAACACAGGGCTGCAACCCTTCTCTGTAGCTTGATTTCCAGAAAGTCTGAAAACTCCAAGATAAGTAACATGGCAAAAAACTTTGAAATATCACTTCAGATTTTCACCTTTTAGCCCCAGAGTTAATACTTAATTTCTGAGGAAATTCATGTTTTCCCTGAACCTCAGTGCCAAAAAGCCCCTATGTTTATGTGTGATAGTCCTTTATTTAAAAAAAATCAGAGGGGAAAAAAGCCTGAAAATTATGACTGCCTCAACATGTTGAACATTCATCTGAGCTGAACTGTATGTCTTGACATGTCCTGATCGTACACTGCTTTAACTGGGATGCCTCAACCCCTGTGAACTGGCACTAGTGTAAGTTAAACTGCTTAAAATAGTTTAAGCCCTTGGAGTGGTTTAAGATAACTAAACCCCTTAAAAGTCATTATTACTAAAAGTTAAGCAACATCAAAAACGTATCAGAGATTCTGTATTACAGCCACTTTAGCACTGCAACTTTCTCAAACACAAACATTTCCAGTTTCATGACCCCACTGGCAATTTTTTTGAAGGTGAGCACAAGTAAAGATCTCTGTTGTGATCTTCTGTGGATGATCAATCCTAATGTAGCTCACCACAAACGTCAGATTTGAAACTGCTGGGGTTATCCATCTTTTGAGATATTTATTCCAAGAGCAAACTTGACCAGAAAATATGAAATACTCTCTCACTGGTTTTGTTGATACACTTATAAAAAGGTTATATGTTTACTATTTTTGTCATCACTTGTCTCTGCATTTGTCTTAACTCTTCACATAAGTGTGTTAGGGAGCAAACTGAGGAGCATGTGTGATTGTGTGAGGCAGCTTGAGGTTGATATGACCACGTAACTGATGAGTGGCAAACCCTCAATCATTCCTAGTTCATTTCTAGAACTCAGAGTTCTGCATTTCAGAGGAAACACTCTTAAATTCTTTTATGTAAGTGAAGTTTTTCCAAGAATCTTATCCCAGTATTTATTCAGCAGTGACCCCATCTTGCCTTACTGAACAAATTAACTGAGCTGCACAGGCAAAGTTACCATTGCTGCTCTGAGAGAGGAGGTGAGTGTCAGCTCACAAGGATGGAAGAAACAGGAGAATGGGAACCAGGTGTGCTGAGACCCTTTCCTCATTCACCAGGGTCCACAGCAGATCCCAGGGAAGAGCCTGGCCATTTCTGCAACAGTAACAGCTCCAGCAGTGCCCTGAGTTTTTGTGTTGGCCAAGCAGGTCCTGTGGCAATCAGCACCTTTCAGCCCCCAGCACTGCTGCCTCAGGCAGCCCTGTGCTGTCTGTGCTTGCAGTAGACCTGTCCCCAGCTGCTCCAGGCTTGTGGCAGAATCACAGACCTGCTCCTACAGCTTCTGTAAAAGAGGAAAAATGTAGCCCAAACAGCCTGTGCTTCTCAAAAAATGTACTTTTGTCTTCTCTTTTTTTGAAAATTATTATGATGAGAGGTTTGATATCTCGCCATAATGCTTGCTTTTAGCCACATATATGCTCTTTTTCCACTGTGTAGTAATATTTTCTTTAACATAAGCCAGAGGAAGAAGCCTGACATAAAGAAGTTTATTAAGGAAAAGTCTTAAGTCCTAGAGGAGACAGTTTAATGAGTGGAGTCTGGAGGTGGATGTGGCTCTCCAGTTGGTCACATTGACAATTGACATTTTCTGAATTGTTTCTCTATACTCTCCACACCACTGTCATGCCATAAAGGGGAGCTGAATATAGCTGCAATGGCAGCTCTTGCTTCTGAATGTCTGCAATGTTAACGGTGGTGTGCAAAGTACATTCCACAATGCTTCTGAGGTATTAAAAGGAAACTAAAACAATGGCAACATCAACATTTCACCTTAGTCCTTACAAGGGTTTTCTGAAATAACTGGAACATCAGCTCCTTATCAGCCCTTTCCCACCTGAGATTACAGAGAAACTACTCTTGGTGGAAAACTCACATCCATATGTCGTTCTAATTGGGAACGGCGGGAAGAACGACACGGACTCTCAAGGGAGTCTGAACAGGAGAGAATCTCTAGTTTATTGTTACATTCATGTTATATAGACTAGTTCGTGAAGAGTACAGAAAGGAAACTCTTATTGGTTAGTAAAATACTACATTACCATCATTGGTCAGTGGGGTTTACCACCCCCTGACCTTCTCCTGTAAGCAAAACACAGGAATCAGAAAAACAGCACCTGCAGGCTGTTTTGTGTCTTTGAGGATTGTTTTGAATCCTCCCATGAATTTCCCAGGCTAGCTTCTCAGGCAGGCCTGTCAGGCCATGGGCCTACAGCCTGCTCCAAAGCTAGCATCCATATCCATAGACTTTCCTTGAGAGGAAAATAGAGTAAATTATGCACTGAACATGAACAACAAACCTAGATTTTACTTATGGACCTGGAGAGGAAAATCATCTGCCTGTGGCTGACTCTCTTCTCTAGTGCCTGTGCTCTTTGCCTGGGGCCAGGCAGGTGCTGTGTCACTGCTGTGACATTTCAGACTCTGCTGGTTTCCCTGTGAAAGGCTGGCACATTTTCACAGAATTTGGTTTGCAAGCTCTAGGTTCTTTCTAACCAGACAGAGCTGAAGTGTTGCAGTCCTGCACTTTTTCAAATTTCCAGAAATACCACAGTAATGACAAAGGCTCTTCTAAGAAGTGGGGCAGCTTTGCATTGACCTCCAAACAAGGCGAAGGAGTGAATGCATCGTGCACTTCGATTTACAGTAAGATTTCTTATGTGGGAAGTGCACAAGTTTTGCATCATCTTGTTCTCAGAAACGGATGATAATGAAACTGTTTTGTTTGAAATTAAGGAAAAGAGGTCTGAGGTACACACCCAACATGGAAAATTTCAGCCTGAATGGTCAAGTCTAGCCATGTTACAAGCAACTTCGGGGGAAAAATTGGAAACAAAACAAAACAAAACAAAACAACAAAAAAAGGTTTATTGAAATGGAAATGATTGTGAAGCCCTAACTGTGGGTGAAGGTAGCTCTTGCTGCCTAGGATGAGTACATTTGAGAGGCTGCTTCTCAAATAAAAACTGCAGAGCTGTAATAGGGTGTTGTTTGGCGTTGTATTCTTGAATAGCTTTAGCAAACACAGAAGGCTGAAGACTAGGAGAAACAAGGTAGATAAAAAGCAAAACAAAACAAAGACCTACAAAGAGTTGAAAGAACACTTGCATTTTCCATACAAACTGACAGGATGTTATAATTTCTGGAGCAGGGCAGGGCTATATGTTCCTGGTTTTAGCAGGGAGGTTATAAAAATGCAGTGACTGAGTTTCTAGGTCATAATGCAAGCTGTCATGTATTTCTCTTTTTGCCTTTCAAAGTGTGATGACTCAGTTTCACTAAAGTTTTTAACTCCTTTTAACTTTCCAGGCATGCTCCTCATCTGGGCTAAGTGAGTGCAATAGCACTCAGGAGAGGTCAGGATCTAGCCTATTTAGCATCCTCTTCACTGATAGCTTACAAACAAAATTTGGAGTTTAAGACACTTTGTACACACAGCCTATCACTCTCCATCCAAGTTGCCATTATTGGATAATTAAACAGGACAGGAGATTAAAATGTACTTGAATTAAAAGGTTTGGACTCATCACTACAATTTGTCATTAAATGACTCATCTACCATTGATCAAGGCCTGCAATTTTATTATACTTTTCCCTAAGACAAAAAAGAGATGGATAATTTGTCACTGCTGAGTACTGCACTTAAAATGTTTAATTTTTTTTTTCAGTAGCTATATACATATGTGGTTCTTTGTATTTATTTTTTGTCTCATTCTCTCCAAAAAGCATGTACTCCTCTTCAAGCCTCTTGTTCTAATAGAAATCTTAACCTGCCACAATGAATTAAGCAACATTTTACCTTCTCACAAAGTAAAAAAGCATTAATGTGTCTCCTTAGACCACATCCACTTCTGGAAGTTGAATGTTAATAAAGGCTTGAACTTGTTAATCTTACTTCAGCAAAACTTGTGTTCAACCTTCCTAGCTGCATTTACAGCCAAGCTGGTTCAAGGCAGCTGCAAGTGAAGCTCTGTCAAGTCAGGAGACAAATCTGCTGACTGTGGTGCAGGCTGTGCCTCTGGGAGCTCTGAGGGCTGACTGCTAACCCAACCCTGGAGACTGTGCATCAAAGCAATGCAAAGTCCTCTGCGGATCATGAAAGGTGGGAGTCAGGGAAGAGCAGGTCTCAGGTTGCACCACCACCAAGATTAACCTTCTAGATATCTGACAGGGGTGGAACAAATCCTCTTTGCTCTGTGCCTTCTCAGGGAAACATTCATTTCTTGTGCAATGTTTTTCTGCACCTGTGTGTTAGTCTGGAAGACCTTCCACACAGAATAGAGAAGCAACAGCTCTGGAAAGAAGGTGCTGTGTGAGGATTTTGCTTGCATGATGTGGGTGTCCCCAGCAATAAGCTGCAGTGACTCTAAGAGAACAGTGATGCCACCTTGCAAAGGCAAAGGCTGGGAAAACCATGGAATTCTCAGGGAAATCTGCATATGTGGTGGATACTGGTGAAAGTTTGGCTTGTCAACTCCTAAACAAAAACAATATATGCTGCGTTTCACTAGACTGCCCATGCTTAGACCTGATGCATTCCTAGATCTCTGTATGAGAGACTTTTTCAGTCACATTGTATTTTCTTGCCCCAAGGATCGTAAGGTTTAGTCTCCTCTGAGGACTTCTGCAAGGATATAAAGTATAAAGAGGATACATCTCTCCCATGCCCTGGTTTTCTTCAGGAAACCTGGAGCAGCAGGGATGTTTGCACAAGGCACTCAGGGCCACCAGAGCACTGGCCCCATTTGCTCTGGGACCGATTCCTTGGGTGTCCCTGCTTCACCAGTAGCACAGCTGTCATCAGCAGGCTGTGAGGCATCACTGCCTGTGCCCAGACTCACTGCCACCCTCTGTCCAGCCACACAGCACAGCCAAGGCACTGTGCATTCAGCACAGCCCATCTGCATGTCACGTAATCTAAATTTGCCCCCGGCTTTTTAACCATCCTCCCCAGGACTCTCCTTTCTGCACTGCTGACCAGTTTGCCCACAGCTCTTGAAAACACACACATTCTTTATTCTTTGTGAAAATAAACAAGCTTTTGAACTTCGATATATTAATCCTGAATGAAAAAAGAAGATACAGGAGCAAGCCACCTGAAGAAACGTAAGCCACAGCCTGTCACAGAGATCAGTGAGTGTTTAGGTGCCTGTATTCCTCCTTGGATTTGGCCATTTGCCTGACAGCACTCACCATCAGACTTAGATTTTCACCAACTGTTTCCTGCAAGTCACAGTGAAAGCAAACTCCCACAGACTTCCACAGGGTTCTGCCAGCGTAAGGCCATCTTTTTTCAGAGCAATCCTCCAGCAATTATGAGAAGAGAGGCTGGGGATATTCTTCCTTGAATAATTAAATAATTGCCAGTTCTTGGTGGTGTTATTAAACCCCCGTGACTCACATATGACTGTGAAAATGTTAAGGACATGATTTATTTTACTGTCAGAAGAGATGATTTGTATGCTTGGGATTTTCTCTTTGCAGGGTCAGAACAATTCAAACTCTTTATGTTCATCACTTGCCTCTAGCTAGGTTCACTTTTTGCTCTCCACAGGAGAGGAAAGTTTTAAATTAACACATAATACACGGAATTTGAGAAGGAAATCATGCTGCTCGTTCTTTATTTTCAGAATCTTGTAGCTGAACTACAGTGAAGTTTTGACCTTTTATTTAGGATAGTTCTGTAAACAAACGGGTGGGTACATGCATGATCTTTGCAAACAGATGCTTTAATATATTTTGGGCCTCAATCTGACATTTTGGGGTGCTGACTGTCTTGCCAAAAAGTCAATTACCTCAGTCAGCACTCATCTGCAAATACAGAGCCTGAGACCTGGTCCTTAAGGGCTGTCTTCATCTGGTGAGCATGCAATTTATTTTTTTAAACTGACACCAATTTTCCCATATCAAATAATGCATTATATCTCAGAAGACGTACTAGGTCAACAGTTTGGACTGATGAGAGATGAAAATAGTAACATGATCTAACTAAAATAATTCAGGTCTGGAAAAGCTTGGTATGGAGGAGAAAACAACCAACCAAACCCCAGCCATACCTAGAAGTGCTATTATACCTGAGCTCCAACAGCTTAACTCCCTTCCCCAGCCTGTAACAGAAAAAATTGTGATGCTTCTCTGTCCCACTGGCAGAAGAAAAAGGTGATTCTGGCTGATTTGCAGTATTCAACATTTGAACAATATTTGCACCCTTCCCAATTCAAATGCCAGAAAAGTGTGGCAATACCATTAAGCCTTATGAATCAAGAGCCAGTGAGATTTCAAGGAGTATGGGATGAGTGTTTCTTTCTCTTCCTCCTCTAGTTTCATGCCATTTCTCTGTCTTTTTAAAATCAAGCTGCCCTGCCCTTTACTGAGCTGCTGCCCTTCCTGGTGCTCCTCAATCACCCTCTGTGACCACTTGCTGTACCACCTTGTGTGTTAATTTGCCCAGTAGTGGATAACCAAGAAGTGCCGTTTCTGGGCCAGCTCCACTTGGTACCACCAACACCACTTCCCAGCCTGAACAACAACTGGCACTCTGTACACACTCAATGCCAGACATTTCAGAGCAGCTGGAACTCACAGAACTGGCAGAGGTGCTGAAGTCCCCACTGTTGCCTGCACAGATACCTGTGCAACACCAGACAACACTGGTGAAGAGGCCTTGCAAACACCACATTCCTTCACCCCCTTCCCAAAGCCACCCACCTACCAGTGAAGGTCTGTGTCCCCAGTTCTCTCCCCCAGTCACCCTTCATCTGCTCTGTGTGCCCTCAAGGAGACCTCGGCTGCTACTGGTCTCTGTGTTGGGCCAGTGCTTGTGTACCTCCCCACCTTCCACTCCATGAGAATCACCAGGGCAGTCCCCAGACCCAAGCAGGACTCAGGACCTTGCCTCCAACCTCACATTCAGTCTCTTCTGCTCCTTTGGAAGGACTGAGAGATACGTACACATAAAACTATGGCAAGGGTATCAGCTGCAAGACTTTCTGCTGTCGTTTCGTGTGTGAGTATGAGCTTCCAACCTTCCTGCCACAAAACTGAAATTAGTTTGTTGCATGCTGTTAGAGAGTAACTGGGATTGATTCCTGCAATTGCTCCATATCAGAGGTGGGTAAGTGAATGTTTACCAGATACTGGTACTTTGGAGTTTGCTCAATATTATTAGATAGATCGGCATAATAAAGCACTTAGGAACCCTTTGATGTAAAGGCTGCGCATGTATTTCAGATCTAAAATGTCCATGGTAGCAGAACATTTGCTTATATGCACACTTCCAGATTACCATGCAGAGTACATGTTCTTCCTGGAGTTCCCTCAGCTCTGCTAAGTCAGGCATTTTAGAGTTCAGTGTTAGCTGGCTTTGCACTACACATTGCCACAATCTATTTGTCAAGGAAAAAAGCCTATTCCTATTTTTGCCTAAATAAAAGATTAGAATTTGAGAAAAGCAGCATTTCTAACAACACCGTGTACAGTACAAATCTTCAAGGATTTTTAACGTACTTGCTTCAAGGTGATCATAATTGTTCTCAGAGAGGAACTTCCCTATAGACTATTCCATTACACATCACCAGGTATTTTACCTTTGAACCAGGTTGGACCTGCTGTTACTGGAAATAAGTAATTGTACTAACTGGATGGTTAGTTCCCTGAATAGTCACTTTATAACTAGGGAGAGTACTTAGACTGCAGCCTTTCAAATATCTGAATATATTATAACTTAATTACTTGGCAGCATTCAGGGGACAAAATCCCCCTCCCCGAGTGCCACCTTAGGGAGTTCTTATTAGCAATGCTAATATTTGGGCTTCTGGACAAAAGATGATTACAGGTTAAATGATATTGGGATAGCATCCTGTGGTTGATTAAAATCGAAACAAACTGCTAATGCCATAAATAATGCATCTCTTTACAGGCCTAAATCCACTTTTAACACAAGAGAAAAATTTCTGAAAAGTCTCCTCATTTCATGTACTACTGTGTACAAGTAACACATATGGTTTCTGTTGGGCATTTTTCCAAAGAAAAAAGAAAGCAAAAGAGGCAAAAAAAGTGAAATACATCTTCCTTTAAACTCAGGCATTATTATTAAAAGTTTTAGGGCTTTGTTTGGAATTGTAGTGCTAGTCTGGTAAACTTCTATGTAAAGTTATTACTAAATCAACAGAACTGCTGCCATGGAACTGGTTCTTAGTTCAGTGAAACACAATAGGGCTTGTTGCTCTACCATCCCTTCTGCCCAAGCCTGGATATATTCTGCACCATGAAGGCAATATCATGGACTTCTGTCCTTGGGCATAATCTCTATGGTATTTGCCTTCTAAATTAACCACACTATCTGAGGCCCAGCAAATCCTATGGGAAAATGCATTGAGGAGGCAGGATTTGACTTGCAGAGCTTTTAAGAAGGTTTTTGTGGAAGTCTTAATGCAGGTCAATGAACGGTTTTAGGGAACTGCATAATTGTCTAATTTTTTTAAGATGCTTTTCATGTTCTAGAAATTTCATTGATGGAGTCCAGTATGTCTATGCTCCCAAAATAATATGCCAGGGATCAATCTGATATGATGCTACTTTTGGTGCAAGGTGACAGACAAAGGGGAGGCAGTACTGGATAATACATGAGAAAGAAAGACATGGAGTTGCCAAGTCTGCCCTTTCTTTCACAATCCAAATCACATCTTCATCCTCAGCCTGCACTGACACAAACAGGCTGGTTTTAAACTGGCCAACAAAGCTACAGGAAAAGCTACAGAAATCACAACTACCCAAGGCCTCTTTGTCAGCACCAGAGCAAGCATTGGGAGGATGGAATTACGCTACTGTGTACCCTCATCCAAAAGTGGTCCAGGTCCAGCTTTACGGGCCAGCATTTTCTCCTTGGGAATAGCCCCACCTTTGTGTTGTGAAGTCCTCTTTATGTCTCTGTTATCCAGTTTCTTATTCATAAACCTTGTCTGCTGTCACTGCCATGAAGAAAAATGCTTGAAACAGCTAACATACCTTGGATGAGAGAAAACCTGGCACCCAGCTGACCTGAAGTGTGACTGAGCTCAGTCCTTTTGTCCTTACTGCCTTTCAAGTGGTCATTTTATGATATGCTGTCCCACTGTTTTCCCTACAAAAGAGAAAGCAGAGTGACATTTCCTACCCTTCCACTCTCCAAACTGACAGCAGATCATCCCTGTGGTGACTTCTTTTTCCCTTGTAAGCAGACAGGCACTTTACACAAAGTATCTGCTCTGGACAAGTGCCGCAGTGGTTGGGGGAAACATCTGAAACCCTAGATACCATTAGGAGCTTCAGAGGGCACCCATATCTCCTCACAACAAAAATGGGCCAGAAATACAGTAAGAATAGACCTCTCTCTTGGGGTTTTGGCACATCAGCTCCTGTTTGAGGCCAGAGATGTCTGAAAATTTGAGAGAAAACGTTGAAAGACATTTTGGTGCTCATAGGAGAGGAGACATAAAAAGGAGGAGACAAGTGAAAAAAAAAAAAAAAAAGGACGAAAGGGAAAGGGGAAGGAGAAAAAGGAAGGGACCTTGGTGTTTTAAAGAAGGATTTGGGTTTGTGTTTATTTTAAAATTATTTTGGTCATGCCCAAGAACTACTAAGTCTCAGTGATCAGAACAAGCACTTCCCAAGGCCCTAGCTCTCCTCCTCCTCCTCACTGCTCTGCATCACATGCCATCCCCTACAGAAATGAAGAGTACAAAGGTGTTGTACAGACCATGAAATCAGAATGGTAGGGCTTTGTACTCCCTATGTCTTTATGCTGCAGAAAAAGATTACACACAGCACAGGGAAATTAAACATAAGTCTGCTATAGCCTCAACACAGGAGATAGATCCCTGCTGGGGGATGTGATACTGCCATTGGCAGAAAGTGTCAGCACCCAGTGAAACTGGTGGGAGTTTAGGGCATGAAAAATAAAAGAAATGTAGGACTGGCACTGGAATATTCATTTAGAGGCCCTGACAACAGTGGGAATCCCTTCCTGGTTCAGCTGTTCCAGACCAGACTGGAAATGCCAGCCAGAAAACAGAGCAAAGAGATGCTACCATTGCCCATTATTTATTTAGACTTATTGTAATGTAAATACACATGAAACCTGAGAAAGCAAAAGCTCAGAGTGTACCTTGTGCTTTGAGGATGTTTACAAATTGCCAGTCTTTATAAATAGAATAAGCAGGAATCAGGGGAAAAAAAAAAAAAATCTCCTGAAGATATTTCCTGGTTCCTGCTTAAGCATGTGAAGGAAGAAAGAAGACCTACTCAACTTGGACATGGTCCAGATGCACATTATCCCCTCCACATGGGGCTTTGCTTTTGGTAATGCTTTGTATCCATGTTTGCCTTTTGAACTGATGGAACCCTGAACAGCAGCAGCAGACCCAAAGAAAAGGTTGGCTGGTGCAGATGGTGCAAAGCCAGGCTTGGCAGCTCATGGGCTGCAGACAGTATTGAGCAGCTCATGTGAGGGCCCAAGGAGGGAGGATTGAACAAGATGGCATAGTGGCATGGCCCTCAACCAGAGATGATAACACACCCTCTATTTCTCTGCCTTTTTTCAGCTTTTTGATGGAAAAAAACAGCTCTCACCCAAAATCCATTTGGGGCCAGTCTGCAAAGCCAACTGCTCTTTATATAAAAAGCTGCTATTCATTGAACAGCACAGTATTTCTGTGAAGTTCTGTTTGGATATAATTTCCTCATGTTTGTGGTGCTGTAAATCTGGCTGCACACAAGGACAGAAATATCCAAGCAGGTTGTTGCCAGAGTTCTCCCTCCAACATAGCACAGGATTTGCTAGGCCAGGTCACACTAGCAGCTACCAAGTTTAGTTTTAGTATCTTGTCTGAGGCATCAGGCAACGCCTTCTTCTCAAGAGACAAATTCAGAATTCCATGAATGATTCAGTGCTGGCTATGAGGGAGATAATTCCTTTCTCCCTAAATAAATCAAATACTCAGCATCCCAGACCTACTGCCATCAAATTCCAGTTTTACTTCTGCTCTGTGCTTCACACACACTTCCCCACTCACATGATGGCTTGCCTTTCCAAATATTGGGTGAACTCTGTCTCATGGGAGCCCACACTCTAAAAGGGTCCACGAAATCCCTTGTCCTTGTCATGCCACACACCACAGGGCACAGCCCATACCAACCCACAGCCAGAAGCCAGGCATGTTCAGCTGCCCTGGGGAGAAAGCAAGTGAGGGAATAGATACTCCTATTGTCTTGCTTATGGTTCAAACAGGATTTAAAATGTTGCAGAACCTTCCAAACAAGTGAATGCAGTTGTTTATGAAGGTGGTGTGGAGCAGGTCAGTTGGACTTGTGAATAGCACAAAGCCTTGCAGGAAACAGAAATGCTTTGATGGCTTCAATGATGGTATAAGGGACTATGTAAACCTACTCACACTGATTTTCCAGACAATCACAAGCCCTTAAATGTTTACTGAAACCAGTGCCAGCTGTCCAAGCCCTGTCCTACTGGAATCATGGCCTTCAGCCACTGAACTTCAGTTTCTCGTTCATAAAGACAAGTGGCAGTGCCTGTGCTGCTCATTCCTGGCCCTGGTAAAGGGCAAATACTAAGGGGCTGGAGAACGAAAAGGCAGGTCCTGAGACTTGTCCCACCTTTCCTGGGGCTGCTGTGACACACCTGCCAGCTGGTGCAGCTGCCTCTGACTGCCCTCTAGTGCAGGGATCAAACTTGCTGAATAATTTAAAAGATGGGGATAGGTATGAATGGAACAGACACCTGTGGCTTGATGGCGAGCCAGCTCTTTCTTAAGTATCAGAGGTCTATGGCTGGCAAAGAGATTCCCAAGTTGTATTCCAGGTGGCACATTGGCCATGAATATGAGGCCACCAATGTGCTCTAACAGTGCAGAACAGACAGCTGTGTCTGTTTTTGTGAACAGAAATTCTCATACAAATCACAGGTAAATCAGTAAATTATCACCAAATCAGAAGCATCACATCATCATTTCATATTTTAGAAGTGTCAGAAATGGCTTTTGGGGCTAATGTATCTAAGAGGATACTTGACTAGTTCAGTCTTTGTCTCACATGTTGGTGATTGACTACTAAACCGATTCATGAGTCTTCTCACCTTACAGGAGGATTTAGAACTTTTCCATAAAAGAAGACGATATAGTTTCAAACTACTGAAATCTATGAAAGCTGAAGAAAAATATCCTTCTCTGCAACAGTGGAATCAGTCACTCCAGGTAATTTTAAATAATCTTGTTTTTTCTCTCATTGCTTCAGGCTTTAGAGACATTGTTAAGACAGAAAACAGAGCAATCTCATCATTAGATTCAGCAACCACCTGCAATTAGATACAGCAAGATAAAATTACATTACTGGAGAGAAAAGATCTACTTGCTGTGGTTCCACATAGACATCTGAACTATTTATCTTCTTCTGTACACCTGGTGTATTCTATCTACACTTCTTATCATGAGACAAATGAATCTGAATGAGCTGGGTCAGGATGACCACATTCTTGGAATCCACTTGATAGCTTCCTGTTGAAAAGAGGTATTATAAGGAGATGAAGCTAATAATGTGAACTATTCAGAAGAATGGTGATGGACTATAAAGCTTTTTAGCTTTTAAAAATTTTAGTTCCAGATTAGATCACTCAAGATCATCCAGAATGTGGTATTTTTCCTGTGAGACCATATCTGGGCAAAATATGAGAAATTATATAAATTTGTCCTGCAATCCATAATAGATAGGAGTTATTTCAAAAGCATGGTGCTAATGAGGCACCATTAGACAGTCTATGGTAGTAAAAGTGCTTTGTCTCTGTGGCTGCAGTTAACTCACCTGAGATGTGTTAATAGATCCTGTGTGCCTCCAGCTCCCCAATACTCACTAATATACACACATACTTGCACAGCCTGCTGCCCATCCCCAGACTTGGCTATAACCCTGTGAAGCTTCTCATTCTTCCCAGATGATCTAGCCTAAACAAGCTAATTACCTGTAAACATTGCCATCTCATACCCACCCCTCTTCCCAGCTCTTCTAATATATACAAGTGGCATCTACCATGCTCTTACATAACTAAAGAATCAGCCCAAAGTACTGTGGCCAAAACTAATTTTAATTTCAACAATTTAATTAGATGATATACAGTGTAAATGAACATCCTTCTCTGGTTCCTGGTGGAGAGTTATCCATATAAAACCACATCATACAAGGTGTAGGTATAAATTCAAGGACAGACACCATGACACAGAGTCTAATTATGGCCAGAGCTTGAATACATTGTTAGAAATTGCTATCACTGCTGCACCTATTCTGTGACTACTTAGAAGATTTTACCTTCAAGGGCACTTTCTGACTTACAATAAATGCACCTGAGCAGCTCCTTCTGGTCACATGAATAACTACTTCTTTTGAGAGTAGTTGTACCAGCCCTGCTGGTGTATCTTTTGTGAGGTCTCCACTAACTACAGTCAAATGATCAGGCTTCAGCAGCAGACCCAGGAAGAGAATCCCAGATTTATAAATGCTTTTGGCACTACACAGCCAGATTTTCAAGTTAACAGCAGGAACATCTGCACACAGATAGTGCAACTTCCCAGTAATAATGATGTACTGACTACTTGGTGTGAATTCCCACTGGCTGAAAACATAAACACAGGGTGGAGGTGAATGTTTACCACTGGGCTAGCAAACTGATATTGACTGAGAGCAGAAAAATAAGAGGATTTCTTCAAGCAGTTGTTTCTTAAAATTAATCTCATGACAAACACACAGGTCTGGTTAAGTCTTCATAAAATTGGATGAAAGGATTGTCAAATTTCAGCCTTGGCTGGCTTTATTCCTCAGTAGCCTTGGGAAGAGTGTCAGTGTGCAAAATGATACTTACAGGCATATTTGCTCTTCCTCTCTCTCTTCCAAAGGTATTCTTAGCAAGCACCTGCTGCCATTGCTCCTGCCATTGAGAAACAAGGCTCATTTCAGACTGGGCTTTCCCTTATAAATGCAGTTATACAACAGCATAAATTCAGAAGCTGTGTAACAAGTCATTGTGTTTGACAACAGCTGGAAGAGAAGGAACATCTAAAAGGACAAACCACCAAACATTCTGTGTCCCTTAATGTAACAGGTAAATACACTGTAAATGGAGTTAGTGGAGTTGGAACAGATCAGCTGGTATGCCTGAGAGCACAGCCTGAGTGCACCACAGATCACAGCTGAACAAGTTTCTCTTAAGCCCTCCTTCAACATTTTATTTCCCTGCTTTCCTACAGGGAGACTGACTAAGAAATATGCATATATTTCATGCCAAAATATGTCTCTATCTAGCTTCAAATCAGAGGCATGGGAAAAACTCACATTGGCTTCAGCAGAGTTTGCTCAAGCCCTTCATCTCTCCTAACCTACTGCTGATAGCTATTTGTGTCCCTAAACGACCCAGATGTCCCAGATGATAGCACATGAACAGTGTTATCATACTAATCATAGCATGGAGCAATAACTTGACTGTTCCTAAACTATTTGGAGCTAGTAACTAGGAATGCAGAGATAAGCACAGGACACGGTACCTTCACAAGGGTGTCAGGGAGCTCCATGGACTATTGGGTACTGACCTCTCTCCTCTAGGCCCCATTGAAAATTCCACAGCCTGTGAATCCCAGTCTGATCCCCTCTGCTCTCAGAACAAGATATTGCTCTTCTGAAGACAGTGCAGAGCTACTACTGCACAAGCACAGGAATAAGTTAATATTTCTATTTTCTCACTTACATGTTCTTATGCAGCAGTAAATGAAAGCTTGACGGGACGTAGCTTTAGTGAAAAG
The DNA here is from genome assembly GCF_030490865.1 of Poecile atricapillus. Classification (NCBI taxonomy): domain Eukaryota; kingdom Metazoa; phylum Chordata; class Aves; order Passeriformes; family Paridae; genus Poecile; species Poecile atricapillus. Next base: position 94,755,369 of record NC_081249.1, read on the forward strand.
GAAGCAAGATGGCTGAAACTTATTTTAAGGTCAGAGCATGCACACAGGCCAGTACTCCTGGTAGCACATGGTAGCTTCTTCCCAAGCTGCCCTGCAGTAGCCTCTGGATGTGTCTGGGTACAAGCAAGGAAATGGTCTTCTATCATTACAATTTCAGAACAATAGAACTAACAAGGCACAACTGCTGTTCAATTACAATTTTATAGCATTATGCAAGATAAAAGCTCTTTCCCACCCACCCACTTCCCTAATACAATATTTAAGATTGAGGTTTTGTGAATCAGATACCCTTAAATTCCATTTTCAAAGCAATATTAACCCTGCCCAACAAGGCTAGTCAAACAGCAGAATGTGACAGACTACAGTTTTAGCAAATAATTTGACAGAGTAGTTTCGTCTTGCCTTTCACTTTAGGAATATACACACACAGGCCAATGGGAGCACAAAAGCAGAACTGAAAGAAGAATTCTCTAATATAGCTGTTTGAAAAACTTGATTTATATCACTGACTACCTCACAGTTATTCTTTACAAGCCCAGTTCCAGTTCTTTCTATCAAATATATCTGCCTTTAGGCATTTAGTACATAATTGCTTCCCCATAACAGTAGGCAGTTCTAGCAGTCTAGCAGCTCTTATTCCTCTGTGTTTTAATCACTTAGCCATCACTGGGATCTTTAATATAGAACAATGTGGTCTTAAAGATGTCTCAGTCACTCTGTAGTTACAGTGCAAGTGTGTTGTGAGGTGGAACAACATAGTCAGGAACCCTCCCCACTCCTCTGCTGGGCTAGGAAATCTGCTACCAAAATCCGTGCTAGTTATTGCCCTGAAACTGTCCTGGAGTTCCATCTCCACCAATACCTTGTAACTAAAAATGGAGCTCTCTCCTCACCCCGAAGAGGTCGCTAATTAAAATCGGTATTTTTAGACTATAGGTATACTCAGATACACTGCAATTGAGACTATAAATATTTTGGGGTTTTATTTTCTTATAAAATTGGTCTCTAATAAAAGGACAGAAATTTCACCTTCACTGTAATGACAGCCCAACTTATAAAAATATATACACTGGATATAGAACAGAGGAGAGAATAAATCAAAAGGCATTCAATGACTTCAGTAGTTAGCCTTTCAACTACATTAGTGGGTGATGGCAGAAACAACAAGCAACTGCAAAGCAGCAAATGAGCAGCTGAATTTACTGCATCAGCTCCAACTACATTTTAAACATAATTTTATTTTCCCACTTTTTGCCTTCCCCTTTTATTTGCCCTCCAAGCAAAGAAAACATTTGCTGCAATTTCAGCCAAGGCTAGAGAGAGGCTTCAGGGAAGATGAGATGAGAATATTTGCAATTTCATCAATTTCGTAATAGCTCAAGTGAGACATTCCACTGCTCTGGGTTTTCTCCAGCAGACTGGGTAGACAGAGACATGAGGGGAAATTTCCTGTTCCCTCATGGATCTGCACAGCACTTTCTCACCACCTCTTCAACGTGCCCTGATGCTGTATCTGGTGTGCAAAGTATGGAAGGCACACCTGAGTTATCTTCTGGCTTGGAAAGGAACCTGAAAGGATTACAGAAGGCTACAAAAAATGCTAAAATGCTGGAAATCAATGGAAGAGGAAAATCATACTCCTTCACCATTTCTAAGACCCACAGCTTAATATGGCAAATGGGGAAATGTTTTCTTTGATATGCTGTTCAATACATTGCTTGCATTACTGGCTGGCACAGCTGTATGATATCCAGATATTTTCTTGGTGCTGATGCATGCACTTCTTACAGAAAAAGGCTACAGCTGTTAAAAGTGTTTCATAGATGCATAATGAAGAGACTTAGATGACTTGACAGCTAAGAACTGAATACAGGTCTTTGAAATCTTGACTAATGCTTAGATTATTATATCCCCTGCCCTTTTCCATCCATAGGGTCCAGTTATCAAGTATCTACTCTGACACAGAGTAGCCCAACAAATGAAGTAGGATTCTGATCTTTCTACTTCTGCTTTTTTTACAGTCCCAAACTCATCAAATATCAAAAGAAACTTGAGTAAGAAGGGTTCACTGGGTGGACAATTTTAATGTAAAATATTTGACACTGGAAGTAATTTTATACAATGCACCTTGTTTGTAAGCACTGCATTCAGTGAGGTTTTGTGTGCCTTCCAGGAAGGCTCACCTGCTCTCTAAAGACAGAAGATGCAGTAAAGAGAACTAAAGAAGAAAATAATTTGAAATTCACAATAATCAATGAAGACGCCCTTGATATCCATTCTAAGCTGCAGGAAGTGCATTTTGCTTCTCTGTACTTTTGCAGACAAGATAGGTGCTTTTATAGGGATGAATGCATAAATATTTCAGATGATAAGCAGCTTACATTGTGGACTTCAACTTTCCTAGTGCAAGCAAGAAAGCTGCTTTCAACTTTTAGCTTTTGTCTGTCATTCAGAAACATGTAAGCCCTGGACAGGAACAGGTCTGATCTCATTACAGGGAAGAAACTGAGGCAGGGCTGCTACAGTCAAACACAGCAATTTGCTGTGGGAGAGTTAAGCTATATTCCTTTTCCTACATGTGGGTTACTGAACTACACAGGTCTTTGTTATTTTATATAAAACTAAAATAATGTACAGTTATCCACACTCAGACTAATACAGAACATTGTCTTAAATTACCTGGGCTAGAAAAGAGATTTGGATAAATTTAGTAGCTTACTGTAAACTGGTTACAAATAGGTTTAACTGAGACAAAGTTCAGTGACTGTTTAGTGAGTTCATGTCATTGTAGGTCTTACAAAAGGTGAACAGGCATCCAGGTGAAGCAACACTGAAACTCTTTGTTCACCAGACAGGAAAACTGGCAGTCAGGCAGTTGAAGCTTCCCTTTCAGAATACCAGCACCTGCATCAGCTGAATTATCTATTTGGACACCTCTACCCTATCTACTCACCTGTTCTTTTCCCTGTCCTCTGCTGGGTCCTTGGCAGACACTATTTTGGGACACTATTATTTTGCCAGGACAGCCATCTCTGTGCCATCTATTTGTAGCAGATATCCTCCCCTGCACTCCTAGATGAGGGTGCAGGTGCTGCTGAGGAAGTCCCCTCCTTTCACTGCTGCCTAAAAAAATGTTTTCTGAATTCTATTTGGAATTAGGCAAATGAAATTAATTCAGGCTAATCTAGGAATATGCTGGTACTCATCCCCCACTATCAATTTACACACCACTGGAGTGGAGCTCAAGCCCAAGCCCAGATATGTATGTAGAGAAAGGTACTATACACGTCTATATAGTCAGCCCATCTAGCCCAATAAAAGTTGTTTTGGTTCAGAAGATCTGAGAAAATCCAGAATCATTCATGTTTGCTTGGGAAGCCAGCAAAAATGAGCAAAAATTGAGCAAAAATTAAGCAAAAATGCTAAGTATATCTAAGTAACTTTTAACCTAAAATCCACTCCCATGTGAATTACCAAAGCCATGATACATATTGTTGCCAATAAGGAATTTCACAGCCATGTCTGCTGAGGAGCTAGAGAAAAAAAAAGCAAATGATCCCTCCTTCAGGCCAGTTTCCTCCAGTCCTTTAGAGCTAGCAGGTGTGGCAGAAGCCAGCAGAAAGGACATAACCAGCTTATTGCAGTCTCAATGCAGCCTTTTGGAGCTAGTTGGTATGATAAACATTTTCTGTCTAAGTAGTTCCAAGTAATTTTTTTCTTCTACAGGCATAACTATTTCAGTTGGAAGTGTGTTCTCTCTCTTTTTTTTACCCCCCACATACTGAAAGGGTTGTATTGGCATCATACACCTTTATACAAATATAATCTTCATTCACAGTAGAGATCACAGAGCTTTAACTCCAGGATATTTAAAGCCTCTGCAATTTCTCTGTGTAGACAAACCACATAATTTCCAACACTTGGAGATTCATCCATCAGAGTTCTTGCGATTTGGCTTGTCACAGTGTTGGAGAGCTTCCCAAAACTCGCTGTCATGAAATATTGTCACAATATGCAGGATCCTTTCCTACAGCCCCACTTCAGAAAAGCAGGCAAAAGTTACACCCAGGAGCCACTGGCCTTCAAAACCTACAGCCCTTTTTCTTCTCTTCCACATAGCTGACCTTGAGCTGTTCTTGCTCCAGCTATTCTCTGCCTCTCTTCTTTCACTGAGGAGTTTGCTCTGCTCGGTCTGACATTCCTGGGTCATAATTCACATCTTAACACCCATCTCTGCATGTCTCATGTGCAAGTTAAATGGCAGAAACAAAAAAGCTCCACACAAAAAAACCCCAAAACTCTACCCTTCCACGACCCTCTTACAGGCTTGTGTCTTCTCTGTCATGAGAAGCCAGAATGCATTGTATCAGGCTTCAAAGATCAGACTGCTTGTGGAAGACACTAAAATATCCTCTCAGCAGGGAGAGAATGACCCTAATTTGCAGTGCTATCCATTATTTTGGAACAGGCAGCAAGTCCAGTCCCAACAGCTCAAAAACTGCTCCCACAGGCTCTGATCCTTTAACCCTGACATTTCTCCTGCCTCCATCTACTGAGGAATCCTTTCCACAGCCTAAAGGAGGAGCTTGGCTGGGACAAATGTTGAAAGCAGGTGGGCAGTCAATGACTTGGGATTAGCTCAGAAGCATCTGCTCCTGGCAGCTCTTCAGAACCACAGGGATGATGCATGAACCACAGCCACCTCACCCCACAGCAGCCAGAGGGGCAACACTTGGTGCCATGCGCCTTCACTTTCCAGCCAGGACTTATCTTATGAACCTTCCCTACTTAATTGCTACAGGATCACAGCAAGGATGACAAGGATGGTGTGAGCTGAACAATTCCAGAGAGGAAAACACCTCTGTGCCCCACCTCAGATGATTACAGAAAAAATCTAGAAATATAAAAAACACATATTTTCTTGATTCCTGTCATAAAACTAACACTTCCATTGTTCCTCTTTTTTTTGTGTGTGTGTGAAACTAATCACTCTTATCGGCTTCTCGTTGAAATGCTCAACCTCCTTATCTGTTTTTGCCAGACCTGGACCCAAAAAAATCCAAACAAATTCAGCATGATGTAGACTGTGTCATAGAGCTCATCCTATTCAAAAGTTTCTGGCTAAAGAAAGAGGAATCCCCAGAAGAGCAGAAGTAAAATATGATGTGTCCCAAAAGAAGCGCGAGCACAGAGGTGCACTGGGACCTCAAGGGCTTCAGAGTCAGAAAATCACAGGTGCTACCTGCTATAATGAAAGAACACCTGCTGAAAACAGAGCCATGAGAGTTTGGTGCCAGAGTTTATTGAGTGTCACAACAGCCTCCAGAAATGCTCTGCAAAGATGTTTTGCAGGGTGCTGTATCAGGCTCTGAGGACAGCCCTGACTGACCCTCCAGTGGGCACTATGCCTTCAGCCAACAAGACACATTCGGAGAAAGCACCATCTTTGGGGACATAATAAAGGCACTGCTTTCAAAACTAGACACCTAACAGCTGTAGGACTAATTGCAGGCATAGCACAAACTGCTCAGGAGTCTAATTTTATATGTAAATGGCAATTAGGCTCTTAGATCATTTGGGTTAGAAAATTTCACAGTAGACCATCTGGAATGTGCAGGAGCAGTAGTCCTGGCCACACACCACAGACATTTTTGTCCTCCTGTGGAAACTCAGCTGTCTGGGAGCAGGATGTCTCTTGCTGCTCTATAAGGAGCAGCTGTCCATGACCTCACATTTCAGTGATGACCTCATGCTGGGTCTGTGCCAGTAATTTCTAGGGGACTATTCCCATTTTACCACATTGTAGAGAGAAGAATCTGTCTCAATGAGATGAATGTGTGAGAATGTGCACCCATGGGAAGATGTCACCATGTCCTGCCCCTTTCATCTCCTACACCTGAGAGATGAGTCCTAAAGATGAATACCTGCCAAACACCTGCTCTACTTCACATCATGTACTGTAATAAAAATACTGGTGTTTTATTTATGTTGCCAAATTAACAGAAATTATCGTAAAAAAGCTATCTTGGCAATGTCTAATAACAAGCTTTTTGGAGGCCTATATTTTTTTGCCATTGCTGCAACTCTTCAAAAATGCAATGCTTTGTTTTGACTTGACTAAGGGCTGGGGTGGGTAGGTGGGTGGTCTGGAATCCATATGGGCCACTTTAAGTACCTTAGTCACACCAGAAGCTTTGAGTTACCACAGCATCCTCTCTGTTTTTCCTGTTAGCAATGATAGAACATCAAATTGAAAATAAAAAATAAAAATTTCCCATTTAATCTGTTACAAACCACTTTAATAGCACTTCTCTTTCTAGAGATACTCAGCTTATGAGTTGTTTGCTGCCTGGTAACTGCTTTCTCTGACTAAGTTTTAAGAAATAAATAGCTCAGCATGTTTCTTTTAGTTATTCTCTCACTGACTCAAAATAATACTTTACTTATTTATTCCACTTTTCTGTGCTCCTGCTTGTTCATTCTTTTTGAGCTCCACTTGTCAGTATTTGGACAGGAGACGACAAAGAGAACCCTGCTCAGGTGTTGATCCAACGTTCTCACGTGGTATCTTGCAGCCCTACACCTCTGAAGATGTTTTCTGATGCTCTGTAAAGGCAACGACAGAGCAGCTCTTTAAAAACGCCTTTTATCGAGTGTCACTATTGAAAATGGTGTACCTAAATAAAAAATCCTGGTACTTCCTCCCACCATGAATGTCCTAGCAGCATCTGCTTGACAGTTTTCTATTTCCTGAAGCAATTTGGTCTGTCATGGTGTCACACGGTATCCAACAGCTGCTGTCAACCAAGAAGTAGCTTCAGAAACACAGTGGGTGAAGTTTCTTCTGGGCAGCCCTGGGATCTCCACATTCTTGGAGTCCTTGAGAGGGTTTCCTGTTCTACAGGATGCTTCACTTCCTTTTGATTACTGCAGCCAAACTTTTGCCAGGCAGGTAGGATTTTAAGACTTCAGAATTGCACAAACACCATTTGGGAATGTTTGAGAACAAAATATGATTTACTTGGGTACAGTACAGCCACATTATTCATGCAAATCCACTGCCAAGGGAGTCTTGTCATAATATACCATCTATTTAGGAAAAAGAAATAAGGAAAAAAGTCCGCCCTTCTCATAACTGATGGGACATCATAAATCCTGGGTTCCAAGAGCTTTGGCCCTACACTGTAGATCTGCTGATCTCATTATGCCTTCTATTTCTTTACTGAGACTTCTGTATTCCTGCCAGGTGTTGTTTCTGTATCCTTCTCTCTGGGCTTGGATAACTGTACTCCTCCCTCTTTTTTCAGGTCACCCCTGTGCTCTCTGTGCTACCAGCTCTCAAGCGCACCAAGGTGAGCTAGAAAAACACCAGAAATGCCAGAAAATGGGCCCAGATAAGCACCAGCATGGAAATAGTGTGGATGGCTGTGGATGGATGTAACTTGAGTTAAGCACACTCCAAAATGTACTCATATCCCCTTTAGGCCACAAATCAGCTTTGTTTCACTGGTAGAGCCTCTTTAATACCATTTGGTTTTCTGCTGGTGTTTCTAAAGTTGCAGACAATATGAAATGTAAGAGATGCTCTTATTATTTTGCTGCAGCCTGGGAGGTGTGGAAAGAAGCTGCCAATGTGACCACTTGGTCCTGATTACAACTTATGTGGATGCTGTCGTGATGGAGACTGACTGTGGTGCCAGATAGCCTGGGGAATAGCATCCAATGGGCTTTTTAGATAAATGCTTTTAATTTCAATAATTTTTCATTTCTTTCTTGATAGTGAGTCTAGTCCTCTAGCTGAGCAACAACATCTATTGTTGCTGCCCAGTGTATTTGATTTCTGGCTTTGCAGACTGCACAGGAGCCAGGATCTGGGTTCTGGATAGATGTGGAGTATTTGACACGGTGCTTGACCATCTACAGGTATTTCTGCATGAGCAGGGAAACAAGAGAAACCCCACCTTGACTATATTGTGAAACAGGAGGGGGTCACAGGGAAAACACACACACACACAGAGGACATACTATTTTTGCACCTCTGCTATTCTGGACAGTCTCTCCTATTGATTACATCACCAGACACTTCATGTTGCAAGGAAGGAGAAAGCAACAGGTTTCATCAACCTTGTGTTTGGAGGCTGATCCTTTTCTATCCAGCACCAGATGGAAGTGGAAGGGGAACATTTGGGAACCTACACAAAGGATCAATAATGACACAGCAGTCAGCTTGCTCTTGCATCAAGGGCAGTTGAGCTTTCCTCACTGTGTTAGCAAAACTAAGAAAGGATCTGTTGGGCCAAGTGTCCTGGCACATCCACGTCCCAGCTCCATGCCTCCACTGCCAGCAGCACTTTGGTCTTGCCCCAGAGCTCATGGCTGAGCAGTGCAGCATCAGCAGGAGAATGGGCTGCTGGCAGGTTGCAGGCAGGTGGGGACACACTGCTGGCTGCTCCTGGGGACTCTGAGGGGACACCTTGAGACTCCCTGGGTTTGCAGACTGGATTTGTCAGGCACGGCAGACAGAGCCAGGACCCAGTGCATGGTTGTTGTTCTGCAATTGTATTTCCACAATGTGTGGTGTGGCCTGTAATAGCCAGGGGGGTGCTTTCAAAGTGAAAGCTCTTAAATGTTATTAATGAATTATGGTAAAAGCAACAGTAAATAGAGGTTGCTAATTTAGTCAGGAAGTGTTTTAAGGTCTGATTGGTTTTGATGCTGAGGTCAAAGATTGATTGGGGTTGCTTGTCTGGAAGGCCAAGTAAAACACCTGGATGAGTGCAGCAATGTCATGGTCCTTCACCAGGGGACTCTGTAGGAGCCAGAGGCAAAGGTGACCCCTGGGCAGCACAATTTCTGACATGTTGTCATAGCATACCACAACATTTTGAGGGTTTTAGAAGTGGGGGGGTATGCTAATAGAAGTGCCAGAGCACATGTGCAATACCAGTGTGACCCATTCATACAAGGAAATAGTTTTTATCTATGGAGATTGCCTAATTCTAAGAAGCCCTCATCTTTGCTTCCATTAGTGAGGTACTTTTGTGAAGTTTTTTGCTTGTTTTGGCCACTCTATTTTAAAAGAAACAGCTTTTTGGAAAGAAATACGCAGAAAGAAAGTAACCTGACAGTTTGTATCACACATTTGCCTAAGTTATCTTAAAATGCTGCAGAAAATTTATTACACAAATACACTGGCTACCATCGCATTTTCCCTTTTCAGAATCTCTGAAAAACACAATCTGTTTAAAAATCACAAATTAGGCAACTAGTAATGATAGCATTCACTTCAAACTATTCTTTCAAAATTATTCCATTTTTTTTCTGGCTTTTAAACTTCTAACTTCCATGTTTTAAAGCTATTCTCAGCAATCATCAGGGAAAGTTACACTAACTAAATAAAATAAAGCTGAACTTTAGTTTAGCCCATAACTCTGACTACTGAGAAACTTCCAATAAAATAAGGAAATCTGGTGGTAATTGCTCTTGAGGAACCACACACACACACACACAATATTCTGAGTAGAAAGAATCAGTGAGTGGCTGGCTTGGGTGAAAGATTGAAGCAAAGACTGAAGCTTCGTACTAGATCTAAGCCAGCACCAAGTTTCAAAATGGCTTAAAAAAACAACAGGAAGAGCCTGTGAAGCTATTTCCTGATGCAAGAAGGCCTTGTCCTTCCAGGCTTAGAATATCTCTGTAAAGCCATCTCATCCCCCAAATCTGCCTTTGCTGGCAGCAAGATATACCTGAAATCACATAGCTTTGTAGGCATTATTCAAATCAGAGAAAGGAGTTTAAGGAATTCGGGGCACTGAAAAAACGTCACTCTTTATAAGTGTTTGGGAAAACAGTTCGGTTTTAGTTTGCTCCGGCGTTTGGGGATCCTGAAGGAGAACTGAGCCTTAGTAACATTTTTTTTCCCAATTCAGATCAAAAGGTAAGAGGAATGTGTAAGATAATCCTCTCCAACACCTAGCAGGTGGGCCGCAGATACATCTTTCAAGGTGTGCTTCAAGGTACACCTGGCTCAACAATTTCATCTCCTCAGGCCACTAAAAATCTCTCTTTTCAACTCCTCTCAGGTTTTTGTCTTTTCCTAACTTCATTCCTTCACCCTACTCTCTCAAATCTTCTCATCCCTACTCCTTTTTTCCATTCATTTTCTTTACAAGTTCTTTCTCTGTTGTCCTCCCTCCAGTTTTGCCCTCACAGTTCACCTTGTTCCATCCCACAGGCCTTATTCTGCTCAGGGAATAGAAGAATTCACCCAGGTTTAGATCCTGAAGCAGGATCTTATTGGGTCATGCCTTTAAACTGCTTTTTTTCTGGTTCCCCTTCATACAGGACCTTACTCTCCTGTTGATTTCTAGTGACATCAAACCTTCCTCAATAGCTGATTTAGGATATGGCCCAGCCTACCACTAAGTGAACTCTACTGAAGAAACACCTCTTTTTCATGGACACATATTCTCCCTTCATGTCCCACCTGATTTCTGAGTGCTGTCTGTCTTGCAGAAGCGGCTTCCTTTTTTTAGACAACCCCCTATACAATTATAGGAATTTTATATGTAATTTCCAAAACAGACATTACCTTGCTGCCATCAGCTCCTTTTCAAATACTGTTGGGCATTTGGCACTTCTGTGGCCTTCCAAATGATGGCACATAAGCCTTCTGTTGTGAGGGTTATACAGCTTGATTTAGCTTTTCTCCTCAGGCCTGTGTCAGCAGAACTGAGAGCACACCTCTACATCCTGGATGAGGTACACAAAGTAGGTTAACTCTTTGCCTTCACTTACAATGCAGCATCTGATAGTGAATGCTTAGCACCTGGTGTTCATCCATTTGTGGGAGTTATTTATAGCTCAGAGCAGGGAGTGCACACTCAAGAGACTGTGCCAGCCTTTGCTGAGTCAAAATGCACCAGCAGAACAGGACCAGCAAGAAGCTGTCAGAATCAGTGCAGTGCCTATGCCTGCTCCACTCCACAGGCTCTGCTCCTGTTCCTGCTTAGGGGTACCATAATAGCACCTAAAGGCTCACCAAGAGTTAAGGGCTAGCTCTGCTGGATGACACACAAACATATTATTGAGGGAAGTCCATGGCACAAAAAGTTGAACACTGACACAGTTAGACAAAGGAGCAAGAAACCATTATCTCCCCCAGCTCAAAACCAGGAACTGAAACAGTAGCTGTGACTTATCAAGGTCACTCAAGAATTGAGCAACAGCGATTGGAACAGAAATTTTTATTTCTCTGAGTTACAGCTCAGTGTCTCAGTCACAAGACCATCCTTCACCTCTCACTCTTTTCCCAAGGGAAGAACATGCCATTCCTATTTGCTTACCTAGCAGCAGTCCTAGCTGCAGGCAATAGGGTCCCTCTAAGCAGGCAGGATCCCAGCAAGGGTGGAGCCTGAAGCAATAGGGACACATGAGCACTTGCCTCCCTTCTGGGGGCATATGACACAGCTGGTGTGCATTAGAAAGGCTGTCTGATTCTTACAGCACCCTCAGATTTCATGCCCCATAAAGCTGATGGAGACAAGGAGAACTTGCAGCCCGATCCCCCTCAGATTAGGTTTCTGAGCATTTCCTTTATGGCATGTGGAGAGAATCTGAAGGAGAGTTCAACAGCACAGATATTTTCCTGGCAAGGGAAGAGCTTTGAAGCTCTCAAGTGGTCCCAGAATAAACTTCATGACTTGGGAATGAACACTATGTGCTGACAACATCATCAGTTCAAGGCTTTAAAGGCCAGCTTTTCAAGACAGCTTTTCTTGGTGCCCACTGCAGGGCTGTGATCCAGACAGATTTTTCTGGAAAGGGTTAAATGGGGCATCTCTGTGGGATGCTTCCGTGGGTGTGCATGCTCATCTCCATGCACATCAAAGGATGGGAAGCACTCACCTGTGAGAAGCAGAGGTGAGCTGGAGCTTTCTGGTAAACCCAGTGCTGCTAGTTCCCCTCACAAATCTGAAGTCTCACTGCAGGGGGAATTGAGAGGAAAGGGAATCATTGGGACACAATCTGGGAGAGGAATTGCAACAAACACAGAGACATGGTTTAGGCTGATGTAGCATATCCAGACAGAATAGGAAAGGCCCTACAAATACCAAAAATAACTGCATCATGAAAAAGCAGTAACTTATATTAAGTGATTCCTTGCAGGAGATGGACAGGGATCTAAATGGGAAGAAGATACTGGTCAGATGGATGTTATGAGATGCCCGCTGGCTAAGAAACAGTGTGGAGGATTAAAAAAGGTTGTCTAATGAAAGTAGATGCTGGAGCAAAATTCTGGCTCTGTTGAAATCCCAGACAGAAAAAGACTTCAGGGGAGTCTAGGTATGGCTGGGGAGATTTGCTGTGCTCACAAGCCTGCAGGCACTGTTTTTGCTCACAGTCACACCATGCTGCATGTGTGGTACTGCCATGTACTTGAACGCCAGCTAGGCCAGTTTATGAGGAAAAGTGCTGTTTAGAAAGTACAAACTTCTAGTTATATCACACATTCTATCTTCAAAACCTTTCAAACTTTGGAGCAGTTCTTGGCTTCAGGCAGGAAAGCTGGACAAGCAAAGACTTCCCTGTCCCTCCACGTGGTCCTGTGAATGGTTTCTGGAAAATCTTGAAACAAAGTTGTTTTTCTGCATGAAACTTGGACCATTCAACACTGAGTTTCATGATCTACCCTTCCACTGCAGTGGCAGTTTCACTTCTTATTCCTACCAGGTCCCAGACAAGCAATAGCTTGGGAACTAAGGCTTAGGGCAGAGTGGATGGAAAGCTGCCTGGTGGGAAAGGACCCAGGGCTGTTGATTGAGAGGGGCTGAACACGAATCAGTGACCAGGAAACCAACAGCATCCTGGCCTGTATCAATAATGCTGTGGCCAGCAGGACCAAGGCAGGAATTGTCCCCCTGAAGCAGTGCACCCTCCTGGTAAGGCTGCAGCTCGAATCCTGTGTTCAGTTTTGGGCTCCTCACTGCAAGAAAGACATTGAAGTGCTGGAGTGTGTCCAGAGAAGAGCAGTGGAACTGGTGAAGGGTCTGGAGCACAAGTCCTGTGAGGAGCAGCTCAGGGAGCTGGGTTGTCTAGCCTGGAGAAAAGGAGGTTCAGGGGGGACCTTATCACTCTCTACAACTCCCTGAAGGGAGTCTGTAGCCAGGTGGGGGTCAAACTCTTCTCTCTAGTAACCAGCAATAAGACAAGAAGAAATGGCCTCAAGTTGCACCAGGGGAGTTTTAGATTGGATATTAGGAAAAATCTCTTCACCTAAAGAGTTGTCAAGTATTGGAATGGGCTTGCCAGGGAAGTGTTTGAGTCTCCACCCCTGGAGGTATTTAAAATACATGTAGATGTGCTCAGGGACATGGTTTAGTGTTGTACTTGGCAATGTAAGGTTAATGGTTGGTCTTGATGATCCCAAAAGTCTTTTCCAGCCTAAACAATTCTATGATTCTAACCAGTGTCTGCAGAGAGGTTCCTGGGCTCAGGACATTTTCTGACAGTGGGAGAGCAGAAGCAGTCACAGAGTAAGACAGTTTTTCTTCAACAAGGAGCCCCACACAGCTCCTGGCCTCATTAAGTTGGAGCTCCAAGTTCGTGACCATTTTTCCTTCTTGCAGAGGGAAGAGGAGTAAAATATTATTACTGTCTTACTCACACCTGCCCCCAGGTTTAGGAAAAAATCAGTAATTGCAATCAAAGCTACAGGCAAAAAGCTGGTGACAGCTGGGTAGGATTTGTAATTGACAGAGCAAAATCACTGTAGGGTCTCCCCACTGAGATTCTCTTTCAACTTTGCAGGTTCTCCCACCTGGTGGGAAGCAGAGCAGGAGAGCACGACAGAGGAGCCAAGCACAACTACAGACAAATGTGTTCAGATGTTGTATCTGCCTTGAGCTGACACAACCTCTGCTGCAGTTCAGTTCACCACTTTCCCTTCCTTTTCCTTATGCTGTATCCCCATAAAGTAAGGTGATGCATTGCCACATCACCACATACACATTAAAGGCTGTGATGACAGTCCCAGGGCCAGTGACTTCCCACAGATACTTTAATCATAGGCCAAAGAAAGGGTAGCAGGAAACCAGCAACCAGCAATGATTAACGGAGAAGGGGATATGACAATTAGGCAGCCTGATGACAGAGGCCAAGCAGAAATACACATTGAAGGAAGAGAGGATTGCATGACAGGAACATTGCTTGTGACCACTGGACCACAGAGCTAAACTCTCTTGCTGTTATCATGCTGTGATGCCTCAGAGAAGAGGGGATGAGTCCATGTCAGTCATTCAGATACCAGGGAAGAAGAAAAGCAAAAAGGTTTGCAAGGGAGCAGCTGGTATATGAAGTGGCCTTCCCTTTAATTGTCTTGCTAATAACAGAAGCAATAACTCTCCAAAGGGTGAGACTGAGGCATGGTGGTGGAGATAGTGAGATATGAGCCCTCAAGTTCACTGTGTGAGCTACTTAGCTGGAAGAGAGGATGGAGAGAAAAGGGAGAGAGTGGGACAGGTCTTTGGTCCCAGCTTTGTCACAGAGCCTGTGGTGCAAAGCAGGCAGAAAACCGACCAGAAGAATTGCACTGAGGCAGAGTGTAGCAGTGTCTCTCAGAAATGCAGTCTTCATTTAAAAAAAAAATCAAACCAGACACAGCTTACTGCTTTTCCTTTATAATCAATTAAAAAATAGACTAAAAATTTTTATGTGACTTTATTTTTCCCTCCTGTTTATATAAATTAAATAACATTTCCTTTCTCCTTCTCCTTTTTCTCATTTCTTGCAAGCAGGAATGTAGGTGTGTTTTCTTTTGGTGTGTATTTTCACAGTATTTTGTAGAAAACCTTTAATGTCTTACCAAGCACCTGTCATCTTTGACAGCAAGTTCATAAGCACTGACATGAAACACCCAGCTTTATGTCTATTATTTCTCTTGCTGTTTAGAAACACAAGAGGGGAGAGCACATCTAAATCTCTGGCCACTAGAGCAATGTCCAAGGGAGATATATCTGTGGCACAGGTAGCACAAACCCTAAACTTTTAATAACATTATCTCTTAATCTTTTTGTGGGGTGACAGCTGGATAAAATATCACCTTGCCCTCACACTTTTCTGAGACAAATATTTACTTGATTCATCTGAAGATCTGTTTCATTAAGATTAATAATTTATCAAAATATATAACAGCACTGACTGTATTTATATGTAATTAAGTAATTTTCCTTGTACACAGTTACTGCAAGTGCACCAAAGTTACATCCATATAAATGGGACAGTAACACAAAGATTGTGGAAGGCAAGAATCTGTACCTGGCTCTACAGTTAGATATAATTTTCACTATATCACAATTGGTTTTGAGACTCCCTACCTAGAAAGACCTATAAGAAAGGTCTCCATTCTCATCATAGTTGAAACATAAAAGTTCTGATACTTCAGAGAACAAACACAGCTCACCCAAAGGGCAGCAGAAGCATTGACAAACCCCTTCCACGCTGCACATAAATTTTGATTGGGAGGACTGCTTTCTTCTCTGACAACTCTTTTTTCTCCTCCGTGCATTGTAATAATGAGAGTGGCATGTGGCTCACGTGTGACAGCATCAGAGGTTTGTGTCCAAACCTCTGTGGCACCTCTGTCTCCCAAATGGTCTTCAGTGGATCACAGATCAATCCATCAGCTGTGCCTGGTATGGGAGGGGTGGCAAAGAGTAGACAGCAAATGTAAAGCTGCAGAAAAAAACACAGAGCAAAAGCTTCTGGCTGAAGGGACCATGAGGTGGGAATTAATTGTGTGAGTTTTGTCTGTGATGGGCAATATCTTCCAAGTCTGTCATATCAACTTCTATCCACTGTATAAACCAAAAATTCTACCCAGGGCTCTCCCAAAGCCCTCCTTCCATTTGGACATATGTATTGTCTCAGCTAGAGTCATAATAACTCATTTCTTCTGTGCTCATCCTAGCACCACTGTGTTGTTGCTGTGGTGATCTGCAACTGTGACAGCCGTGAGAGTGATGGATGGAGCAAATGGAAAACCATGGGAAATCAGAGGACAGAAGCTTGCAACAGGGCACCTCTGCCAGGTGCTTCAGCTGGCAAGGAGGAGAAGGGAGTGAAGAGGACATGAATGAACTTGAATGGAGAAGATTAAAATGGAAGGGGGAAATGAAACACAAAAGAAAGGTAGCAGAGACATTGACTTTATGGTGAGGCAGGGAGTAGTGATTTGGTAGACAATTTGTTTTACTGCAGACTTCTCAAACAACTCTAGCCAAATCATCCCATGGTTTGAACATCAATTGCTGTTCTGTAAAAAGTTTCTGAGAGAACTGTCACAAAATGTCAAGGGCCATGGGGAATATAAAACAGAATGGCAACCACCTTCTAAGTGTTAAAAAACAAGCTGAACAACATCCAGGAAAAAAAAAATTATCTGAACATTCTCAACAAAGTCACAGTTCATGGAGGAAAGCAAACAGGAACAGACTGTGAGGGAGTTGAATCCATTTCTGCTTGTCTCCATGATGGATCTATACCCAATATATGCAGTTACTATACTTTTAGGAAGCTCTTTTAGCTTTTGTTGCATTTGATGCATTTGTTGGCATCAGCATTGCAGGGCTTATCCCCAGTTGGCAAACATGATATCTCACGTCCCTCAGCATCAGGGAAGGACAACAGCTTTCTGCTGAAACGGTGTTTTCCTTTCCCTGCTGTCATTCTCCTCCCACCAGGTGTTTTCTGTGAATCATTGTTTTGCACCCTAAGTTCTACTGATGTGACTGAAAGCATAGACTTTAATTTAGGTAAAGTGGAGAAGACCTCTTGGATATGGATGCTGCCAAACTGATTTGTGATTAGGCAAATATAGCCCTGGAAGCCTCTCAGTCACTGAGTGCTATCACAGGAAGCCACAGAACAAAATGTCTTTCATTTGAGCGAAATCTTTTTAAAGCATCTGGCCTCTTTCCTTGCCTCTCCCATTAGAGACTGTTTCTAAACCTGATTGCTCTGATGGCTAGAAGCTTCCTTTTAATTTCTAGAGTAAATTCTTTCATGGTCAGTTTAGACTCAGTTGTTCTTGGGATGTCCTTCAGCTGTAAAATCTTCTGATTTTTACACTTCAAGAGATTTATAGAGAGGAAATCTAGTCACTCTCATCCTTCACTTTCCTGGCTGTGAAAGCTAGTCTCTCTTAGTCTCTCTACAGAGGTTATGAGTCTCCCTGGCCCTGGCATCATGTGCTCACTCCTCTCTTCACCTGCTCCCATTGAAACTCATATTTCTAGGAAGTGGGCAGCAAGAACTGTACTCCATTTTTCAGATGAGATCTCTCCTGAGTCCTGCATAGCACTAATCACTCTTGCTTCTCTTTCTGGATATATCATAGGATATTATTTGCCTTTACACACTTGCAACATTTTGGGGTTCACAGTCACTGTGCAATGACAGTGTTATTATTAAGTGCAAGTTTTTGTCTTTCTTTGGCATTTCCAGTTGTTGAGCCACAACAGTGTTGCTGTTACAAATGCTGATACATTTCTGCATATTAAAGCTAAGGCACTAGGAAAGCCAGCTACTGAATTCCACTCATCCAAACTGATGCCTTCCCTTTCTGTACAACCTGACTTTGTCTCCCCATCAGGCAGCTCTTTATCTACCTTCTAACTTTTTCATAAATTCTATTTTAGCTATTAGTTTCACTTATGGCACTGTGTCAAGTACCTTATTGTAGTCTGGACAGGTAAGATCTGTATCATTTCCCCAGTCCAAAATAGTTGTTTTATCAAAGAGAAATATTGAGTTATTCTGGCATGCTCTACCTTTGACAAACTAATATTGCATTGTTCTTTACTGTTCATTTGCCTCTGTGGTTTTTTTAAATTATTCCCTCCTACAGATTGGCTCTAAAGCTGTAGGCATGGTGGTGGTCAGAAGAATGGGTCTGCATTTCCCTAGATTACACCCTTTTCCTTTTCTTAGAGATAACAGAAGCACTGCATCTGTTATTCTGCAGTCAGACAGTGCCACCACCAACTTGACAGATTAATTAAAAATCCGCCCCGTAAGATTTGCCATTTCATATGCCAACTATCTCAATATTCTGTGATATTCTGGTCCCTGTGACTGGAGCTGATCAAGATGCTTACGTTCCCGTTTCATCTCAAATGCAGTCATTTCCTTTTCTGTACACACAGTGTTTGCTCCATATTCTCCTTTGTCAGAATTACTGAAAATTGGAGTGTTACTCATTTAATTCATGTAGTCCTTGGGTCACACCTAGGATCCCCTCATTTTTTTTCCCCAAGCATGCACAGGTCCTTTCCATATCATGTCACAAAGGAATCACTTTTTGTTTCTTTTACTTGCCTTTGCAATACATGTCTCAGGCTGGCCTTTAATCATTCTTAATTAACTTTTACTGCTTTAACCTTCCTGCTCTACAGCACATAGCAACCCCTACAGTGACCTGCTGCTTACTTCTGGTGCAACCTGCACTGTCTGAGCTGCATCACTCTAAAGGACCTCTGACAGAATTGGTTTGGAGCCACTATAAAAGAGATGTCACAGGGACTTGCCTGAGTTTAACATCAGCCATGTTCTAAACTACTAAAAATTGAATGTATTCAACAAGTGTGTGAAGACATGCCCGAAATCCTTCACTGAGATTTAAATGAAAGCATTTCTACTCACGACCCAGTAGCTCTGGGTCAGGAAGAAGCATTTTTCTTTCCTTGCCTGTTCTACACGTTCACTTATTTTGTAGATTGTGTCTTTTGTATTTTTAGAAGTGAATGTTGCTAAGGCAACCAAACTAGCTGAACATTTTGTTTCCCTAAGAACAATACATGTTTAAATATTCAGGCAATTTTCCATTGTTCGGCAGAAATGGTGAGATCAGTCAGATTATCCAGACCAGATGAGGGAAGTTTAGGTTGGCCTTCTCTTACATGTAAAAGCCTTCATTGTGCTGACAGCCATCCAACAGCTCTGTTCAAGGAGGAGCAATACACAGCAGACACATAGACTACTCTCATAAATGGGGAAAATGTTTTAGTTTGTTTCCTTCTATTACACTTTGCAAAATAAATCAAAGCATGTATATATTTCCAGGTAGAGGAGTTACACTCAGCCCTGTGCTGAGGCTGACACAGAGCCTTGTCCTGCTCTGAAAGCATCAGATACTGATAGTACCCTACAAGTCAAAAGGGGCAAAGAAAAGATCTATCCACTTTATCACATCCTTCCCTCCAGCCAAATCCATGACTATCAGGCACATTTCAAGCATCTGGAAAAGATTTACACTACAATATTCCAGCTGCTTGTTGATATGCCCAAAACTGGGCTGGTGATGGGATCCTGCATGTGACTCCCACCTGTGCACAGCCCACCAGCCTGGCTTTCTGGCTGACTTTGCACCAGAGCTGGTTCCAAAGGGGCTGGCACAGCCCATCCCACTGGCTGATCTGTGATGGCAGGGACTCCCATGATGTAGGTGTTGAGCAAAGAGCAGTGCTCATGCCCTGCCAGAGAGCCAGAACCATGCACTGAGACTGAGACACCTTGAAGTCTGCTTCTGACATGACTGTTTTTCTAGGGTGATCACAAAGCGTGCTTAGTTTCACTTTTCCCTCTGGCATTGTGAGATGGTTAAAACTACAAAAACCTGAAGAAAATATGATTCTGGCTTAAAAATGTTTTTCAAAGATGTGCCAAATACTATTACAATGCTGAAAACACCAGGAAAGGAAGGAGGAAGAGAATATATAAAAGAGATTAAAAGTGAGAAAAGCGGTCAGCATGAGAGACTGCAAAAGGCATAGAGGTACAAAACCCAGAGCACAGTCAAGAAAGGGGATGATCCAGAAGCAGAGAGCAGCCTGATACTAAGGGATGGAAGGTACAGAGGAGTCTCACAGTGGGAAGTTAAGTGAGGAATGCAGGACTGAAGCTGTCAGTGACAGCAGAGATGCTGCACAGTGGAGCAGGCACTCCTCCACTGAGTGACACACAGCACACGCCTGACTGACGAGTGTTACTACGAGATGGAGCTACTGATCCTTTCCAATATCTAGCTCTGGAAATGTGCTACTCCCTCTCTCTTCTAAATATCTTTCCAGGAGACAGGAGCAATAGAGAATTAACACTGGATTGCAAGTCATCCATCTGAAAAGAGAACTTTAGAAACCACTTGTTTTTCATTGTTTGGTAGTTTCTGTGTGCATATTTGTGCTCTTCTCTTTCTATCTTTAAATGTGAAGCACATCACCTAGAGCATTCATATACTTTAGCCTAACAACTAATCAGTGCAAAGAGGGTTATGCTGCTCAAAGAACAATGAGAAATTTGTCTGGTTGATCCAGGCCAGATCCAAGCACACCAAACAGTAAGAGAAGTGTCCTAGGACTGCCAAAGATACTGCTTTGAAATGGCAGTGTTAGTTCTCAGGAAACCAGCTAGTTCCTAGCATGATGAACAGCTAGGGAAAGTCTGAATAACTAGAAAAAGCCATGAATCCTGGGTTACCTTGGAATCCATGGGAGCCATCAAAGCGCCATGCAACTCATAGAACTCCTGGCCCTAAGACAAGCTAGTCTGTTTGGGCTGTTTTCCAGCCCCATCATTTTTCCTGAAAGACAAGAAAAACAAGACAAGAAAGACAAGAACACAAGATTACATGTGGCCCAGGATGGATACATAAGCTGCACCAATGGAAATTTTGGTTGGATGTTAGGAAAAAGTTTTTACTGAAAGGGTGATAAAGTACTGGAACTTTCTGCCTGGGGAGGTGGTGGAATCACCATCCCTGGAGGTGTTTAAAAAAAGACTGGATGTGGCACTCTGCCATGGTTTAGTTGAGGTGTTAGGGCTGGGTTGGACTCGATGATTTTAAAGGTCTCTTCCAACCCAGTGATTCTGTGATTCTCTGATATCACATCATGTGCAATTAAACTGCTGCCAAAAGCAGTGTTTGGGGTGATTTCCACTCTGTTTCTCCTTTACAGCCCTCACTCTTCCTGCACACTGGACTGCCTGTCTCCTCAAGCCCAGGACCTAGCCAAGCTGGAGGACCAGGAGGAAAATCAAAGTCCAAAACAGGGCTCATGGGTGAGCAAGCTCTTTAGTCAGAGACAAGGGTCTAGCAGAGGCTTAGAACTCAGTGAATAAAAAGATGGAACTTTTGGTAGAATGGCAGAAAAAAGTTATTCAGAGGTCTAGGAATGGGGCAGATTGATGCACCCCAGGGTCACAGTTCGAGAGGCTGGTGAGAGTCAAGATCCTTCACACTGCAATACATCTGACTGAAAAAAAAAGGTGATAGTTTCAATGTTTGCACATGGTCTGCTGAAACTTTGGTGCAGCCAGGGCACGAAGCACCTGAGCTTAATATTCTCCTAGGGCATCTGATTGTAGGGAGTGAAGGAGGGAGAAAAACAAGTGGAAATTACAGCCTGGAGTGCACTGGGAAAGGATACCAAAGTGACAGGGATCAGAGGGGAAATACAAGGTGTGCTTCCTCTCAGCGCAGCCTATTCTTGGAGCATCAGCAGACAACAAATCCTTTGTTTCATCCCTACTGATTCATTAAATGTCAGTGTCTTTGCCCCTGCCAGGTGTTACCTATAAATAATTCTGTCACCCAATGACATCGAGCCCAAAAAGGGAAGACTGAGCTGAACAGGACCAAAACCCAGAAGGGATTATTTTAATTTAAGAAAGAGCACCTACTATGTAAATAATCAACTACTTGCTCACCACAGACACCCTGAGGAGAAAGAAAGGGGAAGGTCCCACAGCAGTTCTGTTGGACCAGAGCCAACACAATGGTGCACCCACAGTGCCAGCTGTGCCAGACATCTTCAGTGAGTCTCCCTGGGGCAGGAGCAAGAAGCCCAGGGATGTTGCTGCGCAGTTTATTGTACATTTCCCAGAACCTGGCCTAAGCCAGGATTAGTTTCAAGACCTGGCACTGCCAGTGATATTACTCATATCACTTTGAGAAAATCTCTTGCCCTCCATCTGTCTCAGTTTCTTCACCTGTGAAACAGAACCTGGTAGTGGCTTTGCAATGCATGACTGCTTTTCTGGCTCTGGCTTCCCCACCTGCTCCACAGCTGCTGGCACGGCAGTCTGCAGGTGGGTCTGCTTTCTGTAGCCTTAAGGGAGGCAGCTTTTGCTGCAAGAGACCGTGGCTGTATGAGTATATGAGCAGGGCAATCAGTGCTACTGGTATTATTACAGACAGCAGTAGTGGCTGATACAGCTTCTCTGAAAATGTGATTATGGCCCAGAGAAGGCAGCTGGTGCAGACATGGAAGCCCTGCACGCCTACCACCTTCAAATCCTATTTGTATTCATAAATGTGAACCCACTGGAAGGTGATTTACTCCTATTTTTCAGTTAGTCAGGTAAAATACCCTTTCTGAATATCACATAAAAATATCTGAATAGTATTTTTGTGACCACTTCCCAGTGTAGCCACCCCCTGACGAGGCTCTGTGGCCTCTGCACACATTGTGAATGCTCCCTCTAACCTGGAAGAACCACTTCTGTCACAGATAGCAGAAAGGATACTTTGCATAAAGGAGCAACCAGAAACTGCATTGAGGACAGCTACTGTTCTGCACAGAACAGTGAGCCTCTCAAATGATTTTTATTATCAGTTTTCTGAGGACAGCAGCTTTATATTCAGTTGGTATAAGAAACACAGCTGTGGGCTTTGGGTTGTATGGATGAGATTACTTCTTTCTCTTTTTTTACACACCTGCTCTCCCAGCTACTGTTCTTATTAAGCATTTACAGGGAACAGGCGAAAGGGAACCAGGAGAAAAGGGGATGAAACAGCAAAGATGAAGGCAGATGCTCATGTTAGTCTTGTGAAGTAGCTGATCAGATTTTCTTTCTACACGGTAACTTGAATTTTGCCATGCAAAAGAAAGAATTTTAAAATAAAGTTGTGACCCTGTTTTTCTCAACAACAGAGCAAGCTATCTGCAAATCACATTTTAAAAAATGTTGCACACTCAAACATGAATGATAAGGTTTTCAAGAGTGAGTGAAAAGGAGGTTTGGATTTTACTCTAAATTTCATTTGTTCCTCACTACTCGGACATACTCCTGATTTCAGTGCCATGAGTAAGAGGTGTTACATAACTATGCAAAATGCCAGAGATGTGGAGGCACGAATCCTGTCGGGGCTCAGGTATTAGACTATGACTCTGAAAGTATTGCCATGATTTCCATAGCAAATCCACTGAGTCACGGAAATGTTAGGGATTATTCACACTGTGGGAGGAGCCAAGGAAATGCAGATCTGGAAGGGGAACTTTTGCATGAGCCAGCTTCTGCTTAAGGCAAGAAGAGAACACTTTCTGATCTATCTGCAAATAGCCTAGATGTCCTTTCAACTAATTGCACACCAGGAGCAAAAGTTTTTACAGACCCTGCCCCCTCTGTCTTAGCTACCTGTGTGCAGGGATGCCTTTGGTATATTCAACCAGCTTGGCTCTCCTACAGCTTTTTTGTACTACACAAATGCAAAGAATTAGCAGCATATTTATCCTTTACATTAGCCAAGCAGACTGGAACTTCTTGACAGCAGGCCCAGGGCTGAGGACACTGAGAGACGAGAGAAGAGGATCTCCATGAGTGGGGGAATCTCCACACAGGCTTGAACAAGCAGCTGTTTGCTTTGATTTCATAGTGATAATAATCTTCCAAATGGCATCTTAGGGCTCAGCTGCTGCAACACTGTTTTTGGAATCAAATTACTAGAAAGGTCAAAATTGTTAACATGTGCTTTAGGAAGAGAGAAAATACCAGGCAAAACCTGCAAGCTTCCACTGCTGAAATATGTCCTCTGGACTAGCAGATGCTAGTATTTTCTTCCTTTCGCTGTAGGCAGAAAGCATGTCCTCTCACCAAAGGAACAGAGAAGGAGGTCATTCTGCTTGGAGTTCTTTCAAAAATGTGCAAGGAGGCAGAGGCTCTTGTGATTTTTTCATAATTTAAAAGGCACAAAACAGTGTTAGAGGGAGTGAATGAATAGATTATGTTCCTCTTGCCTGACACGCCCCTACCCGTGCACTCCCTGCAGGGCTTCTTTGGCACTGTTGGGCACAGTTGTTCCAGTGTTAAAAATGTACATACTTATTATTGATCTTACATCCAAAAAGGAGAAAATTACTGTGGAGTTGGTGCTACAGCCAAAGGACAAGACCTAAGAAGAGAATTTTTCTTGTGCCTCCATTACATGTGCTGGGGCATAAGCATAATAATGATTACACTACAGTTCTTCTTCAAAAAGGAGCATTAAAAAATAAGAGAAAAAAAAAGCAAAGGCCTCCACAATGTTTGAGCTACAGCTTTGTCCTTCTTGTTTATCAGACACCTCTGTGAGGCCATCAGAAGATGTGTGATGGTTCAGCATTGCATTAATCATCAAGGTATTTGGCAGATCAGGGCAATGTATTTTCCTTTTGAAAGCATTCAAAGAAAAGTTAAAACATCTGTTGAGAAACAGTGTAATAGAGTTCCTAATGGAGGCTTATTTCAGATGCATCATCCATACTTTGTCTCTTTGGGCTGGCCCACACTAATTAAAAGCCAATCTTGTATTCTCCCAAACATGGCTAAGACAACACTGAACACAAGGCGGAGACTGTGCTCAGTCTGTGTTCTCTGCCCTAAATTTCAAAGTTTATCAAGACAAACACTGTACATACAGGCCTCTCTACCACTGATGCATTCAACCATCTCTTCCCATGCAAGTAAGCTGCCTCTACATTCAATACCCCAGTGGTGCTTTCATATTGTCCTGCACACTCCAGATGGATAATAGGATTCACCTTGATATGACAGTGCCAGTGTCTCAAAAGTAATTTGGCCCATGAAAAACCATCTTTCTAATCCTTGGGAATGTCATGTGTATTAGCTGCAGCCTTTCTGGTATGAATTCTCCGGAGTGGATTCAATTTCACACAAGTCCTAGCAAGAGAGACCATCCTAGGCTAGGAATTCATACCCTACACAGCCTTTAATCTTTATAGAGACAAGCAACCACTGCTTTCCCTATAGCACCCACCTTTAAATCTGTACATAATATTTCCTTCCTAGAGCAGGGAAGTTTGATCTGAGAATTTGGAGGTCAAATGCTTTAAACTCTCTTGCCCTGTATAGTATTTGAACATATTCATGCTTGTTCACATACAGTCTTCACCTTCACCTCCACCATCAAGTGAAGCTTTTCCACAGCATTTTTCCTCATCCATTTCCCCTTGAACCACAAAATCCTGTCACCTGAGTTTAATGAGCCTTAGAACTTGACTTAGGTTCAGGTTGCTAGCCACTGTGTTCAAAACTCTTGGTTTTCCAGTGCTTTCCCATAACCTCCCTCGGGCTGCAAATTCTTGTCCAGCTACCTACTCCCAAATTCTACATCAGAAGTGACTCCTCACCAAGGCAGTACATACCAGGCTTAAATCCACCTCAGTGCAGTCTAATGGACAGGAGCTGTTTGTAGTATTTCCATGGAGACAAGCAGCCCAGGTTCCAGTTACCCAGAGGAGAATGTCTCTCTGGGATGCTGGGAACTGGGGAGGTGCTCACAGGAGACCTCCAGCCTCACCTGAGCAGGCACTGAAGAACATGCTCCAGGAAAGCTGAGCACACCTATTTGTGTGGCCTAGCTGAGTCTGGCCCAAGGTCATGAGCAGCAAAAAATTTATCTCTCATGCCTTTTACTCTTCTGAGAGTTCACCTTTGCTGTACGCTTTGCATGCTCCTTGTTTCACTTGCAACACGATTATTCTTACTGCAGACCACTGTTTCACAGTCTGACTTTTTTTTTTATTACTGCTTTGCATTGCTGCATTGGTTAAAATACTGGTACTGCAATCAAGTGTTTTGAACAGCTGAATAAATGCTTGAAAACATGAATAATTACCTTCACTTACTCTATTAACCCCACACAAAAAATTAAAGACTCCTGAAAACACCCCCACTGGAGAAAATATTTCAGCAACAAAAGATATTAGGGAAGATATTGTTCTGTGCTCAGGAAAGATAATTCAGGAAGGTTGTATAGAGGTCACATTTTGTTTGCTTTTAATATTTTGAAAGGGGAGAACCTTTTAAACTTTCCGAAGTGGGTACCTGCCTCAGGATAGTACCTCCTTGACTCCACTTTCTCCAGTGGAGACCCCTCACTCTTTAGAGCTGGGCAGTTGTTTGGACCAGAGTGAAATAGCTGCAGTCATGACCTTGCTCTCACCTTTCCCCATTACCACCAATTTCTTTGACAGTTAGTACTTCTGGGGGCAGTGGAAGGATTGTGTCTACCTGACAATGAGGCCATGACTTTTCTTTGTGCAGGAATATAGTAGATGTACTGAAAATGCAAATCCTCTGCTCTTCTTTTCTCTCTAAGGACTTTGGCATCCAGCATGTCCATGCAGAATTTCCTCAAGGAATGGAAAGGGCTCAGAAATGAAAGAACTGGCTTCATGCCAGCACTTGGTCCTTCAGGCAAACTCCTGAGATGCCCTATATGTGAAATGAATTGCAGACCTCTGCCTCTGAGGGAATTAGAGTTAATAGCTTAATGTTCTCAAAGGAAAGGAAAAAAAAAAAAAAAGGAGCCATGCAGGCATTTTGAACCTCCTCACTGCTGGGCTGTGCATTTCCTTCTGAATGCAGTTTCAGGGGAGATGGTTGTTAGGGAGAGGGAGTAGGATCCCATTTTGTATGCAGACTTCAGTGCTGAGTTGAAGGTCTTATGGTCTCATGATGCCAGGGCAACAGCAGCAGTATCTGGCCAGTCCTTTTGCAGTGATCACCAGATGACCTTGAGATTTACTCAACCAGGGCAGTATGGTTTCTATAAATATTACATATTCCAGGACTGTGTTTTCAGCTGTACCAGAGACAATCCTAGTGAAGAATTAATTCAGTCGGGCATACCCTCCATTCTTTCTCACCCCTTCCCTCTCCCCCAGCACCGGCCCTCCCTTACTCTGGGTTGTAAAAAAAGCCTCCGAGATTTCTCTTTTAGCACTGACCTTCTGAGCTATCTAATGATGAAGACAGGAAGAGGCTGCAACCAGACAGTGGGAAAAAAAAACCCTTTTGCTAGCAGGGAAATGTGTGAGTAATATACACACTGTTGGACGGTGGCCAAATCACTCTAGTAACGGCTGTTAGTTCCCCTTATGAAGAAAATGATCAAATGAGAAAGAGGAGCTGCAGTCGGGTGTCAGAAATGCTGAGTCGCAGCGGGAAAGTGCCGCATCCGATGGAAATTTACCCAGGAGCCAGCGACCTTCACACGCTGGGGACGAGGACTGAGGGCTTGTAGGGAAATCCTGCCCTTGCTCACCCACCGCTGTACTACCTCCACGTCACCACCCAGGCAGAACACACCCTGGAAAAGCAGACCAGGAGACGAGCTCCAAGACAGAGTGAGCTGCCAGGACAGGCTCCATGGCATGAAACAGGGTACTGCCCTCCATAGTGTGCAAGGATGTCTGGCCCCACAGCACTGCCTAGTCCTTGGGATTACTTACCTCAGGTAATTAATTGCTGCTCATCTGGCTCCTCCCCTGCTGCTTTGGACACACGGATTTGAAATGAGACAGCTGGGTCCAGTTGACTCATAGCTGGGGCTTCCACAACAGGAGACAGCAGGGACAAAAGGTGACTTCATAACTCCCTGCTTTTAGGGCTGTGCCTTGGGTCAAGGCAGAGCTTCCCCAGTGGCTACATGCCCTGTAGCCATTTTCACGATTTCAGGCCCCTACTGGAAACACAATGCAGGAATACTCTGGCTTCACCCTTGTCAGAGGGTCTCAGGTTTGGGATACGACCAGAACATCTCATCCTCTCTCCCACATACCGAGGCATAATCAATGGCTTTCCCTGCAAGTTCTCAGACTCTCCCTGAAAGACGATGAGAAGTGGGGGAGGATGAGCAATAATGCCAGAGGACAATGGATATAAGACAGTAAGTAAGAAAAGTAAGTTGAAAACAGAGGACAACTACTCACATCGAGCTCAAAGATGGAAAGAAGAGGAGAAAGAAGTAGCTGGTGCTGCAATGATGGGGATGCTGGCTAGATGGTGCTAGCACATGCTCCTGTGCTTTTGTTGTGAACTAGTACAACATTATTACTGCTTTTCCTTTAGACAGAGGTTTTATTTCCATTGCAAGAGCTGGAGAAACTACTGTCTCTTGATAGTATTGCTAATAGAGAACAGGTAGTCCCCAAGGGACTTCTTGTCCCTGTCAAAGTTGAAGGGTTCCTGGAATATGAGAAAGATAATGCTCTCTTTGCAGCACTAGGGAATGATAAGCAGCCGTCTCAACCCAGTACTCCCATGTTGGCTAAACATGACACAAAATATGATATCTGCCTGGCGTCATCCCTGAAATCACCCCTTCTCGAGCTGTGCTGCAGGAACTCGTTCTTAATCCTCTGGACTACACTGGATTAAGCTCTCCTGGCTGTGCTAATAGAGCCGGCTCCAGTCACCAAGGCAACAGCAGGCTCCTCAGCCCCCGCAAGGAGCGTATCCACATGGTGAGGTGAAGATCCTGGCTCCAGCACACCCAGTCCTGAAATCCACACACCTTTCATTTGTGTGTTGTGCTTTTTATTTGACGCCGTATCCTGCTTGTGGCAGAGCATCTGTAGGGCTCTTCAGAAGAACCAGGGCCAGGTAGGAGAGATCCTGCTCCTCCCGTGGTGAAAACCAGTGGGCTTCTGGGACACCTGCTGGTGGGCTGGTGCTTGACACACACGAGGTCCTGAGAACTTCAGGCCTGCACAAGGACTATTTCCAAACTCCAGAGCTTGGATTAAATGTCTGCTAGGTCTCTTAGTGATCATCTGTGATGAACAACGAAGACTGAGGGTAAATCAGATCTGGAATATAGGTTCAGACTTAAAACAAACTCCCTATATATTATGGCTCACACAGAGCCCAGCCACCACTAGAGGGAACAGAAGCTCACAATGAATGACAAAATTACAAGATTTCTCTCTAAAATGAATGCAGTCAATGAGAAAATACTAGCAGATGTTCTCCATTAGAACTGGAGATGAAATATAGACATCTCCTGATCTGGTAAAAGGAGGAAGTGGCGACTGGAAATAGAGAACAAGTAGGTGTTTGTATCTTTGTCTGTCCTCCAAACCCCATCTCCAAATCCTGCAGGCAGAGGATTAAAAGTTGATACCTCACACCCAAGTCTCCTTGAAGCTGTGATAGGAAATTAGGCAAAGCTACAGGCTAGGACAGCTAATATTTGGTGGAAAAGAAGACATCACCTCTTTTATGTGCATCAAAAAGAGCTTACAAGCACCCCAAACTCTCTCTTTGCAATGGCATTTGTTGCACACGGAAGCAAAACCAGCTGGGTTAGCTGTCCTGTTAGCTCTCTTCTGGGTGCTCTGTGAACATGTAGCTCTGCTCAGGGCTGCACTGGCCAGCCAGCCTTGTCATGCACAACAGTGGAAAAAAAAATAACCAATATGATCTGGTAGAAAGTGGAAGTAAAATTTTTTTCCAAGAGGTTAGAAATAACCTCAGCTTCAGCAGGCAGTTATCCAAAACTGAGAGAAATGTGAACTAGCAATTGAAACTAAACAGTACACATCCTTGCAAGTCCTTGCATGTCCTCAGGGTTAGTAAGGAAAGGGTTTTACCAATCCCTGCTGCTGACTGCTCCTTCAGAGCTGTTCATGCTGCCATAGGTATCCTTTGGTATGTTCTGGGACAAGAGCAGGGTGCTTTGCTGGGTACCCTGATTCCAGGCACCTCACAGCAGCTCT
Organism: Poecile atricapillus; assembly: GCF_030490865.1. Lineage (NCBI taxonomy): Eukaryota > Metazoa > Chordata > Aves > Passeriformes > Paridae > Poecile > Poecile atricapillus. The sequence continues at coordinate 94,785,206 of NC_081249.1, forward strand.
TCTGCTGGCTGATGGCGCAGAGCAGCCAGGAGCCAAAATGGATACAGGGCAGAGCAGTCCTCACACAGTAATTCTCCCTAAAATTTAAGGTCTGCTGAATAGTAGTATGGGAAGAAATTGCTGCCCCTTTTGTCAGTCATTTCAGTTTAAGTCTTCCCTTTCCTAGCTCATGGATTTATGTGCCTTCATCCTCTGTTTTACTATGTCAGGTGCCCTGGCTTCCAAAGACTTGCTCCTGATTCACACTGCTACAGCCAAGAGGAGAAGGACTCCACATTATTGTTCCCAGGAATGAATCCTGAAGGTTTCTTGATCTGTGAAGCAGCTACAGGGAAATTCGTCGTAGAAACAGTCCCGTTACTGCCTTTTGTCCACATGACTCATATTGATCCTGTTAAGTGCGACTAATGTATTTCCTAAGAAATACTTTCTTAGCTTTAGGCCAAAACTCTCTAGTCCTGCCTCCTTCTTATGCACAAGTTTTCCTCTAATTCCTATTGATGCTACCCTGCCTGGCACAGAGTGAACCATCTCCCCTCATTCCCACAAGCAAGTCCCATGCAGCCCTGTGCAGCAGGTATCAAGAACCTGCTGGTCACACTGCAGTGAGAAACTCAGTCCAGAGGCCCTCAGCTGAGCAGCAGCCATAGCACAGCTCCAAAGCTAGCTTGTGTATGTGGTTCCTTTCCAGCCTCTCTTTTCCCCTGGAGGAAGAGGAAAACCTTGGTTTAAATATGGCTACAGTTACCATGGCTGCCTTGCACAGAAATCAATGGAAGGGCATGAAATCTAGTCCAGTCCCTGTCATGGCACTTTTCAGGTTGGAAGTTGCCTTTGCTCTTTCCTCCCATCCTCAGGGCCAGTCCAGCTACCCCATTGTCTGCCAAGCACGGCAGCAAGATTCTTACCCAGCTGCAAGAATTTCACCCACAGACTGGTTTAGATGTGCACACATACAAGTGTTACTGATGCACTCAGGGCCTGTCTTCCTCTGTCCTCATCTTCAAATGTCAGTCCCATGGAGGTTCCAGGGCTGACTCACTCCAAGCACAAACTCTGGCCTGCCCATGACCTGCATGTCTGAGCAATTCTCCTTGGCCAGCTTTATTTCAGACTTTGGCTGCAGACAGGAATGATGTGTCCGGGAATAAAGCTCAACTCCTTTGTGACTGACAAGGAGGCTTCTGGGTATCCTCTAACCTAATGCTGCTGCTGAAATGGGCTGATGCCACAAAACACAGCAGTTAACAACTCTGAGGTCAGGGAAGTGCCAGCCTGCAGTTTCACATCTTCTATAGAGGCAGAATGACCATATACCTCTGTCTGGATCTCAGTTAAGGCTTGGAATATGGACAATGAAAAACCAGCAGGGTAGTTGAATCCCAGACCTGGAATTGGGATTCTCCCTAATCTTTTCAGACAGATGCCTCAGGATTTTTCCACGGGACCCTACACTACCCAAAGAAGGTCATTATTGCCTCATCCATCAGACACATCCCACAGAGCTGTAAATTCTCTTATCAAATGTTCAGTTCTTGACCTGATCACCATGGGAAGCCTGTTTCTAGAACAAAAGGTGTTTTCACAGCACACAAGGGTAAGAAATGAGATTCTTCTGTGTAGCAGATTACTAGCACCTTAGAAAAAACTTGCCTGTCCAGACTTCAGTCATTTCTAGGATAGGTCTTATAATACTTTGCACCCTCAGATGTCACTGGGAACTTTGCTCTTGATTTCTGTGGGGACAGAGTTTATTTTAAAGGCATTTCATCTTATCAGAAATCAAAAGCACTTCATACACTCTGTGCACATGGGCATAACTAGCCATTCAGGGAAATGCTGTCTCTGTAGGACAACCATGGGCTGACAAGACATCCACATGCATATAAAAATCACCACATCAAGGCATTAATTTTTCTGAAAATTTTTGCCTCCAAGTGCTATGCAAATTAAGCAGTTCACCTTCACTTTCCCCTGGTGGAAAATAGGCTGAATCAAGAGAGGACTTACAAACAGGACTTGACAAAGTGTGTAATTCTTTAGAGCAATTAGGGTCCCAGCATGGGACAGGAGCTGTGCACTTCACCACTCTTGCCTGTGTTCGTATCTTTACGTTCACTTGAGAAGTTTGACATTGCTCAACTAACAAAAAATGGCCGAAACATTTGAATGAAGCAAATGCCAGACAAAAAATGAACTGTCTCACAAGTCAGCTCTGAAGCTCTTAAGCCAACCCTCTTTCCCTGCAGCCAGCCTGATGCCACAATATTGCCATAGTTTTGACAGGAAGTCCCACCTGAAGAAGGGAAAAGAGAAACTGTGAAGCCAGGCATTACCTTAGCAGAACCACACCGACGCAGGTAAGCACTGGGGAGGTGGGGAGCCCCTGCTTGAGATATGGAGAGAAACTTGCCATATGCCCAAGGGCCTCACAAAAAAATCATGCACTTTAATATCTGCACTGCACATAATCCCTGACAGTCTCTAATTTTGAAGGGATACATAAATATAAATCTGAACAGGGAGTGGGATATAAAAATACATATGTTATTTTACTAAATGAATAACCTTTTTCACACCTGTTACCTCATGAGCGTATCTTTACCTACAATGAGATAAGAGTTGTGGTGGCTGTCTGTTTGGAAGCTTCAGTAGGAAGTGCTTCTGTCAGACAGCTTTCTTCCCTCTGAAGTTACAAACCAAGGCAGCTGTGGACTGCAATGTGATGGTCAGTGAACCTCAACAAGCCATGAGATGGTTCAAGCAGTGCAGACTAGTGATTTAGCATTGAAAAACATCAGCCAAAAGTACAGCAAAAGAGGATCTCAGAGAGCAGCAAAACAGGATTCTGCTGCAAAGCTCTGGTGAGGTGCAGAATATGTCACACCTTCCATGGCAAACTACTTTCCCTTCCTACTCTTGGCAAATTCTCTTCCTTCCCCAAAAGATTTCTCTTTGCAAATGAACAACAGGGGTGAGGTTTACACAAGGGAAATTCTTGAGCATGAAATGCAGAATATAAACCACAACATCAGCCTGAAAAGTCCAGCAATCCATTATCATAAGCTTACATGAGCCATATTTTCCATGTTTCTAAAACACAACCAAAGTAGCTAACATCTCTTATGTGGCAGGAATCCAGAGAAAGAGGCAAGCCAAAGCAAGACTGGGCAGACCTCCAGCAGAATGGGTTAGCTTCAAAAGCTGAAGTGCACTTAAAACTTTAAGGGGGAACAAGAGGCCAGCTTTAGATGTTTTGTCAACCATACATGGATTTCCAAGCTGATGAGAATTTCCTCTCATCAGATTAATGCTCCACCATTAGGCTATAGTTTCCTACATAGGAATGATGCCATTTAAGTAACAGGAGAGAGTTTCATCATACTATCAAACAGCATAGCTGATATTTGCTATTTCCAGTATACTCCCTGCTCCACACACAGGGTAAATTTTCCCCCAGTAGAGTAACTACTCTTTACTTAGCAGGAGTCCAGTGCAGAAAGAAGATTGCTTCTACAAATAAAGAGTGCTTGGGAAATTCTGAGTGAGACAGAATCTTGCTAGCATCTAGAAAGAAGTGGCACAGACACTGTGACAGTCTCTACTCTTGAGGAAAATAGCTCAGTAGGGAGTAATTTCTTGTCCCATCTGAAAACTATAATTTCCAGCAGTACCAGGTCATCTTATATGAGGCTGCTGATCCACTTGGAATTGGCTAAAACCCTTGAGACTCTCCCAGCCATGTTGTTACTCCAGTTACTGGTGGTTTTCATGGGTAGCTAGCTGGAACATGAGGTAAAGGCAATCAGCTAGCAGCCATCTTATCAGTATGGGGTTACTCCTTCTAATTGCTGTTTTTCCATGCCTTATTCATACAGATAACTGGTGGCAGATGTAAAACAAGTGAGAAGAAAAATAGGTCTTTAAAATTAAGATATTTTTTCCTCTGAGCACACTCAGACAAAAGACAGGGTTTCAGAGATTTTGTGGTGCTTTTCGGAGAGAGACAGGGAGAGACAAGTCATTTTAGGGAAGCTTTGTAAAGCCAAGTAATCCCAGCTTTAGTGATCTGCAGTGTGTATGTTGCATTGAGCAGGATAAAGGGGAAAGGGGCTACAAGCCTGTTTATATCAAGCAAATGCAGATAGAAGAGCTATTCACAACACAAAAACACTGTTGTGACACTTAACCTTGCTCTGCTGACAGCATCAGTGAAGGGAGCAAGAATTGATTCAGTTTGGAGACTGAACTCCTACCTCTATGCAGGAGTGAATGTAAGGGAGTAGGAGCACTAGGAAAGAGGGGAGGAGTGAAAAAGAAAAAAAAAATTGTTCTTCTTTTATTGAAATTGGCAGACAGCTCCCCTGGTGTCCTCACATGGGCAAAGAGCTTCCCCTCCTCCTTAGCAGCTCCCCCTTGTTCCAAGGTATTACAAACAAGATAAAAAATCTATCCAGGAAAGACATTTACACGATGTCTAAAATACAAAGAGTGCCTACATCAATACAAATCAGAATTTTGAATTGGCTATTCTTACTTCACAGAGTAGATTGCCCAGAAGTTTTTAGAATAACCACCTGCAGAAGTTTTGTGTTTTTTGGTTTTTTTTTTGAAAAGTAAAGAGGAAAAAATACCAACCAGAAAACCTCACTCAGATCCTAAACGTGTCCATTTGACCAGCTGTTGTACACACAGATGATTGAACTTTTTTTGGGGTGCACTGCAGGGCAAACTCTGAAGATTTAATCCAGAAAGATTCTGGGGACTTTTTCAATGTGAAGATACTGAAAGAAAATTTGTATTAGGAATCTTGTTTGAAATAGAGGCTGAGAAAAGATGGGCTGCATCCCCACATACTACTGCACATAGTCATACAAAAGATACTGAGTCCAGAAAGTCCCATGGAAAACTGTTCTGGAGTTTGTACACACTGGCTCCACAACATTTCAGAATGACCGTTTATAAGGCAAAATACTAATGGTCCATAAAAAAGTGAAAAGCCAGCACGATAATGGGCCATAGGGAAAAAAACCACCAAAAACAGGAGAAAGGAGAATTACTTGCAGTGTCCAAGGATCCTGAAATAGCTGGGAGTTTGCTATGGAATTTCCTAACTGTTAGCATGTGAAAGAGAAGCAGGACTGGCAGCCAATGAGTCTGAATGGCATATGAAGAGTTTGGGTATCAGATCCAGATTCAGAAATATGGAAAACAAACCCCACCTCCAGGGATAAGACCCATTGAAAGAGAAGACAAGACATTGGCAAAATGGTAGCAGAAAAGGAAGATGGGGGAGAGAAGGCACAGAGAATGAGAATGGCTAAAAACAGGGGAAGAAACGGTGGTGAACTGCTGGGGTTTTTTAAAATGTCAGTTTTGTTACAAACTCAGTGCATTACCTTGATTACAGGTAAACCTTACCATGCTTTTCCTCAGATTCCCATGTCTGTAAAATAGATACAGTATTTCTGTACCTCAAGATTCCTACATGGAAAGTGCCAGAAAGCTATTAAATATACAGTGTAAAATAGTATCAATTAGGCGTAAAAGGAAAAAGCCAACTCAAAAAATAATCACTGGTATCTGTGGAAAAATGTCATTTTGTGTGCCATAAAGAACTATTCCATTTATATTCTTAAAAGGAGGCATGGCTGAGAAAAACAGCACTCTCTTCTTATTACCACTGAAATCCCAACAGACCTTCCTACTGAAAGAACAGACATTGTAAACAAATAAATGCTGATGTAATTGTGAGAGTGATTGATGAAGGAAGATCAGGATTTCATTGTGTTCAGCACTGTGAACACCTAATAATCTCTACTCAAGAGCTTCTCATTTAGACTGCAAGCAAAAGACAGTAAAGGATAGAGTAAGCTGGTAAGAGATGTAAATACAGCAACAAAATCGCTTTTTCTGATTGGGTTTCATCTTGGTGAAAAGATAAGTGATCCCATCATCCTGGCCTCATGTTTGGAGGAATCTGGATCTGGGTATTGTGTATGAAAGCAGCCAGCAGTTCTCTGGTGTGGAGGGCAGAGGCTGTGTCAGGGAATTTGCTGAGCAGTAACTATATGCAAATTATTACCTCTGCAGTGGATGACAGCAAAGAAGGAATTTTGGCAACAACCTCTCGAGGATTTTGCTGCTCCTCAGGGGATCTTCTGACTCAATGAAGGGCACTTACAAGGTACATTATTTCATTATTTCTGCAGCTTGGGCACTCTTTTGCCCTGCAGCACTGCAGGGATCTTAGCATGCAGCTTGGGATTTTGCCAGTCAGCTCACTGGAGTACTGAAGCGAAGCAATGAAGCCAATGCAGCAAAAATGCTGATTGTACTACAGGCTGGGAGAAATCCTTTTCGTATTCAACTCACGGCAGAGCCTGTTACAACGTCATAAATCCTCTGTAGCAGCGAGAGAGGGACACGGGAGAGAAGCCCGCTGTCTCTGCTTTTCCTGCACAGTCTATTCTCAGCACTGTGCGTCACGCTCTCCTTCATCACTCTCCATCAATTCTGCACAGTTCAGGAAAATTCTGACATCTGGGTCTGCAGTGCTATGAGTTAGCAAAGGCCTTTTCCACTGCAATCCAAAGATTACAAAAGCCAGAGAGTTTCTTGCTGTCAAACCACATGTTTTTGCTCTGAGTAAATTTGACAGAATAAATAGAGAGCCCCCAAAGTGCCAATATTAAAAACAATTTTCAGAGTATAATAGCACTTTAAATGGGGAAAAAAAATCACACAGGGCTCTTGGAATAAATAAAAGCAGATGTAAATGTCAAATTCATTTCATGTCAGGAAATCATATATAGAGAGAGACGGGTCCACAGCAGTTATTATAACCACTGGCTAAGAAATTATTTTTGATTTCTGTGGAATAGTTGGTAGCTTTTTCCCCATCTCTTTTCCACAATAGCAGGAGACCGAGTTCACCTGTGAAAAGACAGAGAGCAAGAAGCAAGCAACAATAGTTAATAGCTGGAGAATATGGGTATTAATTGGATATGGATTTATTGTCAAATCCCTATTGAGACAGTAACTTAACAACCGAGTTTACAGCACCAGGCCAGAAATACCAAAAATGAGCAGAAGGAACATGAGCAACAGGAATATGAAGAAACAAAGTAATTTGTTTAAGGATTCAGAACTGTAGAGTGGCAGAGCTATCTTGAGCTATGACTAAGCCCAATGTGTAGAGTTATTAACCCAGGATTCCAGGATTTCCTAAACCAGCAACTCCCACTGGACTGTTGATACTCTGAAACTTAGGTTTAAATACACAATAATAATCTTGGAAGGATGATATCAAAAGGGTTTCAGGCAATTAGCACAGTTCTTTTACTGGGTGCAAGGTTGCCATCTGGAGAGCTGCAGCATTTCTGGGCTAGGGACACTGATAGTTCCACAGACAATTACTCTAACCCGTTGCTGACATAAAAGAACACTGGTGCACTCCTTTTAATTGCTGGCTTTTGGATTCATCATAAAAATAATGAGGTGAGAACTGGGAAATCTGTCTAATATAGGCTGGGAAACAGTCTAACTTTCATTGCATGTGTGGCATGCATCTGCATCAATGTTGCTAAGCATTCTAATGGCACAGAGATAGGACATGCCTCCTAAAGTGAAAAATAGACCCTTTTCAATATCATGCTTTGAAGGGTATAGTGATAAAGAGAGCTGCAGAGCAAGAAGTGCTCAAGTAGCAGTGCAAGAGCAGCTTTGATTCTGTTACCAAGTTCCTCTGGTCACAAAGATATTACATTACAATTGTATAACTCATGCTTTCTGTTTGCAGGTGGAAAAATGACAGGCTGTGCATCCTCCATCCTTGGAGATTTTCAAGACTGGATAAAACTACGAGCAATCTGGTCAGATCTTCAGCCAACCCTGATTTCAACAAGAGGTCATTCTGGAAACCTCCAGAGGTGTCTTCCAATCTGAACTATGCTGTGCCCATTGCAACATAAGGATTGTGTGGTGCTGCTGCCCGTGCTTAGCAGAATAGCAACTTCTGGCCTTTATTTCCTGGCCAGAACCAAGTATTTGATCTCTGCTAAAGACAAACTCTTCCATTTTTCATGCTTCACCAGAAAGAGTCACTGGGTATGGCTGCAGAAGCAGCTCGATCCCATAATGCAAGACTTATCCACAGGCATTTCCAGCTAGCTTAAATTGTGAGCTCTTAAACCAATGAGTACTGACACTTTGCATTGCACTGTGTGGACATAAAATGTAGCTGGGCATTTAAGTAATGAGCAGAAATTTCTCTTAATCTTGTCATATTCCCTTGAAGGCAGTCATGAAGTACAACACAGTTTATTCCCTAGTGCCTATCATGCCTCACCTTATGAATAATTCAAACATACAACTTTGCTTCCATTTTTTAGAATTCTGCTGATTCTTTTTTGTTCTTTCCGTGCCTATCTTTCCATTTACTGGCAAGTATTTTCTCTTCATTTGTGCATATAAACCACATAATAACACCAAGGTTATGCACTCTCAAGGCTACTCTTCCACACAACCTTTCCTCATGATGAGCAGTGCTTGTAAATGTACTGAAGCTGAGAAGAGACACAGGGAGCACGCTGCCCTAGTAAATTTGTCTGAGCTCTCACTACAATAAAATAACCTAGAATGTAGCGCAAAGAAAAGGATACACTATTCTGTGGATGTAGCTGACAAACCATCGGAATTTGCTGTGATTAGAAAAGCTTAAGGCAGTAACAGCTGTGTAGGCACTTTCCTGCTTCTCGGTGAGCACAGTTACTGCTGGTATCTAGTGCGGTGTCAGGAACACCAACAAAATACAAGAGTTCTCATACAAACATAGCCTGCCATGTGGGTTGGCACGGGGCTCAGTGAACTGTGTGGTGCAGAGGCAAATATGTTTGAAGGTTGAAAGAAGGCTCAGAAACTTCATGGCTCAGGCATATAAAGACTAGACTAAAGACTAGCAAAATCATGTTTCAGGGGCTCAGTTATGCTTCTTGTGGCGATGAGCAGGAGCTGTTCTGGCCCAGCCTTCCAGAGAAGTTAAATTAAGAGTAGACAATTTGTAGCAATAGCTGTCAAGGGGATGGAGAAAAGTGCAATGTGGCTCGGATCTGATTATGGCAGTGCAGAACTACTGCAAAAGAAAGGGCATCACCGTATCCTTAAGGATTAGGAGTGGGCCAGCTTTTATGAACATCACAGTAAAAAAAGCTGTGCCTTGACAGAATGGTGTGGAATGGGCAAGTACATTGTTGCTTATATGCAAACTCTATCAGAATGATATCTGAGCCAGGGCCATGTCCAACCTGCCTGTCACACTCACTGAAATAGTTCATCGCCCAGTTGAACTGCAGGATTATGAGCACCTTCATTACCTGACTGTGTTCTATTTGTTTCAACAGATGGAATGACCACAGAGACAGTGTGTCAGATATTGTCACACTCTCCACATCTCAAATTTTTGTCTGCAGCCCCAGATATTTCCCAGCAAAAGGCAACCTTCCAGTGAGCTGTCAGTGCTGTCACCTTTGTACAGCAGCAGAGCAGGAGTTGCACCTAATTAACTGAACAAAGTAACAACAAGGATGACCTCCAGCCACCCCCTGCTTAAAAGACAATGAAGCATGATCTGTAAATGCTATGTAAAGAGGGACTTGGCAGCAGCAACTGCCAATCACACTGGGAGAAAGTTTATAAGCAAAGGTGAGGAACTTATAGCATGAGAAGGCAGATCTGACCTAGCTTTTGTCCACCTGGCTGAGATACACACAACAACAAAGACAGGGAGTCTTAGACAGCAGCATGAAGCAATGGCCACACAAACAGGCAGGGACCCTGGTGGCTCTCTACTCTGCAGTGCTGGCACAGCGGGATAAGTCCCAGAAGGAGGGGAAGAACAGAGACAGAACAGCAGGGTCTTTTCTGAGGCTGAGCAGACAGCCCTCAATTGGCACAACCACAGAAAGCCAAATTTATCATCCACCCACAGACTCTGGGACTGCCGGCTTGAGCATCCTCATTATCAGCTCCGGTTCTCATAGGCAGCAAAGAGGGGTGGCATGTAGGGAGGAAGGAGGGTGAAGCAGCCTGGAAGCTGGGAGGACACAAGGACAACAAGGCACGGCAAGTCAAGGAGCTGGATACCACCGTGGGACCATGGTATTATCTCAGTGCAAAATGCCAAGGAGCTACTTCTGGAGCAGGACAATCTGTCCTGTAATGACAGGGTTAATTTTAAATTGGCAGAGAGCTTCCGGGACTTTTTCGCTTCCACTGTCAAATCTCTGGGGCTGGCACTTGCTAATTACAATAATATGAGGTGACAGTCACATGAGGAGTGATGGATGGCTGAGTAGGGCTGAAAATCCAGAAAGTCAGATCACAATGAATTATAGTGGCAGGGTGCAGAAGCCCCTTACCCAGATCTTCTCTTCCTCTCTCCCTTCTTTTTCCCCCCACCATCTGCAGCATCTCAAAAGCAAAACCGTAAAGAGAAATAATTCTCATGACTAGAATGCAAAATGGATGGAGGGTGCCAGGAGCTGGGTTTCAGTGTCACTCCAGCTATCCAAATTCACAAAGCACAGAGCCAAAAGGGACCAAGTAAGCATCTCATTTCATTTCCCACATACCATGGGCTGCCAGACAGCACCTGACTTTAGTGACTGTAAAAGCAAAATCATTATGAACTCTTAAGATTTTATTTTGACACAAAGAAGCCTACACAAAGAAAACACAAAACTGGAATAAAACACCACGAGCTCTGAGTGTTCCTATTCAGCATTCAGTTTGCATGGGCCTGAAAGGTCATGCAGAGATAGGGTCCTTTGCATGTAAAACTGAGATACTTCTAAGTCACATTGTCAGCTCTTTTCCCCCTTATCTAGCTCAGAAAATAATTGGCTTTGGTTCAGCCCATTCCCATAACCAGCAAGAGAATTACAGCTCCTGCCATTCACACATAAAAGGTCAGTTCAGCCCTGACCTCAGACTTACCCCATGGGTCTGTGCAGAGTTAATATGAGTGATTAGTTCAGATTTCCCCCTCCAGCACTTCACAGTGGTACTATGAACTGTTGGCCACTGACTCTGCTGGAGACTGCCATGTGAGAACTTTCTAATGATACCAAAATTCTCTGAAGGTGAAACCCACTCCCCATCCACAGCACATGGTTTCCACGACAAGTATCACATCTTACTGATTTCTTAACACTGCTCAGTCGGATATCTACAGTCACACCCCTGGAAAAGGTGGCCCATATCAAGCCCTAGGTCAGTAGCCCATGGATTTTGAAAATACTACATCTGTCTGCTGTGGCCGTTTCTAAAAGTTGTCCCACTGAATTATACTGAAATAAAAGTAACCGAGCCTTACATGGAAACAAGCTTTCTGTTGGACTTTCAAAATTAAAAAATATGTGGCTGGGGCCTCTGTAGTATCTCTTCTCAGATTATGAAGAGCTCCTTACTAATACTTGATGGCTTTTTGTAACTTCTACTTTTAAATGTAACATTTTTCCTACCCGTTTTATCTCAACAGACTTTCTCAATGCCTCAAGAATCAGCTGAAGTTACACATTTTTGAGGCCAAACTTAAAACAGGTTGAAAGACGGAAAGGGTAGTTTATCATAAACAAAATTCCTTAAGTATTAAGTTTAGTAGCAATTGCACTCAAATGTCTAATGAGACAACTGGAGAAAAAGTTTCTTTCTGGAGGAGTCATAAAGCTTTAGAACATTTGTCTCTGCTGATCTGGTGATGACTGCTCTTCCAAGAAAGGTCTCCAGCTGTATCAGGTGGGAACAAACAAAAGCACAGAGATACCCAAGTTTGAATTTAGCTCAAAGACAAAATATAGCTATTATATTATTATTTAATGTCAATTTGTATATTAAAGCCCACACACACATGCATGCATAAAAAGCATGAGTGATGAAAAGGGGATTAAGTTACTCAGCTTGATTTATAAAGAGGTCGTGGCAAAATGCTGCCTGCAAATCTGTGAGGAGGTTCAGCACTGACTCAGCCTGAAGCATCTGGCTCTCTCCTGAATCAGTGCCCCCTAAATTTCCTGTATCCTCAAGGCTTTTCAAATTTCTTTTGGCAACTTCACCTTCAGACACTGTACCCTGACTGTTTAGGCTTAATACAGGACTGGGGCTAAAAATTTGGTATGGATTTCAAGCTTACATGCTAAAAGAGATAGTGGTAACAGCAACTACAGCAATAAGAACAGACTTTGCTAGCAAAAACTACTAGCATGTCCTGACATTTGAAACTGTAATGGCAAACACTTCTCAACTTGGCTTTTCCTTATTGTAAGGATCCTGGAAGGGTCACTGTAATCACAGCTTCAGGGGTTGAATTTTTTAACACAAATGGTAAGAGTTACTACAACAGGGCAACTTTTACAGTATGTGGAGCAGGCTGGGGAGGAGCAGTTATACTTCTGCTCAGATGAAAGCCTGAATTTGATTAGGATTAAACCATATAGGAGGCTGTTCAATTTTAGTGTGTGTGAACCACAACAATGAAAAATGCATCAATTTATGTTCATAAGTAGTGCATAACTTCTTACAATATGTACATAATAGTCAAGTTACCAAGTTCTTCATGCCCATATTTGAAGAATGGCTGTATCAGAACTGGCTAAATATCCCTTAGTAAATCTATTTTAAATTACTTCTGTGGAGAGATCTGTGGAAGTCTGTAATGATGGCAATTGGTTCTTGAGTTATTTAACACCAGAATATTCTGGGTAGCCATTCTAGGATGTTTGTACAAACCCTGCTGTTGATAAGGATGCCTCCCCTTGCACAACTCAGCTCTTTCCCCATATCCAACTTTTCCCTGCTCAAAGATTTATGTGAGATGGGGAAGGTTTCTCACAAAGGTTTGTGACTGTTGCTTTTGAGCAGTTTTTGGAGGTTATCTGATCTAGCAATGATGATTAATCTATGAAGCTGTTGTTTGCTGATTACCTGATAATTGAGTTTTCAAAACAATAGATCTCAGACTCACAGAAGAAAAAGAGTTATCATGGCATCTAGACGGTTTCCCAGACAGAGAAAATTTGTTTCAGTTTTTCTTTACTAGTGTTTCAGTTCAACTTTCTTACCCTTTCCTCAGAGACTTTGTGACTTCAGTTTTGCTTTTCCTCTTTGCTTCTATTACTTAATCCATAATTTAATACTACGCATGCAGGAAGGAAGCTATTAAAAAGCAATTCAAAGGCTTATGTTAACTTGGAAAAATAACACTGCAGAGAATGCTTTTTTTTTTCCACAACAATATTCCAGGTGGTATCAGATCAGAATTTTCTACAGCTACTTCCAAGGAAAAAACAGCTCTGCAATATCTTCCAGTATTTTAAGTAGGAGCTTCCCTTTTGCACCAAAAGAGATACACAAAGTAGAAGTTGAACCAGCATCTCTGTAGGGAAGCAGCAGGAAGAAAAGGCTGGGAAAACGTGAGCTTTCCAGGACTGGAGTAGGATTTTAAACTCCGGTCTAGATGCTGAAGTTTAAAATCTCCTGGTAGCCTTGAGGTACTGGTGGACATCGGGCAGATCACTGGACCCACTGTGGAAAGGATTTTAACCCTTCCTGTCTTTCAAAAAGGTGGTTCAAAAGGCTTAATCAAAATACTTTGAGAACATCAAGAGAATGGAGCTACACAAAATATCATTAATAGCAGGAAAACTTAAAAAATTAACTCCAGCCTTCACCATATATATTATTCTGAAAGAAGAAAGTATCTCTGAGCTAAAAAGTTGACTAGGATATATCTTTACCCCTTATGAAATAGTCTTTCAGCAGCTTTGTCCTCCACAGTACCAAGGTTTCTGTAATCTCGTTTTAAAAAAACATATTAAAAGCACCCCAAATCCTCAGACTTTCATGACAACTGACAATGCAGGAAACGTAGAGATATATTTGTCTATATCTATATCTATATCTGTGTATATATATCTGTATCTCTCTCTCCTCTCTCTCTCTCTCTATATATATATATATAAATTTTCTGCTTTTAAAAGTTTGAGGATTTGGGGTGCCTTTATTATGTTTTTGAACATATATATGTATATTATAAAAGCCATGCTGCAAAGATGACAGGAAAAGTAATCTGGAATTGAATTCAATTTACAGTTCCCAGATCATGCAGCCTCCCTGACTCATCCAAGCCACTCTGCTTTATCAGAACTGCCAGCACCACACTGAGACAGTGTGCAATAAAATATGGAAAATATGTTCACAGTGTGTGACCTGAATAATGCTATGAGCTGTCATGAAAAACACTTTCTTCTCACAGTGAAATGCCACAATACAGTTCATTAGCTTTGAAGCAGACCTATATTGCTGCTGCTACTGCTACTGCTTCTGCCATACCTGTTTTGTGTACAGAGGATTTCAGGGCTCAGTATTACACACTCAGCCTCCTTCACCAGCCCAAAATGCAAAACTTCACTTCTGGCCATAGTCCTGAGTAATATGAGATGGAATCTCTCTCCTGTGCATCTAAATGGTGAAATGCTGTGAGATAACACCCTCATATGCTCCTCCTGCCCTCAGTGTGGGGTAAAAACTGGCTGCCCATGAGCCAGTCCTTTGCAGACACAGGAACTTAAGCAGCACAGATACTCCAATAAAACCACTTGACACTACTTTCATGCAACTCGGTTTGTAGAAACAGATGTAGTTGTACCTGTCACTGACCAAGTCTGAACCCTCACTTTTCTCATTGCAGCTCTAGCATCTTTGTGTTTGCCAAATAATAAATAAAGCTTTAGCATTCTTTCTCCTATCTTAGTATAGAGCTTGGGCTGGCTACTGTTATTCATTCAAATAATACTTCTGCACCTGGGATTTTAGTTCAAAGCACTGAAATTTTTCTGCATTTCATGCCTGTATCATGGCATGGCAAGAGAATACTGCAGCATTTCTTCTAAAGGCTCCAAAGCACTGAAAACACCTGCATCACTAAGTAATGGTACATCTAGTACCTTCAGTAGGAGAGAAACACTGAATAATTCAAGTTGGGAAGAACATTCCTCTTAGTCCAAACTGTGCAAAAAGTTGAGCTAACTCCAAAGTTAGGCCAGGGAGGCAGGGTATCAAGAATAATCACTTTTATCTGTCACCTCTGGGCAGGACAGAAATTAATGGTTTTGTGTGGATTAAATGCAACATTGCTAGGAGCTGATGAGGAAAAAAAATACCATACAATATAGATTCCACAGCAAGGAACTGATAATGAATGATTGATTTTAGCACCTCATATTTACTACTCCATTGACACTTCCTGCTTTTCCAAAGATTGGATGTGCAAGGCATGCAGCTGATGTTCTTAAAGTCAAATTAAAGGGTGGATAATTTCAGAGAGGGACTGATTTTTTAAATATCAGGGTTTTCTTGCAGTACAAACTGCAGCAGAAGACAACCAAAGACACCAAGCTGCAAGATCAGTTTGCAGTTCTTCTAGCCACTGGTTTTTGAACTGTTGTGCTTGATTGTGTTGTGGTCACAACAGAATAAGGCTGGCCAGGACATTTCTAAACTGCCAAAACTGCTACAGGGAGTTGATGTTCCACATCTTCTGCGTTCACTACCTTCCCTGCATTGCAGCCAAGCCACTTCTTGATCACTGTGCAGCATGAAAGTTCCACTCTATCCACTAACTGAGATCAGGCAGGGTAGACTGTATGTAAGAAGTGAACAAAGACACCTCAAAGCTTCACACACATGTCAAAGGTAGGCAAAAGACTGCCTAGTCTCCCTAGAGCCTTCCTTCCACCTTCTCCTTCCCTCTTGCCTGTAATATTGTGGGTTATGTAAGAACCTTGTTACAGGGAATTGTGCTTATAAAGGGTTATGTGAGGTGAGGATCATATGTGTATGATAATGTGGTTCTTCTTTCTGCTAAAACCTCTTCCAGAATGCCTCTTAGGCATATACAGCAGTGTGCAGTACTCCCTGAGGTGACTGTGTGTTTAAGGAAGTAAGAGGGGAGAAAAATGCACTACTGAGTTAGCTGAAAAATCTGTGTGAGATTGAGCAGCTCATGCACTCTGGTGCTCATCAGATAACTACAGGGATTTTTTAATCTTAAATTTCCATTCTTTAGACATTGGGTACCTGTGTCACTCACTGTTACCTAGGATCTAGAGGAGGGCAGCTCCAAAGAAAGGACTTTTCTCTGCTGTCTCCAGGCAGCTGGAAGTGAGACACTGAGCCACACCAGCAGTTCTCACCTGCCTGGTGCATGTGGATCTGCACTGACTGTGAGCACAGACAACTGAGATGTTACTGCGCTGCTCTGGAAAAGAGCCAACCACCACCTACAGTTTTGTTGAACAAGGCTTTGCTACAAGAAAAGCTATTGGCTAAAGGCACAAAAGCATCTGTCTGAAGAGGCTGGAGGCAGTTTTGAGATCTGAAGTTTGTTAGTAAATGCACCTGCCTCCTGGGACGCTTATGCTCCTGCAAAATTATGACCAGGCAGGATGGGTTCGGAGATCCCTAGAGAGGAACAAGTCCAGTTACCATCACAGGTATTTCTGTCAGTACCAGCAACAGAATAAAAGCTCATAAACTTTTTTTCTTATTATTTTCCTCTTTAACTGGGCATGGTCCAAAGGTGGAAGAGAAGTAGTAAAAGGATTTGAGAAGCTTGCAGCAAGAAGGAAACAGTCTCTGGATTTCACTAAAAGAGACAGAATCTGAATATGGTGCTGTTTCAAGGGTCACACATTTTATTAGTAACACAGCAGAGACAACACAGGCATGAAAATTATGTTAGATTGACTTTGGACTGTTTTACTTATTAAAACATGCTCAAGTTCCAGAGTTTTCTATGGGTCAAGTACACAGTTAAGAAAAGCACACAATTCCAGACTTTCCTGAAAAGAGTGGGTTCCTGAAAAAGAAATTGCCTAAAAATGTTGATTATAAACCCTTTCCAAGTGGCGAGTCAAGTTCTGAATTTTCAACACAGCAGTTCCTCAGCAGCAGCCTTTTGTTCCTAAGCCATGATAAAATCAAGGTAGCTTCAAGACCCTTGCTCCAAGATTTCAGTAGGCTCTGGTCACACATGAAGCTTTTCTCATTGTAACTTGCTTATGTGCTTTATCAAATCAAAGCATCTGCGGAGTCCACAGTTTCACAGAGCTCACACACAGCCAGAGCAAAATCAGCTCTGCTTGGAGGAAGCCAATGCCCTACTTCTCAGGGTGGGCTTTTTCCATGCCAAAGGAGTCTCAGTCACTTGGGCTCCACCTTCCCTCCAACCAAACCAACCCAAAATTTCTAAAGGAGTTTTTTCAAGAGGAGCAGTGAATTCCCTCACCTGCCCCAATTCCCTTCTTTCTAGGCACTGGCAGAATCATGACACACATGTTTAGGAAAAAGAGGATGGTCACACACACACAGAGGGTCACATTTAATTGCATGTTACTAATGATGGAAAACGGCAACCCCAAATAGAGCTTTAATTTCAAATAAAGTCATTTCCAAGCTTAACCTCTGTCCTGAGGGTGAAAGAGGGATGTCTGTGTCAGTTGTAAATGACATGCAGCTTGCTGTGTACAGTAGCTCTGCAGTAAAGGATATCAGATGGTTTGTGGTGGTGGGAAGACCCTGCTCTTAAGGACTGCAGTCTTACTGTACTTGCAGAATTCCACCTTAAAAGTAATTGGACGTCTCTGTAGCTCAGAGAAGGTTTGCTAAGCAATGACACACTGTGCTTGGATCTGAAAACATAACATCTGGAAGCCAAATGTTAGAGGCAATATAAAAGGGCCAGCCCAACAACCCAGAGGGGCACTTCTAAGCCAGGAACATCTTCAGGATGGACATTTTCCTTCTCTGTGTGTTCCTGCCTCTGGTGACTGTGGCATGGGGCCAGTACAGTGACTATTACTATGGTCCCTATAATTATGGAGATAATGATGAATGGGTCAATGTGTACCGGCAAGGTTTCAACTTTCAGTGCCCACATGGGCAGGTGATCGTGGCCGTCAGAAGCGTCTTCAGCAAGAAGGAAGGCTCTGACAGATTGTGGAACTATGCCTGCATGCCAGCATCCCAGAGCCTCGGTGAGCCGACAGAGTGCTGGTGGGAAGAGATCAACAGGGCAGGAACCGAATGGTAGGATAACCCCAAGCATCCCTGGAGGGCACAGCCCTGATAACCCCTGTGGAATGCGGGTCTTAATACTGTGGTCAGAGCAATGCAAATGCATATGAATGCCATGATAACCAGCAGGCTTCAGTGCCTTAAGACTCATTAATCACAATGCACGGAGCTGATCAGCCTCACATTTGCCTTCCCTGTAGCAACTTCTTGCTGGAGGGTGTCAGTGTGCTTTACAAATGCGATGTCCTTTGGTCACTCACAACCTCAGCTGTGATATGGTCTGTCTCACTCTTGTTTCAATGATAAGGAAAATGAGGCAAGGACCTACTTCAGAGGAGAGCATAAAGTCCCTCTTGCAAAGTCACACTGAATCAGTGACTATTTGGGAAACAAATTGCCAAACTCCTCACTCCATCCTCATGCTCTTATCACTAGAAAAAATAATCTCTGTATTGCACTGGCTCTTTGCTTTGTGTTTCTGTTGCTAAGCTTTTTGGCTTAGGTGTAGACAAGTGCTGTTTTTTAGTTGTGCTGTTATTACAAGAGCCAAAAATCCACACTAACAAGCAATGGTGGTGGCATAAATATCTGCATGGTGATAGCAGATCACGTTAATTTCCTAATACTGTCAATTTGCTTAACTAAATGTTACATTTTCCATCAACCTTGGGGGGAAAGGTGATCACATTATGTGGCTGCAATAATTTCTGGAAATTGTACAGTATTTAATATTTGGGCAGAATACCCAGTATTTAATTATTTTCTGAGTTTTTTTCATGAAATGGGAAACAGAGTTTTGGACAGCTCTGGGATTAAAATGTGCTTTGGACAGAATGCAATGCATGCAGGAATGAGTATTTTTGAATAGTTGAAGTGGTTTTGTCCCAGGAGTTGCAATGAGATTTTTTGAATTTTGTTATATGGGAATAGGTTAGCAAGGAAATGTGAAGTTTCTGATTTTTATATGATTCAAATTTTTGTTCTGAATTATTAATACTCTTTCATTTACCATGTGACACATGCCTATGGCTGATGCAATTGCTAAGGGAAAAAATGATTGACCCTATGTTTAATTTTGGAATAAGATTTGAAAAAAAACAGGGAGAGCTGCAAAACAAGCAAAAAGAACACATTGTGATAATTCTGGATGGCTTCTTATTTTTTTTATACATTGATGCAATTTCTATTTTTTGCATAATAATAATTTTGAATTATTTTTGAAACATTTCTTTTGTTCAAAATAAACCTATTATTCTCTTTCTAAAAATCCCTGGCAGCAATTGCTCAAGTTTACTTCTCACAAACAGGATACTGTATAAGTCTGTACAGAAAATTTTCTTCTGCTATGTAACCATTCATCACTGTGTTCTGTATGCTTAGCATGACTACATCCACAGTGCATTATCTGAATCTTGTTTCCTTCACCTTTTAAAAAAATCTTTTCACTTTGTCCTCATTGTTGCCTACTTTTTTCTATAGTAAACCCTATATTTCCTCCAAATGTATTTCTTTTTCAACCCCTCTTTAATTGCTTATCTCTGTTTTTCTCCCTTTACTAGTTTTTTGAGTTATTTTAGTACTTCTTCATTAGCTCACCTTTCCAGTCCAACTTCCTTTCTTTCCTTTCCTTTCCTTTCCTTTCCTTTCCTTTCCTTTCCTTTCCTTTCCTTTCCTTTCCTTTCCTTTCCTTTCCTTTCCTTTCCTTTCCTTTCCTTTCCTTTCCTTTCCTTTCCTTTCCTTTCCTTTCCTTTCCTTTCCTTTCCTTTCCTTTCCTTTCCTTTCCTTTCCTTTCCTTTCCTTTCCTTTCCTTTCCTTTCCCTTCCCTTCCCCTTCCCCTTCCCCTTCCCCTTCCCTTTCCCTTTCCCTTTCCCTTTCCCTTTCCCTTTCCCTTTCCCTTTCCCTTTCCCTTTCCCTTTCCCTTCCCTTCCCTTCCCTTCCCTTCCCTTCCCTTCCCTTCCCATTAGGGAGCACATATCCATTTGCAAGGGTAAACTTGTGCTCCTAGTTACTTGGGCCATTTCCATAAATCCTAGCTATTTTTGCCTGGTTGGATTCTGCAGATTTCAGTTTCCCACCCCCAGGGCTGAGCTAGTTGTATCTGCAGTGCTTCATGGAGAGAGGTTTGCAGTATGCCAGCACATCCCTGGTCATGCCAACACTGCTGCCCAAGAACCCAGCAGTCTCATCCAGACTGGAGTGAAAGTTAGGCCAGAGTAACCTCAAATCAGTGTGATGGCATGAATATATTCTGGGGAACCTTTGAGAATCCTGCCTTCCCTCTTGGCATTCTTACTTCTCATAGGTGCCCCTCTTCTCTCTCTCCCTTCCACATCCACCTCAGTGCTATTTGGAGCCATCCCCAATTCTAAACACATTCACTCAATATTCAAGTGGGACCACAAATGTGAGTCACCATCTGTACCAATAGCTCCTGTTTGGCCAGCTCTCTTCCTTGCTGATCACCCCACAAGCTGGTGGTTGAGCAGTACATCATTATCTTGTCAGCAGACACAGTACTCTGCTGGACTTGCTAGTTCATTTCCCATCTTTGTAGGATGGACTGAAATGTTCCTTCTTTAGCTCTGTCTCACAGAGTATTTTGTCTCACCTTACACACCACATCCAGGGATAGTCAATTGCTTGTACCACCAGTAACTACAAGTCTGCCAAGTTTTTGCTAAAATCTTGCAGAATCAATTAGGTCACAAAAGACTGGAAATCATTGAGTCTAACCTATGACCAAACACCACCAGGTCAACTGAATGGCAGATCTGGTCTGGCCTTAAACACTTCCAGGGATGGTGAACTCCACAATCTGTCCAAGCTTCCAGCTTTTCTATGCTGTGGGAGCCAGTGCCAAAGGCTGCTACTCTGCTGCACCTGAGGCCTTTTACTCTTTACCCTACCTTCACTGAGTAATGAGAACAAGCTTGCTGCATCCTTTGTAAAATCTTTTACTTAATAATAGGTAGCAGCTATGCCTTTCCCTCACCCACACAGCTTCACACATGCTTTTGCTTTCAGGCTAAACACATTCTTCTAGTTCTCATCTGGAGGTATTATATTCCAACAATCCTAAGCAAGTACTGATCATACCTACATCTCTTCTCTGAATTCCCTCTGGTTTCTCAGCCAGAACCCTAGTCAGAAAATCTAGTCTGGCAGAAACACCAAAAAAATAACCTTTGACAAATTTTGCTCATGGCATTTCAAAATTCAAATGGTGATTTTCAAATTACCATTCCTGACTTCTGTGCAGCTGCACAATAGAGACAAACTCAAGAGAGGTTTCTTTAGAAAAGACAATAAATAAAGAAAACCTTAAGAGAGAAAATGAAGAGAGAATATAAAAGAGAGAAGAAAGAGTCTCCAACTCATTATTTTCTTTCGGTATTTGGGGCAAAATGACAGAAATGGATGTGGGGACCATAAGGATAGGAGAGTTTGGAGCAAGAGAGGACCACTGGCAGAGCTTCCTGGTAAATTTACTTCCTTCACTAACACTAGGGATTATACAGACTTAGACAACTGAACCATAAAACTTCGAATCCTCAAATATGAAAAACTATTCAACAGAAAGAGGACAATGACACAGATCCACATTAGGCATCTAATGCCTAGTTATGACCTTTGCCTCTTTCCAGGGTCAATGGACATAACAGGTACTCTAAAAACTGTTCTCTGGGGCACCCCATCTCTTTCACAAGCAGACTCATGAAGACCAATCCCTTCTGACCACTACCTAGAATTCCCTAGTGGCCTTTCAGATTACATCTAACTATGGTGCTTCACTGCATAAATGACCTCTGAAGTTAATCATATATGTCCATATGCTTCTGAAGAGATTATGTGCATTTGTGCTTTGCTGAAAGGACACAAGAAGCTTGTGAACTGGTTACAAGGCTAAGGGGAAATTGTGGCAATAGATTGGATCAGATGATAGGAATGCCTTCTCAGCCTCACTAATCTGTGAATAACTTTAAAGTTAAGTACATGTACAAAGGCTTTGTTGAATCTGTTTGAACACCTTACTCCTTCAGAGTAACGTTAACTATCTGCTAACCAAGATGATATTCAACAGAGAGAACAACTGGGAGCAGGAAACAGTTCCTGGATTATTTGGAAATACTCATGCCTGGGGTAAGGAAAAGTCTCCAGAGCATATCCTGATTCTGCAATTCTACTATTTTTTATGCTGCAGTTTCTCAAAGAATCCTATCTTCTCAGGGAGCACAAATTTTATGTTCTTATCTCCATTTGTACTGAAGAAATTTTGACCTTGTTTAAATATTTCATCACCTAAGGTCTGAGTGATCGAGGGTGAGACTATTCTTCGCTGCTTTGTTGAATACTACAGAGTTGTCTCTATAGACCAGTCTCTGAACAAGGGTTTTGAGAAAAAAATATTTTTCTTGCCTGAAATCTATCATACCAAAAGACAGGGTTCACACAAACAAAGGAACAAAAGCTTGCAAGTGAAGACAAGCAACTCTTCCCTCCAGGAAAATAAGTTTGGTTTACACTACATGATCCAGATGAAACCATGCCATATCCTCAATATACTCCCAGAATATGAGGATATTGAGGATATTTTGCTGTAAAGCAAAAAGGAGAAGCATTTCCAGCCAAGAGCTATTTACTCCATGTTTATTGCCTCTTTTCCTTGTTTAGACTTCTGAGAAAGTGTTTAGATGAGACTTAGAAAAAACAGATATCTAGATTCTCCTTCCCCACTCCCATTCTCTCCCTCCTTTGCTCACAAACTAGGTGCAAAGAGAGACTACTGAGCAAAGGATCATTCTGTTCAGGCTCTGGCAGCACACCTTAGTATATCAGTAGGAACTATTTTTGTTTCCAGTCTCTAACCAATCCCAAATTTCAAATCTGAGGCTGTATTACCCAAACCAAATCCAGCTGCTCTTTGAAAACGTTCCCATTTGTACTGTCTACAAAAACAAGTTAATTTTCTTCAGAGCCCTAAGTTTATGTTAAAGGACTAACGCTACAAGTCCATTTAGCACAGCTGCAGTGGACTGAGTCCAGTGGGAGCATCTGAGGAGAACAGGAATTTTCTGTAGAAAAGGAGGCCTCATCAGCTACTGTCAAGAAGAAATTACCAGGGTGAAAAGGGCCTTGCCTTCCTGTGGTCAGGGAGCAAAAAGTAAGTTATAAATGCCCCCTGAATTAAAGAAAATATTGCTGAAGATGTTACAGAGGTTGCCTTTGGCATGTGGAAGTCATAACAACATCTCAGCACCTCACAACAGATCTTCCAACAGATTTGAAAGACTCCTTGTAGAATTGGCTTTTGGAGAGTGACATGGCCTAGTCAAAAGTCGTTTCCTCTGACTGGATGCCAGAGTTGCAAGTGTCCTGAGCCTGCCCTCAGCCTCTTATGTCTCCCCATTCACCTGTAACAGACTGACCACTGAATTTGTTCTCACCATGCAATTAATACTATTGCACAGAGGGAGGACATTCCACAAAGCTCAGGAAAGCAGCATAGGGCCTCCCTTCCCCAGGGACATGGAATGACACTCTCAGGTTACCCTGTTATTAGGAACCCATCACCCTCAGTGCAGCACGACCCAGTGCCTACTGAGCTGTGAGTCAGCCTCTGCGTGTTTCCAGAGAGCTTCACGGAGCACCAGCCCAGTCAGTGCAGCAGGAATTCACTGCAGGCTCTAACAGCACCACTTCTTGCAGCTGGACTTGGGCTTCCTGGGCAGATTTGTAGTGAACAGGCTGCTTCTTTGGGTTATCATCCTCAGAATAACATGGTGCTGATGTAGCTGAGGAACAGGGGACCACACAGCACCAGCATTAGAAGGGGCACAACACTGTGGGGCTTTGCTTAGCAAAGAGCAAAATTAAGATGCAGGCATAAGTATGAAGAGTCACCAAAACTGATCCCATTGCTCAAAACAATTCTATTGTTGTAAGCAATGTTTGTATTCAGTCTGGCAGATACCTGTTGAGTCAATGAGGAACATGCTGAAGTTGTTATTGACGTTTGCAAATAATGTGGCATAATTTAAGAGGATCTATAGGGTGAAATATGTCATGCACAGATCCAAATTTCACATATGCATTTTGGGTGGGTTTGTTTCATGCCAGCTTTTGTTTGATCTCACAGGTAAAAGCTCACCAGTGAAGAACAAAAGCAGTTCTGACCTGAACTAAATCTGTAACATGGATACATGCCTTGATTGCTTGCCATGACACACCTCAGCTATACAACACTCATTAACCAGTTCAGAAGAAGATTTGGCAGAGGAGAGGCTTTTCACAGGAATCACAGCAAGCCAGGAAAGTCTCAGATACCATATCCCTGTTACTACACAGAACTCCCCCCAGAATGAGGCTTTCTGTGGAACACTGTCATTTTCCATATCTGTACCCAAGGCAAGGGCAACTTCCCATCCAAGTGCCCCTGATCTTCACCACCAATCTTCTCACTCCCCACTACCAGCCAGCTCACCTCCTCTTCTCCCAGCACCAGATCCAAGAGGCAACTCTTCACACTTCACTACTTGAGCCAACTAGAAAACCTATCCACTGCCAAGTTGAATCCTACACAACCCCAGCCAGTTTCTCACATTCTTCTGCATTCACCTTGTAAGAGGCATTTTCCTCTCTTCTTAGCAATGTCAGGATTTCAGGAGTGAGGAGAATCCAGTCACATTAACTCTGAATACTGAATTACCCTTTATAGTAAAAGTGCTGAAGAGTGGGTCTTGTGAAAAAAAGCATTGTTTTCACTTGGCTATAAATCAGAGTTCCTGAATCACTAGTTTTTATTCACCCTGCTTGCATCAGGATTTGCTGTGACAAAAGTAGTGAATTGGACAGAGAATGAAAAAATTCTGACCTATTAAGTGTTGTTCTCAGATTAATGCATAGGGCAACTGACTGAAAAGGTGTGTGGGGAGGGGTTGTTTGTTTCCCTTGAAGAATTACTTTCTGCTTGTAGGAAAGTGGCCAGTTGGGAAAAGGAAAGAGAGGGAAATATTTTATATGAGCTCGCAAATAAGCACTCCAAGTCCTGAGAGCATCTCTTCATTTTTGAGGGAGTATTGAAAGGATTTTACTTGAAAACTAGAAAGATTAAGGCAAAAAATTTTACATTATCTCAAAGCTAAAGAAAAGTACTTCAACATCACTATTAACTTTCTTTTCCTAAACCTAATACTGAGCTTGAATAATAGATTACAGGACCTTGTGTATATGAGACAGAAGCAAAGAGAGAAGTGAACATGATCATTAATGTGTATTTCAAATTTTACTTTTAAATATGTTAAAATAAAGCTGCAATTTAATTATAAAACATTGTTTATGTCCAGGTATACTTTCCATCTAAGAAACTAATTTTTAAGGCAATACCAATTATATTTTTTTAATCAAACTTAATCCTAAAATCTGGTTCCCCAATATGAGTGCATGTAAGCATAGGAGAGTCATGCTAGGTAGGTTTGTTTCTCAATTCACTACAGAGAGAAGTGTTCATGAGTGACATCTCTTTCAAAATTAATCTTTCCATCACAACTGGACTATATTAGTGGAAAATAATGTGTCAAAAAATAAAAACTTTTGTAGGACAAAGACAGTGGGAAAGAGGACAGGACTTCCCAGACTGAATGTGAGCAGGTGGGAGGAGAAAAGAAAGAAGAACCTCCCACGAAGACAAGTATGAGCAGGAATATTAGACCCTGATGGGTGGGGATGGGAAATTGTAGAGCAGTGTTGAGCTTCTGAGAGTAAACACAAAGGAAATGGAGAAACAAAGTGCTCCCAATATCGCACCTATGCAAAAGAGCTAGAAAATCTCCCAGGGGCACAAGGACTTGAGCAGTGCAAACGCAGGTAACTTGGAAGGGTGAGGGATGGAAATTTTGTTGCTACTTTACACAGTTCAATGCTCATCTTGCAACAGGTACAACCAATCGGCATATTGCTGTGTATCAATCATTCTTCCATCAGGATAACACCAATCATCTGCAGCTATCCAACATGTTTACACAGTCTTAGCCATATGTTCCTATGTGCCAAAAGTCAGAACAACTTCCTATCAAAGTCCTGCTGAAATCCTCTGAGTGAGAGGCAGGCTGCCACACTCAGTGTGATACCATGGCAACTCAGAGTCCCCATCACGGCTGAACTCTGGAGGTCCTTAAAAGAGTCTCACAAAGCACAACAAGTACATGTGGCCCCATCAGCGTGGGAGATACAGGGACACAAACAAGTGTAAACACTCTTGGCTGAACAACAGAGCTCAAGGGAAGAGAGAGAAGAGACCCTTGGGTTCTAAAGTGGAAGCCGAAAACTAGGCAGGGAAATTCATCACTGCACCGGTCAAAATGGATGAGTTTTTCAGCTTTTGCATACAAACACTTCAGCCTCATGCTGCCTTTGCAATAACACCTCTGAGCACAAGTGAATGACTTTCCTAACACCAAACTCTGCTAGATGATATGTTTTCCCTCCTGGGAACTTCAGGTAGTGAAAATAAATCATGAGGTCATTGAATGAAACTGAGGGAGATTTTTTGGTATTTGTTAATCATACATACAAATACCATTTTGGTATTTGTAATCATACAATTTACCTCTGAAAGTGTCTTTCAGATTTTCAGATATATCATTGTAATTGATTCTATGAAATCACAGAGAAAGTTTGCTGCAGGTTTTCCTTGATGAAAGGGAAAGAAAGAAAGAAATGGAAAAGGATGGAAGAAAAGGCATTAGTGTAATTTTCACGATAGGGAAACAGTGAGTCCAGGAGGGTGCTTGAGAGAAGGAGCACTCAATAGCTGAACTAATGACCTGTCTGTCTTCATGAGCTCCTTGTCTTTAGTCCCCAAGACTATATTCAAGCTATTCAAACTGATTACCACTTGAATTACTTTAGGTATCAGTGTTACGGTGTTGCAGGGTGTTCAGACAGAGGCATGCATGCTTTGAGACCATGTCTATTCCACCTCAAGGCAGTGATTCACACGTATGTATGATAGAATTACTGAGCTCACAGAAAGCATGAAGCAGCAGATTTTTCTTTTGAAAATCCAGTCATAAATTTTATGTGCCTTAAAATTACATAATATCTGAATCACAGTTCTCCTTATGTGATTGTTATCAAATAATGATTTCATCATAAGCTTAAATGTTTTTAATAAAGAATTCCTTCTCCTAGAGATACATAGTTGTGAAAGAAAACAATTAAAGAAATTAATGAACTTATTTTATAAAATAGCTTCTCAAAGTTTTTACTTTTTTGGTTTTTTTTTGGTAAAGAAGTAGTTGAAAAGGTTAGTTCAATGAAGCCCAAGTCCTCAAATACTAACAGTCATAGACAAAAATATTAAAGTCAGTCTCATGGTTTGTAAACAGTTGAGAATACAAACACCAGAACAATCTTCTTTCCTGGTTAACATATTAGAATGATTAAATGCTTTAGCCTGATTAAATAGTTTTAAGTGCAACATAAATGTAAATACATTGGTTACTGCTGTTTCTTATAGAAAATAGTTACTCTAGAGACAGCAAGTGCAAACAGTGTTTCTCAGCACGAAGTCAAACCCTTAACTTGCACTCTATATCAAAAAAGTTAATGCTGTTTTGAGAAGTGCTTGAAACGATCAAGGAATCTAATACCATGTTTTCCTTGTGTGTTCTCTTCTTTGCCCTCATTATTAGGTATCAAACCTGCTCAAACAACGGGCTGGTGGCTGGTTTCCAGAGTCAGTATTTTCCATCGGTGCTGGACCGTGAATGGCAATTTTACTGCTGCCGCTATAGCCGGAGATGCCCGTACTCCTGCTGGTGAGTTCAGGCAGACACCAAACCTGTGAGCTTCTTTCCCCCAACAGTCCCTATCAATGTCTTTGGCTGCTTGACCTGTCAGAAACCTTGTCTGAAAAAGAGTTAACTGTGCTTCATGGAGCTAAGCACGTTATTTCCAGTCTGTTACAGGATTCTTAAGGATCCGAGGCTAAGGGAAGGGAATAAGGGTGCAGTTACACTGAACAGCACAACTCAGCAGCTGGCCCTCAATGAACAGCTCTGGGGATCAGCATCAGCCTAGCTGAGCTGGAAACCATGACACAAGTCTCCAAAGTGGAATGACATTTTCCCACTATAAATCCAGCACATTTACTGGAGTAGGAACATCTAAATTTGTGCCACAATGACTTACAAAAGTGAACTTATACCTCAGAAGAAATGTTAGTAGTGCATACAGCTATGCTTCCTGTCTCAAAACTGTTTAGAGTCATTTTGTCAAAGCCAAAATGAGCTACTGATCATAAACCCAAAAGAAAAAGGTGTTCTCAACAGAGAATCACAACTGGTGCTGGCAATTTAACAGAGATTGTGGAAAAATGAGCTATGCATCCCAAGCTTCCCAGCACACCACAGGTGTGGTTTCTCTAAATTAATACCAAAGACAGGAGCAGAATGTGTAGAGGCAGCTCATATTGTTCCTGTCCATTCTGTTCAAGGGAACTCATAATCTTATGCTCTGGGATTACATTCAGCTAAAATTTAGCTGTTTTCAGCGATATAAAGAATAACCCATCTCTATTTAAGAAAAAAACCCAAAAAAACTAGGGGATAAAAAAGTAAACCTGTGATGAATCTTTTTTCCCAGACCTCAGCTTTGAAGGAAGCTTCCCATTGAGATGCATACAAACTGTTTATGTGCCTGTTGGTCTTACTTGGCTGGCTGGCTACTGGCCAAAGATAACAGCACTGCCTTGCTTTTCATCCTTCAGTCTCCTTGCAGCCAGGAGGAAAAGAAATGTTTTTATTATTATTATTTTTAATGCCTTTAAATTGCAGGAATTCTGTAACAAAGTCTTTGAATATTCTTCTGAACATTCCTCTGCCTCCTTTCCAGCAGACATTGCCTATGGATGTTCCCTACCTGGGAGTTTATTTTCATGCCTGCCAGGCTCTTCCCTCTGAGGGAAAGTCACTCAGACTTTAAGCAGTTCTTCCAAAGCTCTTGTAACCCTGTAATATTGCATACATTTTCAGAGAGACAACAGAAATTTCTGACTTTTTTTTTGTTATTGTTGGCAGTTCTGCTTCCCTCAGATGTTGTCTTGACAACTGGGAACAGCTTTGTCTCTGCTCTGTAAATTGGCATTCAGAGTAAGGTAAATCCTAATATAAATGTTTGGGGTTACCGAAGCCTTTAGTTTTCATCTCAGCTGCAAGCAGATTCCTATACTGTCCTTCCATTTCCAACAGTGACAGCTCTCCATTTTTGTGCTTGGGAAAGAAAGCCTTACATAGTTCACCTGCAGTTCCATGCAGAAAATGCAGCATTTCAAAAACAGGTGAAGAGTTTTTCCCTCTAAGCAGGGTAGAAATCCCATGTACTCGCACTCCTCTGGAAGGGGAGAGCTGTAAAACTGGTGGGAAGCTGTGTCACCTGGCTTGTGAAAAGCTTCTGGTGCATAGTCTGTGATTATGGATTCATTAAGAAAACATTCTGCCTTTAGGGTTAGCAAGGTGTATGTATATACATATATACTCTTTCCACATACAGTTACCCAAATTAGGATGATAGGGTCTGGATGGACAGATCCTAATTAAATGGGTTAAAACATGGTGGTTTAACAGGCTCAGAGGGCAGTGGTTAGAGGGTGATACCCTGCCTGGGTGCTTGTCCTGCTTAATGTCTCCATCAATGACCTTGAGGAGGCAACAGAGCACATGCTGGCCCAGTTTGCATGGGACACCAAACTGGGAGGTGCAGCTGATGTGCTTGAGCGCAGGACTGCCAGTTCAGGGGGATGTCAAGAAAACTGCTTCTTCTATGAGGACAGATTGCCCAGTGAGGCTCTTTGGAGGCTTTCAAGACTGAACCAAATAAAAGCTGAGAAACCTGGCCTGACCTTGTGGTTGGCCCTGTTTGGAGCAGAGAGCTGTAGCAGAGACTTTTTGAAGCCCCTTTTCACCAGAGTCATCCTGGGGTCCCACATAGGAGGACTTTTTTACTGGAGGACCCACACCATGTAGATAAGGTCTCTCCTCCAAAACAGTGGTCTCTTTTCTATCATCTGCTAGGAATGGTTTATTTTCTGGTTTACTCTCTTACCCTGCCTAGACAGTGTAGTAGTACTCTGGGAGAGTACTGGTTGTTATGGTAACATAAAACCAACATGAACTTTACCGGGGTAGTGTGAAACCCCACGCTTTGGACTCACTTTTTCTCGTGAAGTCACAGATGTGACTTGTCTGAATTTTTAAACTCCAGTGTACAGAAACCAAACTTCCCATCCCCTAAGCTCAGGAGATCTCACTCAGAACCTAACTTTCATTGGCATTTCCAAGTCATTGTCACAAGACCTTGTTCGCACATAACTCTTCTGGTCTGTATCTTGCACTGGTTAAGATGTATTTGACAGAAAGAATATGTTTTCCAAATGAACTGCAAAGTAACTCTCTACCATGAATAAGACCTCACATTGTATATGCAAGTAGGACACAACAAAAATGTGTGTATAGTGTATCATTATTTATTGCAGTTTCTGGTCCAAACTATAACAGTATTTGTTCTGTTCCAGGAACTCATTGTAAATAAAGTAACTGTGGAGAAATGGCAATCAAGCTGCTGCTGACTCCTATTTTTCAATCAAATAGGCTTATTTTCATGCAAAGGCTTCTATTAGTATATAGCTATGTGGAAAAGTAATGCCAGGAAAGTATGCAATGATGGTGCTACCTTGTGGATCGTACATTACACAGGAAAATCCATATTCAAAGAAAATTCATGCTTGACTTTCAAGCAGCCTTGACTTTCAATGTGCAATGTATCCCTAAGTATGAAACCAGATGTGGGCAGAAATGCATTTTTAAGAAAACAGACAATATTGAGGTGAGACAAAATTCTGTTTCAAATTACCTCTCACATTGGGTATTTGATTCCTTCTTCTTCCAGTTGTCTCCATACAGACCTCTCTGGTAAATATAAAAACAGTAGAAAAGCTGATCTTATGTATGGTCTTTCTTGTCTCTTCTGCTTCAGGACTACATTCCTCCTGAAGTGAGATGATCCTACAATGAATAAAGACAGCATTTTCTTTATGTGCATGAGCCATGCAACTGATTTGTTAGAATTTATCCTAGTTTTTACACCTAGAATATCCCTGCAATTTTTGAAAATGGATAGTTATTTATTGGAATACTAATTTATAATACCATCATGCTGACTGAAACCAACACTTTACTTTCACTTTGCTTAATAGAATGACTGAAGTCAAATACATGCAGAAGGATTTTATTTTTTAGCATTTATATCCTTACTCTTTGAACCCAATAGTTCTGTTTTACAGCTCATCTTCTCACCATTAATTCCCAGTTTACCTCTACAGTAAACTCATATTGAAAATAAATGTACTAATCTTTTCCAGTCTCATAGTTTTGCACTTGCTTTGTAAATTTTTTTACAAGTACTTAGTTTCTTTCTTCATCATGCCAAGACTTGTCATGGATTCTGCACATTTTTAACCTACTGAAAATAATTAGCATT
This sequence comes from Poecile atricapillus, assembly GCF_030490865.1. Classification (NCBI taxonomy): domain Eukaryota; kingdom Metazoa; phylum Chordata; class Aves; order Passeriformes; family Paridae; genus Poecile; species Poecile atricapillus. The sequence continues at coordinate 94,816,874 of NC_081249.1, forward strand.
TCTCACAGGAGGCAGAAAAGCTCTCTTTACTTTACCTGGCTAGGGAATGCTACCACACTAAATAAACTGTGCGCTGATTTGCACCATAAAGAAGCAAATCTATCACAGATGCAGAGACAGTGTCACTAAGTGGTCCCATTAGAGCCCCGATTTTTCTCTTTGCCAGGAAATGAAAGCTTGACTCCATACTCTGAAAAGCAAACACATGTCACAGAGCAGCCCCAAGTCTGCACAGACTGTTTATGACTGTTTCCCAACTCCAGACAAGGAGCAGTTTTAATGCCAGAAGGTCTGTCTGGAGCTTTGGCTGCTCTCTGTCATGGTGACACTGTCCAGGCAACAATTACATTTTCCAAGAGTTATGGGGTTTAAAGTACTTATTTGTTTTCCTGATTCAACCTGCCACACAAGACATATTGAAAATGATGTGATCCTATCCAGGTTTCTCAGAAGAGATAACCAGTAGCAGAGATGCAAATCCAAGAGGTGAACTCAGAATAGATGTCATGGAAACATGCAGGCCTGGAGAACCCAATTTCCCTCCCCTCTTTTTCCATTTTTTAAAAGCTATTTAATTGTTTGAGGGCGGTTGTTTTTTGTTGTTTTTTTTAATATTACTCATCAAATATAACCTTACATTTCAATCTGCAGGACCATCTTTCAGAGACATTTTAGGAGAAACACATTTGATCTGATATTGGAAATCTGGCCAACTTGTTTTGGACCTATTTTCTTGAGGGACAGGCACAAGTTGCCTTGAGCTCTCTGCTGCTGCTGCTTGTAGCTGCATTGCAGAAGCTCCTGCAGGCCTGGAAGAACTCTGCTCCCACTGTGTCAGCCTCGTGGCTCCTCAGCCCCAGGAGTGCTTTCAGTGCAACACGGTGGGAACAGGAGCAGTGATGTGTCTGTCTGAATCTGTGGGCTCAGAGCCTGGAGCCTGAACTCCATCCCAAAACACATGACATGGCCACACAAGAGAACTTCTTATCTCTAGAGGAGCTCCAGGACACCTCTAGTTCCCTGGCAGCCGGGCAATCTGGGATCTACACAGAGCAGCTGCTGGAATTTCTGTAAAACAGCTAACTAAGACCTTCTTTGGCTTTTCAGCATAGGATGCATTTTTTAAAGCAGATGATCTCTGTCTTCCAGCTGGAGGAAGAGTTGAAATTGATTAAAGAGGCATATAATTCCCGTGTTCATTGCATCCAACTTGCAGGCTTGTGGGTCTTGAAAAAAAATTTCTCCTTTAAGAAGGACATGCTCTTGAAGTACTTGTAAATACCATCTGAAAGTAAGGCATTTTAGGGGCACTCCTTGTCCTCAAATGTCAGAAAGTTAATGTCAAAGCTTATGTTTCCCTCTAGAAATGGAACAGCTCTTTCTTTTGGCTGGGGCATTGTTAGAGGAAGAGTTCAGTGTCAAAGAGGGAAATTAAGGTTAAAGAGAAGCCATTCATCTTGTTAGTACTGTAAGTTGCACAAGAACTGAACAGTGTAAGATATTCCAAAACCATGTACTTATTATCAGGGAATAAGTATATTCCACAATTGGAGCCAGAAACTGTTCTACCTCTATCTCATATTTTAAGACTCATTTCTTTTGTCTGCTTGGTTTCTGAAAGCAAGGCACACCCACAGTTCTCATTTATTTCTTTAATCAGCAGGCTGTACATACTATGGCCATTGGTGTACTTGATCTTCTTATTGGTAAATAATAGACTCATAACTATTTCTAAAGTCAGTTGTTAAAAGACTGCCACGGATCACTGTAGATTAGTACAAAACATTCTTCTCAGTGCTAAATGAGTAACTCTGTGTTTTCTATTAATCTCTACCATAGCAATTCTTCACCATGGAAGACAAACAACACAGCTGTTTTCAGATTAAAATAAAAACAACAGTAACCCTGGTAAAGATTTAATGCCTTTTTTTCAATACATATGCTACCCTGAGCAAGATTTATAGGATTATAGTGAAATATATTAGAAAAACGTGTGGATGGTTGGAGCAATGTAAACCACTGAAAAGATAAACCACTTCACATCAACTCTATTCTAGCTAAAAATGCCATTATGAAAATTCCTTTCTCTGTCAACTTTTCCCGCTGTCTCACACACAGGCCAAACTACTTACAGCCCTTATCACCAGATTTCCTTCCCCAGACTTTAACACAGAATTACCTTCTTTCTCCTCTCTCCACAATGTCACTGGTGCTTCACGTCTCTTGTGCCCAAACATCATACACCTGATACTATCCAGAAGTAGATTTGAAAAGCTGAACCAGAGCTCCTGTTTTCTGTATTTTGTTGCAATCAGATCACACAGACTGAAAAGACTACCACTTTAAAGTCTCACATTACTCTTTTCTCCCCTACAAGTCCTTCCCTAAACTTAACACCTATGTGTGTATCTGGGTTTAACAAACAATTCCGCTAAAAGCACCCTGCTGGCCCCTGCCCCTCAGACTTCGTTTAGCACCAAATTTCTCAGTGCCTAGAGCCCAAAATTGCTATAACACACATCTTCTCACAGCTGCTTTGCCAACCTCTTTCCTAGAGCCCCCTGCCACCTACCACCACAGGCTTGGTCATACAACACCCCAAACTGCAGCAGCAACTTTGGGCACTTGGAAATTCCCAGGCTTCTCGCTGCTCCCCTAGCCCAATTCTTCTTGCTATGAGTTCAATCCCAGCAGTGCTTACAGGGCACTGTGAAGGTTACTGTGGGTGACTTTTCCCAAATGAAAAGCCCACAGGCAGGCAAATCCTCACTAACTAGGGCAAAAAGTGTCTCACATTTGTTTTGTGACTCCTCTCGGATACAAGCCATACATTGCCACATGTGCCTTACAAATGCTACCATGTTTGTAAATAAATTATGTGTCTGTGGGGCCATGTGGGTGGCTCACAAGTTCACAAGCTCACATTTAACATTTTCAGTTAAGTACTTGATACTGAGGGTACAGACCAAGCTACAACAAAACCTGAGGGAACCACTGTCCTGTGCCAGACAGACCACTTTGGGAAGACCCTCAATGGCTGTCTTATATGACCTTTCTCCCCTTTATGATGAGAAAACCACATAGTGACTATCCCTTTGCATTAAACACTAGGGCATCTCTAAGTACAGACCAGGATTCATAAAATGGAGATAATGGAAAAGGAATGGGACACACTACCGAGCCCTGCTACATGGACAATCAATTGCATTTTCTTCTAAAGGACACAGTGCAAGCCAGACAACCTTGAAATGCAGGGGCTTAGGGGAACAGTTTCAGAAATGAGTACAGCAATCATCAAAGAGAAATTAATTATCCAGGCCACACAGACTCATGTGAACTTGAACACTGCTGTCATAGCACTATTTATAATTCTTCTCTCCAGAACAAAAGGAGTCAGTGGGCATCTGCCAGTGAAACAAGACACACTTCAGAGCAGCTCAAGTCCCCAAATAATTTATTTTTAGTAATTGCATAGATTTGTTTTTTGAACGTTTCTTAGTGGAGGAGCCTTAAGAGGCTGCATGGTAATGTGGAGAGTCAAATAGAGAGGGAGGGGAAGATGACAGCAGTCAGAAAGAAAAGAGAGGGAAGCTAAATGAAGACTCCCAGTGCACTTCAGAATAACACTGCATGCCTTTGCAAAAGGTCTGTGAGACCACAGCAAATCAGAAGTTTGTCATCAGATCTACTTTTCAACTGAGAGGCCCATGAAAGAATTTCCAAGAACTGGCTCTCAGTTCTGTTTCTGAGTAGAGCAAAAACCAGCTTTTTAACCTTGTCTTGCACACAGTCTCATCTGCCCAGCACATACTGCTGGTCAATATTACAGAACATTTTCCTTGCTGAGTGCCAAACAGATGTTATGAAACACATTTGGTAGAATGTATAAAAACACATATCTTAGTGGTTTCTCATAATAATAGCTAAATAAAGTGTCAAAACCTGGAGTTGATTGCAGAATGTGCATTAAATGCTGATCCATAGCTGGTCTTCATTTTTAAAACCTTCTATGACCCTGGATTTTCTGAAGATGCTCTATAAGACACTCCGGCTTCAAATTAGTAAACTAAATATGGGGACTCTCCTCTGGCTGAGTGGGAAGTGTTTGTGGTTTCTTCTCTTTCTCCTATTCTGCAACATCTGTCTGCATGACCTGTGAAATACTTCTGTTATTTCTTACCAATGGCAGAGCACTGCAAGGGCTTTGCTCATCCACATGTCCTTGGTCAGAACTCTGACAACAGACACTGTGACCAGGCCTGAGCTTCTGCTTCCCAAACACATTCTGGGATGGGTGTCCTTGCACTATAACTCAGAATCTGTGTGTGACTGTCATGGCCAAAGAACAGGAGGCATGAGAACAAGATATATTCAATGAACTTGATTGATTAGACTTGAGGTGCTTATAAGGTCATGCTTGAGTTTCTATATGCAGATGCATTTTTCATTTGTCAAGGAAAAATTATTTGTTAGGAATGATGTTCCAACTGAATGATCTTTCATATTCAAAAGCTGAATATGACCTGGAAAGCAACCTAATAGCCCAGAGCAGCTCATTTTTTAGGTAAACTTTTGCTTCTGAGTTCTGCAACAGTTACAGGTTTGGGCTCCAAATACACCCAAAGCATCTCATAAAAACTCAAATCCATCCTGTTAACTACATTCCTAGTGAGTAAAAGATTTAAACCTGTGCTTAAACTCCACTGATTTAACAAAATCTGAACATGTGCAAGTGCTGGCTGGAATGTGCTTGAATCACCTTCAAGCATAATTCAAGTACTGCTGCTGGGCTGGATTAAGTCAGGAAAAGATTGTCAGGATTTCTGTAAGGGTGTTTTAACCCTGTTAGTCTCAACAAGAGTTGGGCTGTTTATTTCCACAGGGACAGCATCTCCCTTACAGGGAACCTGATGCTTCTCTTTGCCATTTCAGAGTGAAGGTGACAATTCCAGTAGAAACTCCCATGTAGAATGGTGTAATACAAGGAGTGCCAGGTTTCCATTCAGACTTCAAATATAATATTGACAGAAAGTACTGGTCAAGGTTCCAGCCCCTTTCAGAATCTGCTCATTATCTGTAAAATGAATTACAGTATTACTTGCCTATTTCCCAGGGAAGCAGCAATCATCATTTGCTTAATAATTGAAGAACCACTTTGAGGTTCTGCACAAATATTGTCCAGGCCCATATTTTTACATTATAAATTAGGCAGAAAGAGGAAACAACAAAGAGTAATGGATTAATTGTTACATTCACTTAATATAATTCATAAATGGAGAAACGCTTAGAGTCATTTGACTTGGCAACGTTTACTGCAGTCTACAGCTGCAAACCAGAGACTCACAAGAGGCTGGAGCAAATCCCTGCAACAAAGACATAAGTACTAGATGAGCTTTATCTTCTTGTTCAATTTGCTTTTATCTGAACTGCAGATTTTATCTTTTATCAGAGCTGCAGGTGTATATGCATATATTCCAATACTGCAGTTTGCTCATAATTGTTCTAAAGTTGCTGAATTTTATTCAAATACCTGCCTGAATTAGTTGCATAGAGGAGAAAGGCAGTCTCATGAGACTGTATCTTGCGGTGCTGTTAAGAAACAAGAACTTTCAAAGAAGCAGGAGAAATCTACTGATTGAGTTGATCATTCAACTGGACTCTTTTATAAGATGGTGAATTATATTATCTTCTTTTTCCTTAATGTAAAGGTTAACAACAGAATATCCAGGACACTATGGAGAAGATATGGACATGATGATGTACACTTACGACTATTACATCCGTGGGGCAACCACAACTTTCTCTGCTGTGCACAGGTTTGTTTTTTATCACTTTCATGAGAAATTTTTAAAAGTCTGTCTTTTCTTTTTCTCCCCCAAAAGTCCACAGCTACATACCATCTGCTGTGGTACTCAGCATCAAGGTAGTAATTCTGAGGACCAAAATTCACAGTACATATGATTCCTTGTCCAGAGTGGTGTATCAGCAGCAGGGCATGCTAATGGTGATCATTTGCCATGTCCATTTGAGCAGTGAAAATAACAGCAGTGGTAGGTTGGGCTGAATCTGACTTTCACAAAATGCAACAGACCTCAGTATAGTGTCTCACCTACCCCTAGTTGGAGCATATTTCACTGAGCTCAGTAAAAATACCCTACGGACATATTTTGGTCCACTTTTCAGAGAAACAGGGACTCTACCAGCATGCTAAGTTAAGACCATACAAACTGCAATGTGAATGCTTTACACTGTCCAATCCATTTCTGCACGATTCTAACAGATTCAAGCCACTCCAGGAATTCAGGCAGTGCCACACACCTTGATCCCTTTCCAGAAAATGAGTTAACTACATTTTCTTGCTCTGGTCATTTCTTGGCATTTGCTAGTCCTCTTGGGAGAGGATCTATGGCTAGTGAAGTCATAGTCATGCAAATGGATTCACAATTTTTCCATTCAGTTAAAAAGGAACGTTTCTCCCTTTTTTACTATGCACAACTGCAAAGTTTAAAAATTTGGGTTTAGCATAAATCCCACACCGTTGTCTACCTAGGGCTACAGAGATCCTAACAGAGCAGGTTTAAGAGTGTAAGCAGTCACTGATCCCTGGGAGAGGGATCTTGATTCTTTCAAGCTGCCCTCTAATATATCAGTCGTGAGCTATTTCTTTGCTGATGTCTTTTATTAGGCACCTCAGTCCAGTATATGAAAGCATTTGTTATCAAACATAACACAGACAGCAAGGCAAGGTGTGCTGCACTGCTCTGCCAAGATGGGCTACATGAGAAGGGGGAGAGAAGAGAGAGGTGGGACTTCAAAGACATCAATATTTTCAGCTGTCTCTAATAACACTCAAAGCAACTAAAGTGCTTTTGTCACTGTAGTGCTCTCAGCTTGCCAAAGTTCACTTGAGGGATCCCTCAGCCAAAAGGTTACCTAAAATAAGGAGGCTTTTCCAGAAGTGACAACACATTGTAAGACTGCTGCAGGTCCATAACTGTAATTTCATAGCTAAAACACGTTATTATCCTGTTTATTACCAAATGGAAGCCATGTCTGCAAATTCTTCCTACAAGCGGAATAGTAACATTCACAGATACTTGACTCAAAGGTATCTATTTATCTCTTTAGATAAAGAAACTACAAGGTCATAAGGGACAAACCCATTCCAGGCTTTTCATCTTAAATATTCCCCAGTGCTATCCTTAGTCCTTGTTACTCATGGTTGTGGCAGGGAGTAGGGGAAATAATGCAGACAGTTCATTCCCCTGCAGCTGGAATCCAGACTCCATCGGATGTGGACCAGGGTAAAGTCTGGAATCACAAGGACAAGCCTGGAAAGCAAAGCAGCCAAGGTAGCCTATGCCTCTGAGCACATTTCTGTCTCTGAATGCTGAAGGCAGACTTCAGAACAGGGTGGCAGTGGAGCAACTGGTTAGGAGCAAAGGCAGCACCATGGGAATGTACATCTGGAGCACAAGTCCTCACAGGACCACAGTGCCTAAAAGAGGAAGCCACCAGCACACCTTTGTCTTATCTCTGCGCTGGTGGCAGTCATACACCTGCAATAGTAACAGGTTGAAACTACAGAGAAAATATTTTGTGTATTGCAAACTAGAAAAGTTTTCTGCACCAATGAACTTTCTGGCCCTCAGCTTCCAGGACAACAAGAAACAATTTGTGCTGCTGAGAGAATGAAGTGAAAAAAAAATAAACCTTGCTACACCAGTTCAGAATTCAGACTCAGGCTGTAATACTCCTCCTGAGCAGTATGAATCACAAAAGTCACCAAGATTTGTCATCCTTAATGGTTCTTTGCACCTCATGAGGCAGAACAGGAGCAGGAAAAAGTCTTTTGAGTCTCAGCCTGCCTAGAGCATGCACATTTCCACTTGTCTATGTGAACATTTCTTAATTGCTCTTCATTTTCAAGCACATTAAACTTGTGTCCAGAGTATTTAGTTCATGATGGACAATGTTCTTGAACTAACAAGAGGCAAAAAGAAGCCTCTGAAGGTATTTCAGTTTAAGCTTTTCCAATCAGTCCAAACAGGTAGGTATTTTTAGACTCTTTCAATAAACTTGCAGAAATCATATCTTCCCTTCCTACTCCCTAAGACATTAGCCTCCATTGAAGTCACTGTTGATACAAGGATATTTGAAACAGCATGTGATGCTTGTGGCAAAGGACGTGGAAAGTTTAGAATGATGTTATCCCCACCAACACTTCTGTAATCATTCTCTATGAGTTTCCATGCCTCTGTATCAGGAATGAATGAGTTATTGTTGATCATCAAAGGTTTTAACTGCTTGCTTCTGAAGTACAGACTTCAGAAGTGGTTACTATTTACATTTTCCAGACTAAATAGGTCAAAAGGAGAAAAGAACTGTCTACAAAGGCAGCTGGAAAGAATTAGAAAAGGCCTGAAGTATCTCTGGGAGCCTGTTCAGGAGTGTGGTGATAACACTGATGCAGACAGGATGACCTAAGGACATAAATAAGGGAACATTTGCAGGAAAGGGCAATATCTTTTGTTAGACAGACCGATACAGACAAATTTCAGAGGACATGGGCTATGTGAAGCAGGTTGTAAACAACTGAAGCTGCCCACGTACACATCATGCACATTGCAAACCCTTGGCAAAATAGATTCCAAAACTAAACTCACAAACCAAACAACATAATACCTTCAGCCTGAACTCTGAAACATGCCAAGTGATGATGGTATGGCTTCCTGGTGGAGCATTGTTAGGTGGCTGTGATCTGGTTGGGTCAGTCTCCTGAGTCCAGAGAGCAGCACTGGAACATTCACAACCCAACCTGCAGCAAGTGTCTTGGACAGGGAGATGGGAATTACCAGGTGTTCTTGGTAAGAGCCACAACTTGTCCTTTGCTATGTAGTATAACAATAGCACATGCAGACTGTCATAAACTCATTTCTTTGACAAAACTGTCCTCTATTCCATTTATTTGGGTGATCTGGATAGCCAGTTATTTCTAAACTGCTCAGGCATCATCACTGAAAAATATTTCAACAGCCAGGTACCCCAACAGTAAAGTATGTTTGAAATACCCAGACAAGCTGGACATCCACCAAGCTCAGCTGAGCTAAATTATAGGCTATTTAAGGTCCCTAATACATTTCATATGACTGATGAAAGAGGATTTTGTCAAACTCAATATGAATAGAAATTTGTGGAATTTTTTTAACTGAATTGGAAACAGATTATTCAACAATATCTGGAGATAAAAGAAATTTCTCTATACATCAAAAATTCAAATGTGACAGCACATGACAACTGGAAAGCAAAAGTGACAGTTCAATATTGATTCCCAAATCCAAGGAAAATACATTAATTTAGCAACTGGGAGGGGATGACAAACTGGTGTTAAGGATCTGCAAAGGCAAGTTCAGATATATTCTAGAGTAGGCCTCATAAGGCAATTCCTGATGGCATCTGCATCCCCATTGGTAAACTTGTAAGGGATGAAACAGGCTGAGAACTACTGAATTAAGCACACAGCAGCAATAATACAAAGTAATTGCCTGCATCCTGAGAAGCTGGGCATTTATGCTTGAGCTCAAACACAAGTAACAGGGGAGGAAAAGGTAATATGCCATAAATGCATCAACCATGGACATACATGCTAGTGTCTGCCAGTCCACACTGAAATGACAGCTTCAGAAATAATACTGTTCCAGTATTATAAAGCATGTTATTAATGCAAGCAGCTAAAATACATATTTTTTAAAGAGCTTGACTTTCAATTTCACAATGTCCTATTTTAGAAAAACTACTTGACCTAAGATTTTGAACTGAAAGTCTCACTGGCAACAGGTGCAAACTTTGCAGACCTTAACTTTGACCAACATAATCCTGCTTTCCACAGAGGCATCCTCTTTATTTTTTTATCTCTCTTGGTAACTTGGTGACCAAAAAAGTAATAACTGTCTTTGAAGAGCATGCACATAGACCAAATAAGGGATTCTTAAAATAAACCTAAAAATGAATCTTGCATTTCATTAATCTTTGGTAACAGTTTCACGAGGAAATTACAATTTAAAAACATCTAGGAAAGATTTAAAGAAAACCAAAGCTGAACACTATATAACTGTTACATCATACTTGCTGATGAGCATGACACAGACCCAGTTCCAAATGACACTCTGGATAAACTTGTAGCTTAGTAGCACAGTAAATTTCCAATAAAAAAACCTCAGTTAACAAAAGATGCAATGAGACATTTTATACCTACAGGGTAGGTACAAAATTTATACCTACAAGGCTTAAGAGTCAAATTAGTTTTATTCCAGAACAGTGTTGCCCAGTCAATGACACCATGTAAGCACAGTTAATACCAAAATCTGGGCTCAGGGGCCTCAGTACACTCCTGAGAGGCAGCAGTTTGGCCCCAGTTTGGTGCAGGGGTCTTGAAATACAAACTCCTATTAAATCACTCTAGCAGCATTATCTGTCCCATGCCTTAGCTTTAAGACATCACTATTAGCAGAATTCAAGCTATCAGAAACCCCTTAGAGGACAACCCAATACCAATATAAATGGCAACTGCCATCTTCAAGGGCTGTAGTTTAGATCTAAGTTCAAGTTAGCCAGTATCAAGAAGCCTAAATTCAACATTCCCTTCACAGCAGGACAGTATTTGATCCTCTGAACTCATACCTATTTGTCAAAGGAAAATTTAATGCACAATAAGCTAAGGAGGAAATTAAATTTGTAGCCTGTTGCAGCTATTGGACACTAAATCACTGGCCTTCACTGCTGAATCCCACTGCTCCAGTCACACTTCCTACTAACCATTGTTAGGTTTCCTATCACTCTCTTGAGAGAGAATACCACTCATAAACTGGGAAGAGCATAAACTCTCCTTACATTAAAACCCATCACTCTTCCTCACATGTGATTTGATCAAGGATGAAAAGTGAATTTTATTTCTCTCACTATTGATTTCTTCAGATCTCTATTAAAGGACACTAACTGGAAGACCTAGTAAAGACATATTAAAAAAAAAAAAAAAAAAAAAAAAGTGAAATTTGCTGCATGGATAACTTCCCTCTTAGACATAGCTTGCAAATCACCCAAGTACTTTTCATTTTTTACACATTGCTGAACAATATATGACCTGACAATAACTTTTGACAGAATCATCCTTTTCCTCTTGGTCACTGATTAAGTCAGTTCAGAATTGATCACCATCAGGATTCATTGTCTTCTGAAGGATACTCAGAGACCTACTTATTCAGAGAGCTGATTTTCTTATCTTGTAAAGGAGTGTGAGGGAAATGTAACTATCACACATAATTAATGTTGTTTCAGCTCTTAAAAACACAGAGCACTCAGATGAAAGTTGGTTAATGGCAGACAGATATTTTTGTTGCCATAATGCCTGATATAAAGTTACTCTTACTTGTATAGCATCTTCTGCAGTTCTGGCTCACTAATACCTCTCTCTTGTCTCTCTTTCATGCAGGGATCGTCAGTGGAAATTTATTGTCTGCAGGATGACAGACTATGACTGCCCATTTCAAAATGTTTAAAAAGATTGAGTGTACTCCACTTGGAAAGCTCGGGGACAGACAGGGTGGGATGAGGATTAGTGATTACAGGAGAAGGTCAATTAGGCTCACAAAAGGGTACCAAGACTCATCAGCTGTCTGCTGAAGACATAATTCTTTCCCTCTGGAGCTAATACATAAATTGCCAGCATACATGCTTGCAACAGTGAATTCAGAGGATTCTTTCAAGCTGCACTGACAGTCGTATCCCCCAATTAAATTTGCTTATGACATGCATACATACATCTATTCCCAGCTCCACCTGTGCTCCTCACAGGACTTGTTTATGATACAGAAATCTATGGCACATGCAGAGTTACCTTTCTTATATATACATATAGCCATTCTAAACACATACAAATTCCTTTCACATAGCCTCTATATAAATGGCTTCCCAGCGCAGCTGCTCTGAATGAGGTAGAAACCTACTATATACTTCTCAACATACGCTAGACTTTCCTGTCTTCTACTTTGTACTTGGAACCAATCCAGTGATCCCTACCAGCTTCTCAGAGCTGGAAGTGTGCAGAAAACATAGTTGGAAGGTGTCTGATGGGCTGTATCTGTCATGACCTGTTACAGCCCTTAGCATAACTCCACTGCACAAAGGTCTGCCTACACGGGAGAATTCTGGGTATTTACAACAGGAAGACATCAATATCTGATAAAAGTGAGAGTAGCTCTACCAATAAAAACAGAGGTCTAACCCAGCTTTACTGAGAGTCTTTTTTATATTGTCTTAAAAATCTCTAACAACAAAACTAAACAAGAACTCTGCTCTGGGCAAACCCAGGAGTAGGTCAGGCCACTCACTCTCAGTAAAATATGGATATCACATTCTTCAGGAGTCTGATTTTTAGGTGGATCTGGCTTCCACTATAGGTGCCTCAACAACAGCCATCTTCCATCGGTAATACATTTTTGGCTTAGAATAGACAAATAAAGTTAGTGACTTAGATGACCTTACTTCCTCCAGTTTCCAGAATCTATTGCCTATAAAGATCAAACTGACCATGTTTCAACACTGCACAGCACTTGTGCAGCTGCAGTCCAACAAGAAAGAATATTCATCTGTTTCAGGAAGATCTGAAGTAGGATTTTCACTCTTGAACAAGCCTGAATGGAGGGTTCAGTCTCTTAGTTGATGAATTCAATGGTGAACTTAGCAGCGGCTTTGGTGGTGCTGGCTCAAGTGCCATGACTCCACGTGCCAATTTAAGGCTGCAAAGCTTCATAGGAAACAATGGTGTCTGCCAGTGAATTTCCATATTCCAAGCAATTTTTAGCTTACAAGCATACCCTCTTGTCCAATAAAAAAATTTTAGGTTTTGCCTTGCTGTAGCCCTGTTCTTTATTGATTTTACTTACACCAGCTTATTAATTTGCATACAAACAAACCCTCTGTCACTCTCAGAGACCATGAAGGTGATTAGGGAGTTCTGTTAGAGACAGTTGCTGAGAAATGTAAATAACAGTGAGAAAGAGAATTTGATAAGCATAGGGAAGCTGGAGAAGCTTGTTCACTAACATTGATAGACAGGCAAAGGAAGCCAAAGGAACTCCAAACAGTAGAGCACTGGAAGAGAAGGCACTCATTCCAGGGAATCAGTGGAAAAGGCTATGCACTAAAATCAGGCATAGGAGGATCAAACCTGGGAACACCTGCTCTAGATGGAAAGCCATCTCCCACAAAACTTTATCTTGACTACTTAGGCTGGTTTTCATTCTGCATGCACACCATGGGCTTATGAAAGCCTCTGAGGGGACAGTACAATATCATAAACTGATTTAAATTTACAGAGCCACAGAAAATAGCAGTTCTGGTCTCTTGTCCCGGAGCTGCAGTGTCATGTTGTCCCATATCATAGAATCATTAAGCTTGGAAAAGACCTCCAAGATCACTGAGTCCAACACGTGATGGAATGCCATCATGAGAACGACACCATAGCACTAAGTGCCATGTCCAGTCATTTCATGGGAATGTCCAGGGACGATGCCTCCACCATCTTTCTGGGCAGCCCATTCCAATGTCTAATCACTCTTTCAGTGAAAAAAGTCTTGCTGATGCCCAGGCTAAAACTCCCTTGGCACAGCTCAAGGAGAAGAGCCTGACCCTCGTCTTATTGCACTCTCAGGTAGTTGTGGAGAGTGATAAGGTCACTCTTGTGCCTCCTGTTCTCCCAGGCTGAGCAACTCCAATTCTCTCAGCTGCTCCACACAGGACTTGTGCTCCAGACCCTTCTCCAGCACCATTGCCCTTCTCTGGACTGACTCCAGGATCTCAGCATCTTTCTTCTCGTGATGAGTCTAGAACTGGAGACAGAATCTGAGGTGTAACTTCACCAGAGCCAAGTACTGAGGGGCAGTCACTTCCCTAATACTGCTTGAAACAATATTTTTTATACAAACCAGGATGCCATTGGTCTTTTTGGCCACCTGGGCACACTGCTGGCTCATGTCTCTGTTCTCCCTCATCCTTGTCCCAGTCCCTTGTTTCCACCCGTGCTCTATTCCCAGCTCCACCCTAGCAGTGCATCTGTGTAGGATACATTTCACAGGACTCCTCTTCAGAAAGTTAAGTAATTCTCAGATGAGGAAAGGCGTGGGTGGGAAACAGAATGTATCTTGGGGGAAGGCAGAAATGGGATGTGGACCAAAAAAAACCCCAAAAAGCAGAACAGAGGCAGAGAAAGAGTGGTTCCTGTGAAGTCCTAGGACAGCTAGTTTGCAAAACTAGGAACTGAACTTAGCCCTTAACTAAGTTTTTATCCAAGTTGCAGTATCCACTTCTAATGTTGATGTAACCCTTCTTTATGGGAAGACACTGTTCCAAAGCTGTTAAGATTCCAGCCCAAATTTCTTAGCACAGAGTGAGGTGATGATGAGCCTGTCTCACAAAAGTTTGCCAGCTTCAAAACCTCATCAAGTTTGCTTTAACTTTCCTAAAGCCATTCAGCGAGCCTTTCAACCTGCTTAAGACACCTTACCAAACCTGAGCCACCTTTCACTCCTCCTGGCACAAACCAGATGCCATTGCAGGGAAATGAAGAGCTGTGCCCAGTGAGACCAAGTACAGCCCAGCACAGGTGCGTGGTGCAGGGAGCCCACCACACTTCTTCATTCTTACGTGTTCCACGGCACAGAAGCACCACACCTGCACTTGTACTACAAGGAGTAAAAGTCATTCCTCACCTGAGAGCAAACACAAAGCCTAACATTTTAAATAAGCCCTTAGTCTTTAATAAATAACACATCAGGAAATAAAGTTGTATTTATTTAATAAATAACAATATGGATTGAATTCAAACATCTGAGAGAAAAACATTCCTTTGTAAATGCTGAGTATTGCCCCAGCCATGCTACAAGGGCTGCAGATGGCACACTGTCAGCAACTATTTTTAGATAAACTAGGGCAGGAAAATCTTCACATTCACAAAGGGAAATGCAGCAAACTTCAAGAAACAGAGAGAACATTTTGAGCTTTTCTAAATGGAAATAAAAAAGGTGGAGTGAGGTGGCCTGGCTGTGGAAGAGAAACACCAATGGGCACCAGACTCCTTTGTGGGTCTCCTTAAACCTGAAACTCAGAAAAGTCAGATGCTAAACCAAACCCACATCTTCCATTTGATCCACTTGACTTGAGGAAACATTTGAATAACTGAATAGCATAAGTAATCGGGGAAAACAGACAGAGACAAAGAGAAGGACTTGACTGCTCTTGTTCCTAAATCACAAGATTAACTTAAAAAACATGGAACTTCTGTTAAAAAATAAAAAGAGTGAGATGTATTTTTTAACATACTCTGATTTCTCGATTTGCAGAGTGTATAAGCACTTCCAGTATTTTTCACTTTCAATAATTTTCAAATGCTTCTAACAGTATTTTCAATTACTTCTTAACAATGCTGAGCCTTGAAATGCATTTCTTAAGTGAAAGCTGAGATTCTTGTTTAATCACTTGAAAACGAGAGGTGGGACTTCATCACTTTCTTTTTATATTTTAGGTCCTGTTTTACAGGACATCAAATACTATGAAATTCATGATAAAAACACCTTGGTAACACAGCACTGATGAAAAAAAAAAAGAAACCAGCAAATCTGTAGCCATATTGAAATAAGGCCTCTTTCCTGTAAGATCATGAGAGACCTTTCAACCTCTTCCAGCCCAGTATTAAGGATTTTGTAATATGAGATAAACCTGGCAGAGAGTCATGGCATTACCTAAGCATGGAGATGCCAACAAAGCTGAAGGGAAACCAGTCTGTGGGTGAACCAGAAGATCTGGCAGAAGACCAGCTGGCTCTTTGGAAAACTTACTTAGACTTGACCCTTAACTCACAGCCACTGATTTTTTTCTATTTTAAAACTTGATTTCAAGTCCATGCTTATTGCATTAGCAACAGGTTACTGTATTGGCCTGCATCTTTAAGGCTACAGTACTGTTTGCAATCAGAGAGTATGAACATCACTGGTAGTGGCACTTCGTGCCAGAGTTGTTGGCATGAGCCATAGGCAGAAGGAGTTCTCCTAATAACACATTATCAAACATAAAACAGTACTTGTGCTTAGATTTACTTTTCAAGACAGAGTAGTTACATGGGGTACTTTATTTCTGCTACTTTATTTCTCACATTTCAGGGTTCTGGTATGTGTTCAGCTGATGCCCTGAATAGCAATCTGGAACTATGCTTGAAGAAGTTTAGACACAGGGCTGTCCACATGCTGAAAATAAAAGACTAAAACAAGTACCTGCAGATCAGAGCCAACAGGCTTGTCTTTGTCTTTCTGAGCTCCATACCTGAACAAGATCCATTTCAGTCTCACCCAGCTTGTGAACCTTGGCCAAAATCAATGGAGTTCAGCCTTAAGAGTCATGCATGTAAATACTTTGCAGGATGTCAGCTGGTATGTCTCTGCAAGGAATGCTGGATAAACTGGAACTCAGGTTAGAGGGAATCAATCAAAGACTGTGCCAATATACACATGAATGGCCAAGGCAGCACATATTCTGTACATACTTTCTTAAGACATAAAAGCCTGGAATTGGTTAGGCTGCTGGACCGGATGGTCATGTTAGGTCACTTCCAATTGAAACAGTGTATTCCCTTCTATCCTGCTTGAAAAACCTGACTTAACCTCATAAAGATCATGACTCACTTCGCTTTAGGTTATCTTTAAATCATTTTAGAAGAGTAAATGAAGTTTTCCCAAGCTTAACATTAAAGCCTTCTCATAGGATAAACGTAAAAAAAAAGTTACAGCTACATTTTTGTAGAATGTGAGTTTCAATTTACCCGCAGGGCCAAATTCTCCAGGTCTTGCCTGAATAAGACAAATGACCACACTGCAGAACCTGATTCCAAAGAGATCATCCCAAATCATGAAGAACACAGAAGATACGGGTGCAGAAGAGATGGTTCTATCTCAGAGAAAAGAGAAGAATGACAAGAACCAGAGTGAAAATAGTGCCAGAGATATGAAGCCACCTGAAGAATATGCCATCATATAATTTCTTAAAATAAATCCCCAATTACCTATGCTCCTCTATTTTAGGAGATTAGATGACTAGGATAAGTTAATACCAGCAAAGAATTTGGAGAAAACTCCCCAAATAACTTTGCAAAGAAAAAAGCCAGCACAGTACTTCAAACACCATCCTTGAAAATCAGAGGAGTTGCCAACTGAAGCAGAACCAACTGATAATATTGATATAATTCTTTTAATCTGTGTTTGGAGCTCCCTTAACCAAAGGAAACAGAGAGATGAGAACTGAAGGAATAATCTAACAATGAAGCGAAAGTGGAAGGAGGAGGTGTGATCACAGATTAAGAAAGTGGCAAGAAAAGAACAAAAGCAAATAAATTCTCAACAAACTAATGAAAATCGGCCTTTGGCACAACCTGTGGCCTCTGAACTGAAACTCTACTTTTCTGTGGTCGTGTGAGGCTGCATATAAGGTTTTGCTTCAGTTAATATAAACATATTGCTCAAACTACCTTAAAGGTTGAAATTACTTAGTACTCTGGCTTGGGTTCAGACTCCTGTTAAAGTGAACAAGCAATTCTGGAAATGGATATATTCATCACCAAAAGATGATCCTGCTAAAATAAATAAATAAATTTGGACCATGATCTCACATGGAAGGTAAGATGTAATAATAATTCCTCCTTTCTTTATCTTTATTTTATATATTCAGAGTGAATTTGACACAGAAGTTGATGTGGCCTTGAAGAAACTCTTATCTATATAACAAAACACTTTTCTGTCACTTATTTCTGCCTTCTTCTGGGTCCTAGGGGAACTCCTTGGAGTCTAGGAGAACTGCTGTCTGTGGCTTATCCAACAACAGCTGCATTGCTGAGGCAAGCAGCAAAGGGCATAAGTAACTCTAGCTGCCACCACTTCTCCTCTAGAAACTGACTTATAACCATAAAAGTAATTCATGATCAGCAATGAAGTAGTTATTTAATTGTAACAAACTTTGCAGTTGTAACCTTGAACTGTAGCATCATCAAGAAGAACTTTTTCCCCAAGGATTTTATTTGCTGAATGCACCGCACTGGGTTGCAAAAAGTCACCTACTCCAATTCAGAGAGAGTATTAGATGAGACAAGACTGATGAAACATCCTTCTGTAGTGCTTAGAAATATTAAACATGAACATTTTTAGCATCAAAACCTGCAGCTTGCTCTTTGGCTGGTTCAACATTACGTGCTTTCCAGGTGCCTCTGACATCTGCCTTTTCTGCAGATGGGAACTACAGCACACACATCACAAACTCTGCACTTAACACTGCAGCACAGAATACATTTCACTCACAGCCCAATAACCTGAACCATCATTTGCAGTTACTTTCTACACTATTTAACAAAGCAGACAAGACGAAAAGGGCTCTGAGTAATTAAGTGCTGTTTGGCAGGCACAGTAAATGCATAGATCTCCATGACATAAATTTTAAATGGTGACTGAGAGTGCTTTGGTGCTCTGCACCCACTTCATACACATACAGCACAGTCCCAGGATCACCAGCAAGAAATGCATATCATGGCTTCAGGTCATCACTTTTCCCTGTTAAACCAAACCAGCCCCTTGGTGCCCTGCCTGGGATAAATGAACTGAATTCCTCAGCAATAGGGGAACACCTCCTGCTTGGTGTGAGCTGAGCACATGGTAACGCTGCTTGCTCAGGCCCTACCTATGTCACTGCCATCGTTCCATCCAGCCTCTGTGCTCTGCCCAGACTATATGGAATGAGTTTGCCCAGGCTACTGTCAAGCCCCCCAAGATGTCCATTTCACCTTATTTCCACCCACACCATAATGAAAACTAAAGACTAAACATTACTAATGTAAAAACATTAGCATCAACAGTGAAATCTCCTAATTTATACTTACGACTGGTGTTACTCCATCCCAGGTACAGAATCCAGCATTTCAACATCTTAAATTTCATCCTATTTATTACAGTCCAATGCTCCAGTCTATCTAGATCCCTCTGCAAGTCTCTTGTCCCTGAAGAGAGTGAACAGCACCTCCCAGTTTGATATTGTTAGCAAACTTGTTAATTGTACATTTAACTCCTGCATCCAGACCATTGATAAATATATTGAACAGCACTGACCCTAGGACTGAACCCTGAGGAACACTGGTTGCTGGTGCCTGGTCTCCAGCCAGGTGTATCCCCATTCACTACAACCCCCCGAGCTCTGCCCTTCAGCCAGTTCACCACCCAGTACACCATGAACCCATTCATCCCACAGATGAATGCCCGAAAAGAAGTTGTGGAGGTCAGTACCAACAGACTTATTAAAATCCAGAGAAATACACCTACCACCTTCCCATCACCCACCATGCAGGTGATATTTCATAGAAGGAAATCAGCTTACTCAAACAGTATATGCGTGCATTTGTTCTCCATTTGTCGTGTCTGTTGATCTCATTGTTTGAGTTAGATTTAAACAACTCTGCCAAGTCAGACACATTCACTTGTACCACAACACTCAAATTCTATCTACATATTCAATAAAGTTAATAACATATTTCCATATTTTGCTGTATGAATACCTGGAAAGATAATGAGCTGTTGTTAGACTTCTGTGAGCTGAAAGTTTACAGCATGAATGTATTAATGAATTAAGCCTTTTGATCAAGAAAAAAGAAAGAAAGAGCAATAGACTCACATGTGTTTTTCTCCTGCCTGATGTATTAAAAAATTGATTCAGCCTTCAGTCTGTTGCTTGGAAGGCCATACCAAATAAATAAAGAAGGTAATAATGCAGTGTGGGATGAGGAGAAGTAAACATTAAAATATAAATGCTTCCACAGAGCCAAACACCCTGGGTAAAAAGGATGAGCCATGCAGGACATACCTGAATTCCCATGCTGGAATTTTCCTTTATTTCGTTTTATCAACAAGGGTCTTAGCCATAGCTATCATAGAGAACAGACTGCAGTGTGCTGCTGACACATTGGAGCATCTTGAAATAAACTACCAAGGGTAGTCGAATTCCAGTTGGCCAGAGCATAGCACTAAGGATTTCATAATGTTTCTCCTGTTAACTCGATTAAAAACTACAAATACAGCCTCAGAGAAAGCTGTTATCAGACAACAGACTATTTTCTACTACTGGGTCACCCTTTCTGCTGAGACCTAGATCTTCCTGATAGAAAGCCTAATGCTGTTTGACACTCTTCTAGAGGAAAAGGAATAAGCCCATTCTATCATGATCAGGTACATTTCTGTATCCCAGCTAACTTGTTCAGCATTTACTTGGGTGTTGATAGGCATTACTCTGTGGTGCACCATGCATGGCACAATGCAGATACACCCCCAGTGTTCTTCACTCCTCACCCCTCATGTTGTACTGTACTTTCTTGATTTATGTGTGGACAGTGAAAAAAACTGTTAGAAATTGAGACTGATAGAGGATGGGAGAGGATAAGAAGGTGACATCTGCCTCATTATAAGCATCAGCTTAGTGCAATGGCCATGGTCCCCCGTTCAGCCATATATTTGAAAGCCAGAGCCAGTCTGAAATAACATAAGCCCTCAAAGGGAGAAGGACAGATAAAATATATACTCCAAACCCATGTGCAGCCAACCTGACAGTAGGGAGAGAGCTGATGTTTTCTTTAAATGATGTATGAGCACACTGATTATGTAGGAACACTCCAATTAAAAACAAATCAAGAGGGAATATTCATCATGAGTCTTTGCTAGAGAAGCAGTTAATTGCCTGAAATCTTAAAAACTATACAGTGAATGTGTGGGCACAGGATAATAAACCTGAAGATAATTCAAAAAAATAATTACAACTACCTTTTCTTTAGAGAGACGTTGGGCTGAAAGTACACTGCAAAAACATCCATGTCATCTACCAGGCTTCACCTAGGCAGAGGCCTTTAACTGATTCTTGCTTACTCCTTCAACAGGAAGGGAACAAATCCATTATTCTGTTTAGAGCATCATGCTCCAACAAACTGTTCAAGCTGCAATTTGCATCTTGAATGCTGTGAAAGGCAAAAGAAAATGTCTGTGTCATGCCAGAGAATGTTTCACAGCAAAGAGAAAGAGGGGAAAGAATGTGTGTAAGAAAGAAACCTTCACAAAATAAGGGAATCTGGGGGAATAAGCATCCATAGCAGGACTGAGATGTAGTTAGCCTCATGAAAAACCCCTTATAAGTCACCATGGACAGTACCCCTATGAATAATCTTTATGGAAAGAATTCCCAGTGGTTAAAGTGCTAGCCAGGAACTTGAGAGGGTCCTGCTTGTCCATCCACCTTTCATGTGAGGAGAGCAGGATCGCTTATGTCACTTATACTCTCATGACACATTGCAGAATAGGACTAAAGGTCATTCTATAACCTTTAAGCAGGATGATATTCTTAAAAACTCCACATAGGGATGTTAACACATGTTTTCAAAGCAATACTTTCATTGTGCCCAAGCTGCTAATTAATCCAAGCACATACTTCAGCTAACACAGCTTGCCTGACTCCAGGATATCTCAATCAACACTAAGACTGTGCTTTGTTCCACGTGTAATTTGGACATATGAAACATGCCTGGTGTCTCTCTGAATCCCATCTCTCTTTCCATGAGTCAGGGATAGAAATCATCACTGGCATCATGCACAAATAAATGTAATGACAACAGCGAGGCTCTAAGATATTATGACAAGGAGAAGGTTGGGAAACCTCTCTAAATATGACAGATCAGATGAATGTCAGTGTGAGTGTGCTGGCTCCACATTCTGGCACTTTGTGTTTGCCCAGAGTGCTGATACCAAGGGCATCCTGCCTGGCTCATCAGAGCCCTGCACTGGTCCCTCCAGAGCCAACCCAGCAGCATGGCAGCTTCCCAATCAGCACAGCCACCCCAACACACCAAACAGCCCTAAGTTCCCTGTTCAAGTGACCATTTCTTACCTATCAAAGATGGATTTTTCTTCTGGGAGTGAAAGCAGGTTACAACTCACGTGGCCAGCACACCTACCATGACTTTTGTTGCCAGGTCAGATACCATATGCAATAGTGTCAGTGAGCCAGTTGTGAAAAGGACTTGGCTGAAGAGATAAGCTGCACTAGTGGTCTAGGCAAATGCCATCTTTTTCAGTCATTCCAGTTACAAATTTTCTAGAAAGGCTAGATTCTTTTGGGACAGAGGAGGGGGGGAGAGCTACTCTGCTGTCCCTGAGTTACTCAGGCTGGACTTCTCATCCATGGAATATTGACTGCTAAAGTACTGTAGGCAACACACACGGTATAAAGGACACCTTTCCCAGCTAACACTGCACCCCTCCACTGCTGCAAGGAGGGAAAATGTTCTCGAAGGATCAAAGTGTAACTTGGATTAAAATGCTTTATAGACACTGAACTAGGGAGCTGCCAGACATATCACCTGTGAACAGATTTACAACAGCACTAAGACCCCAAAGACAGAGAAAGCAGCTTGACAATTCACATTTTCAACAGTAAAAAGAAATTTGCTTTAACAAAGATCAAGTTTTTCATGTGGAGAAGAGGGGCTTCAGCTTGTGAGCAATGCAGGCCAGAAGTGGAAAACTGGAAGGCAAATTCTTAATAAATCAGGAAGTGGAAGGCTGGAAATTAGTTCTTAATCCTACCCACTGCTGTCTGGTGTACAGCCTGAACCAGAGCACTAGCCCTGGAAACACCTGTAAAATCGAGTCCTGCAGGTAAAGATCCCTAAGAACCTTGCTGAGTTTCAAGGTTGGAGCCAACAGCAACTGAACATGTGAGTTTGTGTCCAGCAGCAGAAATTAGTCTGGATTCCCATGGAAAGTTCATACACATACAGAAATCAGGTATGTCTGACTGAAAAAAGCTGCTTGGTGGACTTTGAAGGGATGTGCCAAGGCCCTTACCTGGGCACTTGGACTTTGTGTTTCTTTTAACACACAGTGCAATTGTATGTGCATTTCCTATAGCAGCACAAACAAAAGAGACCAGACTCTGGGCTCTAAGCTCTTGATACCGTTCATTTAAAGAACACCAGTTTGGAAAGTCCCAAGTCAGATGCTGAAGGTCAAGGCTAGATGTAACTGGAAGATGTTGTGTAAAGCTGCTTGATATGGTAGCCAAGAAAATGAGAACCCTTTTTAGCTCCCTGTTCTCAAAAACTTGCCTCCATAGATAGCTAGTGACGTATGGGCAGAGTCCCTGCTCTGGTTAGCACAGCTTCTCACAGAGCTTAGAGCAGCTTCTGAGTGGGGAGTACTGTGACCTAAGACCCTCGTGCTGGGACTGGCACTGGCTAGAGGATTAGACTAAATGCTCACAAGCCAAGTCATAGTGCTTCATAGCTAATGATTTCTCATTAAATCATACTCCTCTATGGAGGAGGCTGCTATGTTTTTCTGAGGAGGTTTTTCTACTTTTAAACCACAGAGTGATTTAAAAGGGGTAACTCAATAATGACAATAATAAAGGCATGAGAACACGGTAAAGGCACTGCATTTTTATAAGGCCAAACTATAAAGATATTTATAACAGTCAGTACCCTTATAATCTCCAAAACATAACCACAAACAACCATGAAATTAATATGCTTAGGCAACTGCTGGGCTTAATCCAGTGCAAGTTTAAATCAATGGAGGGACATCAGGGACACTGGACTGTGTCCAGAAGTGAGCAAATGAAAAGCAGAGGACACAGAGTGGTGCTCCAAACAGCATTAATACACTAGGCTAAGCACATCAGTCACTGGCAGACCTTCCACAGGAATTCCCAAGCAAAATCCTTAGCAAGGCAGAAATTGCCTCATTTTTGAGTTATTCTTGGCATATTTTTCAGTACCAAATCTAAGGTCCCCAAACCATAACTAAGCCTTTCCACAGGGCTTAGTGGGTTTACCATGAGTCAGGTTTAGTATAGCATCATTCCCTTCTTTGCAAATCCTGTTAAATTGTTTCCACTCTCTCACCACTGTGTTTCCAGTAAAGGTGGGTTAGGCACAGACTAAAGGAAACAAAAATCCAGAATCCCAGTTGCCTGGCACTAAAACATATGGATAGCTTCTGCAAACAGTTTAGATGTTTTGACTGCTGAAGGCCTGTAGTTGGGATGTTTCAAACAAGAGAAAAGCTTCACAATTCTTTGTTTGCCACTAATTCTCAGTGGAGTATGTCTCCTGAGATTTCTCCACTTCCATGAACATTTCAGTAGGTGTTGCATAAAGAACATCTACCCCTGGATCTCCAGGTAGACAATAAATGACACACATTGTACAGGGAGAACCCAAGAAACATGAATATCTGTTAAAGGATACTGATTTAATGAACACAATAATGATAAATAAATATTATGTGCACAGAGGGAAATGGCCCAGTGTGGTGAAGTGCTGTGCAGATACAAAACAATTTGGTTGCCAACTGAGAAATGTGGCAAATGCATTAGCTGTAAGAGTTATATGTCTTCCAAAATCATCTTAACATAAACTATTAATTTCCTATTCTTTCCCTCTAACCTGGTTAATAAGGCTGATTAAATATTTAATAGGTAGCATAAAATATGCACAACACCATCTTTCGCTGTGTGGTTGTCAGAGAAAACACACATTAAAAAAAAAAAGAACAGCTTACAGAACTTTGCTAAAACACTGGGCTCAAGCAATGTCTATTGACACATATACATATTTCCCCCAAGAAAGTGCAACTAGTTATTCAACATTCTTATTAATGGTAACTATAGTAAAGCCCCAGTAAACTTGGAGGAATGTCTTCCTTTTTTAAGATAAGGTTGAGTGTACTAGATGTAGCAGTATGCTGTGCTTAAACAGAGTGAAACCTGCAAAAGATGTAATACATCTGCTGGAATTTATGGTGTGCACAAACTCAGTAAATTGTTGGTCTTGAACAATTATAAATGTTCTTTTTTTGATGATTGGAACTAGATGCATGAGCTCTATTTTTACACAGGTTCACTGAAGGAGAAAAGCTGTTGACTATCAGCTGATGTGCACACTCATCAGGGACTAAGCGCAGTCAGGGCACATTTCCCTGGTCTGCAGTCAGTGCTTAACAGCTCTGCTAGCTCAGGAGAAGTCTGTGATAGAGACAATGAAGGCAGACAGCGCTTCCTTTGGGAAACACCAGATCAACACAGCCTCTCCTGTAATACACTGCTCACAGATAAGAAGCTCTGGCACCATAACTTGAACAGAGACCAAATAAAGATTCACACACAGACCCTGGCTCCTGGGACCATGCCACAAGACATGGAGTCAGCCACCCGCTCTCCTCTCTGAATCTCTGAGTAGGCTCCAAGCCTTGATTCTCTGGCTTTAGCTTTGTATGTTTTCTTCATTATAATCAGCTTGACAATGCAGGGAAAAATGTCAGGGGGATTTGTTTTCACTGTACATGGACTCCCTCCTCACCTGTTACACGATTAGGTGGTTACATAAATGGCCCAAGTTGTCACATTCCTCACCCGGGCACTGACCCTTGAAATAAACCAGGCAACATGACTCTGAGGAGCTGGAGGGTCTATTTGTGTGAGGATTTGCTGAGCAGGGCTGCAGTATAGTGTTCTTTCCATTTTCCTGACTGTGTTCATCAGTGGATCATCATTTGCAGACACAGACGTTCAGATAGGCACGATACTGAGAGTTTCCATGTTCTGTTCCAAAACTGGATGCACATCAATGGAATACCCATAATGTTTCCTTCATCTTCCTTTTTCCAAGTAAAAGGAAATAGGATGATCAATCACAAGTGCACCAGCTTGGTTTCTTGTTTAAAACAAATAGATGACCTTGAATAAGGTTTTCTCTCCCATCCTTCTCCTCACACTGGCTACCTGATTCAGAGTCCACAGAAATCTCTGAAAACTTTTAATCCAGACTTCAAAGGGCTCTACAATCAGCCCTTTTTCATCTTCCCCTTTCAAACATACCCAGCATTTTATGCAGCACAATGTATTCAATAAAGCTGGTGCCATTTGCCTACAGATGGCAAAGCATTTCACAGTCATTAAGAGCACACAATAACAGAAGCAAGTATTATTCAATGGCTGATTCTATAGCTCCTGAAAATGAAGTGTTTTCCTCCTAAGTGAGGAGAAAAGATTTATCCAGAATCACACTGAGTTAGTGCCATGACTGCAAAAGAAGTCCTGCTCTCTACCCTAAGGAATGTTTTGTCTCCTTGCATACTGGGTTCATTTTGAAAAGGCTGTGAAGGCAGCAGGTAGTGAACATCATCCTTGCTTCTCATAGCACCTTCTATCACATAGAGGGTGATTCTCACAGGTTGTCCTCTAACACACTCTCAGAGCATATTGTCTAATTCTCAGAAAGGGCAAAGCACCTCAGCAAGGCTGATGGAAATGCCAGTAGACCACCCAGTGATCCCCCAAGGGATACTTGCCTCTGTGCTATAGGTCACTCAAGCATAATTGTCTACTAATTCACTCAACCAGGAGCAGCGCTTGTTTAGAGATTGTGTATTCCACAAACTAATGCCCTGTTATCCTGTGCACTACAGACTTGCAGATCTACACAAGCAGAACTCACCCACTTGTTTTTTCCCACCAAAAAGAAAGCTCTTTTCTTTTCTTTCTTTTTTTGTCATTTTCAACAAATATAAAGAAATTATTACAAATGTAGGCTAAAGTGAAAGCTAATGTACATTGTTACTAATCCTTATTAGTATAAAACCCCCTGATAGCTCCTAATCAATGATAAAGTTCTGACCTGCAATTACAATTTATTCCCTGTCTCTACTGAAGTTGAGTTTATATGAAATCTCATTACATCAATTTGCAATGTGCTCCAGTTTCTCATAAGATATTGGATCTAACTGGTCTACTATATTATTTCCCAGAAAAGAAGTGACAGAAAGGGAAGGCAGGTATTGGGTTATCTGGGGGGATCTCTTAGAGAAGCTATGTGACATGATATCTTGCAGCTGTTTCAATGGATGGTCTCTCTTGCACTTTTCAAAGACAAATGATACACCAAACAGTCAAATTGCTGCTCACTCTATTCCAGCTTACAGGAAGTCTGGGATTTAGAAAAAGGCAGGACATAGGGGATTTGAAAGCTGGCTGCAACTCCTGAATTTACACTTAAGTTCCAAGCCCATCTAGAACCCAAAGCAAAGCTCTGAGAAAATGCAAGCTCTCATTCCGAAGAAGCTAACAGGATTATATGTCTGTACCAGAGTCTCTATCTTTCTGTATTTGTCCATATGTGAATGCTATGTGTTTTCTAGCACAGAAACCACATTTTCAACATTCTTGTCTTTCATTTATTTACTTGTGCTTAATCCAATCTATGACCAATTCCTCTTGAGGTTACAAAGGGTGACCTCAGTCCATTTAGAAACAACCCACATATATTTCAGCTTAGCACATTTGGTAGCATCATACTCACTTTGAAGGATTCTTTATCTCCAAAATGTAACATTTAACATTGATACTTGTTTCTTGAAAGAATAAAAAGTATATAGGAAATAATATGCAAACTCAATGTAAACTCAGCTTACAATAAAAGCACAGCTGCTTCACCTTATCACACATTCCCAGCCCATGAGGCTTTTGGATGGATTAAATCAGAGCTCCCTCATGGGCCTGAACAAGTAAGTAAAATGCTATTAGTTAAAAATAAGTCCACCATACAGGTGAAAAAGAGAAATATTTTCCTTGCTTTCCTTTGAACTGAAAGACAAAAACTGTCTCTCAAGTGCACCTTAGCTCACAGATGAGCAGACTGACAGTACAATCAGCAGATGACAATGACAGTACAGCTATCTGGTTTAGTTAACATCAGCCAGAGCAGATCATGAAGCTAGTAACAGGAAGAATAATTTTCTTCTTATCATGTATCCCTTTCTTAATCTAATCACCTACAGAACAACTTACCTACTTCTTTCAGATCAAAGTAGTTTTATTAAATAAAGCTGACACCTTACAAGGTAAAAGTTTCCAGTGTTGTTCTTAAATGAAACTACATCTCTAATAGCTTAACTGCAGATTTAGGTTTTAAAAATGGGGAAGCAACACCAGAGCCAATGCCAAGGCAGTCTTTTAAAGAACATGTGTTGGCATGCAAACACACACACACTCCACATGCTGCCACCAGAAACATTTTGCTTCAAAATAACAAGAAATGAGAACAGTAAACACAAGATTCTTGGAATGCAGAAATTATAAGGTACTTTGGATCTGTTACCTTCTTTCCTGAGCCTTGCAGTATTTTTACTTCAAATACACAAAAGTAGACAACAAAGAAGGTATTTGTATAAATTTTTCATCAGTAGGGATCTCCAAGACAATATTAGGTCAGTCACATGGCAGTGAGTATCAAGAAAACCCCTTCTTCTTCCTTTCTGCTGTGACCAAGAAAGCTATCTTAGCTACATGTGTTGATAATGAATACAGAGAATGCATAGCTTTCTGATATATTCTTATTTTTACATGTCGAACTCCCATATCTTGACACTCTCACATTTTGGGAGCCAACCCAGCAATTTAATTTGTATAAGCACCTTCCCATAATGCTTCAGCCTAATTAGACTAGGAAAATCACTGTTTGGAAAAGGTGTATTGCAGTCATTTGGCCTCTCAAAATCATATGGATTTTAAAAAGGCCTTGTTCTATGAGGTCTTGTCAGGGGAAGTTGTCCCTAGCCTTCAGCTGTTAGGAAAAACAGCTACTCCTACCTCAGGTACAGCTACAGGCCAAGCAGGTCATTAAAAATAGCTAATGACTTAGTCAGCCACCAAACCTTGTCACTTGCCCCATGCATCCTATTACATTCTCTCAGCACAGTGGAATTAAATGTAATTAGCTCATGACAATCAATCACATCCTTTCATCAAGGAAGAAAATTAGGGGAGTAATTGGGTAAAAGATGATTTATATGGCCCTTTCTGACACAGGAGAAAAGAATAGTTTTTACATAATAACAACATCAATTTTTTTCAATATAATCTAAATTTCTGCCAAGCCATAATTCTCACTTGGACTTTTCTCACATTATTAAAGGTTATAAAAAGGAAGAAACAAATTATAAAAGAGTGTGGGGGTGTGTAGATACACAAGGGAATAGTCACTCAGTTTGTTTCCTAGACAAAATAAATCTTTGTAGAAAATGGTAGGTTGGAATGATTTTCAGTTAAGAATTGATCTCATGAAACTGGAAACTGTCATTAGCAAAATTACCCTTGGGCCATGATTTTGCTGGTACCCATGGGCTCCTTTTTGTCCTTCTTATCTTCTATTTTACTGTAAAAGTGCCAGCCTTCTTGATCATTTTATAATGACAAATACATCTGTAGCAGAGATGAAGAAATAAAACAAAGATGGCATGAAAAATAAATTGCACAAAAATTAGTAACAGCTACTATTACTGTACAAACTAAAATTAAACTGAGGGAAAGCACTTGCAAAGATGAAGAGAGAACAGGGAGTTAAACTATCTGTGGCAATGAGCGATTCACCATGGCCGCAAGCTGGTAACACTTCAGGTCCACATGGTCAATCTAAATCTGGCCCAGTTCACAGTGATCAAAAGCTGGTATATACTAGTGTGAAGTTTGTCTGCTGTAGAAACCAGCTGATGGTTTAAATCTAATTCTTCTCAGAGAGCAGAGGTTGGTAATATAAGGATGCTGTCCAGGAAGCTCAGAATACTGATGGTTATTTGCCCAAGCAAAACCTTTCCTGCTTATTTGTTCTCATCACAGCTTAAGGGGAAGCTTGACCAAACAAGTGGACACTTCAGAGCCACATCTGACTATTATTTGTGCATTGAAACTGTAGTAACACACATCCCTTCCCCATTAGGCAATAAGAATATAAATAAAGAGAATAAACATGCAAAATTTCTAATCAACTCAGAGGCCATTTTTTCTGTCCCTGAGAGGAAATTCACAAAATATGGTACTTACTCATACAACATTTATTGCCTTTCAATAATATCAGATGAAACACAACGTCTCTAAAACCATAATAATATTCCCTTCATTCCCCAAATGCTGGCTTTGCAAACTCAAGCACACATTTAGCATCAAATTAACTCTTTCTTCTGGCACCAAGCAGTGCAGTCTGCAGTCCTGCATGATGTGACACAGCCACAGATCCCTCTCTCTTTAGATGAGGGTCATGTCATGGCTGTCCATAAACCTCTGAATCTGATGGACTGTCATCACAGGGTTAAATCCTTGCTGACTGTATGGGAAGCACGTAATATTCAGTTTTCTCTCTTATGAAGAAGTCTGTTCGGAGAGCTAGAAGGAAGCACAATCTGTAAATATTTATACTGTTTGTCAAAACTACAATGCACATGGGACTCAGAATGCATCCCACGAGCCAGCCTGCACACTGAAGTAGTTCCACGTTCACTTGCCAGAGAAGAATGGCTCCCTCACACCCCTGCACCACTTAGCCAGAACCTGTTGAAGAAGCCAGTCACAGAACCAGCCTTACTACCCAGCAAATGTAGGTAAGAAAAGGCTGTATCAGGCATTTCACCTGAAAATCACCTGCTCTGGCATTCATATCCGGGACCTTCCAACAGTGTCCTGATTTATGCTACCATGGCTTATACACAAAGTGTAGGCAGACAGTTCAGTTTCATAATTGTACCCTACACATAATGAAACTGAAATGAAAAGCAACCACGTCTCTTACTTCATACTTTAGTATCCACCCTGCCTCAAATAGGAGAGTGCCAAAGGAACAAAAGAGAGAAATGAAACATATACTCTGTGTACAACCCTTGGTCACTGATGAAAACCTCAGCCCATGGAAAAGCTAGAAGCATGGTAAAAAAGGTTTTCTCTAGTTATCAATTTGGGAAAATTGTATATTGGAGTTTTAGAGTGAAATGCACACAAAAGCAGCTGTTAACAAGATGCTGACAAAGTGCTGTGAGGTGCAAATCAACCACTGCCGCTACTGTGGACTGCTGCTTCTAGATATTCCTCTTATAGTGCTGTGAGGCTACACAAAGAGTGGTCAGGAAAAGCACAAAAGCTTACACACCACAGCACAAAAGAAAATACTTGTTCAAGTGGAAATTTGCAGCGAGGATGGAAGATAGCTCCAAATGTTTCTACAGCCTGCTGATATTGCTAACATTTGTCATTCAGATTGATCTACTGAGAAACTAATGTTAAAACTTGCTGTTGTAACCAATTTGCATTAGAAATGTAGAGTAAAACAATGAAATCTTCTAGTACTTAATGAAAGTAGCTCTACTCTTTGTAATTTTGCACCTTATTTGCCTCTCAGATCTTTCATATCTCTTCTTATTATCCATTCTAAATAATTCTCACCAAGAGTTAAATTCAGGAAGTTTTTATGGAATAAACACTGATTGTGTGTCATAGGATTCCAAGCTTCTCAGCAAGCTCATTTATTTGCAGGCTGGCTGCTGCTCCCAATTATTTGTAGGTGTTATTTGCCTTCCTCTAGAAAAGCAGTGGACTGTGCCAGCTCTGTGCTCCAGGGCAGAAGCTTCCAGGGCAGAAGCTGGACAGAGCAGCGAGCACCATGCCTGCAGCCCTCACACAGAGAGCTCAGCATCTGCTGCCTACCATTTTCTGCCTTCAGTCATATTTCTGTGTGTTTCCCCATCTTTTCCATGAGTCTCCTTCAAAAGCTGAAGCAGCAGTAACACATGCAGGTACTGCTGTGCCCTGTCAGGAATTCAGCTGGCTTCACTGGCATCTTTCAGCCAGTTAGCCAGAGAGCATTTGCATTTTCGAGCTATCACCCGCAGCGACTTCACCAAAAGAACAAGTATTATCCAGCACTATTCAGCAGCATTAATCATAACACAAATCCTGTTCTTCAGCTCATTTACTTCATCCTGGGCTTGTACTGGTGCCTGACTCACACTTAACCACAAATTCCCTCTCTTCTTCACCACTGAATACTAAATTGATGGACACTGGGGATACCAGCAGCAGGACAGCCTTTCATGCCAGTTGGCACATCCAGAGCTACTGATTTTATTAGTGCCTCTAGCAACTTAGAAAGGACAATCTCTAGGGTCTTGTAGCAGGAATGCAGCTCCCAGAGTTGCTGCTACCCTGGCTGCCTTGTAGTGTTTTTGGAACCAGTTCTGGGGCTGAAGGATGGCAAAATGACACCAGGCACAGCTCCAGCACAAAAAGAGGCTGCAGAGGTTTTTCTCTACACTGCAGGCAGACTGGAAAATGAGCTACCTGCAGAACCTACCGCCCTGTATCCCACAAGTAAAGAGAATTGCCTGATCAGTTTCCTGGAAATTTTACTTTGTTTCTTTCCTGAACCCTGTTCTAAGATCAGATGAGAGTTAATTCTACAGGGTAAGACATAGTTCAAACTAACACTCAAATGTATCCAAGAAGAAGAACAAAGCTCTGCTTGCAAGCTTGGCATTTTCTGATGGCAACAGCTTGTTTGCTGCTTTTAGATTTACAGCTGTGCACAGCTGTTAGTGATCAAGTGCTGCAGAACACCCAGGAGCCACCCAGCTATTCTCATGTCTATTCTGTGCTTTGCACTTATTTTGTTCCTTGGTAGGCTGCTCTTATGGCCCAGATGTTGCTGTAATACAAGTAATCTGCTCTGGAGGCCTGGTGGATGTTGCATGGGTCAATATGAGATGGTTTGGCACTGGGGGACAATATAAATAATCAGAAAACATCCAAGCCTGACCTACAAACTTAAGGGACACCTTCACAATCATATTCCTTCTATCAAACAGGATTTTTATATTTGCATTAATAACCTTGAAATAAGTTGAAATAAGCATTTCAACTTAACCTCACATCAGAAATAAAACTTAAATATACATATCACAGTATGATCTAGACTTGCAATATGGGAAACCTTGGCTGGAGGCAAGAGAATGAAAAACCCTCAAATCATGAACTCAGAACAAAACAAGTGGAATGCAAAAAGAACCTTTAAACAAGCATGGTAATATCCTATTTTATTTTAAATTATGCAGAAAAAATAGGAGCACAGACAGAAAACTCAGATGCATTTTCTTCACTGTCAAACCAAACTAGCCTGCAGATTAATAACTGAAACAAGTATTTTTCCAGCACCCTAAAATGTTCATTTTTCTCTTCATTAAATGCACACTAATAGTGCAACTGTTGCACCAATGTTAGTTTGTGTTTCTTTGATCCATTAATATAGATTGTCAGCAGAGATTTTTACTAGATTTCTTCCTTGATATATATACATTTCATGTATAAATGCATAAAGAAAACTTCCTCATATCCTGATGGTTCTCTAGAAAAAGTGATGGTAGAAAGAGTGACTCTGGTGTCAGTGCAGCTCATATCCTTTCCATTTCCTTTCACTAAATTGCATGTCTAAGGGGAGGTTAACACCTACCACTCTGACCTAGCAATAGGCATAAATTTTGCGATTAATCCCTCAGGGCTGAAGTGAAGCCTAAAAATTTAGTTCTCCACTAGTTATGGAGAGGAGAGGAGAGGAGAGGAGAGGAGAGGAGAGGAGAGGAGAGGAGAGGAGAGGAGAGGAGAGGAGAGGAGAGGAGAGGAGAGGAGAGGAGAGGAGAGGAGAGGAGAGGAGAGGAGAGGAGAGGAGAGGAGAGGAGAGGAGAGGAGAGGAGAGGAGAGGAGAGGAGAGGAGAGGAGAGGAGAGGAGAGGAGAGGAGAGGAGAGGAGAGGAGAGGAGAGGAGAGGAGAGGAGAGGAGAGGAGAGGAGAGGAGAGGAGAGGAGAGGAGAGGAGAGGAGAGGAGAGGAGAGGAGAGGAGAGGAGAGGAGAGGAGAGGAGAGGAGAGGAGAGGAGAGGAGAGGAGAGGAGAGTTACTTGGTTTGCTTCATCCATCACCTCTGTTGAAGGTGAGATTTCATTTCTCTGCTTAGTCTAGCAATATTTCTAATAAGAAGCATGATTAGGCAATCACTGGGAAACAAAATCTCTTTGGAACAGAAGGATAATTCTTCAGAAAGGAAAGCACAGTAGGCCCCATGAGAGAGGTCATTTCTGATTCAGAACAATTAACAGTTTAGATATAACTTTTACAATACCCTGTCATTGTTTATGGCTTATGTGAGAACTGGATAGCAGGGAGAAAGTAATCTTTATGAATTCCTTTAAAACAGATACAGTCAATTTTAGAATAATCCTGTGGCACGCACATTGTGTGAGAGGTAGAAACATGGTGGAAATGTTTAGTAAAACTTGTGACCACAGATACAAATTAGTCAGGAAATAAACATAAATTGCAACATATCTGACCTCCAAGCATTAGCTTTTTAAAAATCATGAAGGATCCAAAATGCAAATAAGGAAATGAAAATTACTTCACTTATTGCCTTTTAGCTAATGTGTAGACATTTTTGCAAATGCCATGAGGTGCTTCTGTGCATTCTTAGGGATCTAATATTGTTTAGAAACCTGACATCCTTCAATTAAGATGCAAGTTCTATAAGCAAGCTGCTGGGATTGTGATGTTGCCAGTGTATCAGTCTGTACACAGCCATGTCATGACCTGACAAGCACTTAAGTTACAGCTTCCCACTCATCCCCTACGTTTACACCACTCTTCAGCCTCACAAAGTCCCAGCTTCTAAACTGGAATCGTCTTCAATTCAAGACTCTAGCAGGAGTTTGGGATGAAGAAATGAGCCCTAGACACTGCCAAGTGGCATTTTATGCTTTTAGATTGCAGCACTGCATCTCAGAACACAACTTCTTAGGATCATCAGAAACACCTTCCCAATGGAAAACCCTTGCCCTTGGTGCAGTGCTGACATCTGTAGACTGCTAGGGTGCCTCCTCCCCCTCCTTCTGCCCTCACCTCAGAGCTCGAGGTGTTTGTCACACTTCTTTCCCTCACTCCTCCCTGCAGGGCAGCATTTAGTCCTTTATCCCAGTCTCTCCCTGTGCCTGTGGGGCTCAGCTGTGTCCTGTGGTGGTCGTTTGGAGCTGTCTGGAACAGGCTGTGCCCAGCAAGGGGCACCCCTGTGCTCTCCTCAAAGGAGTCACCCTGCAGTCTCTGCTGCCAAAACCATGACACCAGCATCAAATACAGCTGTTATTGTCAATAATTTTCATTAGGGACTGGTCCATGACTGAGAGCTAAGAAGTGTGAGCTGGTGTGTTGGAGAGTAAATGATCAGTTCCCACCACAAACAGTTCTAAGGTATGCACCAGGAGGCATGTCACACTAATAAGGAAAAGATACAAACAACCTATATTGACATTACTCACTATTTATTTCCATGGCTGACCCTCTGCTGGCCTTCCTCACCACCAAGCAGGTATAGTCACAGAGCCCTCTCAGGGACAATTATCCACTGCTTCAGCAAAGTGAGAGATGACTTGATCCATCAGGTTCAGGGCAAAATCACAACATTTTATTGCTATCATATCCCCTGGTTGTGAAGGTCAGTCTTCAATCTGAAGTATTTGGTATCACAAACCTTCAAATCTGGGAAAAAGAAAAAAATCAACAAATCAACTGAATAACTGAGCAACTGAGAAATTTTTAAATTTTCACCCTGTACTTATGACACAGGCTGACAACTGTAGAGCTGTGCTGCTACAGTAACACTGCCATAATCTACTTCTAGGTGGTGTGCCTCCAGAAAGACAGTACACTGGGCAAATTTATACCTGCTCATCTGCATCTACCATTAATGTGGGTGTGCAAATATCTGCTTCTACCATCACCACTCACAGCTTTCCCTGCAGTCATACTGGATACTGGAAACGCAGCAACATCTCATTTTGGTGTCTTTCTGTATTTTCATGCCAGTCACTTAGGAACTCATTGTGTAGGAAGAAAAATAAAGTATCCTCCTTTAAAAAGAGCCATATCTCTATCTGCCATAAAGATGGCAGACCTCTGTTTTTCCACTCATCAAATATGTTTCCATCACACCACAACGAGCTTTTAGTCTAGCTACACACTCAGGGAGCGGTTTTGTGTCCCCACTGCCCTGATACTTTCCTTATTATGATAATAAAAAAAAAGCCCAAACCCAGAGCATCAGCTATGCAGAAACTCTTCACCAGAAATCCAATTGCAGCCATCCT
Organism: Poecile atricapillus; assembly: GCF_030490865.1. NCBI lineage: Eukaryota > Metazoa > Chordata > Aves > Passeriformes > Paridae > Poecile > Poecile atricapillus. Next base: position 94,852,993 of record NC_081249.1, read on the forward strand.
AATGCCCACAACAGAGGACATTAGAAAGCTCTTAGAGGCAGGAACCTTGGGAGCAAAATGAATAAATACCATTAGGCATCAGGTGAAAAGTGTCCTCCATTGCCTGTTCCTGAAGCAGCTTTTCCCCAGTCATTTCCACCCTCAGCAGGTAAAACAGCATGAAAGCAGAACAGCATGAAAGCAGAACAGTGTTCTGGCTTCAAACTACTGCAACTTGTACCAGTATTTGCTCTAAGCTTGAGGTAAAACTTCATACTAGAAACAGTTACTAAGGCTTCTTACAAATGTAAATCATAGGCAAAGTAGCCATTTCAGCAGGGTGTTTATGTACATTTGAACAGCTGCTCTAAAGTAACAGCTCTTTCATCCACACAGATATTTCTTGTGTCTTGAAGCTGGGATGAAAATTTGGGAACAACATATTCTTGCATGGAAGAATAGCACTACTTGGTAATTAAGCACATTATGATTCACAACACCAGAGGAATGCCAACAAGGCAGGATTGTCCTCTGATTAGGATTTTAAAAAAGAAAACAAACCAGGTTTCTCTATGGCTTTCTTGTGAGACTCTTTAAGGCTCTATTCTCTGCCCATAAAACAAGAAGAACAGTGCTCCCTTGTGAGACAGAGAAATTGATCTCATTTGTAGTGTCCAGACTCTGCTGTATATGTTATTAAATATTATTAAATGCTACTAATAAAGCTGAGTTTATTGTGCTGGCAGGTGCAATCAACAAACATTGTCACAACATCTCAAGAATGAAGTGGAAAACATAAGAAAAAGCAAGACCTGTAACAGAATGGATATCTGTGCTGGGTTTAGCTGAGAGCAGTTAATTTTCTTCCTAGTAGCTAGTATGGGGCTATATTTTGAATTTGTGATGGAAATAGTGTTGAAGTTTTGAGCAGTGCTTGCACAGAGCCAAGGCCTTTTCTGCCTCTCACACCACCAACGAGTATGCTGGGGATGTACAAGAAGTTGAAAAGGGACACAGCTGGGACATCTGACCCCAACTGACCACAGGGATATTCCAGAGCATGTGGCATCATGCCCAGCATGTAAAGCTAGCAGAAGAAGAAGAAGGAAGGGGGCACATGTTACACATGATGGAGTGCTGCTTTCCTGGAGATGGCTGAACACCTGCCTGCCCATGGGAAGTGATGAATGAAGGAACAAACAACTTCCATGTTTTGATTTACTTGCACACGTTGATTTTACTTTACCTATTAAACTATCTTTATCTCAACCCACGGATTTTCTCACTTTTGCTCTTCAGATTCTCTCCCTCATCCCACAGGATGGGGAATGAGAGAGTGGCTGCATGGTGCTTAGTTGCCAGCAGTGATTAAACCGCAACAAGATCCCTGAGGAAAGCATGCTTTGCACAAATGTTTGAATGTTCCTGGACCATTTGTGATAAATGGGCTGTAGATTATGGAAAAAACAGCTGGGTAAAAGTAACTGGCCAAATAGAAGAAGGAGCACTCTGTCAAATAGCACAACAGAAAGTGCTGTGGCAAACACTTTTGTGGCACATAGAACTAACCTTTCTCTCCTACATCAAGTCTAGACCCAAAAAGAAAGAATAGGGTGTAAAAATTTTTCCTCTGCTATTTTCAAAGCTTTACAAAGATGGAAGTAGAAAATCAGTGAAACGATTAATCTGAAGAAGAAAATCTGAAACATACTAGCAAAACAAGCTAAGAAAAAGTGCCTGTAGCCAGAGCTCCCCTGTGCTGCAAACTTTGAAGGGTCACTTCAGTGAACCAGAAGAGCATAAAAGAAGTAGCCAAAAGGCTTAATAAACTAAAGCACCCTGAGCAATTTGGGGAACTAGGAATTGGTTTATGTGATTTTTTTTCTGGAGCTCACCACTTTGTCTGCAGGAAGGAATAAATGAAAAGTTATTCTTGTGGTTATGGGCTGGTGGCATGTGAAATGCACCACGTGCAGCTGCCTACCCAGCTACAGCTTCCACTAACACACAACACCACCTAGGTAGCCACTGCCTTCAGTTGTGCTCCTAAGGTAGCATACAACCCCTTTTTTCTAAAGGAAATAAAATGCCATTAACCTAACACTGTAGTAGGAAAAAACCTCAGTTGTCTTGTTGGATAAGATTTCTCTTCAGATGCAAAAATGCACAGATGTGGAGCTTCCGGCCTTTTCCAACCTAAATGGTCCTACAGTTCAATACATAGCAAAATTTTCAGCTGTGGAGAAACTAAAACATTTTAAATGAAACCCTGAGTCTTTAGATAATGGAAAGCTGTGAAAACACAGCTTAACATACTTCTTTGTTTTTCAGTAGACCGTGTTGCTCACTCCTGACTGGATCAGAAGTGGTTAAAACTGTACCATCAACAGAATCTCCAGCTCACTGTGTGGAGTGTGCAGAGTTCATGGATGTTTGAAATATGGCTGGCATTTCAATAGGACTAGGGAACAGCAAAGACATCTAAAGCCTGTTGTAATTCATGTGGCCAGATGCCAAATACAGGGTGGTCCTGGACAGAGGAAGGATATGAACTTTTCCACTGCTCATATTGTAATTAATTGTGATTTACTTAATGTGGTACTATTTTCTGTGGCCCAAGATCATTATTTTTTCCTTGTATTTCCCCTATAAATAACCCTGACTGGCACCTTCAAAGGCTAGATTAAGCAGAGGAACTGCACAGCTGTGTTTTTAAGGTAGCCACTCTGGATAAATGGTTAGCAAAGACTTATTATAGCAAAGGTTTGAGTGTGGGGCTTGTGATCACACCAAGATAAGTTTCATCTTCTCAGTTTAGGATTAGGTCCTCAGAAAGAGCAGTCCCAGACTGTGGTCATGCTCTGTCTGTATTTACACAACAAAATGGAGGGGAAGTTGACCTCGCCTGCAGAGAGGACCAAAGGGCAGACTCCCAAAGTCCCCCGGCATGCCTAAAATCAGCATGCCTGTTGTTTACAGCTTTCTTTTCAAATTTAGAAACAGAGCCTTTTCTCATCTCACTTGTTCCTGGCTGCAGAAAGGTCTCCAGCTATTTATATATATTGCAGAGGTGCCAAAAGACACAGAACACGGCTGGCAGCTTCCAGGGGGCTTGGCTCCACTAAGACTGCAACTATCCAGAGTTTTTTGGATGCTACTTTATTCCAGCAAATCTTTTGTTCTAGGAGCACTTTGATCTCGGAATTTCTATGTGAATATATTTCCTAGCCTGGTATCCTTTAGATTTCATAATTAGAAAAAGGGGACATAGTAGCTTCACATTCTTAATAGCCTTTTAGCAGCTCATTTATTTATTATCCATGAATGAGCTTGTTCAGATGGAATACAAGTTTATTAACCTTCCACATAAATCATGAGATTCACTGCAATTTGGTAAATGGTATAGTTTTTAGGATTTCTTTACATAGCTTGCATCTTTGAATCTATTAAAGCAAGGATGTATCCAGAGACCATGAGCCAGTTGTCCATTCTGCCAAGTACAGTGTGGTTTGTAATTTCAATTCTTATTGGCTTGGTTTGCTTCTCCAACAAACACAAAAAGTTTGACTTTCCTAAAAAATTAATATTATGAAGGAAGTTTGTAGTAAGATTCAAAATTTAACTTCTGCTTAGGAGTCTTGTCTCAGAGCCCTAAACTAAGATATTTTTCATTTCACTCTCTCCTTTTTATCTTTTTAAGCTGGGAAAATAAATCAGAGAAAACCTAATAGATCTAAACTATAACTGATTCACATAACTCTTATCTTTTTTTTTTTTTTTTTTACTTAGAAAGTCTGTAAGTCAAAGAGAAGCTGAATAGACAGAGAACAACATAATTTAGCTTTCCATTCTTTCCCATGATACGGTTTGGGTTTTCTATGAACCTTCCCATAATTAGGACTCAACCATGGTGAAACACTTTTGTCCCTTATTGTTTCTAGGTAACCTCAATTAAAAGCCATGCAGAGTGACAACAAAATACTGCCAACACATCAGTCATGCACTGTAGGATAAAAATAAGTTCTTTTTCTGTGTGTGCTTATCTTTGAATATAAGAACATTTGTCAGTTCAAAGGAGCTGGGAAGGGTTACTTCGATTACTTATTTGTTACACTTTAATGTTGTCCTCTTTTCCAGTTTTCCCAGCATATTGCACCTCTCATACACCCTTCTCATTCAGATCCCCTTCCAGCATCACACATCAAGCAGAATTCTTCCTGCAACTTCTCATGAACCATCTCATTGCTGTGTGGCCAACCTCCTAACTTGTCATTGCACCCTGAGAACCCATTTGTGCTTCTTCTGGGTGCTGTAGTCTGATGTGAAGGTGAACCTCAAATAAGAAGTAACAAGTAATGCTTGGGCCTAGCAGCTGCTTCAACCACTCACCATGGGTGATATGCAAACCTTAACTCAGGACCGGATGGGTATTTTAAGAACCACAGATGCACAGCTGGAATGTAGCCCATTTAACTCATGGTTAAGATCATGGAGCAGATCTTCCCAGAAACTATACCAAAGTACATGGAAAATAAGGAGGGGATTGGGAACAGCCAACATAGCTTCACTAAGGGCAAATTGCTCCTGACAAAACTTGTGGCCTTCCATGATGGGTGAGGGCATTTGTGGATGAGGGAAGAGCCATCTACTTGGCCTTGTGCAAACAGAGCACATGACACTGACCCACACAACATCCTCATCTCTGGACTGGAGAGGCTCAGGCCACACCACAGTGGACAAGGATTTGGCTGGATGGTCACACTCACTGCAGTCATGGGCTCAGTGTCCCAGTGGAGAGCAATGAGCACCATTCCTCAAGGGCTGGGATGCAGCACTTTAACACTTTTGTCACTACAAGGACAGTGGGACTGAGCACACCCTCAGCGAGTTTGCCCACAGCACCAAGCTCTGAGGTGCAGTCAACACACTGGAGGGAAGGGATGACATCCAGAGGCACATGGACACACCTGAGAGCTGGGCCTGCACAAACCTCATGAAGTTCAACAAGGCCAAGCACAAGGTCCTGCACCTGGGCCAGGGCAATCCCAAGCACAAAGCCTGGGGATCCCAAGCACAGGCTGGGTGGAGAACAGACTGAGAGCAGACCTGAGGAGAAGGACTTGACAGGTGTTGGTGGACAAGAAGCTCAACATGACGTGTTCCTGAGTACACACAGCCCAAAAAGCCAGACACATCCTGGGCTGCATCAAAAGCAGGATCACCAGCAGGTCAAGGGAGATGATTTTGCCCTATTCTGGGTCAAAATAGAAATGCCTTTTGTCTTCTCTGCTCTTGGAGTTCTGCATCCAGTTCTGGGGTCTCCAGCATAAGAAAGATGAGGACCTGCTGGAGCAGGCCTGGATGAGGGCCAGGAAGATGGTCAGAGAGGGATGGAGCACCTCTCCTATGGCTGAAGATTGAGGTTGTTCAGCATGGAGATGAGAGAGCTCCAGGTAGAGGTTAGAGCACACTTTCAGTATCTAAAGGGGAAAGGGGCTTGTTACAAGAGCCTATGGATTAGATATAAGGAAGACATTCTACATTATAAGAATGGTTGCCCAGAGAAGTTGTGGTGGTGTTCAAGGGCAGGCTGGATGGTGCCCTGAGCAATGTGGTCTAGTGGAAAGTGCCTCTGCCCATGGCAGAGCACTTGGAGCTGGATGACCTAAGGTCCCTTTCAACCCAAACCGTTCTAGGATTCTGTGCTGATACCAGCTGCAAGGAATGGCACACATCAACATGCACGGCTTAGCAACTTAGCTTTGAAAAGAACACAGTGTTTCGTAGTACAAACTCAAGCACACTGCCATGGGCTGTGCAAGCCATGACGAAGCAGCATCTCACATAGACAGTAAATACTAGCAGGCCCTCTCCAAGCAGCAAAAGCATACAGGATGTTTGAGGGAAATGTTAGCATGTATGGAGCAGGCAGATTCAGTCTGGAACCAGAAAGCTCAGAGTGGATTGTGGGGGCAGGGAAAAGCTACTGGCAAGGGAGGAAACAATGAAACAGAGAGAAAAACCAACTGGGGGCTAGAAATCTTAGCCAGGGAAATCCATGCACAAACCCTCCGCTGAGCTTCTGGGCATGAGAGGTTGGGCAGAGCCTTGAGAAACTCTCAGCATGCCGACTGCTGTGACTGAAAAGGTGAGTCACCAGCCCCCAGGATGACTCACGGCTGCTCTCCTCCACCCTGAGTGGCAAATAAAAATATAGATGAAGAGGAAGGTTGGACTGAGGACAGTACTACAAGCCAGGGAATTTCTCAGCCTCTCACTATGTCAACACTCGTGTCATGAATCCTTTCACATGCAGCAGTTGGTGGCTGAGGAGGAGACAGCAGTGACCATCTGGGGAAGGAGAGGGGTGCCATCCTCCCTCGTGTTGCCTGCCAGGGAGGGAGACGTTTTGGCAACAGAAGAAAGCACCTGAGAGACAGAAAAAGCGCAACGGGTACATGTAGCTATTTAGCAAATGAACTAGAAGTAAGAAGGGGAAAATCACATACGGTTTTGCATATCTTGGTTAATTGAGTTACAGCTGTGAGGATAGCACTGCTGAATAGCTTGCCAGGCTGAAATCCTAGCCTCATTAGAGTCACTGGAAATCTGGCAACAGACATAAGCAAACCTGGTTTTTACCACAGCTTTAATGTTATGTGATACAGAGGAACAACCAAGACTCAAGGTCAAGGCAAAGGCTGAGCTGCATTGCTGGCTACATGGGTGCATCTCCCCAAGCACCTCTGCTCCCAGTGCTGGGCAGAGGGGCTCCACGCTGAGCTGTGCCTGGGTCCCACAGCTGAGATAAACCAATGTGCTGACAGGGATACACGGGCTCTGGGGGCTGAACTGGGAGACATCACCTCGGCAATTGCCACGCAGCCAGGCCATAGGAAGCTGCTTGCAGCCACTCTGCTGCTAGGCTCTCTGCTACTGTGACATCTGTATTTCCTTGAGTTTCCATGTCCTTTCTTTCAGTCCAGACTGACTGTAAGGAGGGGATAAAGTTTCTTGTGAGCCATTAATGCTCACTGGACTGGTACATTCCCACATCAGATCATGATGCTCTTGCTTCTCACGTCACTTGTTTTTCCCTTACATCTGTTCAGACTACAAGTTACTGGAGCTGTGACTCCATTTCTTGGGCACTGTTTGTCCAACAAGGCTTCCACTTCCTTTAACTCCTGATCTACCAGTGAGATAATATTAAAGCACTCACATGTTGTCTTGTCACATAGCACAGAATTGGCTTTCTTTGTAAAGAGTTTTTCCTAAAGTCTTTTGGGACTGGTTGGATGATATTCTGTTCCCACAACAAAGTGAGTTGGGTCATTTAGTAGCATGTAAGAAAATTATTAACACAAATCTGAGCAGCAACATTTCAGCTTCTTTTCCCAGACCAGTGAAATTCAGCATTAACTCTGTGCAGTGAAGCATTCACTTTACTTAAGTACTTCATCTTCTTTAATTACCTTCAGCATGGAATCCCCCTCCTTTTCCATTCCTTTCAAGCAGCTTTTGGCCTCCAGCTAAAACAATGCCCTTTCACTCTCCTTTTTTATCAAAGCATTGCCCTGATCACAGAGCCAAAGTATGTCAAGATAGATACACTTTTGCAGATACACTTAATGCTTGTGTAAATGAATGAATGCTCAGGAGAGACCATGCTTTGGGGCCAACAGACAAGTTAATAGGAACTTGGGATTGTCTTTGTGCCTGTCATTCCTGCCTCAGGACAGTTCAGGGTTTGTGATTCCACAGTCAGCAATGGTTATTCACTGAGTGTTCCAAGCCATGAGCTTTCCTGCACAGACTGAGCTCTGCATGGACTCAATGTTGCCCTTCAGAGATGCCTCCCTCTTCTCATTCTTATACAGAGTCAATTTTCACTGTCTGCAGGTTCATGCTGCCAAGTACTGGAATGGTCTGCCTGGGGAGGTGGTGAAGTCACCATCCCTGGAGGTGTTTAAAAAAAGACTGGATGTGGCACTTGGTGCCATGGTTTAGTTGAGGTGTTAGGGCTGGGTTGGACTCAATGATCTTAAAGGTCTCTTCCAAACCAGTGATTCTGTGATTCTGTGAAAAGCCATCTTTGGCAACCCATTACATGCATGTGAACTCAGCTGGGAAACAAGACAAAAGGAACAGAGGTTTCACTGCAGTCTGGGGTACTGTGGCAAGGCTAGAAACATTTTTCCTGTTTCCAATAACCAGCCCATAAAGGAGAAGATACTAATGTGTGAATGCTGTCTTGAATGTTTTTAATATGCTCCTGAATCTCACAGAAAATTCAGGAAAATCTGAGATATTTCAAAGGCTCTGCCCTATTTTCTCTGCTGTTGTTGCTTTGTTTTCAATTTTTCTGAGGTCATGTTCCTTGGCTTATACCAGTATGATTTTCTCTATAGCAACTAAGCTGTTCTACATAAAAAAAAAAAAAATTAGAAATCAAAGGCAAATGGCTCATCTAGACCAATACCTGCCAATTTGCATCATAAAGTGGGTCTCTCAGTGCAATATTCTGTTGCCACACTTCATAATAGGACATAATGGCAAATTTTCCCTAAGTCACAGTACCCCCTCTAGTGCAATGTTCTCTTATGGACAAAGGGGTAAAAGAAGATTTTTAAAAAGTCCTTATGCCTTGTGGCAACATTCTTTTAGCTTGATAGCATATTTTAGAATGTGCAATTTGAAGAGTTCTGCTTGTTTAGCCCAGCCAAGCAAAGGCTGGCACAAAATATGATTATTCTAGGCATATTTATAGGGGAGATACATTGAGGAGGAAGAGCTAATGAAGAAAAAACAGCACAAGAACAAATGGGAATAAGTGAGACACAATCAAATTAGGCTGGAAATTAGTGAACAGTTCTACCTGTACAGTTCTGGAAGAACCTCCCAGGAAGAGAACAGTGGGAGAAAAAAATATAACTATTTTTAGAAAATAACAACATTAGTTTAGGAAAGTTTTATCACTGTATGGCCCAATGGCTATGAAAGCAGAGGATCATTTCAGGAATCTTCTAGCTCTTTATACCTCTCTTTCTTGACCATTTATGTTTCTTCTGAAAACAGGCTCCCCCCAAGGGTTTTAGGATATGCTAAGTCTTTTCCATCAAACTTTAACCCATTCTTATTTGAGGTACAGACTCTGCAGACTTGAATGAAAAAATCAAAAGTGATTTGCTGGACCAAATCAACTCGATGTGTGTCCAAAAGATGCTTTCTGATTCACACAGGAATTAAATCACATGGCTGGCCGTCCTCAGGAGGCAATCTGAAGTGATCATTGAGTACTCATTTATATTAACTCTGTTAACCTCTGCCAGTAGCAGAAAAAGGGCTCGGTGCCAGCACATCTCACAATTTTAATCAGTTTTCTTCCAGACGTGGCAACCCCCATCCTGTGAGCCCTCTAGCAGTGCTCTCCATGCCTCTGGGGCGGGCAGAGCCAGGCCACCATCGGGGTGGGTGCTGCTACAGCCAACCCACTCCTCCATCTGCTCAGCGCCACACGAGTAAAAGCCACATTTTCCATCCCCATGGCACATCTGTGGCATGCATTTCCTGCTTTGATGGAAGATCCAAAGGACAGTACCCCCAAATTTCCTGTTTCCCTCCCAAATACTTTACCTGGCTTAACTAACAGTATTAAATTATCTTACAAATCACACCAAGCTGATACATGGCACGTTTGGGTACATGAGAATCAGGCCCTGATGGTCTACATGAGCACCGGCATATTTCTGTGCATTTCATATGTGAGCAGATACCCAACCATGTGGCAGAGAGGTAAAACACAGCTGGAACCACCCCTGCAGTGCTGCTGGCCCCTGGGGATGCTGCAGAGCCTACCAGAGCCACCGCCGCTGTGTCCCCAGCTCGCTGCCAGCAGCCTCAGTCTGTCACAAAGCCAGCAGCCTTGCTCAGTGCCCTCCCTGTGGCACTGGGCTCTGCAGCTCTTCGTCTGCTCACGTTCAGGAATTCCATGATAACTGTTGGGATATAGATATTCTTTTAAATGCTGTTCCTGCACAGAGACCTCCATTGTCACTGCTGCCTGGCCACAGGGGGAAAATCCAAAGAGGCACTTTGCTGTGTTTCTATTTCTGTCTCCTGGACTGCAGAACACCTCATAGTTTAGCCAATTCCTCGCTGAAGTCTGACTTTCTCAGCACTAAATATAGGAATAGTGCACTCTGCAGGGGCTAAATTTAGCTTTGCTGCGTTAGAAGGGGAGGTACCTCATTACTGGAGGCAGGAAAACTAAACCACTGCAGGCAGGGAAACTCGGGTGATGCAGTAACAGCCACTGCTCTCTTGTGCCAGTGCAGGAAGGATTTGAATTAGAAAGTTCAGTTCTGGGTTTTATTTTTTTCTTTTTGAATAAATCTGTTCAATGACTCAGTGAGGTTTTCCACTAGTTTACTTACTCCAGAAGAAATTACATACCTCCAAATTATTACTGCAAAAACATTTAGGAATATTCCTTATTTAAATCAAGGAGAGACTTGAAAATAATACAAATAAAATTTCAAGATTTCAGGCATCTGAGCTCAGTACAGCTGGCATGTAAATCCTTGCATAAAGATCCTCAGAGACAGTAAATCATGACTACCTGCCATAAGCCCGGACAGGCTTCTCAGGAATGTTAATCACTGCTAAAAAAGGAGGGCCAGTCATCTCATGGTTGCAGCCTTTCACCTTTAAGTCACCTATTCTAGGATAGTTGACAGGAGGGCACAGGATATTCTTCTCTGATCCTGAGAAGAATGAGAACGGCAGATTAGACACCATGCCTCTATTTCCCTGTCTATCAGCTGCGGGCAGCAAACTTCCCCTCTGCTGCAACATCAGTGTGCATTTTCAGAGCACAGTGACAAGTTAAAACCATTACCCTGGCTTCTCTTTCAAAATCTCAAAGCCCTGGGAAGATTTGAAAGACAGGATTTTGACCAAAATGCTATGCAGGAAAATGCCTGACTGCTTGAAAACACGTTTCCTAGCAGATGTCACCACCCATGAATCAGCAAAGGCAGGTGAGCACCAGAGGCAGCAGACAGAGGCTGTGCGTACATCATGGGAGACTGTAGTGCAAGGAGGTGACACTGCAATGGAAGCAGCTGAAATAAAAATTTTTGCAGGTATTAAGATGGCATTTCAGAAGTATAAGGGATAGGTTTTGTCAAAATTTTACATAGTCCCATTTTTCCACTACTATTCTCATTTACCTACAGTGTTCACCAATACGAAACAGGCCAATAAGTCAGATCCTCTTCCATGTGGAGAATTATTATTTAATGGGAAAACAAATCAAAACACCACTAATTTGGTTATTTCATCTTCATACAGATGATGATGATACACAAACTACGCAGTAGAGGAGATGACCTGTTCTAAAAAGAAAGTATTGTTGGGATCCACCAAATTTTCTTGTCAGAATCAAACATGAGGAAAAAATACCCTTTTATGAGTCCACACTAGATGGTGGTCTACACCCTGGCTAATCCATGACAAGTGACAGCTGCACAACCCTTTTACTGTAGATTGCTGACAAAAGTACATTATTCACTGGATACCTAATGTCTATACTGGGAAGGTAAAGCACTCCCAGCACATATTCTCTAGTACAAACTGGACATTTTTCACATACTTTTATAGCCTAGCTCCCTTATAGCCCAAAATATTTTGGTCCTTGTCTATTTTCAAGCTGTGAATTGTCTGGGAGCATATTATTTGGATGGGCCCAAAACAGATCAGTGACAGTAGCTGAGCACCTGTGGGAAGATGAATGGGGCTGAAAAATAACAGAAATTACAGAGGAAAATAAAGTGGTACTCCCTGGATGGAACGTGGTCAGTACACCCGACCTTCCACATGCAACACAACCTAAGGGGGACTAAACACAGGGTGGAGCAGAGTGGAAACACCATGGCCAGACTCTATCAAAACCCTTGCAGAGAAGGGAACTCAGTGGTACTTTCTAAGCTGCACAACAGCTGAAAACCAGGGGAAACCGAGAAAGATCTCCTGCTGTTGGATCAGCAGCTGTAGTGAAATCACTCTCTTTGGACTGATTCATGTCCCCATGCAACACATTTCTTGGGTGCCATACTGAGATATCTGCCCCAAGGTATGAGCACCCCTCAGTAGCTCTGATGTATGACTAAAGTCACTCAAGTTCAACATAAATGTAAAGAAATATATATATAAATATATATTATGTTTATATATTTAATATATATTATATATATAAATAAAATATATATTATATATATTATATATAGAAAGAAAGCACAAAAGGGAGTCAAGAATGGAAAAAATTGGGAAGACTCCATCATAACTTCTGGGATCAGCTCTCTTCTCCCCCCACCAAGGACTCCTATTGGGTAAGAACTGTACTCTATGCATACTGAAGGATTATCTTGAGCTAACTTGTTTGGGATTAGATCTTGTTAAAATGTTGTCTTGAATAATACTGCTTGTTATTCTATTTCTTTGAATACATTTTGAGGTGAGCAGGACCAGCAGTCCTTCAAGCCTGACCCACTGCAATCATATTAATAAAGAGTGTTATCCCATCACCTGTTAATGTGAGCCCTTCAAGCACACTGGCAGTCTTTATTAGCACAGATACAGTCACTGACTTTAAAATAAGGAAACCAAAATTGTCTGTCCTCCCTCAATGCATCCAGTAAATAATGCTAAGTCGAATACTGCTTGGTCTCACTCACAAGCTACACACACCTACCAGCCCTCTCATACTCCATCACTTCAAATTTTATTGCTGGGAGTCAATGCTTGTGTCACTGACACACTGAGGTGTAGGAGCAGATAAGACTTGAGAAAGGAACAATCAGCAGGATTTTAAAATTCAGGATACATTTATCATCCACTTGTCTACTCTTTCTATTGCCTCTTTATGAGCAAACCGTGCTCCTTTGGTCTCATGCACAGCCAGCCTTGGAGCTTCAGAAGGCCTTACAGAAATACCTTACAATTGCATATTCATGAAGTAACAATCAAAAGAAATAAAAGGAGAAAATTTCCAAATATAAACTCATTGAAACAAAATTAAAAAGCAGAGGGAAAGGAAAGAACTCCATGCAGGACCATCGATAATTTAAATATTTTTGTGATTTTGGTCTGTGAGTGACCAAATGAAGATAAGGTAGCTCCTTAAGTGAAGCCTCTCATGACACTGATACTCTTTCCATATTCTGAATATTTTAACTGATATAAGGAAAGATGTTACCAATGCCTTCAAAACCTCTGCCCTCTCTGGCACTAAGGAGTCATGAGCACAAACCCAGTGACTAAAACATTAGGGATGATATCCTGCTTGTACACCTGCTTCCTGAGAGCCTTTTCTCATATGTGCCAATGGAGATTCAGGTACTAATTATTCACAGTGGTAGAACATGGCCAATGACAGCTCAGCTGGAAATAAGCCTAATGAAAAGTGCAATATTGTACCACAAAGGAACATTAACAAAACAAAAAAGCCCAACAAACAAAACAGATGTCTATGTAGAGAAAGAAAAATAAGAGATAAAATTAAGTAAGTTGAGCTAGGTGCCTAGGAGTTCCCTCACTCAAAGACTCATATCAAGATTTTTTTTTTGTTGCACGTAACAATTCCAGGCTCATCTGATGCTACAGGCCATAACTTTTAGTCATATATTTTCGAAAGACAAGGGATCCTTTCCTGGTTTGGGCTGCTGATCTTCTGTGTAATAACTTGCAAGGTGTTATGACTGGGATTTGTGACCAAACCAACATTGATAACATGGGGATGTTCTTGTTACAACTTCCATAGGTAGCATTTCTGTGGGTCATATCTGTAGGTATTTCAGCTGTAAAAAAAGGGATAAAATTTACCTTGCTCTCCATACCGCTATGCATTTTTTAGATACTTGATTATTAATCATACTGTTGGTATTATCATCTTTGATTTAATTCTTAATAAAGGCACTTCCCCTTTTTTAGCTTAACACTTGCCATCCCTATCAACATGAGTATGTGCTCTCTTTTTAGCTGTCATGTTGACAAATATATTAATTTAGTCTTTAAATCAACATCACCCGGGAGAGCAGATTTATGAACGTAACTGAATATTCCCAGTTCTTTTGTTGTGCAATGCAAATTGTAGAGCTGAGTTCTGCCTTCTCCCTAAAAAAGGTCTATGAATTCTTCCCCGATTCAGTATCAATAGATTTGGAGATACTTTCCTATTTCCTTATTCCCTTTCCTGTATGTGTGAGCAGTAAAGGCACACAGAAGTAACACAGGGGAATGCAGTCAGCTCTTGCTTAGGTCAGCACTGACCACTGAAACTTCTGTAAAAGAAATTCCCTAAGTATCTGACAGGCAGAATGAAAGAGAAATAGGCTAGGAGGCCTTCCAGCTTGCAAATCTAAATGGTGTTCTTACAATGTGAAATTAACATTGTATATCTAAACAGTCACACAAATGTGACTCAACATCTCTATCTAAAAATCCGATATGAAAAGAAAAATCTGATATAGTGTCTGCAACATGTACAAATAAATGTTTCTGTGGTTAGATAGACCTACAACATAACCTGAAATCTCTTGCCATAATGGCAGCTTCATTGTCAGACTGAGGAATCTTCCTTCAAACGTGGCTTTGCCTGCTTGCTTGGCATAGACTTTTCAGCTGTTTATTTAGCTTGTGGACTCATCCTTCACAGAGTATTCTTTCATTACATAATTGTTTATTATCTGCCACAATGGTTCTTGGTGCAGTACTGGAATTTCTGGATCTTATTTTGATGACAAAGAAAATTCTCCCTTAGGCCAAAAATATCAGTCCTAAAGCTTTCAACTGAAGTGATTGCTACACTTATGTGGGGCCAATAGCCCTGTATAATTGATAAAACCACCGAAAGAGACAAGATGCGCAATGAATGCTATTAAAGGATCACCTATGATGCAAGTTGTATAAAAGAAAAGATGCATCCCATCTTCAAGATTACCCAGCCAATGCCATCTCCTTTAGAATCAGAAGCAGTCAGCTGACTCTACCTTTGATAACAGCCAACAAATGTTTGATTTGAAGGACTTATAAAATGCCTTGTAACTCCTTGTCTATGAGGTGATGAATTGCTAGTCAAAAAAAGTGTGAACAATCTTCAGATGCTAATTCTTGACAACATTGGGAACAAGATGAAAAGGAAGAAATATAATACATGACCTAGCTTGAATATTTGTGCCAGTATTCTGACACATAAATCTTTAATTTATAAGATAATTTTTAATCTGACAGAACCTTGACATAATTATCTTGCTGAGCCAAAGATAGCATGTCAATAACCACAGTATGTTACTCAATAATAAATCTATTAAAATAGGAGTTCACAACTTGAGTAAAAAAGACAAAAGATGTGTAATCAGATACTCCAAATGTATATTCGTTTTATCTTGTAGAAACTTTCTGTGGTTTTGTCCAGTTTGTCCAGCCTTAAGCAATAAACATAGAAGAGTCAAGACTGATGATTTGGAGAAGGAAACAAGAAAGCACAAATGCTATCATCCTGTATCAAACCGCAAAGACAGATATGTTTTGGATCACATCACTGTCAGAGATGTTAGATGCACATTATTTTGCTTGCAAGAGATAAAATGGAAGCAACTGGTGAAGCAGCAGAGCCTGATTCAGGATAAATTACAAGAGTTAAGGCAGTAAAATTGGTCCATTAGTGAATCTGCTTACTTTCTGCACTTCAGTCAGTCTGAGATAGGCATAATGTGTTTATTTCCCATTTTACCCTTCTGTTTTTCTCCTGTCTTTTCACAATGTAACTTCATATTTCCACTTATATTACACTAATAAGAACATGCAAAAATGTCGAGTTTCATCTCTGCTAAATGTACATGAAATAGCTTTTAAACCACACATTTTTAATGACATAATTTACAAAGTTACTTTGCCGAATTCTTCCGGATGAACTAAAACTTCTAATTCTCTAGTTTCGATACCCCGTTGAAGAGGTGGATTTTACCACACTGAGAAGGGCTGACTTTCTTTAAACAAGAGGGATTTGGGCTCTATGTTTATGAAATTGGTTGATCTAAAGTCAGAGTTTCTTAAGAGCTGAAGAAAAAAGGTTTCAAAGCTTTCTTTGATCAAAGCCTCAAAGACTGACATTAGAAACAGCAAAGGAAACAATAAAATGAAGCAAACAAAAGCAATATTCCACTTCTGCCTGTCATTTCAACCTCCCAGTGCCAAAAGTGGGGTAGAATATAGATTAGCTTTTTAAATACATTTTTTTAAAAATCAGAGTTTTGAGCTATTGCTCTCCAGTTTATAAGATGTTTACACATCTAAGTGACTCAACATAAAGGAAGCATAACTTTGAATTTCACAGGACTACTCCTTGCAAGGAAGTAAGCAGGTGTGGATTTGCTCCAAGGAAGTTGCATCCCACTGGTACAGTTTCATGGCCTAAATAAACTCAAGGTCTTGTGGAGAGGGAGAGGACCTACTGCCACCTGAAGTCCTCATGCAGAATAGTCATTTAACAAGCACCACATAGGCACCCATCTCTAGCACCGAGTTTAAACAAAGGCTGGTAATTTAAAACACAGACAGACAAGAAATAAACCTCTTAAATTAGTTTCAATATGAGGAAAAAACTACATTTCTATTGACATTAGAAACCTTAGCTTCTACTTCAAATCACCCACATCAATTTTCTGTAATCTCTGCTGACTATTTATGATTTTCTTTCATTTCAGCAATCTCTGTATTTAATAAGGTAGCTTCATTTTTTTGAAACTTCAATTTGTAATAAGTAAACACGGTAGAGAAAAATAATTTATTCAAAGCATTAGAATGTAGGTTTCAAGTTTTTTTCTGATTATATTATCATACTTATCAAAATAAACCTATTTTGTATTTCAAATGAACTTAAAACAACAAATGTTAATAATTAATTATAATACTATAAATCAAGCTATTTTAAACTATCATTTATTGGCTCATTGAGCTTTTGTGAGTAGTTACAGAAGTTATTTTTTTTTTAATTGAAAGAATGGGATGAAATACCTTTAACTAAATTATCATATTCCTCTTTATTTATGAAGCACAGCAAACCATTTCCTGAATAAAGAAACTTTCTATTCAACCAAATGCCAGCACCTACAGATTTTCTATATTGGCATATTCACTGCTGTTATCCAGAATTCTTTAAAGTGAAACTTTTATTGAATATTTTGAAACTTGTTCAGTGTGGAAAATCTATTATATCATATTAGAAATTATTTCGAATGCAGGTGTTCAATGTATAAATTTGTGTTTCAGTCTTCTTCCAAGATTGATACAACTTGATATAAGGAATGAATAGAAAGGCAATTGGGCCATAAATTAACCATTTCACTCCCCTTTTCCTAAAGGGGAGTTTTCCTAAATCTACTACAGT
This sequence comes from Poecile atricapillus, assembly GCF_030490865.1. Lineage (NCBI taxonomy): Eukaryota > Metazoa > Chordata > Aves > Passeriformes > Paridae > Poecile > Poecile atricapillus. The sequence continues at coordinate 94,870,421 of NC_081249.1, forward strand.
GGGAATATTAGAATGGAAATAAATATTTTACAATTGCTTAAGGATACACAGAATATCTTTATCAGATAAAAAGACCCCCAACCATACTGTGTAAAGATTTTCATTAGATGACAACAATCAAATGGAAAGATTTTATAGTTAGTGCTTGATTTTGGAAAATGTGAGTACCAAAAAATGTAATTAATGTCACTGAATTAAAAGACAATTTTAAGCTTATGGATTTAAAATTGACATGACTTAAAATCAATCCCTAGTAGATCCTGTTGAGTGAGACTCTGAATTTTTTGCTAGAAATTATTTAATCTGATGAAGTTTCCTTCATTCTAATTTGAAAACCAATTGTGAAAAAGCTTTTGAAATAATTTATTGTATTAAGTATTATTATAATTAATATTATTTATCAAATAATTGTGGGTCAGCAGTATGTTATCAATAGATAATTTTTCCTCTGAGAATGCAAAACTGAAATTTTGAGTTGAATTTTCTCAGCCTCAGTTGTATACATTGTACAAGTCACAAGCAATCTTCTATTTCTACATCAGTCAAGCACAATTTTTAGGTTTATTTTTTGAGCAGAAATGCTTGTGTGCATGAAATTTTTCCCACTTGTGTTCTCTACCTTTCCTTTTGTATGTCTTAGGTAGATCTCTGACAAAGAGCCACACAGAAGGTCTCTAAAAAGCAGCAGAAACAGTATTATAGGAACTTGAGTCTCTCCCTTTCAAAATATACCTGGACAAATGTTTTAATGCCAAATTGAAAAATTTAAGTGTGTATCCCTTCTGACCACTATGATATACTGAATGCAGAGACAGCTGCCTATCCCCAGCAGCAGTGCGATATTTGGACACAATTAGTACAGAAATATCAGCGGTTTTCAGAGTAAAGTGCAGAATGAAGCTGGTTACAGTGTCCTGTCACTAATCACCCCACAAGGAAGGTCCTTCTAAATAGATGAATCAATGAAAGAAACTCATTATCCAGTTAAATCTGTCCTGCAGAGATCTGAAATGTGCAGGAGAATAAATGTAAATTAGACTATGTACTCTCCCCGTACACAGAATCCATACTTCTATGCTCAAATGTTACAGTACAGCACCATTTGGTTTCTTCACAGAGATTAAAATGCACCAAGAAAGACAGAAATTTCCACTGCTGTACATGCTCAACTTATTCTAATGTACAGCACATGAGGGAGGTGAAAACTTGCAGAGCACAGTATCAGTTCCTCCAGTGTGTATCAGCACAAGGCTGCTGCTCACTGGATTTGCTCTAAGGTGCTGCCCTGTGCACCCAAGGCCCTGATGCTGTATTCCATGGGGCTCTCCTCCATGGAACTGCCACTGCCCCCAAGCTCCCCAGTCCCACCCACGTCCCCAGAGCACCCATCCAGTGCAGCTGGCCCCAGACCACACCCAGACATCAAACTATGCAGGCACAATGCTAAGTCCATCAATAACTTGCACTGAGACAATTCTACACACATTTACAGGTAAAGCAAACCTCTAAATAGCCAAGAGATTGGCCAAATACCACAAAAGAGCTTCACAGGAAAAAACTTCTCCCTAATACCTAATCTAAACCTACTCTCTTTTAGTTTGAAGCCATTCCCCCTTGCCTTGTCACTATGTGTTCTTGTAAATAGTCTCTTCCATCTTTCTTGCAGGCTCCCTTCAGGTACCAAAAGACTGCAAGTAGGTCACCCTGAGGCCTTCTCTGTTCCAGGCTGAGCAACCCCAACTCTCTCAGCCTTTCCTCATAGGAGAGGTTCTCCATCCCCCAGTCATCCTGTGGCCTCCTCAGGACTTGCTCCAATGACTCCAACCTCATATTAATAGGATGCTGTTTTTCCTGCTCATAGAGCGGCTGAGCAAGAGGCCAAGGACATTCCCACTTCCATAACAGAGCTCCAGCATTTCAGCACAGGCACTAGGGGCTGCAATCAAGCATTACTAATGTGCTCAGTAGCTTAGGTATTAAGTTCACTAAAGAATAAAAAACGCATGGAAAGAACACGTAGGCAAAATGTAATGGATAGCCACAGGTGGGAGGAAAAATCAGCTTTAAATTCTCCCTAGAATAATTCCTTGCATAAGACTTTATATAAGCTGACAGCCTTTCATATTCTCAGAATAGGATCCCAAAATTCACTGGCAAGGTCTGCACCCTCCAGTAAGAATGGACCCAAGACTGCACTCACCAACTGCTTTATAACTGTTTATTATAAGGGAAAACAGGGACAGGCAGTTTCAGGAGAGGTTAGAACCCAGTTTCGACAGCATTTGGGACTTTGACGTCGCTCACTGGGTCAGCTTACAACCTGGCAAGCCTGCAGAGCCACATCACTCCCTGTCTGTGACTGTGTGGAAAAGAGATACACAGGCAGGGGCAGGAAGCAAAGCTGACCTTGATCAAAGCCTCACTGGAGTTCAGTCTTTTAAAGAAAACAGACAAAACCCCCCCAGCTGTCTGTGCCTCCTGGAACTGCCGCCCTACAACAGTACAGGTGCAGGGGAACCAGGCAGCACCGAGGGACGCTGCTAAGCCAGAGGTGTGCTTGAGCACACACTTACTTGCCAACAGCCCCACTGAGAAGGCTGGGCTCAAACAGAGCTCTCTGAGGTGAAAGAAAAAACTTGAAGCCTGTCTAGCTTTTGCCACATGACAGCAGTTTTGCTTCAGAGGGCTTTTCTATATTTCAAGCCACCCAGTTGTTTTTTTGCACAAGACCCATGCTCAGCGTCTCATTTCAAAGTGAGTCAGAGGCACGAGCAGCAGGAGAAGGTAAAGGTTTGGTTTCACAGGCCGGGCTAGCACTCATCTCATTTGTTTCATTATTTGGAACCATATGCCCAACGGAAGAAACAGGGAAACAGTAATACCAGCATTATTTTAGAGCAGTGCCCAAGGGACTTGTCATCTGACATTCAACATTGCCAGAATTCCCAGTGCAATGAGGACAGTTACATTCCCTAACTTTGCTTCCCTACTCAGTAAGTGGCACACCTGCCTCATGGAAGATAAGAACAGCTTTTGATTTGCATTTCAGCTTCTAGAGTAAACAAAGTTTTCTCTCAAGATCTTGAAGAAAATATTGACAATGTGACATGACCATATTCCTAAATACTCAAAATTCTCAGCACAGAAAAGCAAAACCTTCTTTTGATAAAAAAGTGCAAGGGTGCTTCAGTCAAACCTCACGTTTCAGAGAGCTCCCGTTTCTAGGAGTTTCAGATTGGAAAAGCTGGTTATCATAAATCCAAATCTCTTAAAAGTACATATTTTAGATAAGAGGAGGAAATCAACCAGAATATTCTTACTGGGCAGGCATAGTAACATTTTGCACGAAAACCACTTGCAAAAGTTTACAGGAGGAAATCTGTAGCACACAAGACAAATCCAGACTTTAGAATATTTTTGTAGAATTTTCTGAAAAAGTGAGGCTGTTTTTTCGCATAAAGAACCACTATGACAACTTGGTATGGAATCTTTCAATTGAAGCCACCAACAGACAGGAAGGAAAACCAAAACCTGACGTGGAAAGAACCTGCTGGGCAACCCCATTTAGAAGGGCAGAGAGGTGGTACATCTGCACACAAGCTGAACCCCCAGGTATGAAACAGAGGGAACAAAGACAGGTAGCCTTTAGAAATGTTCCAAGTGATCCTTACAAAGTCAGGAGGTTCACTTACCTCAGCATTCCATAAATCCAGTAGGGAATATTATTTATTCTTTCATAACAGAGAGTATAGCAGACTTCTGGAAAGACTGGAAAGACTCCCTAAGCTTAATCCAAATCAGGTTCTGGATGTGCTTAAACACTTTCATATGCAAATACCTCTTATTCCTGAACTCACAAATATTACCAGCTGACAAGTCCTCTTGATCCAGATGGTATGGGGAAGGCCACTATTTAACAAAGAAGACATCAAAGAGGATGGAAGTTAATTTAAAATAATTACATTTTGATGCCCTGCTTTGTTTCAGCTGGGGTTTTGTTTGGCTTTTTGTTTGTTTGTGTGGTTTTTTGGGGGTGTGTTTGTTTTTTTTTGTGTTCCGATTCCTTTATTAGTCAGGTAAAATTGGAACAATATCACACACCATGTGGAGGATATGAAAAAATACATGTGACCCTTTGTGCACTGTTGTGCTATTCATGTGTTCACTTGCTCACACTGCACCAAGCAGATCCAATATCATATTACAATCATATGGAGGAGAACAAGAGAAAATTCCTCTGGAGCATGTCAAGTCTATGCTGAAAGGTGCTGTAGAAGCTTTTAGAAGACAGTACAGATCATAGAGTTAATTCAGAATTAAGATCATGGTGCAACTGACCAAGGAAAATACGGTATTGTTTTTATTATTCTAAATACAAATCAGATTACTTACCCATGTTTTGGCCTAGAAATTAGAATCATTAAGCGCAGTGATTTGTTTATAAACAGACTTAATACACAGCCTAGAAAAGAAAACTTCAAAGTAGATGTTCCTCAACAGTCAGCTTCTAAATGAGGGAGCTTCACATACAGACATTTTTACATCAAAAAAAGTGCCCTAAGGGTAATTTCTCTCCCTTTCTGAGAGCAGAGCACATTATCTCTGGCTGGTACACCCTGTAGATTTTTAATCACCTCTGTTCTGCCTCACCAGCTTCCTGCCTTGCTGGGCTCCAGCTAGAGCTACCCACCCAGAGCAATCAGAGTGCAGGGAGCCTCCCAGGCACACCAGGACCCTGAAGGCACTAAACCTCTTTTTACCTGTTTGAACTTGACCCTCTTTCTCCCTGCTGGGAACAGGCCTAAATAAAAGTCATGCCCAAAGTCATCTGAAACTGAACTGCTGCAAGGCAAGCTCTGCTGATGGGAAACGGCTTTCAGCAGTTTTTCAGGCCAGAAAGGACCAGTAGACCACAGAGCCTGACCTGCTTGACAAAGTCTGCTGCAGAGAAGAGCTGCTGGGAAAAGCCACCTCTTTCTAACCTGGAGTGAGGCCAGGGCAAGTCTAAGATCAGTGTCTCCAGCCCCTGACTGAGAAGAATGAGGCTGTTCACAATATGGCAAACATCATTCAGTTTCTTTCCTCTCAATAAAACAAGCCAGCTCAGTTTGCCCTTGAAATTCACTTTATTAGACTCCATGTCCCCAAGGCAACCAAGCCTCTAAAACCTTGAAATTTCCTCCTCTCCTCCCTTCAACAGCTCTGTCCAGGGAGAAGCAGCTTAACATTTGCCTGCCAGTTTCTTCTCTTTTCAATCTCTCTTTCCCTCTGGCTTCTCAGGCTAGGCTACTCTCTCAGGTTTAATGCCCTAGGTTCATGGCACACCTTTCAAACTTTTTACTTCCCAAAGTAAAGCTTAAATCACAAAACAGATATTAGCCAATAAGGAAGTCGATGAGCTATTAAGGGCTCCTTACAGGGACCAGACTGCAGCCATCTCTGTCCACTTCCCCTTACAACGTTCCCTGGAAGCTCTGCATTCCCTCCCTACAAGCTGGTGAGTGCTTGTAGGAGGGTGGCACAGTAGCACTGTGACAAGGTTCATTACTCTCTGCACAAGCCACCTACATGACATCTGGTGGAAGGGGGAGTATCCTCCATGACCCACCTGTCACCCCACTCAGAGAGGAAGCAAATGGACACAGCCTAGAGGAGTTAGGCAGAGCTTTGTGATTCAGCTTATGAGCTGTTAAGTTGATCTGCAATGAGAGCTGTGCTCCCTCACAAAGGAAAAACAAAGCAATTCATTATATTTAGTCACAGGACATAGTAGAAAGAAGAAAACAAGTCACAGCATGAGAGTGCTTCAAAGATAAAGAATAAATCCCAATTACGAGGTTAACCAAGCCTGTGATGGAAGGATTGAGCCACAAATTTGAAGACAGAACTGAAGAGTTTGCAATCTTCTCAGTTCCAGTTCTCTATGAGGGAACTCCCGCAGTTCTGCAAGGAGCAGCAGACCTGCACATCTCCCATGGGTTTCACTGCCAAACAATACAACACACATACAAATTTTACCTGAACACTAATAACTGTAGCAAATTTTCACTGAAAAATGCTACTGCTAACCCAAGGCAGAGTCCAGCTCCTACTTATTTCACAGTAGCTATTTTCTAATGCCTTTGAGACCCGGACCATGCAGTTTCTTCTACATCTAATGGAACAACAGAGCTCTATCCACTGACAGCACAGAAATCCAGAAAAGACAAGTGGTGCCTGAAAACTACAGTTCCCTCTTCATGGACAATTTGAGGAACAGTGCACAGCTCCAGCACTAATTCCCTCTTTTGCTAGACCCAGACCTTTTCTCTTTTGGGATGAACTGTCCAATACTCTTACAATCTTTTGAGAATCTCTGGAGAGAAGGACTATGCAAGAGAAGTGTCTTTGCTTAGACAAATCTGCTAGTTGCACACGGCAAGAGGGGTAACTCACAGCTGGACTGCCAAAGAAGAGATGGAGCACAGTAAGGGCTGAGATAAATAGTCAGGGCAGCCCCTGAATCCTGCAACTAGAGTGAATCAGGTGATTCTGATCCCATTTCATTTGGGGTTGCATCAGTATCTGCTTAGCCCTGAAGTACAAACTACCCCATCAAACAGAGATTATATCATCTTCTCTCACGAATGTCTTGTGTGAACGTGATGGCCTCCATTTCATTCTGTGTACAAAACAGGGAAAATACCCATTTAGCTTAAAGAAGGAAGTATAGGGAATGGAAGAAACCACTGTTCTCTGTCAGTAAATAAGCCAGTGCACAGAGAGCAAACAGATAATCTGACTCTAGATGTGGCACAAGCAGGTAGCTTTACTGGCCATGGGGACGTGTGGCTGCTTTGGGCTGGGTTTGTGGAGGAGAGGAGGGGGAAGGCATTCACTGTGCCTGATAAGCTTTGCTGCACAGGGTGGAGAGCTGCACATGGGGCCATGCTGAACCACGGGTGAGGAATATAGAGGTCCATGACTACACTGAATGCAGCCAAATTAGGTGCAAGAGATATGATAACCATGGGAGGGAGCTCTAAATTTATTGCTGTCTTAGACGTGACGGGGGTTTCTGCAGCCCTCAGTGAGAGATAAAAGTAGTTTGCAAAGGGAAAGTGAAACAGCATTTAACAGTCTGAAACTACAAAGAATAAAACTAATGCTAACTTGAGGGGGAGAATATTCCCAACCCTTCTGCCTCCCACTTGCATCACTCACTGCAGTGAACTCAGGTGAATAATACAGACTGATGCACTTGTCTAACACGTGGTTTCATACTCATTGTCATTACAATGGAGGAAAAAAGCATAGAATAAATAAACCTCAAGGACTCTTCTTTAGAAAGTTCAGAGTGGAACATTTTCAAGTGTACATATTTGCTACAGCACCCTGTAAGCTCTTTTTCCCTTGCCACTCTCATTTAAGCCTTCATCTGCACAGTGACTCTCCTGCCATTATGGATTCACTGAGCAAGTGGCTAATACAGAAACCAGATTACAGAAAAACACTACTTCTTTTGAAGTATCTATTTGAGGGTACAGGTGCAAGGGCACCAAGTTCCATTTCATTGCACAGGTGGGGATGAAACTCTGTGATGGGTTTTAGGAAGTTCTAAAACCCTTTGTGGAACAGGATGTGGCCCAAAATTGTCAGATTATAGTAACCAGTGTGAAGCAACATAATGTATCTCACCAGTGGCGTGGTTAGAAAGTGTGACAGCTCTTCATCTTCAGTGATGAAGTCAAGTGCCTATTCCAGAGGCTACTGTAATGTTCTTTGAAGGAAGGAAAAAAAAAATCCTTAGATTTCTCTTGCCAAAATTCTTGAATGATCTCTTCCTGTCTTCTCCTCTGTTTTGATGGGGGGGAGGGTTTGTTTGGTGATGGTTGGTTTGGGGGTGGGTTGGATTTTTTGCTTGGTTGGTTTGTTTCAGTTTTTATTTTGTTTTATATTTTCTTGCTTTATTATTTTGTTTGGGTTTTTTTTGTTGTTTTGGTGGCGGTTTTTTGTTGGGTTTTTTTGTTTGTTTGTTTGGCTGGCTGGTTTGGGGGTGGTTTTTAGTTTGCTCTTTGTCTGGTTTTTTTTTTTCTTTTCCTGGAAGCTGTAGGGGTTAAAAACATAATTACAAGTTAAAATTCCTCATATCTGTTTAAGTTCTGTGGTAGGACCTCATGAAGGTTTAGTTATTAAAAATGCTTTCAAGGATAATTATTGTTTTAAACAAATGAAATTAACTATTTAAGGGGGGAAAAAAGTAAGCAACCAAATAAAAAACAGAAGAAAAATTCCAAGATTCCCTTTTGGAAAGTTCAAGAAGGTGACATTTTCAAAAGAAGAAACTACACACTACTTATGTGTCCCTTATTTTTTATCTTTTTTAAAAATCCACTATCTTTAATTTTAATCCAATTTCAGTTTATGGTAAAGAAAAGGCAAAAATACCTATGAGTTTTCCAAAACCTAGCATCTCAACAGCAAAAAGACTAAAGATGGTGCCTCCACTGTGGGAAAAATCCAGAAGAAAAGAGATATTCAATGCAACAGATCTGATGGCACATGTGAGCTGGACAGCTGCAAGTGTGTGGATGCACAGTTTCCCTTGGCACATGAAAACAAATGCTGAGGAATTGGAACAATTATTGGGTGGAGGGAAGGGAAGTTAGCAGGTGAAAGACCAAAAGTTGAATCCAAGTTTACTGGTTCTATTTATTCCTCCGTTCCCTGGAAGCTGGTGCTTTTTTGTGTGACACAGCCTGCCCTTCAGCAGAGATCATGGCAGAAGTATTTAGTGGCAGTAATAAGAAAAAGTCTGTATATTTGTAAATAACAGCACACGCTGTTATGTTTGAAGCATACAAATATCACTGATGTGTGTTCTTGTAGCTGCATCTCCCCCTTTCCACTAACAATCTTAACTCCTCAACATATTCCTTGTGATGACTGTCATGGAGCAAAGGAATCCAAACATTTACAGACTGGCCAAGGGACTCTCTGTACCACTGAGAAAACTGTTACCCACTGAGAAACATAAGTATCTGAACTTCCTCAGTTTTCTGAGAAAAGCTAAGGTTTACCTAGAAGCAACATATTGGTTCAGATTCATTCCCAGTGCTTTAGGCACTGACTATCCATGGTTTAAAGTCATTAATTTTTCACAAAACCATCTTTATTCTTCTCTTGAAGACTAATAGCATAAGACTTGGTTCCCATCCTTGATCCTACAGATATGGCACACAGAAGAAGAAGCACCAAACAAAATCTGCGTTCTCTGTTTTATGTGACAGGTGAGGAAGTGGAAAAAGAAATAACAACAAGAGCAATCCAACAAAACAAGGGAGAAAAAGGATAATCATATCATAGAATTACAGAATGGCCTGTACTGGAAGGCACTTTATCTAGTCCAACCTCCCCTACTCTGGGCAAAGACGCTTTTCACTAGACAAGATTGCTCAACACCCCATCTAACCTAGCCTTGAACACTTCCAGGCATGGGACATCCACAGCTTCTCTGGGCAACCTGCTCCAGTGCCTCACTGGAGTAAAGAATTTCTTTCTAATATCTAATCTAAGGCTACACTCATTCAGCTTGAAGCTATTGCCCCTTGTCCTATGACTACATGAGCTCGTAAAAAGCCCCTCTCCAGCTCTCTATAAGCACCCTTCAGGTACTGGAAGGGTGCTAGAAGGCATCCCCACAAGGACTGAGAATATTCCACAAAGTCACAAAGGTATTTGATTCCTGTTTCAGCATGGACAAGATTTAGGTACATTCACAGAACCGAACTATAGTCACCTCTATTTTTCTGCAGCAATAGCATTGCACAGGGTTTAGTTGACTTCCCACAATGGATTTCTCAAAGAACCAAAGCCTGCAAGACTAGGACTATAAAGATGAGGATAAGAGTATTCCTTTTGTAGATCTTGGGGGTGTGTGTGTGTATAGCTAAACCAATACAAGCCCATTGAACTAATGCAAAACAAGATAACACTGAATGAAAGAAGGAGCAAAGATCTCTGGGCCCTTTCAAACCAAATCATTCCCAGTGTAATTTTATGTATCTGAATACTTCCAGTTGAATGACTAAAGAAAGATTTTGATTGATTTGATTTTTGACTATTATTTAAGAGCACATAATACATCAAGGAAAGATGGCAGGACCAGGGAAAAGCTGGCAGGAAAAAGCTGGCAGTGTAGTAGTGGAAACAGATGGTCTACAAGCAAAAACTCTATTATGATTAAGAGAAAGTATTGTTAATAGGGTTACATTTCTAAAGAAGGAGTTCTGCCAAAACCAGCACAAAACAGAGTAGTTATTAAAAATTTGATTGAAGCCATCAATTTAGATTAGAAATCATCTCTCAGCTGAGACGTGAGCAGCAAGAATGTGTTTGCTTCTACCCCATTACAATATGAATTAAAATACTAAACACAAACTACTATTTCAGGTATTTATGAAATCAGAATGAAAACTACAGAACAAAAGTGATGAAAAGCAAAGGAAGAAAATCATGGAAACATCACAGCTGGATGTCACTTGCTGGTAATTCTTCAACCGGCACTCCAAGTGTTAACAAACAATGAAAAATCAAAATACAGTGGGGTCCCGTATATTCCACCTAGCTTCACTTATTGTGTCCTGCATAAGACACACATACAAATTGCTTCCATAGCTAACAGAGACAGATACTTATCCTGAGGGTGACAATGTCCCTCCTAAAACCAGTTATCTGAGATACAGAAGTGCTTAAGCTGAGATTCTTAAGTCCCCTCCAAAAGTCACTGAATGGCTTCATTTAGTCTTCAAAAGTGATTGACCTGATGTCACAAATTCAACTTCAAGGGACTGCTGAACATCCACTAAAGATACTGATTTCTAGGAGTGCATAGGAATTTAGTTATCCATGAAGATCGTGGCCTCTCTTTTTAAAAGCTGACTACAGGATGAGAAAATCCAATACTGCAAACCCTTTGCCCTGATGCATAAACTCTTGATACTAGGCAAAACTCTGCTCCGAGGAAACTGCATATTTCTTTTCCTTCAGCAGGGCTGCTCTCATGAAACAGGGTACATACCACAATTCTTACAGTTAGAAATTCTTGACCTTGTTAAAAATTAAGAAAACTATTACATTTAGCCATGGTCTGTGGTTCAGGATAATCATTATAACTGAAACACCCATGTGTTATCAACATTATTCTCATGCTAAATCCAAACCACAGAAGAGTACCACCTACTACAAAGAAAATTACTCAATCTCAGCCAAAACCAGGACATTCATGATTTCTCCAGTCCTTGCCCTGAGAGCTGTTCACAAGCCCAGGCATGTGGCAGCCTGGTCTTTACCTGTTCACACCAGGACTAGCTGGGTTTTTCTATAGAGTGGCAGAGGGCACATGAGAAGATTTCTGCTCTGAGGCTCTGGAAGATGATGCCAGTTGAGGTGCTGCTTTGTGTGTGGCCTGGAGGTCTACAACTGGCCAGACAAGTATTTGCAGGCCCAATACCACTGGTTTGTAGCAATGCTGTCCAGTAACTTCAGACCACATTTGACAGGCAGGACAGCTAAACCTGGGAGTTAGGATTGGCACAGTGTGCAGAAACGGGCACTTGCAATAGAGATGCAGCTGTAGAAAGCTGACAGACCTGTTATCAGCACCATGTTTACATGAAACTGCAATTAACGTTTTGGCTTTTCTACAAATTGCTATATTTTCTACAAATTTCTACATTGCTGACTGCCTAGTTACTTTCTTGGGCCCCATTCCTTGCACTTGAAAGTCCACCCCTCCCCCCCCCCCCCAAAAAAAAAAAAAAGAACCCCAAAAACAAACAAATAAACAAGAAAAAAAAACGAAAGTGAACCAACCAACCACTAACAAGCAAAAAAACAACAAAAATAAACACCTACAAACAAAAACGCAAAGAAATCCGTTACAAATTCTTATTCCTCTTAGAAACCACTGTGCTTTAGTTATTCCTGACTGGAAGACGGCATGGTAGATCTGGATCAGTATGCAAAGGTGTGTTCAATCTTGCTTCACCCAGCACTGTGATATCAGCTTTGGACACATCAAATCACAGAGCAAACACAACAGTTCTGACAACGTCCACTCCTCATAGGGAACAGCAGTGATCCCCCTCCACAGCTACATGGTAACATGACAAACCATCCACAGCTGCTTGGAAAGAGCCAAGGTGTTCTGTTTCCATCATCCTTTAGCTCACACTTCCCCTTTCCAGTGGTTCATTGGTCAGCCAGGTGGTTCTGAATGTCACTCTGTGGCTCTGCAGTGCAGCCTAGCTAAAGGTCTCAAGACTGAAGAGCAAAATGACAGGAACATTTATTGCAGGTTTCCACTACTGCACAAGAGCTCTCACTTTTTGCAGCTTGAAAGAAACCCAAGTCACAGCACAGAAGCAAGCGCAACCACAGTGGGTTTGGGCAGGAAAAGCCTTCTCAGGGGGGCTAACAAAGGACTGGTGACAGAAAGGAGGTGGTTCTCTTTCACCAGAAAAATTACCGCCACTCACTTTTTCCACTGCTACTCAGGCCCTCCATGACACCATCAAAATGAACACAAGAACTGACCACTGAATGACAATATATAAACCCTGAGAAAGGAGCTGGCAGTAGACACTTTCTGCTCTGCCTTGACACACAAGCCACAGCGATGAAGCTCCACACCGCAGCAATCCTGCTCCTCTTCTGGCTTGCCATCTTCACTGTGCACACCGTCAAAGGTAAGCTTGCAGCTCGAGAAGAACTGCTCCACATTGCACCTGTGGTCTCCTGAGCAGGATTCATTGCTACCAACAGCTGATTTACAAGATAAAACTCAAAAGAAATCCAGATGAAAACTGCAAGAAAGGCAGCTTCATTGGGGATTTCATCTGATGTCCTGCCAGGTGGTGGGGTTGGTTTCTGCTTGAAAGCAAGGAGAGATCCTGTGCCTGAGAGCACTTGAAGGGTTTCTGTGCAATGTTCTCTCTCTCAAAATCAAAAAATCTTGAAGGCACAATGTCTTTTAGTCTCACCGATGGCACAGAGACAGGAGCACAGTATGTTAATAACATTTCATGAAAGAAATCTTTCTTGAATAAGATGTACAATTTTCCTTTTTCCAGACAGATTACTTTTATATGAATTTTATTGCATAAATTGTTATTTGTCTTTCTCTACCTATACAGCCTTAATCCCTCTAATACCGCTATTTTAAGAAGTTCCTCTAGTTCTACATCACATATCCCATATTGTCATGTTTCTAAATCTCTTGGTACAGACAGGAAAACTACCAATGAGAAGTAAAAGGGGGAATAATAGATTTATACAGTACCTTTTCTCTTTCCACTGAATCATACAATTGAATATCTTCTTTCAAATTTATAAACACTGGGATGAGCCATGTTTATTAGGCATGCTTTAAAAATAAGTTTGTCTGCAATGCTGGTTAGGTCAGTAAATTTTGGCTACCAGTACCATGTGAAAACACCCATTACCACACACATTCTTATCACAGCTAGATTCACTCAAGCACATAAAAATCACACAAAACACTGGCATGCAAGCCATATGCAAACCCACAAATATGCACTCAGAAACACAGAGAAAAGGTATCCTCCCCAAACCATACCAAAACCCAGCTGAGACCTGCTAAGCATTCACAGGACTATGACGTTACACAGCCTTTATGCTGACCCACTGCCTCTCCAGCTACATCCCACTACATTCTCCCATTTTCACTGGTGACACTGCTCTTCATCCTGGCAATAGTGGCTTCTTGTCAGACTGCCAGCTCCCAATGTCATTGTCCAGGCTGTGTAATTTGCCATAAGTATCAGCAAGTCTGAAAAAGCACACTGAGATGGTCTACAAGAGAGAGAAAAAAGGACTAGAAAGAATGATAAAAAAAAACAGATACACCTGGGTAAAAAGGTAGTTATATGTGCAGAGCAGTTGGGGTTTGTTCCCAGCCATAGAGAAGCTTTGCTGCTATTCCCTGCATCCACTCCCTGAAGATTGTGTAGCAGCAGAGGAAATTTTTCCAGGACTAGTAACAATTGCTTGGCTGTCTTTGAGCTCTTTAAATGCCACGTTTTAAAAACCAGTCTCAGGCAGTAAGAAATGTGTCACGAATCATTAAAATAACTACTCTGTGTTACTCACGATTAAGCAAGATCAGGAGAGATATTCCTTTAGGCAAACAAAATCTCAGGAATTAGCAGATCTGCCAGTACCTGTGCACTGGCTATCCCAGACCTTCTCCAAAGACTGATGTGTGTTTGTCTCAGCTATTCAAATTATTTCAAACAAAGAACAGCTCACAGATAGTGAGACTGCGCAGCAGGTTTTTTACATTTAGCAAAGGTACACCAGGACAGCTCTTAGACTATTCTCAAGCCAGTGGATCTATAAATTCTTTATAAAAAACCCTCAGAGTAAAGCATTGTTCTTTTTGTCCCCTGCATGCTTTCCCAAATTTGGCTTTCATGAACGGGAGAAAACCAGAAAGTGGCAAGTGTAGACTAACAGGAATGTATGCCTATGCTTCATCTCACCTAAATGAGCTCCCATTTCTAGTTACCTTCATGTAAGATAACAACTGACCAGAAAATTGAATACCAATATTGTGATCCTCTTTTTTATTCACCACTACATTTCTTTGAATTGTACCAAAATCTTGGAGGAATGTAAGGATTAAGTAGCACCAGACTGCCCATGAAATCAGAGTTATAGCTGGAGAAAATAAGTGCTTACTCAGTGCTTACAGATATACCTCTCTTTCTGTTAACAATTTTTGTTAATGCTACTTCTAGATGTCCACAGTGAAAGAAGAAACCTTGCTTTCCTTTTCTTCACTTGGAAAATAGGAGGAATTATACATTCAGATAATGGTGGAAATCCACCCAGTAAAGTTCCAGTTCTAAGCACTAATTCCATAAGGGCACTTATTTCCAGATGATGCAGTCCTAATTACCAATGATGCCAAACAGCATTTTTGTTATGGAAGCAGTGACTCCCTGGGTACAAAATTACTGTATAATTGTCCAGGACAATGGATGAAGATTTGTATCTTAAATGAAATAGCAATAACATTTTAGAGATGGCAGAACGCATCACAAAAAATAGCTTAAGCTCTCCGGTATAACTGGTATTGTGGCTGTAGATCACCAGAATCTCATGGTCTAACCACAATGGGAAATCTCCTGGAATTCATAATTTATTAAGTAATTATTGTTAAATATTAAGTACCTTTGTCATTTATCTATTTTTCCCTTCTAGGGAGTGCTAGTAGTGCACCAATGCGCAAATTTAGTTGTGTAACTCTGTCAGATAAACAACGGAATGTCCGAAATCTTGTGAGCTATGAAAAGAAACAAATACCAACAGATGCCATCATGTAAGTATCCCATGAACCCTTCAGACTTCCTTATGCAAGCACTAAACCATCAAATAGGGAAGAACATAATTCATGGCCCAACTCACTAAATCTGTCTAGTCCACATCACCCTTCCACTTCTTCCATAGAGGAGTCACCTGGCAGCTGAGGGAGTGAGGGGAGAGGAGCAGGCCTCAGAGAGCTGGGAGATGTGTGCTGCTCATGAATAATGACACAAAGCTCACTGACCAGCTCACATCTTTGTGCCCAGTGAGTGGGGAAAAATCTCAACGAGGGCAGAGTAGTCCAAGACCCCCTGCAGGAACTGAGTCAAGGGGACAGATCACGTGAAAGAATATGAGGTAACTCTGAGTCTTTCCAGGAGCTCTGTTTGGTCCTTTGAGCTCACAAGCATGCATTTTTATCACATCTGAGATCTGCTCCTGGGAGACAAACATTCATCATGATTGAACATAAAGCCCCAGGATAGCAGGTTGGCTCAGTTATCTAAAATCACTATATATGTACATGACCACGTATGCTACACGTGTACCTATGTCATGAACAGGGAACTAAGGCTGTTAACTAACTAGTTAACTAACTAAGGTGTTATTCTAACTAGCATTTACAAACTCCAGCATTTGATATTGTTTTACCACATTTTTGCTTATGTTCTGAGTATAAACCAAGAACAGAAGACCTGGGTATAGAGACTGGGAGTTCAATGCCCAGCTGATTTGCTTTTCCTTTTTCCTATAGGTTTATCACTGCAGGAGGCATCAAGATCTGTGTAAGTGCTAAACAGAAATGGGTGCAGACTGCTATGAAGATAATAGATGAAAGACGTGCTGCCAAACGCTAAAAATCCTGTCCTAGGAAAGCATCTACGAACAACTACCTGGAATCATCCTCAGTGCTGCACGTAACAAGGAAAAGCTTATTATTTGCTTTTATTTGCTTGCTTTTAAGAAATGGCAGTAAACTCTCTGGACAAACACAAACTCACCTCCCACAGAGTTGGAAGAGTGTAGGCCTCCATCCTGATCGACATCAGAGCATTCTGCATTGAGTCCTGGCTTTAAGAAGGTGCTGTATAATTTAATCATTCATCCTCATGCAAGACAAACCTGAAACAACAGGTTTGCTTTTCCCATTGCTTTTCTCTGAATAAGAACAAACCGTGTCTGGAATCTGCATTTCACAAACTCATAGGAGCTCCCTGCCCTAGAGAACTATGTACATAGAAATGTTTTATCGTCTTAAAACTGATACGTGCTACTAACAGAAGGCTTCAAACTTCAATAAATTTACTATAAACCTGAATCAAATGGCAAGTTTGTTTGCAGGATTATTATGCAGACGGATTCTGCTGAAAGCAGCATTGCTGACAGCACAAATCTGAGAACTTCTGAGCAGGTTACCTAGACCTGACACTATTGCTAATTCACGACTCAGATTGCTTTTGAACAATCCGATTCCAAGCTTTCTACATCATATTTCATCTGTAAAGCTCACATCTCAGACAATACCTCTTCAAAAGTTCACACACTTCAAAAACAGAGTTCATATCATGCTCAGGTGACCCCACATTATCAGAAGCAGAAATGGAAGAGCTCTCTGCTCACAGAGAGAAAAGATGGGGTTTGAGGACCTTGAGGGGTAGAGGAGAGGTACAGGCAGAGTGGCTTCTGGAGTAAAGTTCCTTTCATATCACCACATGGATGGAGCCTGCACTGCTGCTAACCTATGGGCTTTTCATCCTACAGAACCTCTTAGTGATGTTCATGGAACTACAGTACTTCCAGACTGACCAATAGAAATAAGACCACATTATAAGCCAGTCTTTTTACAGTTCCTTGCTCTGCAGAGCAGACACACACCTACAAATTCCAGCACTGGAATTTTTTTACCACATTTTTCCTCATGTTCTGTGTGAAAACCAAGAACAGCAGACCTAGCTTTTGAGACTGGAATTTGATTGCCACCTGGTTTCCTTTCTTTGTATAGGTTTATTATCAGGAAAGGTATCAGGATCTGCTTGAGGCCTGATCAGGTGTGGATGCAGGCTGCTACAAAGAAAGCAGACAAAAAGCAGACGTCATCTAGGAATGGTATTCCCCAATTTAATGTTCCCAATGAAACATCCATGAAAGAACTGCTCACTCACTCCCCTCCTCTGCCACCCTGCAGGATTGAGAGGAGAATTTGAGATATAAAAGCTAAAGATCACAGTTTGAGATAAGAAAACAAATAGTTACAACAGCTATACAAAGAGCAGAGTGTACCAGACAGACAAACAATTAACATGTGATTGCTCACCGTGTGTTACCCTGGGCCCCACAACTGCAGACCCCATGCACCCAGCATGCCTCCTTCTGTCCCCTCTTCATGGTGTGAAGTGCTAAAGGAGAACCCCAAGGTCCTGGCCAGCTCACAGGCACCTATCCAGGCCAAAACTTTTGGACCTCACTGAAAGACCTAGACCAAGCTTAGGGCCCAGAACTTTGCTCCCTACGCAATCATACTCTGGGTAAACTGAAATGCCAAACACTCTGCTCCTCCTGTGCTTCATAAACTCCTCTGGGAGTTTATGCTAGCCACACTTCAGGTAACAAGGATCTCAATTAATTTCCCTTCTTTCTTCCTCTGCTGGTACCCATTAGAAATGAGGTAAAACCTGAGAGGAAAATCTAGTTTCGGAGGTGTTCAGGATGGAGCCTCTCTGTAGGGAGAAGACACCACATTTTAGGCCTCTCAGTCCAGATCATCTCAATACCACTATATTCAATAGTAAAACCAAGTTACTTCTCACATGGGAATGGGCTGTGTGGTAACAGACTACATGGAGAATAGAAATTTTCAGTTCCCTTGAAGCTGCAAAAAACCCACAGCAAATTAGGTAAAAGAATGTAAAAGGAGATACACAGGATGCTAAACATAGCTAGAACTTCTGATGAGGAACACAGTGGGTTTTATGACAAAATTATGTAACGAGACAACAGCACATGCCTTAAGAGAAGGTCAGTGCAAGGTCATTACAATTCTGATGGCACCCAGTGAATACAACCACCAAAGACCCCTTTAGATGATTCTCTAGGACCATAAATCGACTTCCAATAAAATATGGAGACAGTTAAATTAATTCTAGGAAAAGTGATGTTTATGTATTAGCTAGGATGTACATTGTAATGAATATGTATGACCATGATGGAATACATACCCTGTTGCAAACTTTTATAACATATGTTTGATTAGAGGAAAAATCCTCCAACTGTGCAGTGCTATAATAAAGAACCTGCTTTCTGATACTTCCAATTGTGTTAAAAGGTTTGTTCTCTGCCTGATTTCAGTATCAGGGATCACCAGCTGCTGAATAACAGGAGAAGCAGACAAGGGCTGGAACAGCAAAGGTGTCAATAGCATTTCTACAGAAATCTTCACAACCCTTATCCCTTTCACAGTGGAGAAGGTGGGATGCCATATGCAAGGCAGAAATTCAATCTGTGCTTGCCTTGTGTCATGCACTTGCCCAGTTCAGATCAGGAAACAATTTAATCTCCCTCCTGAATCAGAAAATGAGCACGGAGGAAATGCCAAGCTAACAATGTAAATAGGATGTTTTCTACTGAGCACAAAGACAGGTCTTACTTGAAAGACTCATTTCAAATGTTTTCCAGAGGCACATAAACCTCTCCTCCATGTTTATTTATGTAATCAATGCTAAGATAACTTGTTATTCTCTCATTTTCAATCAAGTCAGACCCTGTTTTTCTTCATTTCCTTATATTATCAATTGATTAGCAGACTACAGGAAATCAAAGGAGATTATTAGAACCAAATGGGTTTGCTATGAGCTGCTGTGAATTCTGGTACAAGAGACCCCTAGGACTGTTGCTTGTGTCACCTGGGTGTCTTTCACCCAAAGCATTTCCAAGTAAGGGAAACATTTGTAAAGCTTACCAAGTAAATGGACAGGCCTCCTCCTTCCACACAAATGCACAGAGAATTCAGGGAATTCAGGAGCTCTGAGACTGTTCTCTAGCAACACTCCTCAAGAATGCAGCATGGAGAGACAAATGCTAAGGACCTGCTGCTGAGCTGGGCAGTGTCTGCAGAGCTGGCCTCAAGTTGGTCTAACAGAGATTTGCACAATGACTCAAAGCTGCACCATCCCAAAACTGTAATTACAGCTGGACACATCTCTCCTAACAAAGGCAACTGTGATGCCCTCAGAGAAAAATTCCATATAGAAGTGTCACAGTTCCCAAGAGCTTTGCTTGATTCTGGGCCCAGTTCATTCCTCCTGGCCAAACAAGACCCTCAGGAGACTCCAACAGGCTCCCACAAAACACCTACAAGCTGAGAATGTCCCAAGGCTTCAACAGGACACCAGACAACATTAGGATGTCAGAGGGACATGCTCTGTCAAGGAGAGGAGATATGCTTACAGCTGTGATTTTAATCTGGTTTCTCAGAGGTTCTGCTGCCCTGACACAGGGCCAGCAGTGAGAACAGTGACACCTCAAGTCCCCATCTATCTGGATCTGCAGGCCATGCATAAGCCGTGTGGCCTGGCCCCAGGACAGTCCATGTGTTCTGTCATCCTCTAGGAGCAGTGCACTTTGAAGCCCCACAGATTCAGATTGGGAAGACTTCAGTGTTCCTGATCTAAAGGGAAGCCGATATTGCACTGCTCCAAAGCATTTGTATGCTGGGAACACAAGCCTTTTTTAGGAGCCCAAAGAGCCCTTGCTCAAGGTGGCAGGATCATGATTTACCAAATCCACTCTCTATACCAAGCTCCTTTTCTGGCTTTATAGCTTGTTCTTTCTCTAAGCACCATGAAATAGGCTCCATTTATTTATTCATTGCTTCAGTCAGAGACTTAGTTGATTCCCTGAACACAGGAATCCATGACCAACAAAATCCCATGACTCTAGAAAAAGCCTCATTCCTGCCTTTTTTTTTTTTGTGACTGCACATGGGAGGGTAATTATGGCCTCTGTCCTTTCCAGATCCATTATCTGTTGCCATTTTCACAAAATAAAGCCTAAATATTTAATTCTCTTCTGACCCAGCTGAAGCTTGGATGGAGATGCATTGTGTCCCTTTTACACTTGAGCAACACACAAATGCATAGTGTTTAATATGAAAGCATTCTCGTCACCAGCTAATAATCCACAAAAAACCGATTTGCACGGTGATTTCAAACCCTTTAAATCATGTCCCAGTATTCATGAGAAACTGGTCAGGGACCTGGCAAAACTTTGGGAAGGTGTGTCCAAGTCTGTTGCCATCTTTTCCAAATGAAGGCATACAAAGGTTAATTTTCTTCATCTAATGGAATGCTCCAAAATTGCTTGGATTAAATATTAGTCTATCTGCTTACAGATCTTCTTGGCTCTCTAGAGAACAAGCTCCTGTCTCATGGTGGGTGGCACTCCTCCTTTTGGTTTGATACATATGGGCTGGGCTGAGATCAACAGTCCCACATCTGTCCCCGTTCCTGCCAGATTGGCAGATGCTTCTTAAAATATTTCCTGATGTCAGAGGATGCCTGATCTGTGAATGCACCAACTGCAAGTGTGTCATTAAACATCTGTGATAACCATTGCCCTGCTGAGCAAGCAGACAGAGTTATAGCTGGCCAAACCTGCTGACACAATATCACTGCAAAATTCTACTGTAGCAAAAAATTTACCCTGATTTTGCACAGCCTCGGCCAAGGGTGTCCCCTTATCTATGCTGGGTTTATTTTCTATCCCTTCAAACACTAAAAGAGGACATAAAAATCCTTTTAATGTGACAAAAAGAAGGGACTTCAGACTCTGTTCTGTGTGTACTGAGGACTCTGTCACTCACTGTGTGGTGCAAAGGGCTCCACATCCCCTGCATGGTCCGAGGGACAGAAGCCTCCCTCAGTGTGGGTCTCCAAAGCCCACCTACATCATGGGAGAGACTCAAGTTCCCCCCAGCCCACAGTTTTTGGAGGCCCTACATCTCCTCTATGTGCAGCTACACTGATCAGCTTGAGCACCCAGTGCAGAGGAAATGGACACCCACTGGTGTCCATGCTGGAGTACGTGAAAAATGTGCCTCATACAACATCAGAGATCACCAAAGAGTCACAAAAAAACGTTGTGGGACTGCAGCCCACAGAACTCTTCAAAATACAGACTTTACTGGACAAAACCCAGATACACAGAACAACAGCTCAGGAGGCCACAGAAAATGAGAATCACAAAGAAGAGGAAAAACTTGCCACAGGGCAATTTTTCCAAGACACCCAAAGAATGGTGGAAAACTGAAGCAGCAATAGGCTTCCCAGAAACACCTCAGAAGAATCTAACACCTGCAGAAGGTTCTGTGTGAAGGACTTTTCTCTGAGCTTTCAGAGTTGGCTCATGCTCCATACAGCTGGTGACCTTCATCTGAAAACTGTAGATGACATATGTACACAGTGTACCAGTGAACAAAGCTGCAGGAGCATCTGACCTCTTAATGCATAGAAAATTGTTCTTTACCATCAATGACACAGTTGCCATCCTGCATCTCATAGCTGACAAGTACCAAAAAGTTGGAATACCTTATTTCAAGGAGTGATTTCAGCCAGTGTCCAGCAAAACATGAGGCTGCTACACTGATTGGGCACAAACTTAACTTAGATTTCTCAATAATGCCCTTGAGGTCAGTATAGTTACTCCCCTGTGTGGCATGTCCTTTAAGGGCTGGGGTTGAAACTTCGACTTCATTTCATTGCACCTTCCTTAGATGTGCAAGTGGGTTTAGCAGACATTCAGTTACAGCATTTTCTACTTACCATTGGTGTTCCGTGGGTTTCCCTGGTTTGCAAGATGAAAGAAGAAAACCAAAATGAACAAAGAGTGTGTGTGTTTGCCAAAACTAAACCACACAGCATTGTGCTCTACCTGCAAGACCTACAGGCTCTTCCTGAGCTTATCATCTCTTACAGCCTAGGACTCACATATGTGAGTGCAGTTCAAGTTTCAATGTTAATTTACCTGAGAAATCTTGGGAAATGGACTTTCACATACTACATTACCCATGCAAAGGAATTTCCAAGAATTTGGAAAATTTAACTTAGGGGAGGCCTGGAGGTAGGAGCAGGAGAAATCTCATAGTTGCTGATGTTGTGTAACCACAGCCAGCAAGTCCCTGATTCCAGGCAATGATTACTTAGCAACAATTGAAATATCTGTGTGTTATTAACATTATTCTCACGCTGAATCCAAAACACAAAATGGTACCACCTACTAAGAAAACTACCTCTATTTCAGCCAAGACAATGACACTCATGATTTCTCCAGACCTTGCACTAGCAGTTGTTCCACACCACTGTTACAAGCACAGGCATCAGGTAGCCTGGTGTTTACCTATTCACACCAGGTCCAGATGAGTTTTTCTGAAGAGCTGCAGAGTGCACAAAAGATTTTTGCTCCGAGGCTCTGGAACAAGATGCCAGCTCAGGTACTGCTTCATGTGTGGTCTAGAGGTCTGCAATGGACCTGACAAATATTGGCAGGCCCAAAACCATTGGCTTGTAGCAGTGCTGAACAGAAATTCAGACCACATTCAATAAAAAGGACACCTAAATGTGGGTGATAGGGTTGGCACAGTCTGAAAAAAAAAGGCACTTTTGAGAGAGGTACAATTGTAACAAGCTGACAGACCTGTTATCAGCATAGTGTTTACATAAAAGTGCAATTTATTTTTTTTTCTTGTCTTTCCTACAAATTGTGCCTCTCTGATTGTCTAGTTACTTTCCTGGGCACATTTCTTTGTACTAGAAAGTCCACACCACAAAAAAAATCCAAACCAAAGCAAAGAAGCCCGGACATAACTCTTTACAAATTCTTATTCCTCTTTGATACCACTGTGATTTAGTTATTCCTGACTGGCAGACGGCATAGTAGATCTGGATCAATATGCAAAGGTGTGCTCAATCTTGCTTCACCCAGCACTGTGATATCAGCTTCGGCCACATCAAATCACAGAGCAAACACAACAGTTCTGACAACGTCCACTCCTCACAGGGAACAGCAGTGATCCCCCTCCACAGCTACATGGTAACATGACAAACCATCCACAGCTGCTTGGAAAGAGCCAAGGTGTTCTGTTTCCATCATCCTTTAGCTCACACTTCCCCTTTCCAGTGGTTCATTGGTCAGCCAGGTGGTTCTGAATGTCACTCTGTGGCTCTGCAGTGCAGCCTAGCTAAAGATCTCAAGACCGAAGTGCAAAATGACAGGAACATTTATTGCAGGTTTCCACTACTGCACAAGAGCTCTCACTTTTTGCAGCTTGAAAGAAACCCAAGTCACAGCACAGAAGCAAGTGCAACCACAGTGGGTTTGGGCAGGAAAAGACTTCTCAGGGGGGCTAACAAAGGACTGGTGACAGAAAGGAGGTGGTTCTCTTTCACCAGAAAAATTACCGCCACTCACTTTTTCCACTGCTACTCAGGCCCTCCATGACACCATCAAAATGAACACAAGAACTGACCACTGAATGACAATATATAAACCCTGAGAAAGGAGCTGGCAGTAGACACTTTCTGCTCTGCCTTGACACACAAGCCACAGCGATGAAGCTCCACACCGCAGCAATCCTGCTCCTCTTCTGGCTTGCCATCTTCACTGTGCACACCGTCAAAGGTAAGCTTGCAGCTCGAGAAGAACTGCTCCACATTGCACCTGTGGTCTCCTGAGCAGGATTCATTGCTACCAACATCTGGATTTACAAGATAAAACTCAAAAGAAATCCAGATGAAAACTGCAAGAAAGGCAGCTTCATTGGGGATTTCATCTGATGTCCTGCCAGGTGGTGGGGTTGGTTTCTGCTTGAAAGCAAGGAGAGATCCTGTGCCTGAGAGCACTTGAAGGGTTTCTGTGCAATGTTCTCTCTCTCAAAATCAATAAATCCTGAAGGCACAATGTCTTTTAGTCTCACTGATGGCATAGAGACAGGAGCACAGTATGTTAATAACATTTCATGAAAAATCTTTCTTGAATAAGACGTGAAATTTTTCTTTTTACAGATAGATAATCTTTATATGAATTTTATTGTATTAATTGTTTCAAGCTTCAAATATTCAATTATTTCAAGATAGCAAAACTGTGCTGCAGGATTTACATTTCAAAAAGGTGCACCAGAACACCTCTTGGACTTTTCTCGAGCCAGTAGCTCTCCAAATTCTTTATAAACAACCCACAGAGTAGAGCAGTGTTCTTTTTGTTCCCTGCATACTTTCCCAAACCTGTGAACAGGAGAAAACCAGAAACTGGCAAGTGGAGACTGACACTAATGTATCCTCCATTGCATTTGAATGAACTCCCATTTTTAGTTATCATCACATAAGATAACCACTGCCTAGAAAAGTTTTCATCAATACCATTATAATCTTTATTAATGAACAGTGTATTTCTCTCTTTGCGTCTCTTGGAGGAATGCAAGGAATAAGTAGCACCCCACTGCCTATGAAATCCGAGTTATAGCCGGAGGATATAAGCACTTACTCTTCTGGCAGATATAGTTCTCTTTCTATTAACAATTTTTGTTAATACTACTTTTGAATCTGAGAGAAGTATGCTTGCTTTCCTTTTCTTCACTTGGAAAATAGGAGGAATTACTGATCCACATTCAACAGATATGTGGAAATCCAGCCAATACAGTGCAAGTTCTAAATGCTACCTCCAGATGGGTAGTTACTTGCAAATGATGCAAACCTAATTATGAATGATGTCAAACACTTCTACTGCTATGGAAGCAGTGACTCATTAGGGATAGACTGGTATTACTGGTATAACTGGTATTGTGGCTGTAGATCCCCAGAATCTCATGGTCTAACCACTGCTAGGAATCTTTGGGAAATCCTAGTTTATTAAGCAATTATGACTAAATATCATTAACATTTTTATTCCCTTTCCATTTATCTATTTTTCCCTTCTAGGGAGTGCTAGTAGTCAGTCCATGCAAAAATTCAGTTGCGCAGTTTTGTCTCCAAAGAGGTTGAACATCCGAAATCTTGTGAGCTATGAAAAGAAACAAGTACCAACAGAAGCCATCATGTAAGTATCCCATGAACCCTTCAGACTTCCTTATGCAAGCACTAAACCATCAAATAGGGAAGGGCCATCAGAACACAATTCATGGCCCAACTCACTAAATCTGTCTAGTCCACATCACCCTTCCACTTCTTCCATAGAGGAGTCACCTGGCAGCTGAGGGAGTGAGGGGAGAGGAGCAGGCCTCAGAGAGCTGGGAGATGTGTGCTGCTCATGAATAATGACACGAAGCTCACTGACCAGCTCACATCTTTGTGCCCAGTGAGTGGGGAAAAATCTCAACGAGGGCACAGCAGTCCAAAGCCCCCTGCAGGAACTGAGTCAAGGGGACAGATCACGTGAAAGAATATGGGGTAACTCTGAGTCTTTCCAGGAGCTCTGTTTGGTCCTTTGAGCTCAACAAGCATGCATTTTTATCTGGGATCTGCTCCTGGGAAATAAATGTTAATCATGATTTAGTATATAGTTCCAGGATAGCAGGTATGCTTGATTTTTTTAATATCAGTTTAAATGTACATGACCATGTATGTCACCTACATCATAAATAGGGAAATAATGTTTCTAACTGGTGTTATTCAACTAACACCTACAAACTCCAGCATTTGATATTGTTTTACCACATTTTTTGTCATGTTCTGCAGCAAAACCAAGAATAGAAGACCTGGGTTTAGAGACTGCAGTTTAATGCCCAGCTGGTTTGCTTTTCCTTTTTCCCACAGGTTTATCACTGCAGGAGGCATCAAGATCTGTGTAAGTGCTAATCAGAAATGGGTGGAGACTGCTATGAAGATAATAGATGGAAGACGTACTGCCAAACGCAAATAATCCAAGCATCCAAGGCCAGACAGCTGACATCATCAACAGTGCTGCAGATAACAGCTCACTATCTGCTTTTATTTCCTATTTATTAAGTGCCAATAAAATCTTTGAAGAATGTAAACTCACCAGAATCTATTCTTCACTGGTTGAATGTCTGCAGACTTCTTCATTTTATGGTTGAACTCTATTAATCTGTTTATTTTCTGAAATGCTTGGTATTATTTACAACTGAATGTAGATAACATCTCATCCTTGCTGTCCTGACCAGGATGGCATTTAATGGTGAATGCCTGCCAGTTTCACAAAGTGTAGTGAAGATGACCACCCACAGAGCTGGAAGAGTGCAGACCTCCATGCTCATGGAGATCAGAGCATTCCACATTGAGTGCTGGTTTTAAGAAGGTGCTGTTTAAATTAGTCATTCATACCTATGCAACCTAGACATAAACTGATTTCATGCTTCAGGCTATCACCTGATCAATGCCATACTCAGAAGATGATTTTTGAATATTCTATTTTTACACAGAGTACTGCACTATTAGCTCAGTTCACAAAAGTGTGTGAATACTCTCCCCAAGGATGATGTGGAGTAATTCAGTGTAACTCAGTGAACATAACCCTGTTCAGTCTTGTCCTGGGGAAGCCTTATCCTACCAATGACATCTGTGAAGTTACTTCAGTTTTGCCCTCATGTGAAACAAACCTGAAATAATTGGTTTGGTTTTCCAATTGCTTTTCTCTGAATAAGAACAAACCGTGTCTGGAATCTGCATTTCACAAACTCATAGGAGCTCCCTGCCCTAGACAACTATGTACATAGAAATGTCTTATCATTTTAAAACTGATACATGCTACTAACAGAAGGCTTTGAACTTCAATAAATTTACTATAAACCTGAATCAAATGGCAAGTTTGTTTGCAGGATTATTATGCAGACGGATACTGCTGGAATAGGTTGCAAGATGACAGCAAAATATGAGAACTTATGGGAAAATTAACTAGAGCTGACACTATCGCTAATTCATGACTCAGATGGCATTAGAATGATCTGAGTCCAAGCTTTCTACATCATATTTCATCTGTAAAGCTCACATCTCAGACAATACCTCTTCAAAAGTTCACACACTTCAAAAACAGAGTTCATATCATGCTCAGGTGACCCCACATTATCAGAAGCAGAAATGGAAGAGCTCTCTGCTCACAGAGAGAAAAGATGGGGTTTGAGGACCTTGAGGGGTAGAGGAGAGGTACAGGCAGAGTGGCTTCTGGAGTAAAGTTCCTTTCATATCACCACATGGATAGAGCCTGCACTGCTGCTAACCTATGGGCTTTTCATCCTACAGAACCTCTTAGTGATGCTCATGGAACTACAGCACTTCCAAACTGACCAATAGAAATAAGATCACACTACTCTAAAAGCCAGTCTTTACAGTTCCCTGCTTTGGTCAAGCCTTTAGACAGAATTTCTCTCTCGTGGCTCACATTTTGTCAGAGCTCAGTCCTGTGTGGGGAAACAGATTTAGTTTCCACTATGCAGGACAGTTTTTTTAAATAGTGCTATTACCAAGGCAGGGAAAAGAAGGATGACTGTATGTGTTGCACTACAGAACAGACCAAGGCAGGATACTGAATCTCTGTTAGAGGGAGTTATGATTCTTTACTGAAGTTCTAGATATCAACAAGCCTAGAGAAAAACAGTCTGCTACAAACTTTGTAAGGAGAGCTTTACAGGTAGAAAAAAATGTTGACAGATGTTACTGGAGTATGGCATTATATCAACTGTATTCATTAACTTCGAATTGCTGATCTCAAGGCCCCAGACCCTCATATTATATACAACAGAATATTTCTGTTCCCCTCAGCATCACCAGGGTATTTGTACACTACAAAACCAGGTCCCCTATAAAAGCATTTTTATGGTAAATGTTCACACATAAATATCATCAACTCTGACAGAACAAATTCATCCAGGACCCAAACTTTTTGCAGGCAGAATTTTAATGCCAATTCTCATACTTAATTGTATCATATCCTGGAATGAATCTTGCTAAAGTGAATATAATTTTTTTTTAAATTAGGACTTTCACAACCTGAGGCTATATTAACCATCATATGGCAATTAATACTTTATATCTGTTCATCCTCATCAAAATTCATAGAATGATTAATAATTTTTAAAAGTGAATCATCCTACTTAACAATTACTCCTTGTTTGTTATACCTTGCAAGATCTGTAGAGATCTTTGTACATTCCTTGACAGTTAATTACTATTGGTGATCAGGGCTCTCAGTATCTCTTCCTACTTCATCATTAAATTCCAGGAACTTCTCTGTCTTTCCCTGCTCCTTAACTCAGGCCTTGCTGTGGTCCCAGTTGTGTGCTATTTTTGTCAACTCTAGCTGTGGATAATGTGGAAGCTTATGTGTAATAGCACTGTTTCTCCCCAGCACTGTTCCCTAAGGCTCTCAAAGAAAGAACGGAAAACCTGATTAAACCTCCTTTTCATACACACAAGCACTAAAGGAAAGTGCAAAATGAAGAGCCAGAGTGCTGCTCCTGTGTTGGAGGCAAGTAAGAGCCACAGTCCCGGTCTTTCCAACATCCTTAGGAAACACCTACAAAACAGAAAAACCCTCTTAAAAACAAAATATTAGCCACAAAAATTAGGCTTAGGGTCTATGGTACACTTGAAGATTTGGGGCTGTGGTTGAACTGATATTCTCCCAGCTCCTGACTACCCAACATTTCTTGCCCAAGTGAGGTAGAGAGCCTGAGACTCATGGTCACCATTTCCCTTCTTGCTCAACCTTTGCTAGATTGCAGCCAATTCAAAGCAGTAATTCTTCCTAGGCAGTGACTTTGCACAGCTCCTGCTGTCTTCTTTTAACTACTTATTTATAATTAAGGAACTGGAAAGTTAAAGGTTTACAAGGACCATCAGCTTTCCTGGAAACTGCTAACACATCTTTCAATCCCTAGCGCCCAGTCAGGGTTATTCCTTGGCTTTTGGAGATTTTTTGGTTTTGTTTTGGCTTGGTTTTTTTATATAACTCCTGGCTACCTTTTGTGCTTTGCTTTATGCTGAAGATTTTCATCAGCAGATCACCTATTTTAACAGGTTGCTCAAAACCCTTCATGGGAAGAAGAAAATGGAGGAGGACTGGGCACCTCTGTACATCAGTGATTCTATTCTGCCAAATACTGGTGCATGATATAACAAGTAAGACATGTTAATTTAGCAAACACAAATATTTTCTTCTCTCATTCCTGTGGAAAAATGCAGTACATGCATTTTAGAAAGCTAAACCTTATATTCTAAATGTCAAATTAATTGACTACTTAATCCAAACTATTGGGATTTGGTAGAGAAGATGCTATTTAAAATTTTATGGCAAGTGAGTACAGGAAAAGGTGAGGGATAAGAGGGTAAAAATAGAAAAGGGGAGACAAGGAGTCATTTCAGCAGGAAGTGGTATGTGGTGACTGCCACTAAGTCCTTAATAAATCATATTCTTTTAGCAGCTCCCTTAAGTTTTCATCTCTGCACTGCATGTGCACTAAGTCTCTATTCACCTGAGGAAAAGAAGCTTGGAAGAAGTGCCATAAACCTGGAAGCCCTCAACTATACTCTTACACTAGCGAAGATGTGGGTATGAACAAACTGAAAACATCTGAAATTACTCATCTGCAGATACTTGCCAGTGTCACTCAGAACACAAATTTTAGCTGGGCACGATTTGTACAGCACTATAAAGCTCTCTGTGGAGTGTTCTGTGATCAGCACCATCACTGTTGCACGTCCCAGGGAACAGGAAATTCTAGGGGCCTTCCTGCAATAACACCTGGCCTGTTCCAAGGGCACCTCTGACTGCCCTTACTGCTGTGGGTGTCCATGGCCACAATGGGCTTTTCTCATGCTGGGAGCTATTTCTGTCTGTCTTTTACCACCTCTTGCTATCTATCCGCCCACAGCTTTTAGTTTGGTTAGAGGATCTGAGACAAGGGAAGAGACCTACCAAGACAACTCCTACAGAAACTGCATAGAAGATTTAACAAGTATTCTACTGTTATGTCATGGTTTACCTTGCCTCCCATTTACTGTTGTGTGCAACAGCAAATAACTATTCCAAACCCAATATGGGATTGCAATCTAAATGAACCTTTTAGCTTTGTGAGGCTCATTTGAGATTTTTGCAGAGCATGTTCTGGTTTAAGGCCTGCATACAGCCTCTACTTTTAGGAACAGCACAAAAACCAGGGTGCACAGCAGGCTCCTTCCTGGAAGTTTTGTTTTTCCTTCCCATCTGTGTGGCTTAGAACAAAAGAGTCCAGACCAAATTATTACATGTTTGTTATGCAAAGGAAGTGGCTGCTCTTGTCACCAAGGCACAAGGAAAGGACTCCAAAAATACAAGCTCATGTCCTGCTCTCCTAATGATTTATTGTTCATCTTTGTGTAGTGTCTATAATTTGATTTGGGCTGAGTATTATGTATCATATTGAATTTTTCTTGCATTAAGTTCTAAAAACTCAAGGAAAAAAACACCTCAAAAGCTATTTAGAAAAAGTAACTGAAACAAATCTGGTCTTTTGTTTTCTCTGGGTTTCTGAGCCTTTTGGTTCCACTCTCGGTCTACAGTTTTCTCAAGAACCATTACTGTTATAAGACTAAGACTTGGAGCCTCTCTGAGAGATCGGTGTTGAAAAGAGAGATGGTAAGCTTACACAAGAACATCATTACACACAAATGGACACATGTTCAAGACAAGATTTTTATAGCCTCCTCAGTGGGGAAAAGATCTACTTGTTTCCTCCTCTCTGCTGTCTAACATCCACTGTGTTGTCACCTCTAACATGCCCACTTCTCTCAAGCCATTAGCAAGTCACTCTGGTATTTCCCAGTGGAACAACACTGACTCACACAAAACCCCTCAAGTGATAATTCTTCAGAGCCTCTCCATGCAACGTGAGATGAAAATGACTGTTAGGGCTCCAGTCAACCTCCAGGGTCAAAACCTGCCTATAAATAAACCCTAAACAGGAATTGCCATGCTATGGGTTGCCAATTCACATGGTACTGTCCCTGGGGTGCTTTTCATGAGGTGCTGTCTGGTTCAGGTTTGATTTATAAAGGCCTTCTAGCATCAGTATCTCTCATAAGGGAAGCCTTGTCTGCTCAGAAGGACCTGTTGTAGGAGCTGCCAAATGAGTTAAGCAACTAATCTGGCAAAATATTGCAGATCTCCATTTCAAGATTTTTATTACACTGGAAAAAAGTGAAGTGGTAATTACTGGATACAGTTCATTATCTAATTATAAAAAAGTTACTCTAAGGCATATCTTTATGGGCTCAGATTTAACTTTTAAAATGAAAAATCATCCAATTGGAGAAAAACAGCTGGGGTAAACTTCATTCTTTAAACTCAGATTGGTTGATTCCTCCCCATTGTGACTAGTTGCAGTGAATGAAAGTTACAAAAATGTGTCTTTATTAAACTAGAGACATAAGAAACAGTTATCACTCAAAAAACCTTGGAATAAGCTTTGTGTTTACAGCTACAGGTTTTAGTAGAACTGTAGCTAGGTGGTATTTTGCATCTCAGAAACAATTCAAGAGCTCTCAGGACTTCAGATGACGGTCTGGAATTACATGAACATATTTGCAAACTCTTAAAATGTGTTTTGCTTCGAAGCCCACAGACTTCCCTGTGGCTGCCTAACAGAGTTCCTGTCCAAAAGCAGGATTCATGAGTTGGCTTGTGGTGGTGGTGATGTTCTCCAGGAGAGAGCACATCTTCTGTGCTTTCCCTTAGCCAGCCCAGGCAAGCTGTGGTATCAGCCAGGGCTCCCTGGAGTCAGCAGAAAGCACTAAGCTTTGGAGAAGCTCCACCCCACAGAAGGGATGTGTGGTACCTCTCCTAGAGCTGCTTGGGGAGAATAACCACTGGCATACACAGCCATTATGATGGGGGTACCTTATTCCCATTAATTAAACTGGCCTTTCCTTTGATGTGTGATCTTGTCATTGGTCTGTTGGCCAAAAAGTGATATTCTGTGATTCTGTGGGGCCCTTCATGTACCACATTCAAAATGTAGACAGCACAGTAAGCAGAAAAGGAGATAAGTTAAAGCTGACTAAAATAAAACATATTTTAGAGAACTTCAGCAACAACAGGATTTGAACAGGAAATGCCTTCCCATGGTGGCTACTAACAAATAATGGACAGGAAAGACATAGTTGTTTGTCACCAGAATTTAAATCTTCTACCTATGCCCAGTGCCCACTACTCCACTTTGTTTTTTGCCAAAACCACGATCTTAAAAATTAACAACAGTACATATACTCAGTGAAATGATGCTCATTTTTACCACTTTCTTTTCTGCCTTAACACAGAAGCCACAAGCAGCAAAACTCACACCACAGCCACTGTGCATAGAGTGAGACACAAATTTCTAGTCCGATAGGAAGACAAGAATTCCCAACCACGTTGCACCGTCAGTCTGGTGAGTTTAGAATTCATTCTCACACAGAAGTGAATCCTCTGATCAAAACAGCAAGAAATTCTGTTGAAGGCAGCTACAGCATAACTTACCTAACAAAATATTCATCTTAGTGGTGGACTTCCACTTAATGCAAGGAGAGTTCCTGCACCTCAGAAATCTCTTATTTTCTCTCCTGTAACTGTGACGTCAGGAGGCCATATACATAATGTCTTTTAATGTCATTGATGCTTTATGCCAATGAGCTGCATGGGTTAATGGAATTTTATGAAGATTCCCAAGCCATTTTAAGGTGCAGTCTTTCCCTTTTTCCCTTTCATACTTGTCTTTCACCTCTTATTTACCATTTTCTTGCCTATATAGGCCTAATCTTCTAGTAACCTCATTTATCAGTCTGTCAGCTTTCTGACAACGTATCTCAAACCTTTTTTGTTGGAATCTTAGCTTACTGCCACTTGTGTAATAGATGTGAGGATACACAAAATTTGTTGGTTTAGGAAACAAAAACAGCATTCAAGACAAATGGGTACAAGTGATTTATATAACAAAGTCTTACTCCTGACTTTGTACAGTCAATACCTTTAGACTACCATTGCCTACTATTTACAGCATTGATACAGCCTCACATTCAGAGACCACACCTGCTGCTGAAGCTCTCATGTGATGTGCAGATTAACAAACAGGAAAAAAACCTTAGGTGTAGACTTAGATTAAAGCACAAAAAACCACATTCACATAATATGGGAAAGCAAAACCAAAGGACACCTCTAACATTTCATGAAGTGACCCTTGCACTCTGAGGTTACTGAATAACTGAGGTTACTGCCACTG
The DNA here is from genome assembly GCF_030490865.1 of Poecile atricapillus. Classification (NCBI taxonomy): domain Eukaryota; kingdom Metazoa; phylum Chordata; class Aves; order Passeriformes; family Paridae; genus Poecile; species Poecile atricapillus. The sequence continues at coordinate 94,904,022 of NC_081249.1, forward strand.
TTTTTGCTGCTGCTTATTCACAGTGTTTTTCTGAAGAGGTCTATAGCTGATCTGCCTTGTTTGCAGCACTGTTAGTAGTTTTTCAGAGCCAAATAATTCTGGTTTTGGTGAGGGATAATCCGCTATAAACATTGTCATGTGGGGAGAGAGATGCAGGAGAAAGTCTGTAGAAAAATACCCTGAGGTTTTTCTGTTGCTAAGTACCAGGGCTATGCAGAGGTGACAAGGCTTAGAAGTGTAACCAAGGTAGCTAATAGTTCTATTGACTAACACACTAAAGAAGAGAGATGTTGCCAAAAACTAACTGATAAAGACAAAAAAAACATGCCTAGGAGACTATGTTGTTTGGATATTTTTCAAGGAATCTGTTGTTGGAGGCAAGTTTGGTTTTTTTCTAAAAAGCCAGTGTTAAAGGCACAGGAGGCAGCAATAGCTTTTAAGAGGAAAAATAATTGCAAGGAGAAAAAAGAGGGGAGATGGATTGGTCCTGTCATGGAAAGAAGAAATGGAAAGGGAACAACAGGGAAAAACAGTAGTGCCAAATAAGTGTGGGAGGCAGATAGAGGGTGAAAAGACAAGAAATCAGAAAAGTGAATGACAGGAGAAAAAAGGAGAAAAGAAATTATAGATGTGGACCTTGGTGCTCATGTCATTTTCCAGTTTATCTTACAAGGTTGATAATTGCAGCATGAGCTAGAACATGCTCACAGATACTTGGGGTTTCTTGGTAAGAGCTGCCCAGACTCTCTTCTCTGCCATGGTGTGTTCCCTCTGCAGAACACACCTGTCTGGGGAAGAGAGGAATAATGATTGGGATCACCATGACTTCCCTAGCTCTCAGAACAAAGCCGTTGGTCTTCTGACTGTTACACTTCATTCCTTTCAAAACTGCACCCCAGGGAGAGGAGGGGATGGCTTCTATTTTTGGATACCTAAAGACAAACCAACCTTTCTTTATGGAGCTGAGCTGCTGTGCTTACACAAGTTATGGGTGCTGTAGAACACTGGAAGTTGGCACCAAAAATAAAACCACTGCTTGGAGAAAAAGGAGCACAGATTTCATTCTATGTAAACATTGGTCTGTCCTTGGGAGAACATTTTGAGATGTTCCTACCAGCAGTACTTAGTGCTGCTCCATAAACATACTTGTTTCCTAAGTACAAATAATGCTTTTGGACAGGTACTTTTATCCTTTAGCTTAGTTACCCTTTCACCAACACTTCTCCAGCTATTTTCTGCATGTGAGATCTCCCAGAGTTGTTCACAGTTGCATGCAGAAACATCAACTGTCCAGACAGTGCACATGACCATAATTATATGTACTAATAATACAGATAGAGTTATGCTCAATGTATGAACAGTTAATTAATATTGCTGTCTGATTTTTACAGAATGTGTGATGACAAACATACTTAAAAGGTCCCATTAAAGCATTTCTAGCAAATCTTGGATTAGGAATCAGAAGTGCAGCCTGGTATCATTTCTGCAGGTTCCTTACCCAGCACACCACAAGAACTATGTGAGGACTGATCTTCAGTGGGAGCAAGTTGCCATGGAAATATCAGATGAAAGGTCAAAAAAAAGACCTTCCAGCAGAGCAGTATATGTCACTCCCAACATACACAAAGGGCAAATGCATCAAAGACTGCACTTTTTCCAGAGACCACGCCCACTCCTGATACTTGTCCCAAGACCATATTATCTTCCAGATGGATTCATAAGGATCCATTAGCATTCCCACTCTCTGGCTGAGCTACAAAGGCTTCCTCAAATGTACCCTCAGGGCCATAATCCCTTCTAAACCAACTCCCAAGGCTATGCATATTCCTGTAGATATACCCAACCCCAACAGCACTCTGAGTGCCACGGTCACTCTTAAACCAATTCATAAGCGACAGAACAAACCTCCAGCAAGTGACTAAACACGGCACAAATTCACCATGTGCACACTAAACTACTTGCAACTGGAAATCACTAGGCAGCAAGGAAGCTTCTGAACAAACATGGGCTGCATTCAAACCTACACATCTGCTTTCTGTGAATTAACAACTCTGAACAAGGCTCAGAGTCATCCGGCTGTAACCACATCGTGTGAGGAGGGGTGTGTCTATCATACTGGCCATTGCTAATTAGATGAAAAAATTAACTCCTCCAGAGCCCTTTGAGTAAATCCAAGCTCATTGAATAAAACCAAAACAGCTCCTTGAAGCCACAAAATTGTATTATTTCACTCCAGTAAGAAATCCTGCTCACACAACTGAAGATGACATTTTATAGTTAAGATTTTGCTGAAACTAAAAAAAAGTCTCAGGTAGACCAAAACATTTTATAAATTCATTTTCACCTTGGCAATCTATTGGGTTGGCAATATGAATAGTAAATGCCACAAAAATCCTGAAAGATTTAATTGTTTCATCTATCTACATTTGTATTTATAGTTAATATTTAAATTTTAAAATAATATTTACCTTTAAATTTCAATTGTGTATTTATAATTTAACATAACATTTATAGCTAATATAACTTTTAATATAAAATATCCTTAAAGGTTAGGAAATGAACTAAGTTACAAAGACTCCTGGAAAATGAAGTAAAATTTGTTTTTATAAAGTTTGTATTTTGGTCTAATTTGAGACCAAATGAGAAATGAGTATTCTTGGAAACCCCCAAAAATCCTGGCATTGATGCTAATATGGTGTGGGATGAGGTACTAAACATATTAGCTGTTACAACTAAGGAAAAATATGTGAGAAGTCTGAAATCTGTCTGAGGAACCAAATAAGTTCCAGTAATTCACTTTACGCTTATTCATTAGTAATTAGTCCAACTTAGCCCATACCAAGTAATTACAGAGAGCATTTTAGAGGGCAAATACAGAGGTGGAGAAAATCCGATGTTCCAGGGTTACAGAAATTGTGTTCTGATTCATTTTTAAAGCCACTTGACATTTACACCCATGACAAAGTTGTGGGCTGGCGAAATGGGGCTAATGGAGGGGAAAATACAGAACAGAGAAGCCACAATGAACAGAAGGTGGTTGGGGGAAGGTCCAACAAAACCTCATTTTTACTCAGATAACAATTGTGGAAATTATCTTGTTTGCTGCAGTGTTCACAATGTCATGATGCCCACCAAGCACTGTCCTCAGAAAAACCCACAGACACCATCTTCACAGAAGAGCGGGGAAAGGAGAGACAGGACAATTTAGCTGCATGTTTGAATCCTAACTTAATACAGTAAAGGATTATTTGTGACCACCTGCTACCCAGCCACCTGTTCTACCTTTCAGCAAATGTTTAAGAGCTGCACAGGGTATCTATATGGCTGCTTTGAACTGACTGTAACATAATTAGCTTAGGGAACTCAGTAAACAAAATAGGAAAAGGACATCCTAAAACCTAGGAAGTTTGCAATTCTAGAAGTCAATTAAAAACATATATTTTATAAATCAACTGAGCTACAACTGTTTCCTTACAACTTTGAAAAAGGTGCTAAATGTACTAAGATCCTTTGGGGAATCTAAACTCTAAACCTTATATATAGAACAGCATCAAAGGAGAGGTGGGCAGTCTGTCCTACTGTAGTCTAAGCCCACCATCAGAAAACGACACCTGGAGTAGAGCATTAATTCAGTTTACTAAAAGGTTGCAGCCTTATGCTAGAGTTTCTCCCCTCTTTTATTATTTCAGATTAAATTTGCCATGGACAATACCTACCTACCCTCAATGTTCCAAAATAAACAAAAAGAGCCCTATCCTGTACTTCTGCTGGAATAAGCAAAGCTACTTCTTAGGGCTCAAGGATGGCTCCCTTTCTGCTGGGCCATCCCATCAACCTGCTGCCATCTGGGGCTTGTTCTTACCCAAAGAGCCATCCTCACAGGCAGCACTGAGGGAGGAAAAAGGATGGTGAGAGCTTTCCAGAGTACAATGAACACAGACAAAAACATTTTTTAAGTCTCCTAAAAATGCTGCCAGACCATCTTTTTAAAATGTAAATCATACAGACAAATCGTGCAGTGCTGTTTATTTCTCTAATTCTTGTCTAACAGTTCAGCTGTGATTTTGGGTCCTTCTGGCTAATCATTTGGTGTGATTTTTTCACTTGGCAAACACAAGTCATGGCTCCTTTCTCACTGATGTGACAGACAAGTGTTGCTGGTCCTCTCGTAGTCAAGTAGTAAACAGGTCCAGACATACTCAGTCCAGCAGCACCATGACATCACTGTCCTTTGACTCCAGAAAAATTATTCCTTTTGATGGCAGCAGTAATTTAACAGAATACAAATGGAGGATATGCAAAATTTGGCCCAGTAATTTTGACTGACAAAAATCACGGCTGCCTTACCTGTTTATTCCCATAGGAATTATTTCTTTTGCTGATACAGTGGGTTACTGGAAAGCACTTCTAGGCTTCAGAAGAGCTGGTTCAAATCTGGTAGGGGGAGGGGGGAGCAGACAGGTGGTGTGTGTTGAGATTGTTCAGATCAACTAACCTTTAGCTCCTTTTCTCTGCCAGGTTTTCTCATGGATTTATTCAGCACTGTATGAATTAGTGCCTTTCTGCTTCTGCTCCTGGGGGGTCAGGCAAGCAGTACCACACAAGATTCATAACATCTTTCTTTCAAGACTCCAAATACAGGGTAGTACAGTCAGAGTGGAGTCAGTGATCCTCCACATTACAGCTAGGTAAGACAAGAAGGAAAAAGAACTGCCAAGAATGAAATAATACTGTATGAGATTGCGTTTTTATGTGAGCTGCTCCATCTCTCTTTCCTGGCCTCAGATCAAATCAGCTAGAGTTACAGAGCTAACTGTAATCCTGTTATAAACCCCTTCCAGACAGGCAAAGGAATGTCCCTCCTTACTGTAGGCCAGATTCATTTGTGTAAGACAAATGCTCTATTAACTTTCAATTTAGCTAATGGACATATTCCTGCAGTTTAAACCCACAGGTTACAAAATTATCTGTTAAATCACTTTGGTTTTAATTTTGAAAACATCTGTCTGATTTCAAATTAAAAGGTTTCAAGAAATCCAAGCATCCAAACAGACTGCTGCAGGCATACTCCACTTGAAATAGCTAGTGAAGCTCAGCCTTGCTAGGGGAGGCACAGTGACTATTTGCATCTCCTGTGTTTTCCTGGGATGCAGAGTTGCACAGTCCTTTCATCAGGGTCTTCACAAAGCCATTATTACACCAGAAAAAATTCTCTGCTAGCTTTACTTGCTAAGGTGAGTTTAAGAAAAATTCTCCTTAACCACACAATGCAAATGGTCCTTGTGTCATCAAAAGCTCAGTTTTGCTTTTTAACTATTCAGCAGGGGAGTTTTCCACTGAAACAGCAGTAGATCCCACATGTGATATGACAAGGTAAACACAGAATGTATCCAATCATGCTGCACGTTCATCATGAATGGTTTATTTACAGACTTTAAAACATCTTGGACTACTGCTAGTGATGTAAAAGAATCCCTCGTAACAATTGACACTACATAAGCTACATATGAAATCATGAAGAATTCTGCTAATAGCCAAGGAACTGATATATGGCTAAAAAACAAGAAGCATGTACTACTCCCATGCTATCTGTAGAGGAGTAGCAACAGGGAGCTGTGGAAACATCTGTTCAACATGAAAGGAGTGCTTTAGGCCAGGTCATGGGCACCTATCCAGGCCAAAACTTTTGGACCTCACTGGAAGACCTAGACCAAGCTTAGGGCCCAAAACTGGCCTCCCTACACAATCACTCTCTGGATGAATTGAAATTCCAAACACTCAGCTTCTCCTGTGCTTCATAAACTCCTTTGGGTGCTTTCCTAAGCCATACTTCAGGTAACAAGGACCTCAATTAATTTCCTTTCTTGCTCTGCTGGTACCCATTAGAACTAAGGTAAATCCTGAGAAGAAAATCTAGTTTTGAAAGTGTTCAGGATGGAACCATTCTGTAGGGAGAGGACATCTAGGCCTCTCAGTCCAGATCGTCTCAATACCATTATACTTGGTAATAAAACCAAGTTACTTTAAACATGGGAATGGCCTCTGCGGTCACCAGCTGGTGAATAAGGAAAAGTAGCCAAAAAGTAGCCAAAGGCTGGAACAGTAAAGATGCCAGTATTGTTTCTATAGCAATCTTCACAACCCTTATCCCTTTCACAGTGGAGAAGGTGGGATGCCATATGCAAGGCAGAAATTCAATCTGTGCCTGCCTTGTGTCATGCACTTGCCCAGCTCAGATCAGGAAACAATTTAATCTCCCTCCTGAATCAGAAAATGAGCATCAGTATAAATAGGATGTTTTCTACTAAGCACAAAGACAGGTCTTATTTGAAATACTCATTCCATCTGTTTGCCAGAGTTTACCAATGTTTAAATCTCACCTCCATGTTCATTTATGTAATCAATGCTAAGATAACTAGTTATTCTCTCATTTTCAATCAAGTCAGACCCCGTTTTTCTTCATTTCCTTATATTATCAATTGATTAGCAGACTACAGAAAATCAAAGGAGATTATTAGAACCAAATGGGTTTGCTATGAGCTGCTGTGAATTCTGGTACAAGAGACCCCTAGGACTGTTGCTTGTGTCACCTGGGTGTCTTTCACCCAAAGCATTTCCAAGAAAGGGAAGCATTTGTAAAGCTTACCAAGTAAATGGACAGGCCTCCTCCTTCCACACAAATGCACAGAGAATTCAGGGAATTCAGGAGCTCTGAGACTATTCTCTAGCAACACTCCTCAAGAATGCAGCATGGAGAGACAAATGCTAAGGACCTGCTGCTGAGCTGGGCAGTGTCTGCAGAGCTGGCCTCAAGTTGGTCTAACAGAGATTTGCACAATGACTCAAAGCTGCACCATCCCAAAACTGTAATTACAGCTGGACACATTGCTCCTAACAAAGGCAACTGTGATCCCCTCAGACAAAAATTCCATATAGAAGTGTCACAGTTGCCAAGAGCTTTGCTTGATTCTGGGCCCAGTTCATTCCTCCTGGCTAAACAGACCCTCAGGAGACTCCAACAGGCTCCCACAAAACACCTACAAGCTGAGAATGTCCCAAGGCTTCAACAGGACACCAGACAACATTAGGATGTCAGAGGGATATGCTCTGTCAAGGAGAGGAGAGTTGTGATTTTAATCTGGTTTCTCAGGGCTTCTGCTGCCCCTGACACAGAGCCAGCAGGGAAAACCATGACACCCCATCTATCTGCATCTGCAGGCCATGCATGAGACGTGTAGCCTGGCCCCAGGACAGACCATGTGTTCTGTCATTTCACATGAAGAAAGCTCTGGGGTCCCTATCCCAAAGGGAAGCAGACATCATTGCACAGCTCCAAAGCATATGAACACAAGCATTTTTTAGGAGCCAGAAAGCCCAAAGAACCCTTGCTCAAGGTGGCAGGGTCATGGTTTACCAAATCTACTCTCTGTACCAAGGGGCAACAACTATTCTTAAATTCTTGGATGTAGCCTGGAAAATGTTCAGTAATAAAATTCCCAGAGAAACTAGTATGTGTTTTAAATAAACAAAATATCTGAACCTTTTTTTTTCCTTCAAAATGGGGGGGAAAAAATCAATTGTAAAGAAAGTGGTATTTTTTTTTCTGTTTCCAAGTGGAGACACCTTTTGCAGTATTTTATGATTTCCAAGGGTCAATAGCCTTGACTTTCACTACCACTAGCTGTCAAAGCCTAACATTTAGACAGGCTTTCCTACCTGAGAGTGTCTGGTTACATAATGAACATTTTTAATACTTTATGATAACCCCAGAAACTAGGTATTGATAAATCTTGCATATCATCACATAATGAGTAAACTGACACAGAAACTGAGTGCTACATCTGTTGTTAAACTACTACTGAGTGTTAGACCTAAGAACAGATCAAAAACCTTCATTCCAAGGTATTCCTGAGTCTTTGAAAATGCTCCAGTCTTCCATGCCTTTGTCTTTATTATTGCTTTATATAACAATAGAGCTAATTAAAAGTCTCCTAAGTACTACATATGAATTTCAATTAGTGTAAGTTGTCACTTGCTCACCTACTATTTAGTGGATTCTTTAAAAGCACATGAGTCTCAGTCATTTCCAGACAAGATCTGATGAGGAGAGGCCTCTAATCTGTAATGAAAGAACATACTGCAATCCATCCATATACCAGTTTTATGTAATTTTTTTCCAACAATTTTGTATGTACATCCACATTACAGCATAGACTTATTTCCTAAATTGAAAAACTATGTGATGAACAAACCTGTGTAACATTAGGAAGAAAGACAAAGTTAGTTTGACTGTGTGAGACTGACAGTGGAGTTGATTCTCCATCGTTCTGTTCTTTGGTTCATTGCACTCCCAAAAAGACAGTGAATGCTGTATGCAGAATTTGGGTTCCACGTTTTTTCCAAAGGGAAAAAGGGAGGGAGGTTTTTTCCAAAGCTGTTCCCTTAGAGTTTTTATCTCTCTGTGTGAATGATTTGTTTTCCTTTTGAATTTTAAAGCTAAAAAAGAGTCACAGAAATATGATAAATTGACTTTTTTTTCATTGGACCATTGTTGCACTGACTAAACATGTAGATTACCTCTGACAAGGGTGGCTAACCACTTTCTGTTTCTAAGGTGGCAAGCCAAATGGAAATCCATGACTTAAAGGAAGCTTTCAGAATCTGTTAAGAGTTATTTAACAGCTAAGTTCTACTATGTTGTTTCTGAAAAAATTAAAAGAAATATTACCATATAGAAAAATTCCTTGCACCACTGAAGTACCTCCTTCTCTATCCTTCCAGTAACTGAAGAGCCTGTCTCAGATGACATAACCAAATTACAACCAAAACATTGATAAATAGTGGCTCCAAAAAAAGACATCAGCTCCATCCTCATGGAGGGCAGTGTTTTTAGACTGACAGCTATTTCTGAAGAAATAAATTTATTTTTGAAATAAATTGTGCATTAGACAGCCATGCGCACTATATCTAGACAAACACGGATGATTTGTTTTAGAGGCGTTTTCAGAAATAACCACCACTGTTCCATCCTCCCCCTCATTTTATATAAATAGCCACAGACACGTTTTACATGCATTCACATATAGGGAGTGAGATTCTTACCTCTGTACAATGCCAGAAAGAACAGCAGCCTCCTGGTAACTCTAAACCAGCCCACAGCATATACCTATATAATAGGTCTATCATTAAATACAGATTTAGCTAGAGAAGACCTCCACAATTCTGACATTTCAGCATAGCTTTCCACAAAGGAGTTGAATGGGCTCCTCAACTGCACAGCGATTTTTCAGTCTTTTTATTCTTAGCTTTTCCAGTGAGTTTTCCCTTGACTGTCTATCTCAGCTTCACAGGACAACCTGCTCTTCTGTGACTTACTTGAAAGGCCTGCCAGCAGATTCCTCATTCCAGGCTCTTGAAACCTGAAGGTTAGTCCCTCCTACTCTCCCAGATGCACCAGATATTTATTGAAACATTTTCTAACCTTATTTTAAAAGTCAGATATTTTTCCACTATTAAAATGTTTGAGTCAGAGGCATAGAGAATATTCCCTTATCTGTGCTGACAAGCTCTGACTCTCAAGAGAACACCGAGTTTAGCTTAAAGCCATGGAGAAAGCTTCTAGAACTAAGTGGAGAAACTGAGAATGTGAGTGTGTAAGGTAGATAGAGTTGCATTAAATCACTAGGTGGAAAAGTTAGGTTGGAGTTTTAGTTATATTAATATGTGAGATACAAGATGGAGGATTTGAGGCCTTGCCCTTTTCTCCTTCTTCATCTTCTAGGGTTTTTGGGTAATAATGAGTGATTGGATAGAAGAATCTGTATTTCAGCACACAGGTGTCAGGTCATTGGGTCACTAAGGAAAATAAGTTACTTGGCATTTGATTATTGGGTAAATGGACACATGGACATGGTAAATGGACGATCTCTCCATGGCCTTGGAGAGATTCTTCATCACTCATATTTTGCACCTCGTCAGCCTAGTGTATACAACTCCTTGTACCCTCTAAAATATGTAATATAGATACGAAAGAATAAACAACTGAGCCCAAATGCATGAAAACAAGTCTCTCTCTTGTCAATCTTGTTCCTGGGGAAATGAACCGAACCACAAATGTCCCACTCCAACATTAAAATGAGCGTTCAATATTTTAATGGTGTTAAAAAAAAACCCAGCACAAGGTCACAGTGCTGAATTGGTACTTTTCCTTTGCCAAACCTCTGGCTTATACCGGAGACCAGCATCTCTTCAATTGCCTGAGAAGCAATCTCATTTTCTCTTACAGGAGATGAGTTTGTCTTCTGCTGGTGCTGGGATGATGCAAGTATGTCTGCAACCCGGTATTAGTTTTTTATCTGTCCCTAGTTCTCTCCTGGCAGCTCTCTCTTTCCTTAAGCAGAGCTAGCTAAGTGGCAAGCAGCTCTGAGGGTGGATCTTCACACCTACACAAAACCCCACAGGAGCAGGCTGTGTTTTGTGTGAACACAAGGTGAGCCTCGTGTAGAACTGTGTGTAAGAGGATGTAGGAAGAGGGGACTTGATTGATTTCACCTTAGTTTTCTTACCCCACCTTCTGTTTCTAGTTAGTGCTGCTGTCCTATATATTTCTACTGCTTTTCCTGTCACCCCCTTTTTAGTCATTCCCATTTCATATAAACTCCCATCTTATTTTTAGATCCATTTCTTTTCACAATGTGCTTTGCCCAAGGCAAAAGCAAACATACAAACAAATCTTCCAGCCAAACCCTGAGATCTTTTCTTAGTATTTGCTGCTCAGCCCTCACCAGAGTCCCTATGCTTCACAGGTCACTCTGGCTTTCTCTGTGAGGCAGTGTGGTGTTAGAGAACAGATAAACCAGAAGGAAGGAGGAGGAGAAATAAATACAGTGTGAGCTCAAGCCTTCTCACAAGCTGTACTCAAAGCAGAGGGAAGAAAGGGGTGCTTAGCTCCCCAAACCACCTCGTAGCTGGATTGAGCCCCAATGCCCTGCTTGCATCCAGCCCCCAACATGCCCCTGTTCAATGTGCCTCCCCCTTTGCCTATAAGAGATCAGGTCTTGCCTGTGAAAACTCTCTAAGTTTCTAGTTTCTCTAAGTTTCTTCTTCTAAGGAAGAGGCAGAGACACTTCTGTTCTGCAGGAATATTTCTCCCAAAGGGCAAGGGTCCCTCAGATAACATAACTCCCTGCAAGAGAGTATGGCCATAGGAGAGCTGGGAAAGGCACAGACAGCCACACTGCCAGGACTGTAGGTGTGAGCCAAAGGCAAACCCAGCTCTCTAAAGAGAATGGTTAAAAGCTGGTCACTGCTGATGTTGGGCACCTATCTCAGACTTCAGCCAAGTGTGAATTGCTTTGTTTGTATGAAAGCAGTGAACCCTGTAGCAGCCCATGTGGAGTACAAAGGTTATTTGTTAATGAAGCTACATGCACAAACACAATACCCAGAGGAAGGATGGTTTGGAAGGGTTTTTGGAAGAGCAGTCATAATGTGTGCCAGCTACATGAAATGTGAACCCATCTATCTCACTAGAGCCAGATACAAGACTGAGCAGGTGAGCACATCCCTGAAGCAGACACTGGATTCAGTTTCACCAAATAAGTGTTATGCTTGCTACTTGCTTTGAGAAATCCTACAAAGGGAAGGAAGAACAGATAAAATCAGTAAAATAGTTAAAATATTAAAGTAAATATTAAACCCAGTAAAACATTTTCTGTATGCAAAATGCAGTCATTGCATTAATGAAGCATCTCTAAGGAAAACATTCTGAGGTGGTCAGAGAAGCTGAAAGGATCTCTTCTGCAATTGTTAATGGAGGAAAAAAAAACAAAGAAAAAAAAAAAAGAAAAACCAGCAGCATGAGAAACCAGCAGAGCACTGACTATCAGTAGCTCTTTGTTCTGTTCTTCATGTTTGACTTGGTAAAGAACAAGCCTAGGGCTGAGGATACAACTAGCCAATTGTAAATTTAAATATGTTTGCTCTCCTTCATGCTTGCCAAAACCACTCAGTGGTTCCTGGTAGCTTTAGGTCCATGCAAGCTGAGACCACAAAAAGCAGTGCTACCTCAGGACTCCCAGAACAAACCTACTTAAGCAGCTACATTCTCCAGCTCTGTATCTTTTTTGAGGCTGATGAAAGTTTGGCATCCACTTGAAGGATATCTAGCCATGTTTGAGCCTCCAGAGATACAGTTATTGAACAGAGATCCCAGAAACAACTTCAAGGGCTCTGGGCCTCAATCACCTGAGATGCTTCTCTGATTTCCAGAGAAATATGAACATTACTGAAGACTTTGAAGCTTCAATCTTATCAGAAAAAAAATGTAAATATTTATTTGGTGAGGATGGACAGAATACTTTAATACTACAGTGTAAGTATTAAATCAAGCCTTGGTTCCCCAAAGTCAGAAAGAATTTGGACCAAGGCAAGAGTACAGAGTGAACTAGTCTTGATCTTTAGTCTTAAGCAGTATTAAGTGTAAGTGTCGTAGAAAAACGGGATATATGGACAATGATACAACTTAAAGCTGACATTTTTCAAACTCTCTTCTGCTTCATAACAGGACCAGCAAAATGCATGAGTAAAATCTGACGGGCAGGGAATATTGTGTTTATTTGCTTTTAAAGTTATTTTTTTCTTTCATTTTCAAATGAAAATTTTCCAAGATTCTGTCTAAAGTCTCCAGCCCCTACTCAGATTAAAAGTGAAGGTTTTGAAATACAAACACTTGAGCAGAAATTTTTCCGCTTTGACGTGAAACTGCACAAATATTCAATCCAACTCTGCCCAGTACCTGACAGTTTTTCCACCTTCAGCCTGCTCAAGCCTTCCAAGTCCGAGATGGGTGCAACAGAGTTGGCCTGTTCCGTTTTTGCTGTAATCCCACCAATTTTACACCAGTTAAGAATGGCGTCCCTGTCTGGTCAACACTCCAGTTCTCAGCCCAGCAAAGCAGTGCAGGCCTGTTTTCATTACAATACAAATTAATAGCCAGACTCATACTCCAAGCTCGGATAGCCAAGGCAAAAAGATCTGCCAGTGCTGTTACACATCCATGAAATGCAGCATTCTGACAGCACCGTGAATGGCAAGGGAAAGGTAACATCTCAAATTGCTGCAGTATGATTTCTCAGAGGTTTTCTGCTAGAGCACAGAGAGACAGAAGGAAATAAGCAAGGTTAGGAATATACTGCTCCAAATACCTTTGTTAGTGCCATGAGGATGGGGGGGGTGGGGGGGTAGGGGGTGGGTGTGGAATTTTAAACAACAGCAACCACCAAACAAAAAAACCCCACCACCCTAAAAACAACTGCAAATTTAATTTATGGGCACACTTCTAAGACTTGACTTTTGGCTCAATATTCAGTGTTTTTTAAAGGCTATTCTTATTAATTCAACCAGAGATAGAAGTGGTACCATGTATATAATTTCTATGAAAAGCAACAAGTGTGAGAAAAGCAGCCATTCCATAAGAACTGTCACAAATACATTGAAAAAAAAATTCCACTGAAAAGAAAATTTTGAGTCAGAAATTTTCCTGCTAGATTTTAGTGGAATGTCATTAAAAGTCCATTCCTTCCTAGTGCTTTTGACCAGAAAGTATGATATATTACAAAAATACCCCCTCAAAAAAGCCTTTAAATTCATAGATCAGACTGAGGACTCTCTCGCAACCACTTCTGAATATTGAGGAGGTGCAATAAGGCTCAGATCCCCACGTGGCAATTTTATGCAACCAAGAACAATGACAAATATATGGAATTAACTAGTACTCTGCTCCAGTTTAAGTCATCTTCTAGAAAGCACTGACAAAAACAGCAAGCGACTGCAACATCCAAAGCCCCTGTTACATTCAATTCCAAAAGGGGCTTTTTTAAGTGGACAAGATTCAGCTTAATACAGAATTAACAAGAGCATCAAGGAAGAGAAGCTTAAAGTAAAAGGGATTCAAGCTTAACTCACATCCAAAACATAAAGACAGGAAACAAGAAATACCAGACAAATCAGACCTTACCACAGCAAGAGACAAGAAATAACATTTCAGCAAACACAAAGCTTTGAAAAAATGAGTGGATTGAAATGATCAAAAGTAAGGCTAAGTCTTCAATTTTATATGTCACTTAAAGGTTAGTTGTTTCCTGCCACTTGAAGTCTATAAGCTCCCTGTTGCATCAGTCTGGGGTTGGTTGAGAGAGAAAATAAACTACTATCACTGCCAGGGAAGTACGGATGGCAGTGAAAAGGCTCCTATCCAAGTACACATCATATAGTTTTTAACATTAAGAGACAAGGCCTTTGTTCCTGACCACCAGAATATCAAAATAACATGAGTTTCAACTGCTGCTCTACTTTTTAAATTCTAATTCCTTCTCCCTGATACTTGGTTTCCAGCTTCCTGCATGTATAAAATGCCAGCACAATAACACATTTTGCTTCAGATTATTATTTCTATTATTTCCATATTTTCACAGCAAATGGAAAATAGAGCTGTATACTCATTTCAACAGTCATTTGGTAAGAGGTGAGATTTACTTGCTAATGGATGCCCTCTTTTTTCTAACAAGATTAGAGTGCACGGCTTAGTCTTCTGCTTCCAATTACACATGCCATTTGTCAAAACAGGGTAACAGTTCAAAACTCAAGTCCATAATTAGCTGCTTTTCTGACATCTCAAAGACATTAATTCTCATGTTAGATGTGCACCAAAAATGGAACCATTGCTTCAGCCCATACACAATTAGGCTAACACTCTCTTCCAGAGCTGCCGAAATTTCAGAACTCAAAAAACAATTCTGTACTTCAGCTGACGCAGCAAACATTGCTGGACTGTATTTTACAGTATACACATATAAGGAATTACTTTTACTGTCAGCTTGTCTTCTGGCTTTTTATCTTATAAAGAAAGCTGAAGATCCTGTTCTAAATAGAGAAAGACATGCATAGATTTGTGGCAGACTGCTAAAAATCAGATTGACTCAGGCGATGTGCACAGTTTAATCTGTAGAGAAGCATTTTCCCAGAAAAATCTCCTTCTTTGATCAGCAGCTGCAGGTGATGAATGTTTCAGCACTGCCTAATGCAGTGAGAAGCAGACTCAGAGCACATTTGTTGTGCAGCCAAGCAGAACCAGCTCAAGGCTTGTCATCCACGTACAACTGAGTCAGCGTGGATGCCAAAGGATGAGACACCAGGGACAAGCTGCTCTCACCATGGTGAGAGACAAGAACATGGGATGAAGAGCCATGGGACACAAAGCCCCAGCTGAATTGCCCACGGCTGTGGTGTGAGGAGGGACCAGCCACAGCTCCCCAGGGCTCACACATCTCTGGCAGGGCTTTGGCACAGGCCAGGCAGGCAGCCAGCTCTCCTCCTGCCTACCCTGGGCAGCCTCCACCTCTTTTATACCAACAGCTAGCCCTGCAGATGTGGTTCAATGACAAAGCAGAAGGCTTTCTATACAACTTTGAGGCCACCCATTTCCCAGTGTTCTATCAGTGCTGTTTACATGGTGGTCCTGCTGCACCTTGTTTAGGCTTCCAAATCCAGAAGGAGAGAGATCACATAAGCCACAATTACCCAAGAAGGGAGTCAGAAGTGCGTAACACTACAGCTATTCCTTCCCCACAAAGCGTTTTATCTTAACTGTCAAGAAACATTACATGTGCCTAAACAGCACTGTCCAATTCAGTAATACTTAAAAATGAGCTGAAAATGTGGAAAAAACCCTTTATTCACAACTATTAAACCAAGAAAAGAAAAATCCCTTTTCACTCTTACTCTTGTGGTTTGATGTAAAAAAATTACTTTTGCTTTATTTCAATTTAAAACAGAATTATGTTTTATATATCTTTTATTCATAAACAAGGAATAGACAAAAGTATCCTAAGAAAAAGCCAAATAAAAATTCTTGTTTCCCTCCAAAATACTGATTTAGCCTTACATTTTGCAGGTTGTTTTTCCTCAAAGGAAATCTCAGCTTCTTATTTAACAACAGTATTTTCCCACGGAAATTTTCAGGAAAACTAATATGTCAGCAGAGTGAGCCACAGGATTTTGGACCTCTTAATTCACCCCATACAGGAGTAACCTAATACACACACGTGCTTTATCCAAATCCTTCTCATCAACACAAAACTCTTGTCTGTCCTATTTGTGCTCCCACACTGCTCAGCATCTTCCCCACAGTATCAACATTTATGCTGCTTTATGCATCCCATCTCTTTACTCTCACCACACCTACAGGTTGGCTCCTCTCTTCTCCATTAAGTACCTCCATCTTTGCTGGTTCACAAGCCAAAATTCACTCTCAGCAAGAAAAAGCAGCAGGAGGGCAGGGGTAGGTGTCGAGGAACTTTCTTGTGGCAAGGAGACTTTGATCCTTTTACCTTTTCAGTGTGTAGCGCCCCATTGGAAGCAGTTGGTTATCTTTATACATTAAATGGAAGAACACAAAGAAATTCTTAACGAGGTCTGTCTAAAACAGAGACAAGACAAAAATCTCATTTCCTGTTATTGTTTATGGCTTGTCTTGGAAGCCACAACTGCAATCTGGGTCCCTGATGTCCTTGGCACCAAGGGAAAGACAATTCATGCACCATATGTTCTACAATCTACAGAGGCGAGACAAACAGCAAGGGAACGCATCGCTCATCCCATTTTATGGGTGGCTTAAAGCCAAGGAGTGACTTGCTGAGGCTGACAGTCCAAGGGACTGAAAGTAGCTCTCCTGGTTACCAGCTCAGCTTCTAAATCATGTTCTCATCATTCAAAGCCTTCTTAGCAGAACAAAAGAATTTTTGCCTCAAAGAGCAATTTTATCCTGGCTAGGAGACTGACGATAAGAAGCTTAAAAACAGTGTTATATTATAGCTTAGGTAGAAAAACAACCTTCCCATCATGAAACTGCAGCATACTTCTTTCACAGTTCCTATTGAACTTATATATTTCCCAGTGAAAGAAAGAGGGTTTTCTAAACCTTGCTGGAATTGAAAAGTGATGGAAAACTACTCCTTCCTGGTATCCAGCCAGAATTCCTGGTTGAAGAGGATGGGAAGGGTTCTAAAAGCTTCTCAGCTGGACCTGGAATCATAGGAAAAAAACCATCCAGGTTCTCAACTGGACCTTGTATACAAAACAAATCACTTATACTGGCACTAAAAACAAGGTTATCTGCCTTAGCAACTACACATTCCCTGCTTCAGCTGCACCTAAAGTGACCACCCTATCTTTTTCCATTACACCTGTATATGACTTTCCTGATTGAACTGCTCATTATATTGCAAGACCTGCTAGGGTTTTTTTCCTTCATTTTTTTCTACTCTCTTAAGTACTTATTCTTATACCAGAACTGAAGTCTTCAAGACAGGCAATAATATTTGCAAAATCATACACTTGGAAGACATGACTTTTTTTTAATGTTCAGAAAACAGAACTATTCTGGTTTGAAATTTGCAAAACTAAAGACTTGAGTTTTTAATTTTGAAAGGAAAATTTGAAAGAATCATCTTCTAAACAAAAACAATTTATTCTTTTAATTAAAAAAAAAAAAAGTGCCCTTCCAAATGAGCTATTCTTTGAAGTTCTATTCATCCAGAAGAACAACTTGGTAAGAGCCAAGCAACATTTTGGATGTATTTTTTGTGTGCATATGTACATACACAGCTATTAAACTGATCTTCACTAAAAGCCTACAGGACCAGTCACTTCTAAAGACAAAAAAGGAGCACTGAAAACAATACCTAAATAAAAATGTGCATACCTCTTAAATTTTCTCACCATGAACTGCTTACAAGTAAGCCACATTTTTACATGTTAGAAAGGAAGCAGGAAGCCTCAGCAAAATTTAAAAGTTACTGGCAAGTATATTATATCTGTTCTCATGTAAGTCTCTTTCTGAAGGTGGGAAGAAAGATGAAATCAACAATCAGAAAGCCAGGTCATAATAATTTGTGTCTTTTTAATTTAGCATGAACAAAGAGATCAAGGATGTAGGCAAGTTGGACAGCCTTGCTAGATGCAGATTGGGAGCATTTTAATGCTTTTTAGAATGTAACAGCTTTCAACGAAGCTGTAATTGCTAGCACGTTTGCTGGAAAAATTGAATATGGGAACCCATCTGGATTTGTTGACTGAATCCTGGGCTTTATCCATTGCCAGTGAAACTCAGAACAATTTTGCTATTAACATTCCCTGTGAACTGAATTGGACCTAAGTCCTTCAGAATTACCTGTTTAAAGGCAAAGGGCTACCTGAGGGGATATTTTCGGCTTGGTTTAAGTATCATAACAGGCATAAGCCTTGCAAAGCTGAACACTGCCTCTAGAAATCCATCTTGAAGCCCCCCCAACATGTGTACATTTTCATGAGTTATAGTGAAAGCTGTTTGGAGAAAAGAGTAGGTGTGGAAATTACTTTAAGTCTCCCTCAGCTAAAACCATAGAGCTGGAGCATGTGTGACACTGATGAGACAGAAGAAGCAGCCTGCAGTGTGCAGGAGCCCTGGCCACAGTGGGATCCCCATGACATAAGCAAAGCAACTGCATACCCTTGAGATTACTGTGTTTTAGAGGAGACAGATGCTGAAACAGAAACAGACTTCTCCCAAACCTTTCAGATTACAAAGGCATATGAGGCCCCTTCCTAATCTTTCAGCCCAGTGGACAGAAGTGCTTTCACAGAAAGGAAGATTGTGTAAGACAGCACCTGCAAATAGTGAAAAAAAGTTGTGGGGCTCTCTTAATCCACTTTTTGACAACTACAATGAAGATGCCTCCATCTGAGATGAGACCACCTAGGGTGCCTTTAGTCCAGGACAGGGAGAACAAACACTTTTACAATGTCGTTCAGCTGCCTATCTGTACAGAGATCTACTTTAGGAAAAGAGAAAATGAACTGCTGATGTGTCCATTGTTCTCTCTTGTGTATGGAGTCCAAGTGACCTGCTCAGACTGCAAGCACCCACACTGTGTCAGACCAACTGTGCTTAAAAGTAGCACACTGAGTATAGAAGAAGCATGTACAGTAATGCCTTTTTTGTTTTCTTCCTAATAAGAGGGACTGTAAAGTACTGTCAAGATAACTATTTCCCCCCATCTAGTGGTAGGATTGCATTTTAAAATGTCCCACCTATCTTATCTGCCTACATTTTGAAACTGCTGAAGGCTGAAAATAGTTCCACTGCTCTGCAAGATCCCAAAAACCTACGGCTGTGATTACTGCAAGTCACCTAAACCTTGTGTCATAAATCCTCACTTCTTAGTTCTTGGTTTTAACATCTAAATCATGTTATCTCTGCTTTCCAAAGCACTTAAGATACATGAAAGATATAAACCCATCATACTAGTCAATAACTTATCTGTAGATTGGGTGCTAGGGATTGACTCTCCCCAATTATCGTTTATGTCTATTTTTAGTTCTCCTAAAGAGCTTTGTTATTCATCTGCAGAAACTGCCATTGACACAGGACATTTGCTTCAGAGTCAACTCACCTTTTAACTGTTTCAGCAAATGAAAAGGAAAGAAATTTCTAGACTTGGAAGAGTCTGTGAGGTGATAATCCAGGTCTGGGTCAGATTTTTAGCAATGTTAGACTGAGCATCATGGCTAGATGTTTCTAAGCTAGTCCTTGTTCATACCATACATGTTGGTTATAGAATGTTCCTAAAGGACAAATTTTAATTGTGTTTTATTACAGGCTGCTATGCTGGCCAGTGTAAGAGGGTAAATACCATTTGATTTTGGAGGTATTCTCAGGAATTTTTCAAATTGGGGCTTTCAAAGAAATAGCTTTTTACCAAAAGCAGAAAGTTTCCAGTGTGCACTTCCTAAAAGAAAGTGACTACCTTCTATACCTACTCTTATACTGGATCCATGATCCATACTTATTCTCCTTCTGGTTACTGAAGTCAATTGATTCAAATACAGCAAATCCTCCTGTGGGCCTAGCTGATATTCTCTCAAGTCATTAATTTGGATTTAAATAGGCTTGAAACACCAAATATACTCAGCTGAGCATTCACAGAGAGCACAAACAGGTACAAAAACACATCTCAGGCACACCATAAGCAATATGTCAAAAAGCCTATGACAAGACTGAATATGGAAAAACCTGTTACAAGACTTACTCCTCAAGATAGCACAAAATTGAGACAATTCATTGAGGATCTAAATGGGGTTAAATGAGCTAAATCCATATTGTGAATTATCTGCCTTTCCTTTACCTTCCCACAGTGCAGAATATATTAGCATAAACAGAAATGTTCATAGAGAACCCCTTACCTTTCCAGTGGGAATGCAACAACCCTAAAGTGACAATACAACTTATATTTAAGTACTTCCAAGATGCAGTCAGATGAACAGCCAACTAGCTTAACAATATTTTAGCTGGACAAAATTCAACTCAGATCATTTCCAGCACAGCTCTAAAAAGCTTGCTGCTAGTCCTAAAACTATTGTGTATTCATTCCCCTAATTCTTTATCCCATTCCTGCTCCACACCAAAAAAAAAAAGAAGTGCACACAAGTGACAGCACAATTGGTCCTAAATTTATCCTCTTTCACTGACTCCAGATGCAGCCTGGGAATGGGTTTTCTAGCCCTTCTCTTTTGCTGGTCTCATGCTTCCTGAGCAGAACCTGGGGACTAAGAGAAGGGTTTTTCCTCATAAGAACTAAATCACATTTTTTTTATTCAGCCTTAGCTTTAAGAAGATGACAATGTTTTATGTGACAAAGAAACACAATCCATTTCTATCTCAAGGCAGGAAATATCCTCCATAAATTAAAATGTGACAGTGTATCTGGCATCTAGTTAATCTCATTTTCTTTGGCTTTTCAGCCACTGGTTTGACTCCTTTCCTTTAACTTCCGTGCTGACAGACTTTAATTTATCTTGTTTTACAATGAATAGATGGAAAAGAAGTGACCAATCATGCACACAAAATTGCCTTTGCCAAAAGTTAAATTTAAAATCAGAGCAAACAAGGTTTGCATCTGCTCCCTGGCCTTCCATGCCAACAATAATAACCACTTGCAATATAGCTATAATTTTATATAACTAACTCTACCTGAAACAGAAGCAGAAGTTACCAGTTCCTCAGTATAAAGAAATCAGCAAAACAGAAATTATCTATTATCTGGTAAGTTTTGTTTCACCTTCACCTTGAATCACTCCTTTATCCCCCAAACCTGGCAAGGTGCTCTAGAAACAAGGGCTTGTGAGTGCCTGTACCAATATCTCAATATCACACTGAAGTCCTGCCTTCACACAATTTATGGTTAGCAACTGAGCTGTTACACATTCCCTCTTTATGCTTCCATGCCATACTCATGCAAAACTCTTGCACATTCCTCCATGTAGTAATCCTTTGAAAAGTTTATTGTTGTTTTGAAAAGGTCTAAATGCAACACCAGGAAAACACTGAGGGGCTAGGCACACCTACTTGGAACCAGAGGCTGAAAAGTTAGGGAGAAAGAAGGCCACAGGTGCAGACAGGGGTTGTCAAGGCAGTCACCACTCAGAAGCTGGCAGAGTCATGCAAGCTGTCCTTTAACAGGACACCTGAGTTTCACTCACCACCATGGAGTGTCAACGCCCCTCTCAATGCAAAGCCATTTTCTTTTAGCTGAGCTATCAGCCTGAAATTAGAAGAATTTCAGTTTACAAGCTGGCTCTCACAAGCTGTGTTTTGGGGACCTGCAACGTGGTAAATATCACAGAGCACCAGGCAGCACAGATGCCTGTGAATACATTGCCAGGTAAACATGTATGCCTACAGCCTTGTAAGAACAAGCCATTCCTTGGCAAGCTGCTGGATTTAACCTGAACAGGCACAAATTACTTGCTTATTTTCAACTAAAAATAAAACCTTACAGGCATCTTAACTTATGCTTGGACCTTCCTTCATAAAGAAATGGAAACAAACATTGCTGTTACCATGAATTAAATTTGCTGTTTGCCTTTCAGCCCTCAGTTTCAGGGATAGGATGACCTCAGGTAGCACTTAATGACTGTTGGCACTAGACTTGGCTTTTGAACTGCACTCTGGGCATGACATAATTATCTGTAAAACAGATGTCTCCAAACAAGGAGGTAAACCACATTGACAGACCTTTGTCCAAATTCAGTGAGGTGTAGCTGACCTAGATGAAGAACATAGCCCTACCAACTATAGCGCACAAAGAATTTCTGCAAGATAGAAGAATCAGAAGGATTTTAGCCAAAAAGTTTGAGCTCTCTGCAGTCTGTCCCAGGATTCAGAAACCAGGATTAGTTAAACACTCAAACACTGTCTGAATTACTTGCTCATAACCACCAGGTAGGAGACATGGCAGCCTCTTGGAAGTTGAACTGCAAGCTCTGGAAAACCTGCACTCTAGAAGCTGTGCTCTACAGCTCAACTGCTGAGGAAGGAGGGTGTACAGTTTGGGGTCAGTGTATTTAATCTTTTCATGATTCTTCACCAGAAAGGCCTTGCCCCAAGGTGACTGCTTAAATGCTCCAGGCACTAATGAGAGGGAAGGAGACTGAACCCATGGGTACATTCTTCACTTTGACCATTCAGATGGCCACCCATAGCTATAGATAAATCTCTTGAAACCACGGCCTATTTATTACCTCAGAAGAGCCCTATGACACCACTCCTTTCTCCACATTTCTCCTCCTGTGCAAGCCAAAGAATTATTAAGCACACAAAGCTATCACAGGCAAAGCCCACTCTTTCCTTCAGTCACATCAGACTCATGAACCTCCTTGCACATAAACCCTTTCCTACCACTGCACTTCACACAGATGTTTCCCCACACACCCTATCCCACCACTCTGCTAATATTTCCCCTCCAAGTAAGCAGCATCACATACATATTTTCCCCCACCTTACCACGTGTTTCACACCATGAAAAAACACCATTTCCTGGCCACAAGACCGCTGTGCTCTTCAGCAAGCCATACTTTCACTTGTGAGACTCAGACCCTTGGACTGCCACTTCTGTTACAAGAACAGACTTCTTGAGCATTAGCGGCCAGTCCACATGGATTTGTCCTTGGGTTCCATCTCTGTGATGCCAATAGAGCTGGTCATAATCTGAGTGAACTGCAGTGACAATAACACATTTCAGAAACTAAAATCCTCTGCTGATCAGCAGAAAAGATACAAGGCATAAGCAGCCATAAGATATTCAGGCCTGAAACATTACCCTGGGGGAATGATTTCATAAATGAAGAACACTGGTCCCTGGGGAAAGATAAGGCCCAAAACAGGCAGGAGTAACCATGGTTCTTCCACCATTGTTATCAGTGGTGCCCTACAGCGGGGCCAAGGCCTGTGCCTGTCACTGCCTCTGGGGACTTCACAACCTGTGGCAGGATGACTCCTTGCACTTTGCAAATGCAAGAATGATAAACACAAGACAATCAGGACTGTCTCTGTGCTGAGGGCCTGTAGGGGAGACAAACCTTTACGCTGGTCACAGCAGCTCACCTCAAAGGTCAGCAGTGGATGCCTATGTGTCAAGCCAGACTTTTCTTTCCCCTAGGAGCCAAAGGACATAAGGAAGGGGGAAAAAATTCATTCATTTAGTCATAGGATGCTAGGACAGCTCATGAGGTACCAAGCCTGAACTACACAAGTTATAAAACAAAGAGGAAACAAAACTTAGAAATCAGTATCTTCAAATTTTCTAGATAAGCCAGACCCCACAGCAGGGCTAGGAAGATAGATAATGCTGAAATCAGCCCAGTTTCTACAGCATCTGCTCAGTTTAGTACTGAAGTACAGCACAGTGCTGGGTTGTATCAACACACAGTAGCAAACTGGTGAGCTTACTGACTCAGGGACAATGATGTGTAGTTGCAAGACACTGCCTGCATAGAGCCCATTCATCTTTAAACTTCCAAGACTCTCAGCACATGGCTAATGTATGTTTAACTCCTCTCTATGCTCAGAGGCACAGCTGCGGCTCCTTACCTCCACACTCCCATGGGCTAACCACACAGGCAGCTGTAAACAGCAGTTTGCTGCAAGTGCTGAAAGAGCACAGACTGCAAATCAATAAAGGTTGATACTATTATGTTTTCAAAGACTTAAATGTTCTTTTCAAAAACAACAGCAGCCACTCAGAATTCAATTGCTTTGAGGGAGTCACTAAGGACTAGACACTGCTTGGGCAGCAGGGGCAGCTTGGAATGCAGTGCTGAGTATCCTGTACTCAGTGATTTCAGTGGCTTGAGAAAATAGCCAGAGCCTCCCTCACTCCATGGTGACAAGACTACAGCTATTCCTGCCTAGAGCAGCAAAACCCTTTTATGGCAGTAGGACATTTCAAAGTCTTTGCTTTATTACAGTAAAGTAGCCAATAGCTGCACGGTGGAAATTTATTGCTTCCCTATATAAACACTACACAGGCTTCCTTCTCATCCTTCAACTGCATTTTGGATGAGTCACTCATGAGAACAGTTTTGGATATCTTTTCACCTTTTGCTCTCTAATTGCTTCCCATGACAACAATGTTTAAGACAGGGAAGAAGGCAGCTCTTAAGAAGCAGGAGCCAAGTCAAGCCCTCAGCTGGCAAAAACGGACTAGATTCCGACTCCATTTGTCATCAGCTGAGGATCAAGTCAGTCTGTGATTTGTTTCCTCAACCAATGATGGCCTAGGCTCAAGGAACATACCATGCAGCTTTTGAGAAGGCATGCAGTGTGCAAATTAATGTGATTAATGCACATATAAAGACTTTGGGAAAACAAGTTTTTTTCATGCTTTCCCTCCTCAAAGAAAATAACAAAACAACATCTAAATACATCAGACTAGGGTCTCAGGAGCTGGATGGATAGAAGGTGTGCTGAGCACAGGCATATTAGTGGCGTACCTCAATGAAAATGCTCACTAGCCAATAGATCCCACTGGCCCCTTTGGGAACAGCCTGGCATGACATTTTTTTGCACAATATTGCCCTAGAATGTTTTGCACAAACTTTGAGGCAAAGCCATCTGAGCACCCAGCCAGACAAGTGGATGCAGGCAAAACTTTGAAGAAATGACACAAGTGTTTCAAATTCCCAGCTTGCACAGCACTGGTACCCCAAGGCTGAAAGCAAAAAGACCTGACATGTTCACCTTGGCACTCTGCAGGAACAGACCTCAGATCTGTGATGGGAAATGTCTGAGCCTCCAAGAGCCCTTGTGAAATGATTGGCTTCAGTTTCATGTCTGGGGGTCTACAATGCAAATTGGTCACTCAGCAGTGCCCATAATACAACAGGAGCAGCACAAGGACTGGCCATGCCCAGGCACCACATGTGCTCCCTGGAAATTTAATTTGGTTCTTCCTGTACTGCTATAGCCTGCAAGGAGGAGAATAGTACCACCAGATTTCCAGAACAACACTTTTCCCAGCACAATTATGCTTGCAGAAAAACAACCAAACAAATCCAGACTGGCAAATTGAGGAAAAACTAGAAACCAAAGTTGTACCATCTGGTGCAATAATGGCTCCAAATTATACAGCTCCAGGAAAAAGCATTTGGGTTGTAACCTGGCACTGAAAAGGAAAATCAAGAGCAAAGTACTTAAAACCCAGTGTCATTTGATCACTTTATAAAAAGGCAATATAGTCTGTCCTGTGCATCTGTAAGAAGAGAACTGAGTGCTTGTATTTCCTACTTTTATGTGTTTAAACCACTCACGGTAAATATTAAGAATATTATGCAACCTCTAAATGTAGTGCTTGCCCTTGGTTTGCCTTGTATTTCCTGGTACATCCTTACATACCATGCTTCTAGAGGTCAAAACACTTTCCATATACTCTGCTGTGCCTTGCTCCTGAGAAGGCTGACCTGATAGCCAAAAACCTGCTCTTGTCAGAAATGTACACTCTTTTAGAACTTCACTTTTTGCATGTGAGTTTTTAGGCTTCTGAAGCTCTCTCCTGGTGAATGAAATATTGTCCAACTCAGCACAATATTTCATAGATCTAGCATTTAATAAGATGACAGCATATTTCTTTAGAGGAGGGATGATCAAATATCTGAGAGCTTACGGATATAACAGAGCACTGTACTGTGTATCACTGTAATTCTGAGACAGAAATGTAACTTTTTTCCTCATTGGATCAGACTTGAGTACAGTCTGGTGTTCTGTCCTACTGGCAGCAGCTAATACTAATGCTTCAAAGGAAAGATGTTAAAAAAAACCTCTGAGAAACAATAGCCATGTCCTTAATTCTTTCTTCCATGCCTCAGAGAGGAGTTAGTTTATGCCTCTGAAGAATACAGATGGAACAGCCTCCTTTTATGTTTTCTCATACCATTTAATCTGGGGTGCTTTTAATATCCATGCAAGTAGATAATTATTTTTGACCCACTGAGCTCTGGTGCTCAGCAGGAGGCAACCACAGCATCAATCTTGCACTGTGTGCTCTCCATTAACTTTTTATCAGAATATCCATGTATTAGAGTTCCCTCTGTGTTACTGTATTATTTTTTCAAACACACAAGCAGCTCAGCTCCCTTTTAAAACTGCAGCTCTATGCTTCATTAAGCTATCTGTGATAGCATCTACCCAAATGTTCTTCCTTCACAGCAGACTGCAAATTCAGAGCCCAGGCAAGTGAGGAAAAACTTGGATTACTTTTGCCAGTGGGCATTATTGTACCTTTATCCATGTCAAATCTCTTCTCTCACTGCACTGCCAAGATATTTAATTCCTGCTGGAGTGTCTAAAAAACCTCAACAGTTTTCACCAACTGAAACAAATTACCATGATTGGCTAAATTCCCTAGCTTGCTCTGTTTGTTCCTTCTCCATGTTGCTGATGGGGATAGAGAGCACCCCTGGCTAGACCTACATTGCTCTGCTGATCAGATTCTCCAGAGTCAGCACACACTTAGCTTGGCTTCATGGTGAACACTATTGAAGCTGCTAGCTTCAAGTATGTGGTGTGATGCAGAAGGATGCAAAAGGGAAAAAATGAAAGATTAGAAGTATACCCAGTTTTGTATCCTGCTGGCTTTGCTGTGGAGAGCTGCAAGCCCAGTGGGTGACTAACTAGATTAACTGGACTGAAAGGAATTAACAAGAATTGATACCCACAAAGACATGAATGCATTTTGGGGTTGCAGGTATCCAAATGATGTGGCTCTGAATTAGGTGGTTATTTCTCTGCAATTCTCCATCCATTTCCAGAGAGATGAAACTAAATACCACCTTAATGCAAAGCTATCCTAATGTGATTTTGGATAAGGCTTTTCTTGCTAGCAATCTCATGTCTGAATAGAGGCATCTTAAGAGACAAACAAACGGAAAATGCCTCAGGAAGCCATGATTTTCCCAGACATACAACTGAAGTGAGGAACCACAGTTATTCTTCATACTTCACCCTACTTTTTTGCCATGATAGGAGCAAGCACAACAACACAGTGTGAGCTAGCAATGCTCATATTTAGACAAAAAAAAGACAATCTGTGGTAGACTTGCTTGATTAAATGAGCCACCCAGCAGAAGCAAGAGAAGTGGCTTGGAGTCACTTTTATCTGCTTCCACCCAGACCTTTGTTATCCTCTTCTGGTTACTTTCTCAACTCAGTATCTCAGAGCAGCAGTCCAAGAGCACTTCTGTGTCTTCGGTGCAACTCTGATTTTACAATCTACTGCATACCTTACAATTCACAAAGCCTTTTTCATTAAGGATTCCTTTCATCACTCCTGGGTGACTCCATATGCTCATATAAAAATATGTCCCTCTATATGGACCCTATACACACAGCCAAGAGCAGGAGTCAACTTTCTGTTGCTCAGTGCACCTCAGCTTTCCCGTTTGTTTCCCAGGTGAGGGGGGTGCTGTGGCCACACAGCTGAAACAGAACTTCCTCAGAGAGTCTGTGAAAACAACCACATCACTCTTATCATGTGAAATTTACCTATTTACCAAGCCCCCCAAGCCCAGGAAGTCCTAACCAGTCAGTACTTGTCACCAGGAAGTAAAGCCTTTTTCTAGATCTGATTAGCAAATTCTTTTTGTTCCTATCATCATGTAGAATACAGCAGCTTTATTTTAGCATGGCCCCTTATATCATATCCAGGATCTGTTGCTTTCCTGCATTGAAGGATGCCTTGTTGTTTCTTCAGCTCATCCATTTAAGATGACAAACTTCAGCAAGAAAGAACTCCAGAGTTCCATTAGTGTTCTTTTCCACAATAAATAGAATCAAGTCACAGATTGGGTTATTTTTGTGGCTACCACACCTTACATTATTCCACGATACTTCACAATAATTCCAGAAGCCCATCCACAGAGAAAAACTGTCTAACACTGTGGTCCTACCACATCATGCTTGCCAGAGATGACATTCTCTCAGCATCAGGATTTCAGCTGGTACTCATCTCACCCAATGCCCAAAGCCATAAAGAAGCTTTTCAAAATATGTACAGAGCCTTCAGTTATCCTGTCAGACAGGTTAAGGCCCAGCACAACAGCTGAGGGCAGACTTACCCTGACCACTAAAAGTAGTCAACTGCCCCTTTTTTCCATTTACAGTCAAAGACTTCCACTTCATTATTCTGCCAGAAATTATCATCTTCACCCTCACATCCATTATTTCCCTCCACTCTATTTTAAAACAGAGATAATCAGTAGGGAAATTACCTGCTTTTGGTGGTATCAAAATCAATCCACTCTTATCTCTCAATTTTTTTGCTCTCCAAAAGAATTGAAAATAATATAGGGATTGCTGTTACAGACACCAAGAATCAAAAGCATGACAAATTTAACAGATACCTGTTACTATACTTGAGGGTCCCTGTTAAGCAGCACAGATGCAGTAACTCAGTCTGCTCCCACACTATTTGGTTTCGTAGAACACTCTACAGACATCAAGTCCCTGTGAGAATGACAGGTAAAAAGCACAGAACGAGCCCAGACAGGCAAGACTGGATGGCCAGTGTGGAAGAGGGGAGGTGGCAGAGATGTTTTCTTTTGCTCTAAGTCAGAAGGGATAGGAGACTGATACCATGATGCTTTTCATCACAAAGCAACAAGGTGAGGCACTGCCTGGGCAATGGGAGACAGATAAAGTCAGGCAAAGTGGAAATCACAGGAGTGTGGTCACAGAATCACTGGGTTGGAAGAGACCTCCGAGATCACTGAGTCCAGCCCAGGCCTAACACCTCAACTAAACCATGGCACCAAGTGCCACATCCAGTCTTTTTTTAAACACCTCCAGGGATGGTGACTCCACCACGTCCCCCAGCAAATAATTCCAGTACTTTATCACCCTTTCTGTAAAAAACTTTTTTCCTAGCATCCAACCTAAACTTCCCTTGATGCAGATTGAGACTGTGTCCTTTCCTTTTGTCAGTTGTTGCCTGGAGAAAGAGACCGACCCCCACCTGACCACAGCCACCTCTCAGGGAGTTGTAGAGAGTGATAAGGTCACCTCTGAGTCTCCTTTCCTCCAGGCTAGATAACCCCAGCTCCCTCAGTTGTTCCTCACAGGGTTTGTGTTCCCAGCCCCTCACCAGCCTTGTTGCCTCCTCTGGACATGCTCAAGTGTCTCAATGTCCTTCCCAAACTGAGGTGCCAGAACTGGACACAGCACTCCAGGTGTGCCCTCACCAATGCCCAGTACAGGGGAAGAATGAGCTCCCTGCTCCTGCTGGCCACACCATTCCTGATCCAGGCCAGGGGCCATTGGCCTTCTTGGCCACCAGGGCACACTGCTGGCTCATGTTCAGCTGCTGTCACCAGCACCCCCAGGTCCCTTTCTGCCTGGGCACTGTCCAGCCACACCATTCCCAGCCTGTAGTCCTGCAGGGGTTATTGTGGCCAAAATACGGGACTCAGGACTTGGACTTGTTAAAATTCATCCCATTGGATTCTGCCCATCCATCCAACTGTTCCAGGTCTCTCTGAAGAGCCCTCCTCCCTTCCAACAGATCCACACGGTTGGTGATGCAACCACGAGAGCAGGCATTTAGAAAGGGAAAATCCAGTCCTGTGGCTGTGCATCTTTATCTGCATAAGGCAAAGGCAGAAGCTGTTGCTTGGTGGTTTTATAATTATGCAGCACTGCTGTCACTGACCCTGGCAGCCCTGCTGTGCTGAGCTACACCCGATGTCAGCTCAGTGAGCTCTGCGGATGGACAGCCGGCATGGGGCACAGCCCCACAGGAGAGGAAGGGAGCTCCCACAAAGTGTGTCTGCCTCAAAAACACCTTTCCCCAGGTTTCCAAGGGGGAAGCACTCAGCGAGGAAGGGTACTTCATCCTGGGCAAGTTACTTTTTCTGTGTGTGGGGAGGAGTCTGAATGCTGAGTGCTCACATCCCTCTGAAACAAGATGGGTTTTTAGGGGCCAAGATCAACTCCTCGGTGCTGCCCCATCAGACGGGGGCCAAAGAAGCAGCTCTTTGCTGAACACATCTGTGCCACTGCTGGGGCCTGTAACATACTTTGGCTGTCCTGCACCACACTACTGAGCATTTTCAATGTGGGAAAGGCTGGAAAATCAGCACAGGCATAAAATAAAAATAAAAAATAATAATAAAAAAAAATGGAAAAAACCATTTAAAAATCACTCTCTAGTCACTGGAAAGTCCATATGGGAGCAAAGCTCTGCTGTGATATCCTCTAATTAACCTAAAGGAGACACAGAACAACAAAGAGAAAGAAACAACTTCCATTCTGCTTTGGTCATCATTAGTTGAACTAAAAATCAACTACATTCCAAGTAGAACAAATTAAGCGTGTAGTACAACAATTCAGAAAAAATGCCAGCTATTCTTGACTTCTAGGCCTTTGATCAGATTTTAAATTTGCTTTGACTTTTAGTTTTTGCTAGTTGCTAAAGAGGCTATATGGAAACACAAAGACACGTAATGCTAGAAGCTATGAGGTCAGCTTTAAGGGTCTGGAAAAGCAGCCAGACTTGAACCCTGAGTAAATGTCCTTGTCTTTGACATCCCATGACAAATATCTGTCCCAATGGGCTGCCAGAAAATTCTATCAGCAGAGCTCAAAATATTCCAGTAAATATTTAGCTGTTATTTTGCTTTGCCTTGGGACTGAGAGGGAACAGAGTTTCTTGGATACAAACAAACAAGAAATGAAACAAATGGAAACAAACCCCACATCATTTTTTCCACAACAGTATACAAGGACTCCAGGCATCAGATACCCGCACAGGAACAGCACATGAAAAAGTTTATTCATAATTTAATTCATGGCCAAACCATAGATACTACTGCTGGAATTGACTGTGGTAAAGCGGTAACCAACAGCAATCATGTTCTAAACAAGTGTGATCACCTTGTAATCCGTGTCTGAAGGCATGCAGCACACAGAGTACAGCCTTGTATCTCAGCTGGAGAATGGTTGAAAAGCCCTACGTTTTTAATTGGTACAAACCTACACTCAAATTTATAAAGACTCAACGACACACAACTTCTCAAGCAAACGTGTATCAAAAAATTGCTAAGAATATTTGATTTACATCTGAAACAAGGTCCCTAAAATTTCTACTTTCAGGAAGTTTTTATGTAATGAATTTAATACTTCAGAAAAAAAGACTTATCCTGTCCTTGTAATAATTAGTTTATATTTCTAAGTATAAATACTAATCAAGGTTCTATCATGTAGCTTTGGGATTAAAATGAGTGATTACTTTTCAAATGGATGATAATTCTCCAAATGAGTGACAGATGGAACAAATATCTGAAACAAAAGGATGGAGAGAAAACATCTTTTCTCTCCCTCCAATGCAAGCTCAAGAGAGGGCTCAAAAGAGTCAACAGCAAAGCAATAACAGACTGAAATATTTAGAGCCTTCTGTATAATTAATTTGTAACACTGAATGGAAACTCCATTATTAAACATAAAAATAGCAATGTGTCTGGAGAGGAAACCATTACTGGAGAGGTACTTCAGGCAAGTGAGAAAAATCCTCCAGAGTTTCCTTGCACTTTGAAAGAATACAAAACAAGAGAAGTCACTGGGGAAGAAGCTTCATAGTAAAGCTACCAAACATAGGTGACCTGCCCAAGTGTATTGAGGGAAGGCACACAGGCCTCCACTATTAAAAAAAAAAAGGGATCACCAAATCTGAAAGAAAGAGGCAAATTTCAGATCAGGAAGCTCATGTGCCAACTCCAACTGTGTTTTTTGACTTCTAACAAAGTGTAAAGCAGCAGGCGGTTCATGGAAAATAAATGCTAAGTTCCTGCAACATCTTTAGAAGCATGCAACAAGAGACAAATCTCAGGAGGGAGGATTATATATATATTATGGATTAGTAGCAAAAACAATCAAGCCCCACCAGAATGCACACTACCAATTGCATAGCTGGGGATGAGACCAACATCAGCCCATGGTCTTCAGTGACAGCTGGAGTTTAGCAAGTGCACATAACAACTGTACTCTGTATGCACTGGGTCACAGTCCACAAAAGATAAGACTGTTGCAGGAAAGTAAGAAACATAATGGAATATTCCAAAATCTATTTTAAGATTGCCAAGATCCATTTAATACATTGTTGAATAGAAGGAGTGACTCCTGCTAATAACCTAATAAAATAGCTCATTTATTAATAACAGTAGGATAAAATACATAACTAATGTTGTCCAAAAGGTACCCATTAAACATAGGTAAAGATATAGATCATTTTACCTTCCAGGAAAGAGGAAAGACCATGTTAGGTGCAAGGTAGCAAGATAATTATAAAAACCAGAAACACACACTCTTGTCAGTGCTGGTACAAAAATATGAACTTTCAATACTGTCATTGTGGACTAAGTCACAAAAATTTGCCATACTGCTTGATAGAAAAAATAAATCATACTCAGAGTCCACCAGAAAAGTTTTCAAAAGAATTCTAAACTGTTACACTGTTACAGAAGTCCCCTCCCCTAACTATAATAACAAACAGTTGTATTACTATAACGGTTAATATGCATTAGTTTACATTATATACTGCAATGTAAAGAAGTACTGGATTTTTAACGTAGGCTTTGGTACTGTTCATGCTTATGTAAAGCATGTCAAGTATAGCCTGGCCCTGGAAATAAAGGTTTCAATTCTCAGGTAAGAGCTGTCCATGAAGGACAAGAGATACCTGTGGCAAACTAAGGTAACACCGCCTCCTGGCCCCTCTAAAACATATTTGAAACCCTCCCAGCATTGTCTGGCATCATAGATGAGTAATTGCAGCAAAACTGACTCCAGGGACATCTGGATAAGTAGACAAACAGCAACAGTGCTGCAGAAATACAGCTGCTTTGTAGTTTGACTATGATTATTAACTGGCAATGTGAGAGACAGTTAATAGTCAAATTTTGTTGTACCTGAACACTTGAAGAGTATAAGAACCCTGTGTAAAACCATGTTCCAGGTGCCCCAGTTTGGCTAGGAAACCTCCTGCAAACAAATATTTACTTAGCTTTGTAATACCATACTTTGTACCTCAGCCTCTCTCCTCAGTTGGCAAAGGCCAGTTGCAAAGTTTTGTGGCATTATCAAGAGCAGAGGGGTACAGAGTCCCAGGCTGTTACTGCTGCAGTGAGGGTGGCTGCCACAAACCTTTTAGGTCCTCTGACTTCAGGGCACAGGATGGCAAGAAAATAATTAGGAGCGGGAACGATGGTTGGCACCAGGAAAACAACACTTTAATATGGAATAAAAGAAAATAGGGATGATGCCCAAAAGCCAAACAACAATAACCAAGGAACTTCGTGGGGGTGACCAACCAAAGACGGGAACAAAGGAGGGTACAACAATATATAACCTTAGGGGAGGAACATTCTGGAAACAAAACCATATAAGAAACACAACTAACCAATAGGAGAACAGAACTTGGACCACTTAACATAATAACCTCAAAAGCTGCTGGGAGGAGAACTCAGGCTCATCCTGAGTTAAATGAATGTTTCCCAGGGCTTAAAACTGAGGCTAGGCTTATCAGGGGTGAAATCCAGCTGACCCTGTATCTCAGGTAGGCTGACTTCCACGTGTTACTTGTACAACTCTTTCCTGAAGTGCTAGGATCCTCTAGGAAAGAGAAAATAAGCAAACTAGAAAAACATTTTACAGAAAAATTGGAGAAAAGGCCCAATTCACCAATAGGACATTCAAAGTCCTTCACAGGCTAAAAACAGTGGCACTTTGTCAGGCTCCAAGTCCAAATGAAATGGCAGAAAGTGGAGGAAGCATTATGCATTAGAGATTCCAGGAAGACAAAAAGAACAGCAAGAATCTACCAATATGGGATGCGACTGTGGTACACAATACAGCAACTTTGTAAAAACCAACAAAAAGTTAAATAAAAATCACAGGCAATAAAATCCTAATTTGTTCTCAGTTCTCCTACTTCAGACAATAAAGCTGCTCTGCACAGATGGTATGAAAGAAATGTTATGCCCTAATTCAACCTGAACCCTTAAATAGAGATGTGATTTAAGTGCTTTTTATCCCTACTTCTACCAAACATATATTGGTCCCTGTAGGAGACAGCAGTTCCGCTCCTCCCGATGGTTTAGTGCAGCAGCCCCAGAACACACACAGGATACACAGTCTGCTTCTCTACTCGCACAATCAGAACTCAGTAACACTCACTGGCTTTGCTGTTCCCCAGGAAAACATGTCCTAAATTGTACCTAACTGCAGATCTCTGCATGGAAGCTGAATGTGAATGGTGTACTTTCATGGCAGGAATCAATAAGGGACCAAAAGGATACATGGGAATGTGTCTGGGTTCCTCCTCTTCTTTGTTTAATCAAAAGTAAGAAGCCAAACTATCAAGAAAGCAGTATTGTGTGAACTAGGTGATGGGCTGCAGTGGGGGAATGGAAAAAAACCCCAAACTTGAAACAAGTGTTTGAATAAGACTAAGATTGCCCTGTGTTGAGGAGAATTGCACATAATTCTCTGAAATTTTACCTCTTCTGGCATTTTGTTATTTTTTGATCTATCATGTCTTGCTTCTAGGATGCTTCCCAGAAAGGAAAAAAAACTTGAAAAATCATAGATACTTCATTGTTAAATGGTTGTGTCTCATTTTACTTTCCTACCACTTTCAAACTCCATAGACTTTTGACTTAACTGGTACTGCTGCTGATTTCCACCTGGATGGTAAATTACCTGTTGCAAAGCCTGTTTCACTCAGTGGATTGATATGACTGCACAGATTAAATTGTGAGAAGGAACTGAATTGATTCCAAAGAATCTGGGGTTTGAGATATTTCCTATCAGAGATTGAGCTAAAGGAGCATGATCTTTGCCATCTGAGAGAGGCAGGTGTGGGGTAACCTGACCCTAGATCCCCAGAATTTGTTTCCAAAGTTTGTGTCATATGCTTTGCTTTCCCTTCCAGAACTCTAAGCGAATCTGTCATGTGAAGAAAGTCTGAGCAGCTGGCTCCAGTTACATTAATCCCCTCAGAAGTTTCCAGGAATGAGGAAGAGCCTGCAGGTTATACAAGCCAGAACTGGCTCAGGCTATAGGGAAAGAAAAGAGATTCACAAAAGAGCCAAAGGAGCCCAATTTCATAAAAAGAAACAAAGAGAGGGAGAAGCTTTAGGACAAATAATTTCTGTGTCTACCTGCTGCTCTTCACACACCTGCTCCAAAGGAGAGAAGCAAGAACTTGCCTTTGCACAGCCAGCTCTGAGGTGTGAACAGTCCACATTTCCTCCTTTCTTTAATCCTCTACAACCATCAAGTTCTAACACAGCCTAGCCCTGTTTTATTCACCACTAAATCAATTCATCCAGAGTATTGGGGCTCTCTCCCACTCTCCTTAGGAAGCAGAAGAAAGATGTCACTTTCTGTGAAGACGAACATTTCTGTAATGTTCAGGCAGTATTTTGTGCACTCATTTCTTTTCCCTTGGATTTGTCTGTGTCCTTGCGCTCCACTTTACACAGCAGCTTGCCTTCATCATGGCCTAACAGTTGTCATCATTTAACTGAGCAGAATTCCTCCTTTTATTGTTCTTCACAAATCAGCCTTCATAGTTAAGCTGTTAATAGTTCCACACTGGAAGCCACAGTTACTTCTGCAGTGTGGTGATCTTTTCTTCACTTTTTTATCTCAATGTTAATATTTTCTATAGAAAGAACACCACAAATATTTGAATGGCTCAGTCTGCTTCCACCAAGCATACACATGTCCTCTGCAGCTCCTAACACTAGAGCACCAAGCCTGTTCCATCTGTTGAGATCATAGAAGGCTGCTTGGAAGGCTGGAACAACAGACACAGCCATCTGTGCTAATGAGAGTCCCTTACAAGGTTACTCCCACCTGGGAAGGAAGGAAATAGCAGGCAGGTATAGGAGGATTTACCCCTGCTACTCTGGACAGACACCAAGTTGGATAACAATGTTCTGCCAGCATAAAGTCAGCCTGAACTTTGGTTAACCTAACAGTCTAGGCACAAACTCCACTGAAGGAAAAGATCCAGATGTGTGTGAATTCTGGTTCCAATTCTGAACACTGAACAACTTTATGTAAGTAACCTAGAAAACCCAATTTGAAAAGAAAACTGTACTTAGTAGGACAGCAGTAATGAATCATTAGGACCAGTGACAAGCCCTGCATCAGCAGAGCTTTGAGCTGGTGTCTAAGACAAACTTAATGTCACTTAACACATAAAAGTTTGCTGTACTTGCTCATATACAACAACCAACATAATAGCACATTAGTCCTTCACTGCAGTTTTTAGACACTACTGGAAGTCAGATAATTCAACTAAACAGTAAGCATCCCTCCTTCAGGTTAAAATAGACAAGTCATACCTGCTTGTGGAGGCAACAGCACACAGGAGTGCACTGTATCCTGTCATGGTATCCCATCCACTTTGATTTTCCTAGTCAGAAATGGTGGCAAGTGGCTGTGATACAAGATCAGCCTGATGCTGCAACTCATGTTCTGGGTCTGCAGCAGGAGATTAAGCTCTCCATGACTGCATGTGCACTTCTGATGGGCAGAGAAGGATATGTTGGATGGGATTGCTGTCCTGCCGGGTAGAGGACATGTCTCAGGTAGAGAAAACCCAAGACAAACCAAACAGCAAAAAAGGTCATACAGTGACAGTTGACATTATGGTGAAGAAACAGAATTTGGAAATAATGTGCATCACAGGCCTGACCAAGACTCAGCTTGGCTTGTCATGGCATAGGTACAGGATCCACCACAAAGCCCAACCTCCACTATCAGGAAGATGCAGAAACTCTTCCTGAGAAAGCTGAGATTTTAACATATCCAATCTTCCCTTCAGCTCATGAAGGCAGCAGCTGGAAACAGCAGCAGCTGCAGGGAGGCCAAAGGGACTGACTCAATGAATATACCAGTAGAGATGAGCAACTATAACAGAATAAGCAGGGTCAGATTGGCAGCATCAGATTGACAACCCTAGGGTGCTGTGGACAATATGAGATCATGTGGGTTTGAGGTGAAATTAAACAAATTCAAAGAAGTGAGGATTACTAGGATATGTATAATCCATTGGCAGCTCTGAGACAGTACCCCAGGGAAAGTTCCACCCATTGCAAAGCTGTGGTCCTGTACTTCCTCTGCAAATCACTGTTGCTCATTGTCAGAAACAGGTACTAGGTTAGGCGGGCATTTGACTTCTTACAAATATTCCTATATTCCTTCAGATTTGGTCTTAAGATACTTAGTATATGCTTGGCTGATATGCCTGTACACTAGAGAGAGAGAAGCTCCAAAGCTTCATGCCTCACAAAGCAGTGTGAACTCACAGAACCTTCACAGAACCTTCTTCCCCCACCACCAGCCTTAACAGTGCATGGTTCACCCCCTGCAAACCATTGCCTTCTGTTGCTCTATACAGTCTTTCAGAATAACTCCCTTGTCTGACATGTAACAAGGTCAGGACTTAAACATTTGCTTTTATTTTTTTTTTTTTTGTCTATGTGTTTGTTTTGTAACTCTATATTAAATTAGCTCTTCAGCTTTTTCTGGCATTCAAAAGACTTCCATATCCATAATAAAACAGCCAGTATCTGATGTCAATTGTGAATTTGGCTGGTTCGCAGATCCAGTATAACTGAGCAATCATTCAGATTTCAGGCTCATTCTGTTAGCATAATTCTGCACTGTTCCACATCTTATTACATGAGAGTTTGTCCAAAATGGCCTCTGCATTCAGTAATTTCCACTAAGAATATCAATTGCCTCATGGCACTGAGACTAATCAAAGAGCTTGGATATGGTCATTTTGTTGCCTTGTGAATAACACCTAAAACCTCTTCCTGAACTGATCCTGCATCCAAGGCCTGCAATTCTGCTGCCCAGACAGTCTGTTTTACTGCATATAACATACATAACAAAGCTGAAACAAGGAGCCTCTGAAAAAGAAATGTGGTTTTACACTTGGTTTCCAAAGTCACAGAGCCAAATAGATCAGAATCAAAAAATACTCCAAAACCAAAACATACAACCAATACAAAACCAAAGGCCAACCCACAAAAGCATTCACCTATGGTGCAGATAGCAAAATTATTAGGAAGACATTAACTGCATAATTGCTATTCTGGGTACTTTCCAGGCAAGAATTTATTCATTGTGAAAGCAGAAGAAAAGGAAGAAGAGGAAGAAGAGCTTTCTTTACCATGACACAACTTAATTCAACAGTCCAGGTACTACAAAATTAAAAATGCATTAAATGAGCAGTCCCTTTTCTCAGATACATCTGGAGTTAGTCATTATAACTGGCACAACACCACCCAGAAGCTCACTTCCCCATCATGGCTTTATAAAGTAGCGTACAAGACAAACACACCCACTGCTTTGCTCAGGAAGGAAAGGTACCCAGTTAAAAGGATTTTGTGAAATACAGACAATTCCTAAATTGCAGGGGGTTTCATGCAATTAGTGTGCTGTAAGTTAAGGCAGCACTGAATAACAGCAGTACAGGGAAGTCCATCCAGCTGTTTCAGCAAGACCTGCTAAGTATCTCTCTTTGCAGTTTTGATGCCATAACTCTGAAAGCAAATTCCAACCACAGCAGTTCACAGCAGTAATGCAAACTCACCACACTTTGATGCATCTGCAGGGGATCTTTAGAGTTAATAAAATTTATCCTCATTTTCATTAATAATGCTATTTGTAAAGTATCATCCTTCAACACTTATTCCCCCAGACCCATTTACAACAAGACCACCTGCTACAAATGTATGCAGCATTTTTCAGATCACATTTGCCAACTACTCCTTTCCTTTGGGCCTCTGAAGGTAAACACTAAGATAAAACAGGAAATAAAAATAGGCTTTACATGTAAAACAATAGTTCTTGAAATACTTCAACATTCATACATCTTCACAGCCTCCAACCATAAGATAAGGTACAAGTCAGAAAGCATTTCCCACTGGCAAGTCAGAGGAAACCAAAACAGAGAAGCCAAGCCCCAGAGAAGACAGAGTGACACATTAGGCTGCACTGCAGGTCAAGCACCCAAGCTGCGAGCAGAGGTACAGATGGGCTGGTGTCTGCCTCAGCACAACACAGCCTTTACCCAGGACACACAGAAGCTGCAGGAAGGCAACATAAGCAGGAATAAACCCCTGCAGCTGTGCCCTCAGCGTGCAGGCTCCTCACATATGCCATTAGCCCTTCTAACTCCCAGGCAGAAGGGCTGCAGTAAAATTAGGGTAGGAGTAAAGGGTTTGCAAGCAAAATACAAAGCCCAGTTAAGCAATTGTCCTCTGTCAGTCAGAAACAGGGAAGTACAAGCATTTCCAGCATCATGACTCCATTGTTTCTTCAGGTTAATAACACCAGTGGAGAATTAAGCTCTCCCTACCTGACAAGCTCTTTTCAGATTGTTACAACTTCAGTTTGGGTTAATGTGGAACTGCACTAGCAAAATGACAGCTCTATAACTGCTTCATGTCCTGCTCCCAGGCACAGAGCTTGAAAGCAGGGTCCAGATCACTTTAACCTTCACCAAAGCCTATCTGAACAAGCTGCCATGTAATATTGATCTAATACAGAGCTCAGGTCCTTCTCAGCATATGTGAGGCTGCAGTAGTTCCTTGGGTCTGGACACAGTCTCAAGCACTACTCAAAGTTACAGCAATTTAATTATTATACAACCATGCTTGGAAGACAGAAAGGTAATTTCCAGGGTCCTCCATCATTAATATCAGATGCATTTAATCTGTAAAGGACTTGGGACTAGAGCACCCTCACAAAGAGCAGTGCAACCTGTGTACTCACAGGTTTTGTTAGCAGCATCCATAGATGATGTTATACATAAATTGTAGTGGTGAAAGCTCTTTTCCTTTTAGGAAAAAAAAAAAAAAGGAAAAAAGAGAGAGAGAGATGGAACTAGAAGGGGACACATCTCCAGTGCAGCAGGTCATTTCTCCCCATCCTTTTCCCACAGGAAAAGATGAGAGCACATGCTGAGCAGGGGCAGGTGCTGTGTGCCATCTCTGTGCACACCTCATTGGGTCCCCTCATGTAAAAGCCAGCACTGCAGCCCAGTGGTCAGTGCTCACAGCTGTGATTGTCAATTCAGGCTGTGAGTGCAAGGCCATGAGAATAACACAAACAACAAGGGAAAGGAAATAATGCCCTAGAGGCTCTGCAAAAGCAGAGTCGTGGCAGCCTGAAGGCCAGGATATGGAGTTGCCTGTGCAAGGCAGCTTACAGAGCCACTAAGAGAAGGCCATGAGCAATACAAGGGGCTGAGGCACCTAATTCACTGTGCAACAACTGTGCTGAACAACCAGCTGCAAAGCAAGAAGCAACACTACCATGTAGCTTGGATCACATCCTGGGATATAAGCAGGGCTGTCTGGTAAATACAACCTTCAGTTGTTAAATACAAATCTTCAGCACACTCAATGGAGAGAGACATGTATCTACAGCAGCTACTGCAACTTCTAACTTGATATCATACTCTCCATCTTTATCAGCAAGATCTGAGCTTATGTAGAAGCCCAAGGGTCTGTTATACAGATACCTCAACCCTGGAGGGGCCAAAGCAGGAGAGACATGCCTCCATATTGTGGCGAGCCTCCCTCCCATGGACCTTTCCAGACACACGTAGAGTTCTCAAGGTTCAATGTTCTATTGGCTCACCAAATTGATGTAATTCCTGTTCTATCCCCATTTGCCATTTACGTACATCCCCTAGAATGTTCTCCCTTCCCTGGGCCCCCATTGGCCCTATTTTGGTGCATTGCTCTGCCCCATTATCCTATTGGATCTCCCCGTCCCTAACTCCTCCTATGCACCATTTTTACCTGTTCCCATTGGACCCTAGCCCAATGAACTGCCCCCTCCTACCTCCTATATAATCCTGGACCCTCAGCCTATCCTGGTCTTTGTTCCCGGACCTTATTCTAAACCTAATAAAGCTCCAGGATTTCCATACAAAGACCCATCCCTTCATCAGCCTTTTTTAGTAGTGTGCTCTGGGCCCTGAAAGTGCAGGTCACTCTTAAGGCTGTGTTGTTGCACACTACAACAAACTTATACTTCACTGCATTTCCAGATGTCACTGTTGCCCGTGGTCAGGCATAAAATTATCACTAAAATAAGCCAAGGAAGTGATGAGTCAGTTTTGATACTGGAACACTGTCAGGTAATTCACCTCTCTGCTGTAACCATACAATAGTTTTGTCAGAGGGAACCCACTCATATCCTTCAGCTATGTGCTGAGGGATGAGAAATGGTATGTGTGACCCTGTTGTCAGCTTCCTGTGGGCTTGCTGGTGCTCAGGAGGCTCCTCATTGCCAGCAGCTTCCCTGGGGACTCTGCATCAACAGCTGCACTGCTCCATTAACTGTATGGCATAACATGGTCCAGAAAACCCTGGGCTGATTTTTTAGAAGAGGCAGAGCTTTGTCTGCAGCACAGCTCTGTGCTCCTGACTCCTTTTGATGAGAGCATGCCTCACTGAAGGGTGTGCAAGTTCCTCAGAAAGCTGGCATTGTGTCAAGCACTGGGCAGGATGGGCTGGTCACTACAGAAACACCACTGAAACTGTATTCTTAACACTTCCTTTCCCTTCTGCACTTACCACATCACCTGGGTTGGGAAATGAAAATGCAGGAAGACAGCAGATGGGCAGCAAAATTCCTCTCTGCATTCCCTCCCTCATAACCTGATTTAATTCACAAACTCTCAGCAAGACCTTTGAAAGTCTGCTCCTGGGGGATTTTTCTGCAATGTATTCAGATACCTAAACTTACAGAAAGGTTTTCAGCAGTATTTCCACAAGACCAAGGTGTTCAACTTCAGTTATTTTAATGTAGAAAAGAAGGTGAAGAACAGAACAAACACACATACAAAACCATAAGCAACCTCTCAGAATTCCTTTGGAAATGTGACAGTATGTGCTTCAGGTTTCCATCCATAAAATAAGGGACACAGCACACACACACAGAGCTGTCATGAGTGTAAATAAAATGTACTGTCCTACTACCCAGGGTGCCTTGCAGTATCTTGAATAGATACCTTCCGTCTTCGCTCACACCAGCCTGGAAGGCAGGCAGGAATGGAATCTCATTGCAGTGGTTTTAATTCCCTAGAGAATCTAATCACTTATTTGAACTAAGCATGAGAAGTATCCAGCTCATTCACTGCAAATCCCAGTTAAAGATATAATCAACATAGCAATAGAAGTAGCTGTAGCATGCAAAATAACAGTATTCCCTCATTCCAAGGAAAAATAAAATAATCCAGCATGCCAATATTCTTTGATCAGCTTTTCTCCCACAAAGCAGAGTCTAATGAAGTCCACATTTATATGCAAAGATTACCTTCAGTTAGGAAAGGTAAAGCATGTACTAACTGCCAGTCAGAAAGATGAAGGCTCCCATTGTTTTCACAAACCTCTCAAAACAAAAAAAGTAGAAAAAGAACAGAAAACATAATTCAGAAACTGCTGACCAGAGGGGACCACTAGGCCAGCATATTCTGTAGCATCATAAAACACTTGTACAGAAACAAGGTGATTAGACTGAGAAGTACTTCAGTATCTTACAATCTTTTCTTTTACATGTTGTAAATTTCTTAATGTTTGGGGAAAGCGAGTGCACACAAGTCCATGTGACTTTCCAGGAACAGATCCAAGCATGATGCTTCTCAGAAACAGATTTGTTTCCTTGTACAAGGAGTACAGGAAGGTGCATTCATGTTTTGTGCCCACTTCAGACTAAACAGCAATGCCACAAATGCTCCTAGCAATGGCTCTAAAACCTGTCCACTTATGAGACTGAGCATTCAAGGGACACCAAGCAGGGATCCCACCCAAGCAATAGGGCCAGCCCACAGAAAGAAAACTAAAAGTAAATAAGCCACGTTTCAAGCAGCAGGTTGCCAAGTCAACAATCCCTGTGACAGAGCCCTCACTTCCACAGTGGGGTAGAGCTATTCCTCATGACAATTAAAGCACTGCTACCATCTATTCACTCTAAACTTAAAAATGCCCAGTCAGAAAGGCTGGATGAAGAACTCCCCTTGAGACCATTCTGGTGGGCTTTCAACAACCTGTCACTCTGCCCCATTTGAAAACACACCTTAATAAGTAAGGTTCACTCCTCAGAACCATTTTTCTAGGTGTGACAAACTTCATAAAAAGCAGGAAGTTACATCCATTAAGGTATGTATGCCGTCACCATTTTTATTGCTCAGTACAATTAGAATACCATAAAACATCCACGTCCTGCTGCCCAAAGAAAAGCAGGTCTATCCTTTCAGGAGATCAGATATGCCAAAATACCAAGTGACACCTGTGGTCATTTTGAACCCAGTCCTGTTGCAAGGCCTTGTTATCTCAGCACCCAGGCACACCCATTAGTTCATTACAGCGACTGAAGGAGCAAACAAAGCAGGCATTTGATCTTGACAACAGCTCCAGAGATTACACTCTCATTTCTCCTTTATAGCTCTCCACTGTGAGACACACTCCTCACCAGGAAAAACAAACCTTTCCCTTGCTCCATGTCTTGCATCCAGACCTCTGCTGGTGTCAGAGCCTGGGGAATGTCATTGTTCATACACACAGAGCCATCCCATAGAGCTTACTGTTCTTCAAACATAACAAGAAACCATGCTTTATATCTGCAAAGCTTCCAGTGTTGTAGTTACCTGGAAAACCTTATCTCTGGGTGAACATAAATAATTTGAAAGGTCAGGAATACTCATAGTCCAGCACCGCCTTTCCAGAGATGTAAATGGCAAGGCACAGATAGGCTGAAGGATCACTCTATGCTCTTCTCTTACTTCTATAAAGGAAAAGCCTATGGCCATGCAAGTAGCAAACTTCATACTGATGT
The DNA here is from genome assembly GCF_030490865.1 of Poecile atricapillus. Lineage (NCBI taxonomy): Eukaryota > Metazoa > Chordata > Aves > Passeriformes > Paridae > Poecile > Poecile atricapillus. The sequence continues at coordinate 94,948,315 of NC_081249.1, forward strand.
ACACAGGGACCAGCTTGGAAATTGTTTTATTGCAGATACATTTGGGCTCTGACCTTTGAGAGCAAACAAGGATCTGCAACTCAGCCCCAGCATCAGCTGGTGAATAAGCTGAAAGTAGAGAAGACCTTTTGCGAGTTGGGAGCTGTTCCTCGGGCACCCCACCAACTGTCCCTCTTCTCCCAGCCCCAGGCTGCTCTCAGCCTGTCCCTCCTTGGTGCCAAGTAAGCAGCAGTGCCAGCAGGAATACCAGCCTGGAGATTGCCTGCATAAAGAAATCAACCAGTCCAGGAAATACTTGCATGCCTTAGTATGAACAGTAAAGAGACTATCGTGGAGAATTCAGACCATCATCTATTTAAAAGTAAACCTCACTCTGCTGCTTCCTCACAAACAAGATATCTGGACTGCACATCCCATCACAGTAAGAACAGTAAGCAAGGAAATAGAGAATTAAAACCTACAAATGAGTGATACTCCACTCAGCTTCTCTGCCCAAACAAAATGACTTATCAACTCCCTATATTCTTTTATATCTCACTTCTGACTATTATATATATAGGACTATTTTTATTCAGAAAAGACATTGTCAAGTAGTAAATCACTTAAAGTCCTCCTTATGCTTGCCAGATTTTCTAGAAAGATCTCCACTACAGTAGATGAGACAAACTGTATCTGTCAGACCAACACTAATGCTTCTGAACAAACACTTGCAATAAGATTTAAGTGCACACACTAATACTAAATGATAGCTTCTCTAATTTCTTAAAGAAGTACTGGAAATTTTGTTTTCCAGTGAAGTAAATGAAGGATTCTACACTAGAAAGTATAAAAACACATTAAAGTATGATGGAGAAAGAAATGACAAAGTCAGAGAACCATAGCTGTCTCATTTTTAAAACACCAGGATCCATCTTCCTGTCATGTCCAGTCTGTAAACAGCTATTGCTTCTGGAAAATGGGTTTCATTTGGTACATGAAGGATTTACAGCTTAATTACTTACACAAACACATTAGGGCTTCACTAAGCAAATGATGGAACACAATTGTTCTTTTTCTTAAAAAATTCATAGAACTCAAAAAAAGGAGAACCACCATCAGGAAATTGCTTCTGTTTCCTGATGGTGGTTCTTCAAATGTATGTGAAGATTTTGGCACCTTTGATCTGGGTATGGGGACAGGCAGGGGAAAATTATTTTAAGACATCTCTGCCATCTTCTCAGCAGAGCACTGACATTTACACTCACATGGCCAGAGTCATTGAGAATTAACAATATGGGGCCACAAAGACTTAATTTCTTTGCACTTTTTATTTCAGACATGAATATCTTCTACAGTAACAACCATATTTGTTTTTCTGCCTCAATTTACTTTATTTTTCTACCCCACTTGCACAGCTACACTGCTGATCCCATCTCTGTTTATTTATGCCTGCAGCAATACTCTTTGTGGCTTTATCCCACCAAGGACAGTGTTGCCCATTTTCACCACCAGGAGACAAGACTGAAGAATTTACAAAATCACACTTTTCTTCTACAGCAGGGCCACAACACAAATATCAAAGTGCTGTAAATACAAGGGAAGAGTTGAAAAGTAAAATAGACAATTTGGCGCTAGAAAGGATACAGCTATAGTAACACATTTGGATAATCTTACACCCATTCATTGGGAGCAGAGGAGAAAGCCCAGCCTGACACGATCCTCTTACCATTCTGGAATCAGGCACAGGTTTCCAAAGAGAAGACCAGCAGCATCCAGCCTGCCTGCAGTGTCCTTCCCTCCTCATTTCATTCCTCAGAGAGGACCCAGAGTCTGTCTGCTTTGCATACAGACCCAAGGTAGAATATATCCCAAAGGCAGTAGCAAGTGTTCAGAATCCCAGTTTTGTGGGGTTGGGGTTTTCACAGCAAGCATCAGATAGGAATAAGCACTCAAACATGGATTTCATACTTATGTTCAATGATTAATGTTGAAACCGTGAAGTGTCAGAGCTTTGTTATAAAGACCAATGTAAAAGAAAACCAAAACAAAACATTGCCCCAAAAAATACCCTTTTCTTATTTCTTCTCTCTCAAAAAAGTTACTTGCAAATGTGTTGGTTTGACTGTCCTAGGTTTATTTTCTGTTCCTATTGACAACACAGAGGCAACTCAGCTCTGAAGAAGCTCCAAATCAGCAGATTTGTTTATCAAGACCCAGTCTTGATTTCTTTGACTGCACATCCCTCTGAGGTCAAAACCGTGCTCTATAATTTCTCTGATAAATAAAAAGCTGATTTAAAAGATTCATTCTTGTCTCTACCCTTTCTCATTCTTCTCTCCATTTCCCATCTCTGCCTCAGAGATGTGGAAGATCTCGATGGTACCAGACTCAAATTTGATGACTGTTTAAAGTGGAGGGAAGCTGAACCCCAGGACTTTAAGCTTAAATTGCACCAGCACTAGAAGAAGTGTACATAGAATTGGATCCTTAGCAAGCATCTTTCGAGAGGAAGGGCTTTTCAAACCCACAGCAGACCAGTTCTAGGCACAGCTGCTCAGCTGTGGTTTGAAGCAGTACAGAAGATGTGACACTTTCAAACAGCTTTCTTCCTTTATCCCAGCTACAGAAGAAGAGATGAAATGACATGGCATAAAATCTATGAGATTAAACTGCCCCTTTGACATTTTCCAACCAAACTTTAACTGGCAGAGTTTGTACCAGCTCATCACTTGTTTTGTGCAGACAGTCTTGTCCTTTTCTGTCACGGGGCTCATAATCACACAGCCAGAGCCCGAGTTTACAGAGGAAGTAATTACAAAAAAAAAGCTCCCAGGTTCATTCAGGTTCCCAGAATGAACACACTTGGTACAGGAGCATCAGGTTGATACAGTGTTGTTTCTTTTTTATGTAGAAAGAGTGCATTTTTTAAGGCCTCTCTATCAAACATAACACACTTTTGAAAGCTTTTTACACTGAAGGGCTTGGTAGTTTCCATCCCAAGTACCAAGAGAAGATTCATTCCCTGTGTCCTCCACAGTTTCTGAACTCTTCTGCAGGGTCACAGAGGAAAAAACATCCAATTACCCAGTAACAGTGGCAGCAATACATCTGTTCTACAGCCAATATCTCTCTGACAGCTATCACGTCCCAGGAACCGTTCCATTATGTCAGATAGTTACTTGGAGTTGGTGGCCAGATGGCAGCAGCAGGATAATAGCTGGCAAACTTGTATATGACTTCCCTTCTTCCAAGGTACAGAAAGACAGTTTCCAGAAATACTCACTGTTAAAAATGGCTCTTCCTAGTCATTCCTGCTATTTTCTAATGGCTGCCTGCCTCTGCTGTATTTGCGTCACAAAAATCAACACAGGAGTCTTTGTTAAAAGAGCACAGTCTGAGTGGGACCAGCCAGCTTAGATATTACAATCACACTGAGCATTTCATTTTATTTTTAAGCCCATCTGTTTAATGAACAGCCAGAAATAACTTTGGTCTTTCTTACTGTAGATTTTTCTTCTACAGACATTATCTTGTGGTCTGCTTCATACCTGATGATTAATTACCATCCTGGCTACTACTAAGAGCAGAAGTGTTATCAGTAGGGTACTGTTGCTAACTGATAAAATAAGGGATGTCATCAATTGTATATAATAAAGATCTGTCAAATTGCACAGATCTACACTGGCATTTTGTAGATGAGGTTTATATATGCTTCCTTGACTTTAAAAGGAACCTTCTTGTCCCATCCCACTTCTGTCATGTTCTGACATCCAGATATAGCTACACCATTGTTAGAGAAGCTACAGTTAAAAGTGGTCTTGCAAGAAAATGCAACATTAAACCAAACCACAATCATCTGCACTCAATGTTTCCATCATCCAAGCCAGGTGTGGGTGTATCAATATTCCAAGGGATTTAAGTAACCTTCAAAAAATAATCATTCATAGATCCCTGAATACCTGGCTGATGCACCTCAGTTCTCAGAAACCCCATAGCACAATGTGTTTTAGAAGAAAATATTCTCTCAAAAGGAATTGTTACATTAATAGTAAGAATAAAATTCTCATTTAACTTCAGAGCTAATAAAAGCCAGTAAGATTCCAGCCTAGAAATTTACCCATTTTTTTAGGGCAGTTCTTGAGTAAAAACATTCATATATGCTTGAATTTATTTATCTATGCTTATTTAGGGTATTTGGGTTTATGCACAAATAGGTATAAATAAAAAGGCAGAAGTTTCTAAGCAGAGCAAAAACCAGTATCTCCTCCTTCCCCTGGGAAAGGGCTTTCTCCCAGCTGCTGGTATCCCAGCAGGGCTGGAAGCAGAGAGCTGGGAGGCAAAGTCATACCAAACGCCTACAGGGAGAACAGGCAAGTGCCTCAGTATTTTGAGCTCTCCCACAGCCAGGCCTCTGGCTTGCACCCTGCTGCCAGAAACAAAGCTTCCCACTGCTGGGCTGTATTCAGCCACCCTGTGCTCTTTCCTTGGGAATCAGTGCTAATTAATCACAGTTTTTCCCCTATAGAGATGAGATCTTTTGCTCCAGCCTCTCCAGTGGCAGGCAGAACCAAGGAAACCTTTTTGATTCTACTCCCTCCTTTGTACAGCACTTGTGTTTCAGGACTGAAGCAAGGTACAGACCTTGTCACTCCAGCAGGACATGTGAGGAATAGAAGGAAAACCAGCAACGGTTGAATGTCAGGCATTATGGTGACAAAAATCAAAACAATCATTGAACTGCTTCCTGCTGGTGTGTATTATGAAGTAGAAACTGCTGTTGTAAGAAACTCAAACTACTCAAATGCTAATTTTGTGATATGATTGTACACCATGTTCATAGCACCTGGAAAACACTTCATGCATGTGCACTCAGTGGAGCAAAGACACGAAGAATATGAACAGTGGAACTATTTTGAGGAAAAGTATTGCTCTGTTCCCATCTCCCTCCCCACTACCCAAACTGCTCATCATGAGGGCAAAATGTGGAACACCAGGCAAAAGCATAGGGAGGGTAGGAAGCTCTACATGATTACTTTCCTCACTAAACAAATGTCAGAAGCTAAGTTCAAAGTGACTATTTCCCCTCTTAACCAAAGCAAAAATTCCAGATCTAGTTAGTAGGCCAAAGGAAGGGCACAAAGCACAAATCCAGAATAACTCAGGGCTCAAACCTGCAGACTGAGTCTATCCTAGTAACAGTAGATCTCAATTACTCATGTTATAAATGCAAAGGCAATTTTGGGATAAAATCAAAGAGAAATTTATTAATAAACAATAATAAACAGAAACAGCGATAAAAACCCACAATAAAAAGAACAGCGCAGCGCTGGGTGGACAGGGGTCTACACCGGAGGTATAGGTTTCCCAAATCCACGTCTGAGCATCCTCAGGATTGGGGCCCCACAGGACCCTTAAGTCCTCAGGCCAAAATTCCAGGCAAGTTCCATTCACCAAGTGTCCTTGATTGTCCAGTGAATGGATTTCCTGACCTAGAATGATGACATTATTTTCGTGTCCGGCCAGAATCTCCTCTCATGCAAAGGAGACTCTGTGTGTTGCAAAGTTAAGTTTTTCATGACAGGGTGGTGGAATCCGGGTTGGTGCCGATGAGTATCTCGGCCGGGTTTCCTCCTTTGTTTCCCCTGATTGCTTTTTCGACACAGAGATGTTTGAGTCTGGCGAAGCTTTTCTTTTGGAACTTGTCTTTTTCGATTGATCAGTTTCTCTACCCACTGGAATCCGCAGGGCGTTGCTTGGATCCGGAGGTAGATAATTTCCCGAGCTAGTGTCATTGTTTTCCTGATGATCCATGTCCTGTGTGCCTGTCTGGGCCGATGGGCCGGTTTTGGTTAGTTATCTTGGGCGCCGCTGGCAATCAGCAACTCCTCGGCAGAAAGCCTCATCCCACTTGGGGGGGGAGGCTTTTTCATGCTTTATATTTTGTTTTGTTTCTACAAAACATATCTTTCTTATACACTCCGAATTTTTAATACAACCATAATTTATTACAGTCCCCCACCTAATAATTTATCACATTTAAAAATTCGTTATTTTACACTCTTTTTAAAGAAAAGTATCCTTTTCTTATTCTTTTTCCATCATCATTTTTTCTTTGTCTAATTGTCAATTTTGGTGGTCAGCATATGTTCGTTTTCAAATTTTTCTAAGGCCCTTAATGCCTTATTACTCTCTTTCTCTTCTTCTAAAACCAGTAATTTAGAAAGAAGGGCACTTTTATCTTGTGATTTTTCCGGATCTATTGGGAGGGCGGCAATTTGCATTCCTTGCACTACAGATTGTATTAGCCTAATCAGGCAAGGAATTAAACAAGGTAAAAAGATGATTCCGGCTATTGAACATCCTATAAAGAACACTAGCTTTTTCCACCAAGCCCCTTGACCGAAAATTTGGTCCCACCAAGAGGCTTGTAGAATAGAATTCCATTTTTGAACGGGCACATGTGCCACTTTCTTGATTTCCGCAGCTAGTCCCTTTATAGTTTCGCCATAATCATCTATTTCCATGCAACACTCCGATTCATTGAATCTCCCGCACACCCCTCCCTCCTCAGCTAGCAAGTAATCGAGGGCTAGTCTGTTCTGGTAAACAAAGGCCCTCATTTGAGAATGTTGCCTTGCTAGGAGTTCCAGGGCTTCTGAGGTGTGATTGGAAACTACCTCCATTACCGCTTGCAGTCGAATGAGCCGATTCAGAAGATAAATGGGGGTTCTATAACCCCAACTGCCATCATTCGCCCAGGTGGCCGGACCATAGTATTGTATGATTCTCTCGGCCGGCCATTCCTCCTCGTTCCATTTCTGGCTCCCTCCTGCTATCGGTAATATCTTTTTTAGGTCCCTCTTTTGTCGAGCTAATGTTTCAAAGAGGGGAGCCCCTAGGGATTTACTCTCATCTTTTGGTAGGGTGAAGAAAAACAGCCGAATTAGTCCCAGTGTGCATGACCCTTTCCACTTCCGAGGTAATTCACTGTATGCCTTTTTCCCGCATATCCAGTAGATTCCATCGGGAGCTTCCCAGTTTTTATTAGTTTTTGCCGGATCCTCCCAATAATCCCTCAGGCCTATGAAAACATGGAAAGGATTGGCCCCCGGTTTCTTGTTCCAACACAATCCAATAGTTTCTACCCACTCGCAATTGTTTTCCCGATAGGAGATCCAATATCCTTCGGGCGATTCCGGGTGCCAGATTTTTGTTTTCTTTTCTGAGTTTACTGTGAGTGTATTCACACACGGAGTGTATCCTACCAAATCGGTAAACTCTCTTCCCTCCCGGCTAATGCAAAACGTTCCAATTATTCGGTCATCTATGACCCATCCCTCTGGCCTCCGGGTAGTTTTTGAGAATTTTAATTCTGTCCCTTTTAATATTTGTTCCGGGGTCAATCCCTCTCCTTTCCATGGCCACCTCTCTGCTGATTTTAAACCACCGCATATCCAGCAGTTGGATATACCTAATTCAGTGGCTATTTCCTGCATTAAGTCAACAAACAAGTTTTGGTTAGGGCTGGGTAATTTCCAATTATCGTATTGTTTTTCTAATAATTCATATTGTTCGCTGAGAGAGTTTAACCTCTCTTGCTCCAGCCTTTTCTTTTTATTTTCCATTTCTTTTCGTTTTAAATCTATAGCTATTTGCTTTATTTTACTCTCTGGATCCAATCCCTTTTCATCCTTTGAGAAGCAAAACACTGGGTCGAATTGAAGACACGAGTTCTCATCGTCTGACTTCAATAATTCCAAAATTATAGGTTCATTATTGAATGTCAGCCTTGTCTCGTGTTTTACATTTTTCCCTTCCCAGTACAGCTTTCCCCCCATCATGCACGGTTTTAAGCTTGCTTCATTGTAGCAGGTAGGGTTAACTCGGTGGTATGCCAAAAACGTCGAATGCTTCTTTCCCCCAATCCAGACAGTCTTATTACACTGTCCACAGACCTCGATTGGGGGAATTCCCTTTATTTCTCTTTTGTTTCGGAAGCGGGTCTCAGCAGCCCCTATTTCTTCCAAGTTCCGAATAGGTTTTTCCTCGATACTTACTCTCGAGTTTGAGCACCAGATTTTCTTTTTTGATTTACACAATTCAAACTGAGTGCCGTTTAACCAACAAATACCTGCATGTAGTTCTGAAGGGCACTTGGTCATGAGCTCGTTTTCTGGGGCAGTCTGACACTGCTCACACTTCCCCTGGGGAGCCTCCCCTAGGGGGGCCTTGGCCTCTATTTTCTTGATCGAGTACATGACTAGGCTCAGGGACATCAGGATTCCCCACAATTGCATCCCTCTGCCATTCCCTCCGCCCGTACAAAAGTATACGGCGGGGATAACCATCTTCCCGGCAGCAAGGACTGTCTTCAGGGGCCCTTGATGTCCTGATGGCAAACCTCCGCTTGAAGGTTGCCCACCGAGAGGCTTTAACTGGTTCAAATCTACAAGGTACTTTTACGGTCCTTCGGCACTCAATTTCCAAGGGGTCTGCTTTGCAATCAAGCTGACCCCTTAATCCTTTTTGGTAAAACAGGAACCACTCCGGAGAGTCAAGTTCCAAAAGGCCCGCTCGAGTCGCAAGTATCAGGAATCGATTGGTCTGGTCTAGCTCTTTTTCGTAGCACCTAGTGCACAACCCCCTCGGTTTATAACCCCTTATGCAATGAGTTACCCAAATCTGCTTACAATAAGCGCACTTAAAATGTATAAACGGGAAACAATAACAATCGCGGATATTACAACTTATCTTCTCGCTATTGTTCATTTGTTGTGCCTTCGGAGCTTGATTTTCAAATCTCCTGGCGGGGTGGTGATCTTCCACTCGGGGGCTTGGCAATCCGGAACCTTCTTGGCCCGAGAGAAGTGTGTCCACCCTTTCTCGGCCGTTCGCACAGCAGTGTCCGTGGTCAGGAGAACGAGGAAGGGACCTTCCCAATGCGGACTGAGGGGAAGTTCCCTCCACACTTTAATCAATACTTTGTCGCCCGGCTGGATTTTGTGAACTGGAAATCCCAATGTTGTGCTCTGAGGAATCAATCCCTTTTTCCGGAGTTCCTGTAGATTTTTATTTATAGAAATGAGATAAGGTTGTAATTGCACATCCTCTATTTGAGGGTGTGCCACCGGCATCCCATGCCTATATGGCATTCCATATAGCATTTCAAAAGGGGATAAACCGGTTTCAGAATGAGGCATGGTCCGGATGTTTAACAAAGCTAAAGGAAGACATCGGACCCAAGTCATTTTTGTTTCGATTATTAATTTGGATAATTGCAATTTTAAGGTTTGATTCATCCTTTCCACCTGTCCCGAGCTTTGAGGGTGCCAGGGGGTGTGATATTGCCATCTGATTCCCAATGCTTCTGACAGTTGTTTGATGATTTTGGAAGTGAAGTGAGTCCCTTGATCAGAATCGATATGGTCTACTATCCCATATCTAGGAATTATTTCCTCTAGTAGAATTTTAGACACGGTTTGGGCCGTAGCCTTTGCTCTGGGAAATGCCTCGACCCAATGTGTCAGTTTATCCACTATCACTAATAAATATCTATTTCTCCCAATCTTTGGTAGTTCCGTGAAATCTACCTGGATTCTCTCGAATGGCCTATACGAAAGTGGCCGGCCACCCCAATTTGTTTGTTTTGAATTGGCACGATTTACTTTCTGGCATATCACGCACCCCTGTACCTCTTGCTTGGCAAGTTCAAAGATTCCTTTACATCCGAAAAATTTTAAAAATTGTTCAGCCAGTGCCCGGGTTCCCCAGTGGGTTTGTTCATGCAATCTCCTGAGTATTCCTCTCGCTATACTTTTTGGAACCAGCTCCCTCCCGTCTGGCAACCACCATTTATTTTCTTTAAAATATCCACCTACCTTCTGGAAATCTTTTTGCTCCTTCTCTGAAGGAAACACGGACACTTCTGGGGTTTCTTTGGGACTGATCTCGGGAATACTTACCGCCAGTAACGCAGCTCGTTTCGCCTCTTTGTCCGCTAGATTGTTTCCCCTGGTGTGAAACCGCCACCCAGTTTGGTGTCCTTTTACATGGACTACTGATATCTCCTGGGGCTCCCTGATAGCTTCTAAGATTTGTTTAATTATTTCTCCATGTATTAATCTTTTTCCCTTGGTGTTTATTAATCCTCTTTCTTCCCATATTTTTCCAAAAGTATGCACTACCCCAAATGCATACTTTGAATCTGTGAAAATAGTTCCCCTTTTTCCCTTCAGGCCTTTGAGGGCTCTTAAGAGTGCAAACAGTTCACAGGCTTGAGCCGACCAACATGCTTGCAAAGGACCTGATTCTATGATTTGTTCGGTCTTACCATTTATGATGGCATAACCTGACTTTCTTTTTCCTTCTACCATTTTTGATGAACCATCAATAAACCATTTTTCTCCCCCCTCTAACTCTTGATCTTCCAGGTCTGGTCTTACCTTAGTTTGCAATTCCACTGCTTCAATGCAATTATGCAACAGCTCACCTGTTGGTTCCCCAAACAAAAACTGCGCCGGGTTTTGGGCAGTAGTTGTCCTCAACTCGAGGCCTGGCGAACTAATTAGCATGGCTTCATATTTCAGAAGCCTCGAATCAGTTAGCCATTTCTCGGCTTTTTGTTGTAAGATATTTCTTACATCGTGTGGGGTGTAGACTGTCAAAGAGGCTCCAAAAGTTATCTTTTTTGCTTCCCCGACTAACAGAGCTACTGCAACAATTGCTTGCAAGCAAGTGGGCCACCCTCGACTGACTGGATCTAGGATTTTTGATAAAAATCCTATGGGCTTTTTCTTTTCTGCCCACTCCTGGGTCAGAACTCCTTGGGCTGTTTGTCCACTTACATCAACAAATAGCTGGAATTCTTTATTTGTGTCTGGCAAGGTTAGAACAGGAGCAGTTATAAGTGCAGTTTTCAATTCCTGAAACTTGCTTTCATCCTGTGTGGTCCATTTTACTCTATCTGTGTTTAATCTCTCATACAAAAATTTTACTTTTTCACTGTATCCTTCAATCCACTGTCTGCAATATCCCAGGAGCCCTAAAAATTGCCTGATTTGTCTTTTCGTTTTTGGGGCTGGGAGCACCAGAATCCCGGCCACTCTGTCAGGATCTAGCATCTTTTTCCCTTGAGAAATCCAATGTCCCAGATACTTTACCTCGGGCTCCGTGAACTGCAGTTTGGATTTTGATACCTTCAAACCCTTTTTTCCCAAAAAATTCAACAATGAAATTGTACTTTTTCTGACCTTTTCCTCCATGGTTCCAGCAATTAATAAATCATCTACATACTGTAAGAGCTTTGTCCCTTCCTCTGGAATGAATTCAGTAAGTAATTGTTCCAATGCCTGTCCAAATAAATTGGGTGATTCCACAAACCCCTGGGGGAGGACCGTCCACCTTAACTGTTGATTTCTGTTCGTGTCCGGATCCTCCCATTGAAAGGCAAAGAAATTTCTACTCCCTTCATCCAAAGGACAGGTCCAGAATGCATCCTTTAAATCAATTACACTGTACCATACATCCTCGGGTGAGAGTCTGTTAAGTAAAGTATAAGGATTCGCCACCACCGGAAACCTGGTTCGGGTTCTGGCATTTACTGCCCTGAGATCCTGAACCAGTCGGAAGCTCCCATCCGCTTTCTTCACTGCCAGGATGGGGGTGTTATGTTGAGACATGCAGGGTTCGAGGGTACCTCCTCTAAGGAGGTCATCAATTACTAGTTTCAAACCCCTTTTCCCTTCTATCGGGATGGGATATTGTTTTACCCTTATCGGATCCTCTGGGTTCTCTATTTCAATTTTGATGGGGGTGATATCTAATTTCCCCACCTCCCCTTTGGAATGCCACACTTTGGGATCAATTTCCCTTTCATCTTTCGGAGTTAAATGAAATATCTTTACAACTAATTCAGAATTTTTCACAACAATGTTTATACCCAATGAGACAATCATATCTCTTCCTAACAAATTGTAATCGGCTTCTTCTACTAATAACAAATTTCCTAGGCATATTTTATTTTCAGACTCTATTTCCACATTTTTAATTACAGAAACTTTGAAGGGATCTCCCTTCGCACCGATTACCACTACCTTTTCTTTACTTGCTACGCATCCCCTGGGTAATTTTTGCAGGGTGCTTCTCTCGGCTCCCGTGTCGACCAAAAATTCTATTTCCTCACGATGGGGACCTACTTTTAATTTTATCAAGGGCTCTTTAGCTGTTATCGTCCCCATCTGAAAGAGCCCAAGACTCCCCTAATCTTCCTGAAATACCTTTTCATCTTTTATTTTCTGGCGGCAATTCCGTTGTATGTGTCCTACTTTCTTACAGTAAAAACATTCTGGGGGATCTTTCCGCGGGGCGGAGCCATCCTTCTGTGGCTCCTGCGACTTTTTCTGCGCTGTTTTAAACTTGCCGTGCGTCTGTTCTTGTTTCTGTGCTTCTTTTACAGCGGCTACTAATATTTTAGCCTGAAGTTTCTGTTTCTCGTCTTCTCTCCTCATGTAAATCTTTTGAGCTTCCCTCAGAAGCTCTTGGAGACCTTTCTCCTGCCACCCTTCAATCTTTTCCAATTTCTTTCTAATATCCTCCCATGATTTCGCCACGAACTGTGTTTTAAGTAACACTTCTCCTACCGGAGAACTAGGGTCCGTCCCAGAATAGATCTGCAGACTTCGCCGCAATCTTTCCAACCACTCGGTGGGGGATTCCTCTTTCCCCTGACATTCCCCAAACACCTTACTAATATTTTGGCCCCGGGGAACCGCTTCCCTTATTCCTTGCACAATTATATTCCTTAAATCATTCATGCTCCTTCTACCATCCTCTGTTTGGGCGCTCCAACTCGGGCTTACGCTCGGCCACTTTTGAGTGCCTGGCGTTCCCTGAGGGTTTCGCCGCTCCCAATCCCTGATACCAGCTTGTTTAATCATTTCTCTTTCCTCTTGACTAAACAGAGATCTCAAGATAGCCATGAGATCTTCATAGGTATAAATGCTACTGCCTAAAAATTCATCCAACCTTTCTGCCACTCCAAACGGATCATCCAACAATCTTCCCATCTCTTTCTTAAATGCTCGCACATCCCCTGAATTTAGGGGTACATTCACAAATCCAATCACTCCTGGAGCAGTAGGCACTTCCCTGAGAGGGAACATTCTGTGCCTACTCTCATTCTCTTCCCATTCCTCACTCATCTGTCTAGACTTAAACCGAGTCCTGCTTGCGGGGGGGGAATAGGGGTTTTTGAGAGTTTGTTCCTTTATTGTTGATGAAAAATCAGTTGCCGCTAGGTTATTATGAAGGATCCCCCTTTCCAAAGTCGGGGAACCTGGCTGGGGCAGCGAAACGGGCAATGGGGGATACGGAGATCCCCGACTTTGTGCTACCATGGTTTCTGGAAAAACCGCGGCGGTTGCGGTTCCCACAGGAGGAGCGAGAGGAGGAGCCACCGGAGCCCCTGCTGGCGCCGGTTCCCCTGTTCGCGATGTGTGTGCTTCATCTGGTTGTGCCAGCGAGCTCGTGGGAGCTGATGGCACCACTTGATCCACCACGGGGGACCCTGCCGGCCCGTGGTATGGAGGAGGTAAATGATCAAGGGGCTCCCAGGTTTCTGTTTTTGTTTCATTTTTTAGTTTCATCGGAAATAGTCCTACTCTGGCTTTTAGCCAGAGTCGGGCATATTCCTGTTCCTCGGAGTCCGAGGGAACCTTGTGTTCTATATATGAGAGTAACTCATTGCATGTCCACTTTTCAAATGTTCCCAATACTGGCCAAGTGAGATGGGGCCTCAGTTCCTGTCCACCCCAAACCTCGGCACAATAGTAGATCATTTTTGCCTTGGACTTCTTTTTCCTCTCAGGGCAATTTTCCCAATCTTTTAACAACCAACCTAAAGGACTTTCTGGTGGGATATCTAACAATTCCTTCGTTTCTATGGAAGGGTTTTTCGTATCTACTGGCTTTTGCATTTTACTCTTTTTCTGTCCCATGGTGAAGAAGAGAGAGAAAAAAAAACAAAAGTCTTACCTAGTACTCTGCGTTGTGTTTGTGGTTTTGAGAGTCAAAAGGTCTGCTAATACTCACCTTCGCGGTTTGCTGTTCCGGGGTTTTTCTTAGCGCTTTGATCTCTCCTTCGGACCTCTCCTGGATCCTGATTGCTAGAAGAGTTTACTCTTTCCCGAGCTCTACTGGACGTCCTCTTCCTCTTCTAGCCCCTTTTTTGATCGGTCCCCAGAGCACCCCTTTGGCCCCAGGTTTTACAAACGTGTATAGAGACCCCTCACACCGATTCGCTTCCTCCGTAGCCGGCCAATTCCCTCGCGGGAGGATGGAACCGCGGCTTTGGAGTCCGCACTCGCTCCGTGATCAGATCACGTCTCACACACGCTCGCCCAATCTCTCCGCTCAACCTCGCAGTACTTACAGCAATTTTCTTGCGAGGATGTCTTCGTGTACACTGACTTTTTATGAGCTACCAAGCCGCGGCTTCTCTTCCCGAGCTCTTCTTGGATCCGTATCCTCTTTTATTGTGGTTTTTACCTTAGCCTAAATTTGGTTCGGGTGTCGGAGTGAACTGCGGAGGTTCTCGGCTTCCCAGGCCGCTGAAATCAGCGGGGGTACCCCCCTGGATAGCGAGGTTCTCCCACAGTTTTTCCGATCCGAGTCACGGCACCAATCTGTTATAAATGCAAAGGCAATTTTGGGATAAAATCAAAGAGAAATTTATTAATAAACAATAATAAACAGAAACAGCGATAAAAACCCACAATAAAAAGAACAGCGCAGCGCTGGGTGGACAGGGGTCTACACCGGAGGTATAGGTTTCCCAAATCCACGTCTGAGCATCCTCAGGATTGGGGCCCCACAGGACCCTTAAGTCCTCAGGCCAAAATTCCAGGCAAGTTCCATTCACCAAGTGTCCTTGATTGTCCAGTGAATGGATTTCCTGACCTAGAATGATGACATTATTTTCGTGTCCGGCCAGAATCTCCTCTCATGCAAAGGAGACTCTGTGTGTTGCAAAGTTAAGTTTTTCATGACAGGGTGGTGGAATCCGGGTTGGTGCCGATGAGTATCTCGGCCGGGTTTCCTCCTTTGTTTCCCCTGATTGCTTTTTCGACACAGAGATGTTTGAGTCTGGCGAAGCTTTTCTTTTGGAACTTGTCTTTTTCGATTGATCAGTTTCTCTACCCACTGGAATCCGCAGGGCGTTGCTTGGATCCGGAGGTAGATAATTTCCCGAGCTAGTGTCATTGTTTTCCTGATGATCCATGTCCTGTGTGCCTGTCTGGGCCGATGGGCCGGTTTTGGTTAGTTATCTTGGGCGCCGCTGGCAATCAGCAACTCCTCGGCAGAAAGCCTCATCCCACTTGGGGGGGAGGCTTTTTCATGCTTTATATTTTGTTTTGTTTCTACAAAACATATCTTTCTTATACACTCCGAATTTTTAATACAACCATAATTTATTACACTCACTAACCATTTGCCAGCATTACAGAATCTCTTAGCCCCAACATGAGATGAAGCACAGCCAAATATACCCACTTGTCCTGGTTGTGAACAGGACAGGGTTAATTTTTTTGCAGTAGCCAGAGGGGGGCATAGCTGGGACATGGAGGTGATTTTATGTCACCTCACATGATGGCTGGGGGCAGGGGAAAGGGACTCCTCTGGGGACAAAAGTTACTTTCCTGGAGGGAAAAGGTGGTGGAGGAAGACATCTATACTGTCTATTAATAGGTGGTTTTCCTTGTGAATAATTTATTTCCTTATACCTTTTGCTATTAATATCGTTGCTGTTACTGTTCATTTTCTTACCTCATTGCTGTTAACAGTAAATTTTTTGTATTTCAACCCATGAATTTTGTTCTTTGTGCCTCTAATTGGAGGAGAAGAGGGGAAGAATACCATTCCCAAACCATGACACCACTTTACAAGACCAGGATTTTCCCATCTTGTTCGCTCTGCCTTTTGATGCACCACCTGTTCTCAGATGCAGCTCCCAATGTTTTGAATCACACCCTGAAAGTAATAATAGTGGCCTAGCTTCTTAAGAAGTGTCAAGTGTTCCAAGTTCTGCCTTTTACTCTTCCCTCACCTGTAAATGAAATTAGGAATCAACATCATCTTCATTTTGCAGCCCCAAGGAGGACTGGAGCTGTGCTCTGTTCAATGCTCTGCAAACACACACTGAGAATCCACCCCGCACCAATGAATCTGTAGTTAAAGAGATAGAGATAAGGTGAAGAAAGTTACAAAGCAAAAGGATTTGTTCACAGTTTGCAGAGAAGGAATACAACCTAGGCCTCCTAGCAATCCTTTCCTGGCTATTTAAAGCCATTTCTGTGCCTGTCAGGTACTAATGGTATCATGACAGTCAAATTTATCTTAAATAGGGAAACTGCCTGTTCCAAAAATACAGCTGAAGGGGAGCTCTCCAAGTCATCTGGTCCATATGTTCTCTGACACAAGATCAAGTTTACCACGAAAATACCTACCATGCTAGTATGATAGTTCTAAAACACCTCCAATATCAAACACAAAACTTCCCAACATTGCTGGATCTCATACTGGAACATTTTTCCCCATTTTTTCCTATAGTAAATATACTGTGTTAGAGAATAACCCAAACCTCACACCTGTGATCAAATTAATTCTACAATAAAAAAACCCAGCATTTTCACTGACATTTCTAAGTTACAACTGCTTCTGGCACTCTTTTTTCTAGGCCCCAGGAAAATGTAGTAGAATTAGCTACCATTTGGATTTTAATCTGAAGCCTGGAAATTGTTTGTCAAGGACTGTCCTTGAATGCTTTACTCCCAGAGTATACTCAGTTGGTTTTCACTTGAAGGACTAATTAATTTTTAACAATCAAAAAAATAGGAGTTGATGGTTCCCTCTGCTTTGTCAGCAGTGAGAATGTGATTAGATGGCCTGGGCCCAGAAACTGTCTGCCCTTGATGACATCTGCCAAATCGACAAGCTCTGGCAGCTCAGAATTAAAAGTACTTTTCAGAGGAGGACTGAGAATGGTATCAAGGCATTGCTTACTCTTTTAGGATGTAGCAGAAAAGCCTGTCAGATGAAACTTGAGGGCTGAACCAACACTACTGAATGGTTAAGATGCTTTGGTGACCATTAGGAAGCCTCCAAGCCTTTCACTTTGGGTAAATCATTACCTTTTTACAAGCAAGAGGCAGCTGTAAGGGGAAGCTGGGGGTGCCCACCCATTTGGAAGCAGCAGTGCCTGAACCACCTCCTAGTCACATCAGGATCTCTCTCAGGAACCACACTCTGCTACAGCACCAGGGAAAGCCCAAAACAAAGTCCAGGCTTGTGACCCTCTCTGCTGGTTTTGCATTGATTGATATTTGGTAAAGAAGGAAGAAAACACCCACAAATTATTTTTCTGCTGCTGACAGCTTCCTATGTGCATAGTAAAAACCAATAGCTGGCTTGTTCTGTCAATTAACAACTGATTGAAGCGTTTAATAGTTGATCTGCCTCTGTGAGAACCACATTTTAAAAATAGACAAACCCGGGAAAGCTTTCTCGTCTTCCAGCCTTGAACAGGTAAGTGGGGCCTGGCTGGGCCGGGCTCTGCTGCAGCGCTGGCCCCTCCGGGGAAGCCCTCTGGGTCCCGTTCCAGCGGGGAGCCCGGGACCCCTTCCTAGGGCGGCCGAGCCCTTCCCGGGACCCCTTCCCAGGGGGGCCGAGCCCCTCCCGGGACCCCTTCCCAGGGGGGCCGAGCCCTTCCCGGGACCCCTTCCCAGGGGGGCCGAGCCCTTCCCGGGGAACCTGCCCAGGGGGAACCTGCCAAGCCCTTTCCAGTGGCGCCGCCAGGCCAGGCCAGGCCAGCCCGCAGCTCGGCTGAAATTCTGCCGCCACTGGGTTTCACCAGACACTGCCGGGCAGGGGAAGGGGAAGCTGTCGGCCCTCAGCGTGCTGCGTCTGAGGGCTATAGCCGGGCTGCTGAGATCCTGGCCACCCTCCCCCAGTGCAGCCAAAATCCTCCCATCATAAACAGCCCCGGCTGCTGTCCCTGGCAGAGATGACATAATCATCCACAGGCCTGGGCAAGATTTAACCCTCTAGTTCACTACAGAGATGAGACCTGCAGACCTTGATCCTCTCTCAAGGGAGAGAAAAGGACAGAGTAACAATGCATAGAAAGAAAACATGAAGACATCATGGTCAATAAAAAACGAGTCAAGCCCCAGATGGAAGGAGAATGAGGAGATGCCTTAGTATTGAGGCTGAAAGTTCTTTTGGTAGGGCCATGGAGATGAACAGTGATACACTGCAACATCCCCTTTAATTCCTTTTAATTCAAGTATGGGGGGATGGAGTACTCAAACTGTAGATGTCAGCAGAGGCATCCATTTATAAAGCAAAGCAGATGTTGAAGTAGCTGTGATCCCATGAGAAGCTTGAACAGAGGGAGCGAGATGAGAGTGATGAAGACTCTTTGCCCCCTGGGAGAGAAGAAGAAAAGCTCTGTTCCCAGAGATTAAGATGATCACAGAGAAAGATGAAAAGAACCTTTGCCTGTGAACAGCTCGTCCTTAAAATAATACCCCATAAGTTGACATGGCCCATGAAGGCAGCTGTGGAAGGCTGTGAAAATGGGAGGAATTTCACGAGATTAAGAACTTTTCCCAGGCAGCTGCTATTTGTGGAAATGAAAAGCCACAAGAAAACTGTTTCTTGTGGAGAAGTCTCCATGGCATGACAAGAGAAAACTCTGTCTACAAGAACTGATGGAAGACTATTGTAGAGTTGGTAACTGATTTAAAATCCCAGGTTTTGTCTCTATGTTGTCAGCTGGGAAAGGAAAAAAGTCAGGGGGAGGAAAAGTGTTCTGAAGGTTTTATTCTGATTCTTCTTGTTCTTTCAGTTCTGTTAGTAAAGTCTTCTTCAAACCTTTTAAGGCTTGAGCCTGTTTTGCCTTCCTCCTAATCCATATCTCACAGCAAGAAATGAGTAAGTGCACCGGTGATTTCAGCCAGCACTAAAATCCACCACATTATTTGGTGCTTTGGCCAGGAAACTCAAATGGGCAAATCTAAACCACTACACAAAATTGGTGTTTCTGCCCAGTTTCAAAGTGAAACTTCCACACCCTCCCTGTACATCACATGAAAAGCTGTAGCCTCAAAGTAAGATAGCCATGGGGAAAAACTGTTTTTCTTGCCCCATCAAAACCCTTGTAGCAGTCTTGGGTACAATCCTCTCAAGAATTCCTCAAGTGTCCTCAAGGAGGAAACTGTATGGCCTTTTCTCCACTGCCGAGTACAGGTCTGGAGCATTCTGCATCCAAGTGCTATTCTTTAAGGCACTGACTTACACTTTCCTCAACTACCCTGCAAAGGGCTCATTGAGCTCACACATGCCCATTGTCCTCAGTATGGTCACACCATTTTATTTTAGCAAGTGAAGAAATATTGCATAGTAAACTTTGTACATGATCTGCCATAATTACCACACATGTAGGAATAAAAAGATTATTCTCTAAACATAAACATCATTTTGCCATCTCTCAGCATGCAGAATAAGATTTAAATCCCATGGGTTATTCTCTGTGCTCAAGGAGGAAACCATCAAGTTTCCACTTTTGTGGTAACAGCATAGGTTAAATCCTGGCCAGCTCTATTAAATGCATATAAAGCTTGTATGCAAGAGCAGAAAGCTCTGGAAGCTGTGCAATGCTGGTTCTTCAAATAAGAGTGATTTCACCTTATTGTTTACTGACTTTTTTTATTATACTTAACAGACAACATGTCAGATAAAGGCATAAATTCTTACTGAAAAGAACTGCCACTCCAAAGTCATAACAACAAAAACCAAACAAACCCAGGACCAAGAGTTACAAGTGCCATAGATAACAATCTCAAGAACATTTAGTAAAGCTGATGAACTGGATTGGTAAAGGATAAAGCAAGCTCATGCTTCATTATAGCAGTGCCTGTGTAGTGCTCTTACACTTCCAACAAGCTGAAGGACAGTAGCCTTCAGGTAGCAAAATTATTATGTCCGTAGGGAAGTTTCATCCCCAGTTACTCAGCAAGAGAGAAGCTCCTTTGTGATCTGGCACGGCCCTCCCCACTTTGCCAAGGGCTGCAGAACTTGGAAAAAGCCCAAGGTAAATAGGAATGCAGCCTCAGGCTGTGCTCCTCTGAACTGAAAACACTTCAAGGGCTGCTTTAATACCCTCTCTTCAGGACAACAAAGGCTCTGTAGCCTTCAGCTGACTTCCAAGTAAAATGGAAGCATTGAAGGATCTTGTAGGAGGACCGTGTGGTGTACTTCTACAACATAATTAGTTTCTACAGTAGTATTCTTAAAAATATTCATCCTTTTCATTAGGCGAGAGCTGCAAAATGTAAACATCTTTTGAAAGCTTATTTCTACTTTTTTTTTCCTCTCTTATAAAATAAAAGGGTTTAGATCTACTGTCTTCAAATGGCACATCATAGGGAAAAAAAGAAAAAAAGTGAAAAAATAAGCAAAACTAGAAAATTGAATGCTGTAGGGGAAGAGAATTCTTTGTCTCTAGTGATGCTCCCAGGAATTTCAAGGCAGTGGTTGTCAGTCTGGGAAATGTAAGTGCTGCTTAAAATAAAGAAGGTATTATGGAGAACCTAATGCTAGCAAAAGGTGCCAAATACTCTTGGCAGCAAAAGCTTCAGACAAATGAGTGACAGGGTATTGTTACACAATGTACAAGTGAGGAGACTGTATACACAGGTGACCTGTTAAAAAGGTTAGAAGAAAGGGCTGCTATTAAAATAACAGTGGTCTTCACATAAGCTCTTTGCACTGACAGGTCATTCAAGTCACTTTGTGCTGTACTGGAAATGCACAGGAGAGCAAACTTAAGCAAATTTACCTGCAGTGCCAAAGGAGGCACTGACACAAATGCCACAGTAATGAAGACATGGGGGAAAAAAGAAAATAAAAGCAGAGGTGGGGAAGAATCAGGAGACCCCCAGTCTCTTCCTTGACTTGAAACCTGTGCCTAGCAAACCACACAGTCACACTGGTTCTAGTTAAGCTTCAGAGGCAGCACACAGCTGCTGAGCAGAGCAAATTCTGCAGTACTCATGGGTGAAAATATATGAGGAGCCAGCACAGCAAGAAAGCTAAAGATAATTTTGCTCACTGTTAAAGATAACTGCATTCCCCACTGATAGTTCTTATCTAGGCAAAGCAGACTTGGCCCAAACTTCAGAGACAGATTTGTAGAGAAATCTCACCACACCTTAGGGAAGGACACAAAAGATAGGAGATGGCACTCAATTCTGAATCAGTGCCCAGGAGTGGCACAGATATTTGGGACACATGGAGGAGAGATAAATAGAATTGACTATGAACACAGTATTTAAAAAAAAAAATAAGAAAGATATAATAAGCCAGAGCTCTGCTTAACTGAACTGCAACTGTTTCATGAAGCAAAGACAGGAGATTTCTATCCCATGGAAAGTACAGGCAGCTCAGGTTCACTTCCCCCCACAAAATAGAGACTAAATTTGAGTGCAATAACAGATTATCTAAAGCATTAGATTCTTCTTCCTTAATTACTTCAGAAACAGAACCTTGACTATAAACAGCTTCTTCTGTGTCTCTTATACAGGAGATTTACTAGTAGACAGCTCCATGCATCCCTAAACAAAGGAAATTCAGGTAGGCATCTTTAAAGAAGCTCAAAGGATGAAAAACAATCCTATGAACAACAAGGAGCCCAGGAATGCTATAGGACTTGAATTTTCTCTGCCTTTGTCCAGTAATGCTGGACCCACCTTCTCACTCATTATCCTAGTACTAGAAGACATTGTGCAAATAGGGCATAACTTCATAGCACTGTGAGGAGTCCTGGTGCTATTCAGAGGTGATGCAGCAGCCATATCCACTAGGATTTGCCATGCCAGACACTGTACAGCACCTACTTGAGGCGATCTAGCACCTCTCCCAAAAATTCAGTAGCTGTGGCTTTTAAGGTTTAAGGTTTCAGAAAGTAGCATTTCTATTGCTTCCCCTGAAAACCTATCAAAGTAATACATCTTACTATCAGGAAATAATATGCAGGAAAATTAAGGCAAACAAATTGATAAATCTCATTAGTGGGATGACTGTGCTGTCTCTTGAACATCCTAGAATATTGCTTTCAAAAGACAATCATCCAAATGCTAAAAATGAATTAGCTGTAAATGGCTTCTGATTGGGAATTTCCATACAGAGGTGCAAAGCACTGACCAAGATGAGAATCATGCTTTTCTCTCCCTTGTTGGTAATAAGGCATCATGAGGTATGATAAACCTGGCTTTTAAGTTTTCCCAGAGCCTCATATCCTAAAGACATAAGATTCCTATTTTCTGTAAACACTAACTTGGATCAGAGGGTTTTAAAGAGCACATTATTAGAAAAAGCAGTTTCAAAATCGAAATGAAAATACAAGCTCAGTTGTTTAGAACCTGGGATTTGGTTCATGCTGTTCCCAATGCTTGAATATTTCTTTCCTGTAAACTAACATAAAGCCACAAGTCTTTTAGGATAAGCAAAAATAAAACCCATTTGTACAGCACTTCCAGGGAGATAACTGGACCTGGAGCTTTGTGAAGTCAGAGACGACTGCTGATTTTGCTACTCATTTCCCGCAGAGGTGTGATGCCACCCTGTTGTTTTTGCAGAGCTGACTGGCTCAGTGGGATACTAGCAGTGGGATACCAGCTCAGCTCACAGCAATGATGGATGGTGCTCCTGCTCCAGCACCTCCAGGCTGCCAGCTGGCTCAGAAGTCACATAAACACATGTGGAATTCTACCATTCTTTGTGCCTCCGCTGAACAGACCTTCTTTGCACCTCTCTTGTTCCGCAGAGATTTCAGCCACCTTGTTTTGAAAAGCTTGTTTTGACATGCAGGTTGGATCCTTTGCTTGCATGCAAGGCTAGATGCCTTACCTCATCCATAGCATGGGACAGAGAAAAAAGATCTCAGAGACATGAGGTATCTTTGTCAGCTTTAGCAGTGTTTTTCTGTGTTTGATTCTGGTACAGCCCTGGATGACTTTGAAAGGCAGATGGGTGCTACTTTCCCATAAGGCTCCCATAGTACAGGATATCCAATAAGTAGATTTGGAAGAGTGTACCCCCAGTACAAAAGGCCTTCAGAAAGAAAATATCAAGGAGGGGAAAGATTTCAAATATTCAATTTTACATATTTTGAGAAGCAGCAAGGCTAATAGTGTATGATTTGTGCATTAACTCCAACCATCCCATGGCTGCCCTGATTATTAAAGGTTTTATCCAGTCACAATTATTAGTAATTATGTCTTCCAAGAACAAAAAGTTATCTGGAAATACATCATTACCTTGTAAAGAAGTAAGGCTTCTATCCCTTATTAAATCACTTCACAGGCCTAAGATTCCTTGGGGACCTTCATAGGGTACAGTGGCTTTAGCCAGCTTCTGTCCAGAATGTGCCTCTGCAAACAAGCTACCCAAGAAACCAGCATACAACTAATTACAGATGCTGTTATCTACAGTCAGCATAAGCAGATGCCATTCCATGAGATTTCAGACAACCTGCTGAAGTCTAACTGATCACAAAAAGCATTAGCAAGTCAGTACAGCCTTACTAGTAGTGAATATAACAGCATTAAACATGCTTTTCCAAAAAGACAGGGAGCCCACAAAATATATATGAGCTGAATACAATTGATGATTTCACGTAAGGACTTTGCTAGAACTGCAGAGCTTTAGGTGCTAACTTAAAATACACTAATAGTACACATTATAATAAAACAAGCACAGCTAGGTAGACCTGCACTAATTGCTGCTGAAATTGCAGATCTGAATAACAGTATTTTTATTACATGTCATGCTGCCCAGGTAGCAAATGCTCCCCATCTTGAGGGGTGAGATGAATCAATCAAAAATCTCATATTTGGCTTTCCATTTTTTTTGTACTTCCAAAACAGTCTGCTCCTGGAAAGGACATCTTTCAATAAATTCACCAGTGCGTAGTATGACTAGTTCTCAAGAAAGGATGTCAAGTGAAAGAATTAGTGTCCGAGACCAGATATTCTAACCTCAACAAGGTTGCAATTTTAGGCACTGATCATATTACAGATCTCTCCTTGGATATCTAAGTTCTGGCCATAGTTGAGAACAGCTGTGCACCAAGAAAGAACTCAAGATCTCACAAGAACAAGAGGAGCCTCCACTGGTGATCTTTCAAACTGGTTTCCCCTGAAGAGCAGCCACAGCATACTTATTAAATACTTACACATCCCACCTACTAACAAGAGACAAAGACTCAAGACAATACATATTCATGTCATATGGGTACTTATTAGCAGATGACAACCACAAGAAACAAAAAACAAACATCACAGACAGCTCTCATGCCCCACACTCTTGGTGGCTTTACATGGTTTAACTTCAGCCAGCAACACATTGCAGAGCCTGTCAGCAATGCAGCAGCTTGGCTCAGCTGCACACCGTGACAAATCTTTAGTGAGGACTTGCAAGCAAGAGGCTGCATTGTGGAAGAGGGAGTTGATGGCCTCACTTGATTCACCCACAGAAAGCCATCTGCCTTCCAGGGACTGCATGAGACAGCAGCTGGCAGCATCAGTACTTTTTGTCCCCTACACGAAGCAGGCACAGAGTTCTATTGCTATTTTTCCCTGTTTTCCCCATAAGCTCTTCCTTCTCCACATGCTGTAGAGCAGCTTTGTTTTCCCCACAGCTAGATGAGCTCACTTCAACAGGGAAACCAAATTTCACCAGCACACTGTGCTAATTGCTCCTCTGGCTCTAGGGAGGAATGTCTAACTTCTACATAAATAAGCTGAAGCTACATTTAATGTAGTTATACTTGGATTCTTCAGCGTCCTATGGCAATCACAAAGAACTCCACATCACCACCAGAGCAGGTAAATAAGTACTCAGACATTCATAAAAGTGCCCCACCTGAGGCAAGGCCAGCATTACAATGCAGTCATTGGAGGAAAACCCCAAGGCAGATAGCCCAAGTGACACGGAAGGCATTGCTCCTTTTACTGGGTAAGTCTCTTAACCTGCTCTATTTCATTATATGCACAAAAATTAGTAGGTCATAGAAATGAGAAGCTAATTCATGGAAATGCATGTGCTGAAAGCAGTTCACTTTTCTCTTTTTAGCACATTCTGTATGCAGCACAGGGACAGCCTCATTACTGAAGAGAAACGAGATGAACCGATTTAATATTTCATATCTGTAGTTACAGTAAACGTGATTTTAGTTGGGAGAAGGGAATTGAGTGCAGCCAATGACACACTGGGGTATTTTTACAGGCGGGCAGTTCGCAGTTCTATTTTTACCACCTTTGGGGGCTACAGTTCAATCAGTGGAGTAGCTCATCTCCACGGCCCAGACACGTCTCTGTGACGCCACCCTGGGTGAGCACCACAAAGGACTACTCTGATCACGTACGGCTGCAGGCTGCGTGGGTCTCTGAGCAAAGAAAGGCAGAGGAGGATTTCTGCCTGTCAGCAAGAGAAAAAAAGCTCTGAGAGCTGGATTAAGCATCTGGAAAATTACTGCAGCCTCACAGCTTTTGCTGCCTGCTACCCAGGGTGAGTCATCACTGGTTGCCACGGCAACGGCTGCTTTCCTCCTCCGGCTGCTGATCAATTTTGTCTGTGCGAAGGTCCCCTGAAAGCAGGGGCTGCGCAGATAATGCAACAAAGGCACAGAAACTCCTATCAAAGAGTATTTACATTTCGAATGTGCTAGTCCTGGGATTTACAGAAGGAGAAAAAAGAGTCGGGACAGAAGGGCAGAAACAGCAAACGCGTGGTTTGATTCAACTTTCATACCGCTGCCAGACAGGCGTGGTTAACAAATTACCCCATTACCGTTTTCCACTAACCAATACCTATAAATAAAACAATATCCTCTCCCAGACATTAACCTATGATGTTCATCATCGCTGTCAGATGCTCCATAATTTAAACTCACGCTCTGAAGTGAGGGCTGGCACAGCCCAGCGCACAGAGGCAAGAGCTGGCCAAAGTGTTTAATTCTTCTCCGCCCAACCGCTCCCCTCCAGCCTTGACAAAATGACCCCAGGCAAGGCAGCTCATCTCAGAAATACCCTATTCACCACTTCCTAAGTGCAAAGACAGGGCTGCAGACGGCTTGAAACTTTGTAGCTAAACAATACTCAAGTCCCTAACACCTATCACTTAACTCTTCTCAACCAAATTCTGGGTTAAATGAGGTGGATGTTAGGTTACCTCGGTTGAAACAACAAAATCTGAGTATTTGTCAACTCTGGGTGTCAGAGCTCACTTCCAGTGAAGTTCATCCGATACCCTTTGTTTTCGAACCTTCTTTTTTAATTAATTTATTCCCTGAGGCAGTTTAAAATGGCTGCTGGTAAAAGTCTGGTGCTGTTGTGTCAGTGTAATGAATGGCTCTGCCATCCACTTATGTGAGATTATCTACAGGAATGTGAAAGCCACTGATAAAGCAAACCTCCTCGTGAGACAAGAAAGGGAAAATCAGCCAGGGCATTTCTGCTGCAAGCAGAGACAAGGCTTGTGTTTGTCATGCTGATTTATGATGTTGACCCTTGACTGGTGCTCTCAGACAGTGGACACACTTGAACCTTAGAACATCCGAACCTTAGAGCCTCCCATCCAGCTCTCATTTCTGTTATCTGTATCAGTCTGAGGTGCTACTCTTCAGAGCTATTCAAGGACTGAATGGAGAACACAGATTTTGCAGTCCCTGTCTCTAGAAACTCTTCTGACTCAGTTCCCAAGATGGGAAGAAGAGAAGTCACATAGGTACATCAAGGCCTGAATGACTTAAAAATCACTTGCCTGCCAGGTTTTCTTCCAAGCATGTTATCTGAACTTGCATCTAAGTGCACGTTCTCCAAGACAGAATCTTCTGCACTGGCAGGACAGGCTAACTTAGGGCACAGCAGCGATCTGATGGCAACTTGATGTTAAGACATTAAAGGCTTTCTCTCCCCCTCACTGCCTTTTTTTCTTTAAGTTTTTGAAGCAATCCAGCAGGCATCCATACCTTCTCAGCAGGAGGCAGTTTGCCTTTGTTTAACTTCCAGATTGGCTTTAAAATTCAGGCATCAGCTTAGGTACGATGTTTATGCACTTGTTTGTGAGAGGATAGATGGAGTAAGCTGTTTTCTCCTGAGTTTTTTCTGGGGGGGACAGTCAGATATTTTAATTTCTATTCTTTATGTGTCGATATCATATCACTATGTAATGACAAGACCATGACTCATTAATTTAAAATTGCTTTTGAAACTATGGCTTCTCTACACAAAACCAGTCTTTGCTATCATCCTTCAAAAAAGTTTGTTTTGACCATGCAGACTGTGACTTTTTTGCTGGTGACCTCTTAAGTGCTGCAACTCTCACAGGAAAACATTCTGTTTCTTTCCTTCTCCAGCATCATGCAGTAATCAAATTATGAAAACAAGTCACACAGAGCAGCAAGACAAGGAACAGCAACAAGAAGGATTAAAATTTCTGCAATCCCACCAGGGAAATGCTTTCAGCAAAGCATTCCAGCCCATCTTATACTTCAGCTCAGTGACAGTTTCAAAACAAGAAAGCAACCCATCTGCACTGCGGGCTCCTACCAGCAGAGCATAAGGAATATACTGTGGGAAGTCAAGGAAAGCAGCTACTTCTATAAAGAGCCATGGCCCTACAGACTGAGCAGAGAAGCCACAAAAGTGCAAAATGTCTCCAAAGGCTCCTGTCAGACACCTGCAAGTCTGGGAGGATGAACTTGAGAGAAGATGTATGTGATATGGGAAAAGCTGAGTATTCTTGAGCTAGAACAGTTGCTGTAGAGTGGGAATGGCAGCAAACCCTTCAGCCACTCAGTATGGGGGTCAGAGCAAAAAGAAAGCAGAAGTGACTGTGAAAGCTTTGCAAAAAATGAAACATAGTTTGGTCTTTCATATCCAGCACTTTGGCTTAAACAGCTGAAGAGACAAGAGCTTCTAAGATTTTTGGATCTCATATGAAAGCACTGGACTATTTTGCTGACAATGCAAAGCATAAGCTTAGTGTGACCTGTCAGATCAAACTCCAAAGTATGACAGCCTCCTTTATCAGGCTCCCCTACAAAAGAGAATTCTCCAGCAGGACTACACTGGTATGGTTTTAATATCACTCTGCACATAAACTTCATCTTCAGTACAGACACCTTTTTCTGGTGCTGTTCACGTTGCTTTGAGCATCCACACAGGGAACCACAGGAAGACCAGCACAAATTCTAGCCCACCAGTTGGAGTGCTGCTGTCCTGTTCTTTTCCAGGGCTGAGAGGAAGGAGGAATATGGGATTTTCCACTCACACTAGAACTAATTCCAGCTGTCAACAATAGTTTCTTATTTGTGATAAGATATCAGAGAAGGACAAAGTGAAGGCTGGCTCCCTTCCTGAATTCATCAAGCATTTTGCAATTCACCCAAATTTCATTTCATGGTTTAAATTCCCTTAACATGTTGACAGATAATTCCAGGCCTGAGGGCAGAACTGAAGGAAGACTGCAAAGCTGAAGTCTCAAAGACTGAGCCTTGCACAGGGATATGGTTTCAGCAGTGAGAGCCTTTCCTTATCTTCATTACCTTACTGATTTCTAGAATGAAGCTGCATCATGTTGTCTCATATGAGAAAAGTGGGGAGAAATACTTTAGTTCCCTGTAGCATAGGTGAAAAAATATTATTAGTTCTTTCCACTCAGTCCTCAACAGCATGAGGAGATTCCTCAGCTGATGCTCTACCTTTGAAGCAGCCAAAAGCAAATTAGCACAGCCGGTTTTCTGACCTGATCAAAGTTCAGAAGGTTTTGCAGAACAGGCAGGCTGCATCACACACTTGCAGAAAAGTTAATTCACATTTGTTCCACTCATTCCAGAAGATCATTTGCCTTAAATATGGAGTGAATCAATTTAAGAACCAGGTTGTGACCCAGATGCACCTCCAAAATGTATGCATTTGTCCATAAGGGTCACAGAGGAGCTCCACAGGCTTACACTGCCCTTGCTGGCAAAGAAGCACCACTCTCAGTTCTCAGACACCAAATCCCTGTGAGGCTGTTGAGTTATTGCAGTTATTTTCCACCAACGGCAAAAAAGAATTTCCTGAATCATCTAAACCAGAGCACTGCTTTACTAGGGAAAATAAGAGATTAGGTTAAGTTTGAGATATGTATCATAAGCAGATCCAGGGGGAATTTAAAATTCTTCAAGAAAAATCTGCTGGTACCAAAAGCTCACAGAAGATAAACAGTTCATAAAAACAGAATAAGATCCAATGTCATACAGCAATTGCCACATCTGGAAGTTCTGAAAGCCCTGTACCAAATCATCAGGCAAAACATGGTCTTTTAAGGTGCATTAATGTCACCCTGCATGCACAGTAGTATGCAGGAGTAAATTAAGAGTAAGTATCTTAAGACACCATCAAGATGTCCAGAAGAAATCATTGTGTTTCATATTAACTAAACACATTTTGTGTGAGAAAAGATGAAGTAAGATCAGAAGATAGGTTATTAAAAGACTTCCTTTTAAATCCAGGCTTATAACCCATGAAATCCAAAGCTACTGCCAGAAAAAAGATACTTCATATAAACCAAAGAATATATGATTTAATTAATTCTGAATATAGGCGATATTTTAGAAAAAAATAGACCTCTCAAGCTCCAGAGCTGCTATATGATTAGAAGTGACAAACATCTTTTCATATAAAAAGGCGGAAAAAAAGGTCAAACAAACAAGAACACATCCAGAAAAAAAAAAGGACAGAATAAACCTTGCTTCATCCCAGGAAGATTATTTAGGGAGTAATAGTACACAGAGGTAATACATACACACCAGAAAATAAAAAAGAATGTAAATACAATTAAATTTATCTCACTCAATTTGATTTGATAATGAAGACCAAACCACAAACAAACAGGCCATTTGAATAATGCATGCTGTTCTTCCACTCCAGAGAGAATATTAATACATGTAAGATTAAAAATGTTATTTGTAGTTGGCCTCTAAAAATAGAACAAGTTGTTTTCAAGAAGCATAACTGGGAGAAGAAATGAAGATGTTTAGATTCCTAAGCAATGCTTAAATTTATTCTTTCACTATCACTGGGCTTGTGCTAAAGCCATCCAAAAGTTTTGACAATTTGGCCTCAATGTGGACCATGCCTCTGTAGATTGCCAACAGCATTTGCTTAGTGGTCATTGGCAAGGAAAGGAAGAGTTTGAACAAATCTGAAGTGCACCAGTTTCTCCTATCAGCCCTTGGACTTTTTGCTAAGACTGTCAATATGAAGGTAAGGAAAGCCTGGGGACTTATCCACTATTGCACATTTTCTGTCTGGATCACTAAAGAGCCCAAACCCACCAAAAACTATGTTATCCCCTCACCAATCTTCAGAGCCATCTAGGCAAGGACTGAATGGTTTTGGTTAACACACCTCAAGTGGTTAATCCTATTTTGCTGCTCTCTGCCACCACCACCACCACTCCCAGTCCAGGTTAATAATTTTAAGTGTTAGCACCTACCAGTGAAAACCCAGTGCAGGGACAGTGCTGATGTGTTACCACAGCAACAGTTATTTATGAACTTGTACCCTCTTGGCTGCCAAGGGCCATTTTGAGAGCTTCTGCTCCCCTTTAGCACACCCAGTATGGGGACACATTCAGCTGCCTCAGAAGCTGATAAGATAAAGTGACATCCGCAGATTATAAAAAAAAAACAAACCAGCCACACCCTTCAGAGAATTATTGTCTGCAGAAGTGAGGTTGAGTCTGTTTCTACCAAGAACAGCATATATGGACATCCAGAAAGGATGAAAGCAGTTAAGAGAAATTTCAAAAGTAACCAAGAGCTAAGCAGACCTAAGGAACTTTAATGCCCAAGCACAATACACACTCAGCCAGGTCATCTACATCAGATCTGCAATGCAGAACTACACCTGTATCACATACCAAGGCAGTACCAGCATCCACAACATTCTCCTTCTAACCAGCAAGGCCTTTGAGATGCATTAACCAGAAGCCTTTCCTTACACAGGTTTTTCTTTTACTGTCTTTGAGCAATGCAATGGAGGAAAGCAAATCTCAGTTTCCTCCAATGGAGGAAATCAAAAGTGAAAACTCAGGGCATGAGGTAAGATCTCAGGCCTCCCTCCTTTAAAGGATTCTGAAAACTGGCCAGGAATAACAGAATATGAGTGTTTTTCTCTTTGGGGCAGATAGGGGGTTTCCCTCTGCAGGCAGGAATGGACACATGATTTCCAGCTAGCAAAGGGTTGGTCACGCTTAGGGATGACTCAGCTTCCTAGATCAGACATTGATAAGGCTCTCTTCATGGACAGTAGGCTCTAAATTGCTTTAGGATGCTCCAAGATTAAATACCATAGTATAAATTATTCTAATTACTGGGTGTGGATTTATGCACTGCAGAACAGAAACCAGCCCCATCTGTCAGAGGAATAATTTATTAAAAAAAAAAAATCTTAGCACAACCCAGCAGTCCTACAGTCTATTAAAAGACAAGTCATGCTGCTCTACCTTTCTTCCATTTCTTGTGCCTCTACCCAGGACATTTGTATACTCCAGTGTGTGCTATTTTTAGTGACTGCTTGGGAACAAGTCTAACAAGTAGACTACATTATGCCACCGTTAAAAGCTGTCGCTTTATAAAAACAAATTTCCTGGGATTGTATAAATTATTCCTTTGACTGGCATGTCAAGACTTTTGTGCTGATGATTCTCTGTGTCAGCCTGTTAACTGTTTGATGTTAAGGTGAAGCTTGCCAGCATCCTTGGCCCAGCCCTAGGGCTCAGGCTGAAGGCTGCTTAAAAAGCATCAGCAGATGCAGGCTGAGTTCTATAAGCAGCTGAGTCACAGGTTGCAGGAGATAGCTCTAAGCCTGCAGTAACAGACCTGTAGAGCCTCACCTCTAAAATCCATTACTTAAATATGTGTCATCATCTCACAGGAAAGGAGGTTTGTGACGCCATTTCCAGTAGCCACTCAGAGTAACCACTGAACAGACCTATAATGTCCCTTCAGGAATTGCCAGCAAACACTATGCTTGGCAGAAGACTAGAAAAGGAACTTGCAGGCTGACCCCTCTCATCTTATATTGCCAGAACCTACATTCATGTAGTCATGCTTCACAGCCAACAATGGATCTTCTGAATTTGCCCAACCCTTTCTAAATACATTTATTTCTCCTAATTCCACAAAGAAGAAAGAAAAATCAAGTGAAAATAAGCTTCACAATTTTTCTTATGCACTATGGGAACCAGTAGGCTTAAACTCCAAATAAATGAAAAAAACCCACATGAAGTTTCAGGGTGTTTTCTCCAATTATATGAATAAATAGCAATAATCTTTCCCTGTTCATCTTTAGCATATCCCCATATTCCTTATTTATAACATTCCCCCAGTCCCTTTCCTTCCAGGGTGAAGGGTCAAACTAGTTATGCACTCTTTCACATTTTTTCTTGCTCTTCTAAAAACTTTTAAAGATAGTTGTTAGAACTGGCTGCAGTGTTCAGGAGGTGGGCTACACCACTGACTTATGCAGCCAAAAAATAGATGTTCGATTACCTTTCTCTACAATTCATAGCTTTAACTGCTGTGTGCTCACCAGACAGTCTATGAAATATCCACAATACCTCCAAGATCTTTCCTAAATGGTAGCAAATTACAGCCCATCTGTACCTATATCTAATCAGGCTGATTGGTTTTTTTTTCCTACCCAGAGGTACTCAAATTTCTGACATCAGTTTCCTTGTGTAATATCACCAGTAACAGATCCAGGTCAGTGCAGACAGACACTTGTTCTCTAGGAGCTTGAGCAAGCCCCAGTACATTCATCACCCCAGCTAACAGAAAGCAGTCAGAAACTGATGCTGTGTTTTAACCTGGCTGGATGGTGGACAACCTGCTGAGCTCACATCTGATTCATTCCACCTCACTTAACCCCTTTGTATGGGCTATGGGATTTAGGAAATACTTCTGTCACAGGAGTGCACTGCAGAGAGCTTGTACCACTTCACTTTTCCATTTAAGGTGCATTCAAGGAAAAATCCAATTAAAAAATAAACACTGAAATCATTTATACACCTCCCAACCCCAAGGTTCTCAATGAGGGCCATTGGCTATATTTATTTTGCTCCATTGCACTCAAGCACACCTAAACCTTTAGAAGGAAAATATGATAGATGTCACAGAAACCTCAATTTAAATCAAGTACTACAGCTCTGAAGCTCTCCACCCCCTAGTAGTAGTAAGCTGAAAGCATACACACAGATGCTTAAAACAGGAGCCTATCACAGCTTTCAGTTTCACTGAACATCCCTACAAAACTGTTCCTTCTTGCATCCCCCCAGCTCTATCACCAGGATCTTTCCATCCCATGCGAGTCATTAAATAGCCATCTAACACCATCTGCTGGATTTGGAAGAAAAAAATGATACCAGCAACTCACTGCCAGGCAGAAAAGGAAAAAAATACCACCCCAAACATTGAGGTGTCTGTGGCTCTGCTTTGAATTTGTCCTTCCCCCCTCATCCACACCTTATTTGTGCTTTCTTCCTTCTGAAAGGCAATTCTGGGTTGCTGACACTAACAGGCAATCACAGACAAAAAGTCCCCTGCTCTGGAGGGGCAAATTTTACAGGGGGCTGTGCCATGCAATGACACTTCTGGATCACTGACCTGTGCATCAGCTTTACCCCTTCCTGATTAAAGGAAATAACATCAGGAAAAAACCAACAGAAAACATACAGCTATCCTGTAAACAAGGCTTCTGCAAAGTCAGGATAGAATTCTGCAGGAGCGTAAAAATGAGCTGGCTTTCTGCTGAAAATCTGGGACCTCAGTATGAGTCAGAAGCTGGGGATGCGGAGCCTATGCAGTGAGAGGAAGCAGCCATTACACATTCAGACATTATCTCAGACATCAGCCCTTGGTTTTTAACATCCTGTACAAAGGCCAAAGTACCAGTTCTCACTGCCATGCCAACATGTACTTTTCAAAGACTGGCAGGCATATTTTTAACATCCAATTTGGCAGCTGCCACTGCTGTTGGATGCAAGATGATAGCTTTTAATTAGTTATTTAGGGCAGGAGAGTGCACACCCTTTCTTGTTTCTTCAGGTCAAATTGATTTCACACATCACCTGGCTCCTTACAACATGGGATGCAATGGTTAAGCTTTTTGTTCCACCAAGGTGAACACTGGCTGAAATTTCATAGGGTATGAAGCTTTCTGTGGAGGTTGAGTTTCCTACTTCCCACTGCTTTCCTTCCCCCTCTGTTTTCCTACTTCCATACTGAAGTTAGGGATGAATCACATGTTCAACAGTCAGACATCAGATTTTATGTAAGGTCCCAATTAAGTCAGTCAGACACTGAGGGAAAGGACAAGCTCTCTATTGACTCCTATTGCACATCTATTAAGTCGGTGCAAGTGCTGCCAGGATTTCACCCTTTGTAGGTAAAATGCTTCTGCTCCCTTATTCAAGGTTTCCCTCTGCTCCAGCTTTTTTGGTAGCACCAATAATTTAGCAAAACCTCACAGCAGTAAGCAGGCTGGTTCAGATAATACTGTAAAAGCTACAAGGAGTCCCGAATCATAGGTTCCCCTCAGCAACAAGGGGAAATAAAGGTCATTCCTCATGCATCAGTGCTACCCAAAATGGAAGCTTACCTTCTGTGAGAGAGGCAAACATGACCATAGGGTGAATCTGAAGTATTTCCAAAAGAAAAAGGGTAGTTTTTGTGGCACTGTACAAAACACTAATAAGAATGACTCTGAAATGCTGCAGACAGCTCTGCTCACCAAGTTCAGGATGGATGAATTTCAACTGAGTCAGCACAGAAAAGAACACCAGGATGAGCACAGCAACAGAAAGACAAAATACTTCAGGAAGGGAGTGAAATAAAACTAAGCCTGTTCTTGTTTGGGCAGCAAAATTAATACTGGGATTGCAGATATAAAACATTCCTAATCTGATCTGACAGCAGCTGGCCAGCAGAAAGGAGCCCCACTTGCCCCCACAACACCCTGGCGTCAAGCAAGGGAGATCACAAGTCCACACAGCTCACTCTGAGGCTGCAGCATAGAGAGGATGGACAAAGGGAGCAGCAGGAATGTGCAGCTGAGGAAAAAACAAGCATCTCCTCCTTCAGCAGAAGGAAGACCAAATGAGATGTAAAACTGTATTCAGAAGGCAATTTGTGAAGTGCTGCCAAGCACAGCAGTTAAAAAAATAAAAAAGCAACCAAAAAACCCCAAAACTACATTAAAAAAATGAAAGAGAAAATTAATAATTACAGGAAAAGCACAGCACCAGTACAAAAAACTAATGTTTATGAATTAGCCATAAACACGTTTAAGGTAGAAATAAACTATCATTTTCTCCATGGCTTACTGGCTCCTAAGTCTCCAAGAAATTCCAAGAAATCTTGATAAGTTTATAAAATGAATTATGTTTTCCTTCCAATGGCAGGGGAATAAAGCATACTCCTGGAGCTCCCTGACCTTTCTACATTCTTATGTTGACTATCTATATCAGCCTTCCTAACAGAGAAATTATTGAACACATTTAAAGGCTCCATAAACTAGATTTCTTGCAATTAACAATATAAAACAAAATAAACAAAAAAACTACTCAAAGTGACTCAAATGAAAGATTTGACCAAATCTTGACAAAACATCTTATTGCAAGCTGACAGAATAGATAAAAAAGCAACATGTCCCTTTTGGACAGCAGACTTTTCAGGGCTGAATTAGAGCAATTGACCAGCATATGTTACACAAATGGATTCTTTTGCCTGGGTATTTACTTGGGTAGAGAGGAACTTCTATAGGAGGAGACAGCAAGGACCTGAGGACATTGAAACACATCAGATAGAGATCATGTCCTGTTTGCTGTCTGCCAGCTACTGTTAGGGGAAGGGTTACACATACAGATTATCCGTAGGCAAACATGCACACAGCTTGTCCTAGGGCTAAAACAGACTGGTCTGGAGACTAGAGTTTCAAAGGAAAATGCTCAACTGGTGAAATCCTTTCTACTGCAGAGTGGAACTTCATAGTAACTGAAAGCCTGCCTCAGAACATCAGCTGGGTTGCCTGATCCTCACACCCAGTCACAGCTCGGCCCTTCTGCCAAGTTACACAGTCACCCCAAACAGAGAAGGGCTTCACACTCACACCTACCCTCGGGTAAACTGCCACACTTCTGCTCTGACACCACCTTAGTCCTCTGGGCAAGGGGCAGAGTCTGCACCTTCTGTATTTCATACTGCCCTTGGGAACAACTAATGAACAGAAGAGTGTTGGGAAGGTAGAATTAGAAAGGAATTATAAATATGACTCTTTAGCCAGAAAGGCTAAGGAAGAAATACAAATGAAAGCACGGTTTAAATAATTCAAAGAAACTGGGCTGGTATGCCAGAACACATTCTTTCCCCCAATAAAACTAAGCTGAGACCCCTCTTCCCAGCCTTATAAGGAAAGCTCTGAAGAACCCTGAAATAACTAAAAATATGCAAAAGCAGCGATTTCTATAGGTCGCATACAAATGTTACTGTACTAGTATACTTAGAAAGACTGGTTAGTGAAGGAATAGAATATTCAATGTATAGGTTATATAAGTAATTGTAAAAGAGAATTCGCTCTCTTGGTTCTCTTGGCTCTCTCTTAGCCCTCTTAGCTGTCTTGCTACGTTCTCTTAGCCCTCTTAGCCTTTTTGCCTCACGCTTTCTACACTCTTGCTATTCTCTCTTTCCTGCTCTTCTTTACTCTCTTTTTTCCCAGCTCTCTCACTTCTGTTCTGTTACTCTCTTTCTTAGCTATCTTAAGTCTTGAGCTCATGTATTCATATTTTACCCCCTTTTGTATTGTTCTCTCTGAGCCTGCTTTGAGCTCTATCTGCTGGCTCATAGCAAGCTCTCTCTCTCTCTCCCCCACACCCTGAAATAAACTACTAACACCTAACTCAACTATTGAGGTCTCTGCCGTGTCTCACACCGTCCACCCCCCAAAGCATCTCTTACAGAAGAGAGCATAAGACATTCAGAGATGCAACATCCAAAGAGCAAAGTTGTAACTGTCTCCAATGGCATATATAAACAAAAGAAAGGCAGGTTTTTTTCAAAAGCTTTTTGATTTCGATTTTTTTTGCCCTTGGTTTATTTTTTTTGTGGCGGTTGGTTTTGATTTGTTGGTTTTTTGGGTTTTTCTGAACCAAGGATCAGCCGTACAGAAAAAAAATAATAATAATTTTTAAACTGTTTTCACTGACCTTGCTGGAAGAAATAGGAAACTTCATGCATAAATACTTGCAGATGTGTATATACTCTTCAGTCTTTATTTCAAGTTAACCCACCTATAGTTTCTAAGACAGTTCTTCCAAAAACTCTTAAAATCCATGGATTTTTATCCTTCCTAATTAGAGCGTGTAGTTACTGGAGAAAACAACTAACTCTTCAGAAGTACAATTCCACTTTATTCTTACCAGGTCATACAGTTCTGGCAAAACTAACATTTGATTATGTCTTTCCTGCCCCAAAAGAATGACCTGGAAGACTCCATATACATAATTGACAGAAAGTGTAAGACAAATCTAGAAAGAAATTATGTCAAAGACCTCTATTTAAGGAGTTCAGTACTCTCAAAATAAGTTTCTCTTGCTTAATTTTTTAAGCCCTAACAATTCTGAATTCTGAAGTGAAAGTCAGTTTAAACTGCTATAGTACAATTCAACCTCCCTTCCAAACATTTTAAGCCACTTCAACCTCTCCAAAACAATTACAGTATATCCATGAAAATAGACCTTTTCCAAAAGGAAAGTTTTTATTTTAACAAAACCAGCACTTCACAGTAATAGCAACAACATATACTGGCCACGAAAAATCTTTACCTCTTTGCATACACACCCCATTTGCCACATTATCAATAAACGCAAATTTAAGACACTCCAGTTATTTATCGTTACATTTGCGGCTAAAAGTCCTACTGTTTTTCCCAAAAAACATCGGGAAAATAAAGAAAAATACAGGGAGAGACTGTTCATTTTCAGAAGGGTTCAGAGCCTGAACAGGCAGCTCAAGCAAGCAGAGGCAACACAGATGTTAAACAGGTTCATACCTCTTTCCTCTGCTCCCCTAGACATCTGGCTCTGAGAGCACCAACACTCCACAGGTGACACCTGTATAAGCAAGGAACAACTTCTTTACCAAGGAAAGTACAGATTTGAACAGTAAAACAGCATTTTCCTACTGATGGCCCTCCCTTGGCGTTTTAGCAGTGTCTACAACAGAAGCCAACACCCCATGACCGGGGACACTTTTAAGTATGTCACCTTCCTGCAGGTTTAAGTGCCATACCCATTATAGACACAAAGCCACATGCATTTGAAGTTGGTGAGGACACACTCACTGCTGAACTCCTCATTCACCAGCAGGGACTTCATAAAAGTGAGAAAGAAATTAAACAGCCACAAACCTGCCAGGGGCAGCAGAGCAGAGCGTGGGGAGCCAAGGGCTGCTGCAGTGCGGGCAGGGCTCCCAGCAGCAGGGCACAAACCTACCACAGCTGAGCCCAGCAGGCAGCACAGGACTGGGATAGAAAACACATCCTACCAACAGCCCAGCAAACATCAAGTCCAGGAAAGTCAAACACCAACTCGAGTCAGAGCACATACTGCTGACAATAGCCCAGATAGGAACAAATACCCTCGGGCTGAGCTTAAATAAGGCTCCAGGAGGCTCCAGGTGAGGCTGATCAGGGCAACTAAGGCTCATTAGTGAACCCAGGGATGTAACAAAAGTAAAGGTTACAGTGTATTTTTGTGTTATAAATTGGACACTTTAAATATCTCATCACCAGGAGTTATGATTTTGTATTTTACCACATCTTCTCTGAAAAGCAATCCAATAGTAAAACCCAGTAAGTACGGCCTACAGCAGCCGGCAAGCACACTGTGTCTGTGGAATTTGACTCTTCACTCCTTTTCTAGCAGCAATGTGCCAGTTACAGCCACAGAGATCACAGTGACACGGGGACATGAACTCCAGACCTGGCAATCCTCACAGCGTTTGGTACTCCTGGTGGTGACATCCTGTGCAACCCACCAAGCCCACAGTCTGTCCTGGTCCAGGGCTGCACCTGACCTCCAGATCAGGTTTATCACTGAACTAAAGGTGAGGTGAATTACACGGAAGCTTCCCTGTTTTTTTCCAGAGCAACCTAAAACAACAGAAGACAGCTTTACCTCGATTTCACTGCAAATGTACAGCCTGGCAAACAGATTTCTAAAACATTTTTGGGGGGCATCATTCCCCACAGCAGATTACTTGGAGACATTGCCTCCTTCTTGGAGTCAAGCTGTGTTTTGGGAACAGCAATGATGTCTTGTTCAGAGCACAACTCACAGGTGTTAGAGTATAAAGATCACAGTGCTACTGACTCTGCCTCTGCTGGTGATACACATACAAACACTCAAGGATATGGAATTTTTATATGTAAGACTACACCGAAAGGCCCCAGCAAGACAAGGCTTCATTTTGTCAGTTCTATACATA
The DNA here is from genome assembly GCF_030490865.1 of Poecile atricapillus. Taxonomy (NCBI): domain Eukaryota; kingdom Metazoa; phylum Chordata; class Aves; order Passeriformes; family Paridae; genus Poecile; species Poecile atricapillus. The sequence goes on from NC_081249.1 coordinate 94,987,946, forward strand.
TGGGCAGTAAGGGGAACTCCTATCCCAGAGATCTTCCACTACAGAGGCTGAGAGGAAGCAAAATGCCCAGTTTTCAGATAAGAACCAGAGTTGTTGCATCGTCAGGTTCAAGTAAGAACCAGATAATGCAATGCTGCCCCTGAGACAATAAAAAGATATTCAGGTACCTGACCCATGAGGCTTAAGTCATTTATACAAAGTCCTACAGAAAGTCTATGAAAACTGTAGGTGTTCAGGCCATACAATTCACATCCTCCCCTAGTTCCATTAGTTCTTCATTTAAAATATGAGCTATCTTTGAGCTCACCATAAAAATCACTCATAATTTATGTTTGACAGCTTTTCAAAATGACACTTTCAAACCACATAGCAAGCATTAGCATTTCTGTGGTAAGGACTATTATTTATTGTTGCTACAGACCTACCAGTCTGTGACACGCAACAGCTGCCACTATTAGGTAGAAACAGTGTATTTTTACCAGTGTGTTAAATTTAGAAGGTTTATTTTTAACCTACAAACTTCTATAACCCTTATATATGGCTAAAATATAAAAATGGTTAAGTATTAACAGTGGTTACCAGGCTCATTTTAAGAACAGACAGAAACACAGAATCCAAATGAGCTGTGCAGAGGATCTGCCCAAGGGTGAGAACCAGCTTCAGGACAAAACTACACCTGAGCCCTGAACCAAGCACCCAGTGTGGGCAAACAGCAGCAGCCAAGCGTAAACCAAGAGGGCCACGGGTGTCTGTGTTGATGGGCACCCAGGGATGCCTCACAGGGGGCATCTGGGCTCGCACTGGAGAATTCAACAGAATTCAACAACAGAATTCAATAGAATCACTGGGTTGGAAGAGACCTCCGAGATCACTGAGTCCAGCCCAGGCCTAACACCTCAACTAAACCATGGCACTGAGTGCCACACCCAGTCTTTTTTTAAACACCTCCAGGGATGGTGACTGCACCACCTCCCCAGGCAGACCATTCCAGTGGTTTATCACACTTTCTCTAAAAAACTTTTTCCTAACATCCAACATAAATTTCCCTTGATGCAGATTGAGACTGTGTCCTTTCCTTCTGTCAGTTGCTGCCTAGAGAAAGAGACTGACCCCACCTGACCACAGCCACCTCTCAGGGAGTTGTAGAGAATGATAAGGTCACCTCTGAGTCTCCTTTTCTCCAGGCTAAACAGCCCCAGCTCCCTCAGTTGTTCCTCACAGGGTTTGTGTTCCAAGCCCCTCACCAGCCTCGTTGCCTCCTCTGGACACGTTCAAGAGTCCCAATGTCCTTCCCAAACAGAGGGGCCAGAACTGGACACAGCACTCCAGGTGTGCCCTCACCAGTGCTGAGCACAAGAAGGTGATGTTTATCTGCTCTCGGGTTTTCTGCCTAACAGGGAGCACGGGGATGTTCCCTTAAAACTCCACAGTCATGGACGACAACACCTGGAGCTGCATGTTAAGCCCTTCTCTTCCACACAGTGAAGGACAGGAGAGAGAAGGGACTTTTTGGGATGAGGTCGCTTTGCTGCTGAGGGCACCCACCACAGCAGCCAGAGACGGGCGGGCATCAGCCTTCCCCATTCGGGCTCACAGAGGGAGATGGTGATGGCTGGGGAGCTGTGGGCTCTGAGGGAAAAGCTGCTCCACACATCCTTGGGCATAGCCATGGGCGCTCTTCTGCCTTACTGGAACACCTGTGTCCCAGAGCCAGGAAAATAAATGGCGAGGGAAAAGCCTGAGACAAAAGGTATCTGCCTCAGGCCGGCAGGAGAGGCGGGAAGGCTGAGGAGAAGCCCCGATCCAGGGAAGGATTTAAGGTCAGGCTCCCTGGGACAGGGACACTGAGGCCGAGTGACAGCTGCAGACCACAGGACAGGAGCTGTGGCATCAGAGACAACCAGGTTGTTCTGACATCTTGGGTTTTTTACCTTGTGGCTCTTCCGCTTTCAGTAACCACTTCCCTCCTTTTTTAATACACTTAAATGAGTTGTCACACAAACCACCTTGCAACCTCACATTTAGTAGGTGAGTACAGTGCTAAAGCCCTGCAGAAACTGAAAATAAATTATTCCCTCCTCTAATAACATGGAGATTTGCTTGGAGCTGAGCTCCCAAGCTCTGGCCCCTTGTCTGTCCTGATGAAAGGATTGAGGGCTACCAGCCATGTACCCAGCATTGGTTCTGGCAGGACAAAAACCTACCCTGTAGGCTTTGTGACCAAATCAGGTTAAAAATTACAAACTATCATTAATAGCAGGTAGCACCCCTAGAGATCTCAAAAGAGCCAGTCTTTTAGTATATTTAAATATTTAAATATTATATTTTTATACGTTTAGTATATTTTTTCCACAAAGTCAGGAACTGATTTGATCAAAACATTTATAAAAACTTGGGAGAGGGCTCTTTGCTCTCTTTTCATGCTGCCATTTCAGTTATTGCTTACAACAACCAGGGAAATATTCATTCAGAAATTATCCTTGTATGGGTTTTAATATTAAGCAGAAATCTGCTGAGAAAAAAATGCACTGTTGGTGCAAAACCAAATGCATGGTAATGGTTTATTAGGAGAGGAACAGTTTTACACACAGTTTAGGGGAATCTGCCTCCCACAGGAGAGCACTGCAGCCAGCATCCCAACCTGTTAGTGCACTGTAGGGAAGTCCATTGTGCTGGGAAAGGAGAGCTGTGTAGATAGAACTGCAGTTTTTCTTCTGAACAGATAGCAAAAGCTTTCTCCAGTGCTTCTTCTACTTAGAAGTAATCTGTCCAAACCAGATAGCAGCTCCCAAATAATTTACCAGAGTTGCAAAACCACAGCTCAGAATCACAGATCTCAAGTTGGAAGGAACTCATAAGGATTGAGTCCCACTCCCTGCAGGACTCCCCAACACAAAACTCAAGATCAGCATGCTCCCTGCTATCCTCAAGCCCAAGGCTCTGGGCTACAAATACCAGCTTGTACCAAGATGGGGCCATGGGTAGTGAGCAAAACAAGGGTATTTTTTCTTTCTGTGTCATTTCTCAGGGTCACACTAAATCAGATTGTCTGCAATGACAAAGACTTAACTCAGTTCTGAGATCTCAGAACTTTTTGCCTCCTGTGACATGAGTCATGGCTGCTTTTACAGTGAAAAGGAAGAAAAATTACTTTGCCTGTTCATTTTGATATTTTTTTAATTCTTTCAAAAATTAATTCTTTCAAAAAATTAATTTCTTTCAGAAAAGCTAATTAGATGTTCCCCTACATTCTTTGTTTGTGAAATAAAATTGCAGTTTGTGGAACTCCCTATAATCACTCATGTATTACTGTAATGCAGTATCTGCAATAAGAAGTTATCCAACTCATTAACCATGAAGGAAGCATTGCAAGTCCTGGAACACAGAGAAGTCACCATTTGCCTGCTTTTTAGCATCTTTATGTAGACTCTGTGTGTGGTGTGCCTGTGGGGAGCTGAACAGCCAGAAGAGGGTAGCATAAGTTAGTTAATAAACCTCATTTGTAAAGCAGAGTTATTTTTGAGGGAAACACCTACTTACATTTCTTGCCACAAGGTAGAGAAACATAACACTGAAAAACTCATCACCAAGCTTTTGTCAGAACGTGGGAAGGCAGATTTGCAGTCAGAACTGATGAGGATTAGACTGATAGCAGGATGCAGAGCTGCACTCTGTTAACCCTTGTTTGACCAGTGCCTCTGTTAATAAAAATGCACACCCAAAGCAACTTCATTACTTTGATCTTATGGGATTGCAGCACAAGTCAGCAAAACTAATTCAGTGTTACTGAGTATATTCTGGCACATAATCTTGTCTGCAGCAGGTCTGAAAACCCAGATGGGGAAGGAATGGAAATGCACTGAGAGCAGCTTAAGGGGGTGATTCCAGGCCAGGTAATAAAATATCAAACAGAAGCTTGCTGAGTTCACCAGGCAGATGCATATTTGACAACCTGAATCAAAAGGCTCTTCTTGCTTCTGCCTCTAATGCCCACCCAAGATAGAACGTTGCTCCCAGAGTCTGCATGCAGTAAATGAGTATTCACAAAGGGAATGTTGCTGTATCTAGCAGAAGCAGAGACATCAGCTCACAGGAGCTTTAGAGAATCCTCTTCTATGCTGGGGATTGTCCGCTATCAAAGCACATGACTCTAAACAGACCAGAATTGCTGCTGGGCATTTCATTATACAGGGAACATATCTACAAAGGTTACCTTGCAGTTTTTTCTTTATAGAGACCAAACAGCAGAACTCTTCTCTGAGAATTTTATAGGGCTTGACTGAGGAGATACATGAAAGGACAAGGAGGACTGGGGGATGGCTGTTCTTATTTGCATCACGGTAGTGGTTAGAAATCCCAGACAGGATCAGGACTCCACTGTGCTGTGTTGCACACTCATGCAGGATGGAAAAAGGAGCAGCGTGAAAAAGGAAGCTGAAGCAGACTAAGTGAGAAGGGAAATAGGTGTGAAGACATGAAATACCAGGCCCAGGAGCTTGCACCCAGTAAATGGACAAGGACCAGAAAATTCCTGTTCTGTCAACTTGCTTCTGGCAGAGCTGCTTTAAATAGCTCAGAAGTTGTTAGGTGAGAAAGACTGTGTGTGTGTTTACACCTTGGAAAGGCACTGAGGAGATAATACACCATGTATTCATAGTTTATTTATACTCTATAGCTGAAGCAAAGTGGAAATGCAAGCTGAATATTTTTTCTGTGATTCTTTTCCCTCCACCCTTTCAAAAATAGCATATATTGGAAATACTGGAACTTTCCATTTCAAAGAGTGTAGCATCAGACTCCAAATGCTAAACTAGCTGCCCTTCACCCTTCTGCTACAATGCAGCCACTTTTGCAGCTTGAGTGTGCCCACTGTCCCCATGGCACACACAGAGCAAAGAGCAGCTGGAGAAGGGAAGGGGGCGGTGAATGCTGTCTGCAGGTGGCATTAGGATGTCAGATTTAAATTTCGTACCCTGAGGGGTTTAGTTTCAGGTATTGTGGAAACCTCTATGTAAGAGATTCAGAAAGCCTTTAAAGCAGTGCTGTCCATTCAAATGACCAGCTGCTAACTTGCTCACAGTTTTCCCTGGACTTGGCTGTTAGTTACAGAAGGAACTTCTAAAATCACATGCGAGCATCCAGCTGCCATGTCTGCTTCACTCAGTCCCATGTCTCTGATCATTTTAATGTGATATAGAAGCAAAGCTAACTAGAAAGATTATTTCTGGGCATCATCCTGAATGATGCATAAAAGATGCAGTAACAAGCTGGTTCCTGTAATATCTCCTGCCTTTGCATTTTGGCTTAGCTGGCACACAAAAGGTACATTATGAGAAGTGATGAAGTCCTTTTCCTGCGTACATTCTGCTTTGCACTGCACTCCTTGGGGATCATTTGCCATTTGTGTCTGTCTTGGTTGGCCGAGCTTCCCTTGGGAGCTGCCTGTCCATTAAAAGGAGTGTGAGGATGTCCACGTGGAGTCGGACAGTCTGGTGAGAGCACCTTCCCCTTGTGCTTCCATGCTGCCAGACACCATTCCCTGCAGGGGGATTTGCACCGATGATGCAGCAGGTAAGGGGACATTACCCCTTAAAAACACGCTTGGAGGGCTGCTGTTCACCTCACTTCCCGTGTTGGCAGCACTTACAGCACTGTTGCTCACTGTCCACAGGCAAGGGTAGTGGCTGGAAAAAAAGCAGCACAGATTGAATGACTTATTTCAAAGCATTTAGCCCGCATAAGACTTGTCACAGTAAAGTCAATTTCATTATCTGTTCAAAGGCAACTAGTCAAACCAAGTTACCAAACTAGATCAGCCTTGAAGATCTTAAGTGAAAAATCAAGGTCAGCTGGTGACCTTGGAGGGAGGCATGGAGAGAAATGTGCGAGTATATGTGAGGTTTCAAAAATTAAAAGATCTTTTTATGTGCCTCTGTGACTTCTCCCCATCTCAGGAGCTGAGTCAGAAAAGTTTCTAGAGAGGGAGGTCACAAAGTCCCAGGATACTTCCTAGCTACTGTGGTGTAAACACTGAGAAGAAAATATACTCAATCAGATAACAGTGCATTTGAAATTGCAGCTGATTTTCCTGACACCTAAGATGGAGAAGAAATGTTTGCATTCATTTGGGGAAAAGAAGGGAAAATATTTTATAATTAATTGATTCTCTAGGTCTACATTCCATCTGTTCCTATAGGAGCCTCATTTCATGAAAGATAATAGTGAGAAATACATGAAAAAAAAAATTTGGTTTTAAAATGCTCACAAATTATAGAGAACAGAATTCTTTCTGGGTGTTCCAAGATCCTGGTTTTTAGCAGTGCTGGGGAAAAATAAAGCTTCCATAGATTTAAGAGCAGAAGATAATTAGCTTGTCAGCAAGATCTGCCCAGGAATCTTGAATTGGGCACTTAGGACACATTTCAAATCCTGGACACTGATTAAAGTTTGGAACAAAATGAAAATCACCAGGGCAGTCCTACAAGCCTCAGTGCTCCTCACACCAGCAGTTTTCCTGTAAACTTACCTGGGTCCAGGGCTGGCACCTCCCTTTGTGTGTGGCACTGAGAGCAAGTTAGTGTGTGGAGATGATGGCAAAGTCCAGCTGTCATGTCCTGAGAATACCTGAAGATTATTGCTGGAGCTCTCCAACAAGTTAACTTTGGGGGGGAAAAAAAGCAACAAACAAATTCTCCGTGACTATTGCAGACATTGTCTTAAGACAGCAAAACACAGACAGGCTTAAGGCAGCAATCTGATTGTGAGGTCTCCAACCACAGGTAATAGAGCAGAAGTCCCAACCACAGGTAAAAAGGCAAAATTCCTGTGTTCATTTAGAGAATAGCAAGGTGCCATTGAAATCCCAGCTGTGATACATGAGAAGGTACAGCATAACAGACATAGGATTTGCATTTTTGCAAGTCTGAGTAATAGTTTTTCATAATTTAAATGTGTCAGGAAATGTTTTGATAGCAATTTCCTTATAATCTGAGCTAAAATACTTAATAAAGTCTTATAAATATTGTCCCATTCCTGGAAATTTTCAAGGCCAGGTTGAATGGGGGTTTGGACAACCTGGTCTAGTGGAAGATGTCTCTACGATTGGCAGGGGGGTTGGAACAAGATGATCTTCAAGGCCTCTCTCAAGCCAAACTGTTCTATGATAAATACTTCTATTAAACAGGAATTCTTGTTGAATTATAATTAGCAAGCAGATTACTTTATCCCCACTCTTCTTTCTGACCCACTTCTTCTGATCAAGTAGATCTACTTTATCAATTAAGTAGATCTACTTTATCAAATTGATAAAGTAGAATCAATTTCTGGAAGTCTGCACCCAGATCTAGAAAGCAAAAGGCACTCAAAAGATGTTCTGACAATACCAAAATCCCTTTGCCTCACGTCAGCTCCTACCTGAGAGCTGCTTTGACTTGAGACCTCAACTGCATCATGGCAGGACATCGAAAGAAGACCTGAAATGCTTTTTGTATAACTGGAAGCTGTAGTGAAAACACGATCATACACTCTGGTTTATCATTAGGAGTGCACCCAGTACACTCCTAATGATACACCCAGTCTTGGTACCTCTTGTTTCGCTGTCTCAATCACCCTGGGTGCACGGAGGGTTCTGTGCAGGTCGTCCCAAAGACTCACCGTGCCCTTTCCTGGGCTCACTCCAGTGCTTGTGCTAACCTAAGGCAAGGGGCAGCAAAGCAGTGCTCCAGGGGTACCTGTAGGGGAGTGATTCCTCTGCATGTAGGAGGGTGGGTATGGAGCAGGGCGATGGCCTCGCAGGGCTGAGTATCTCTCGCAGCTGTGGGGAGCCTGCGGAGCGGGCAGAGGCAAAGGTCCGCTGTACTGGTAATTAGAGCTTCCCGAGGCACACATTGGATCCGGGCTGGAAATCAACCAGCCACCCACTTGGAGGGAAAAGAGAGAGAACAAAACTATTGCTATTGCTGCATTAAAGTGCTACAATACAACTAAGAAATAACCAGCCTTCTTGAAGAATCAGCTGTGCCTCAGAAATACCAACCAGATTCCAAGAAACTAGCTTGTGAAACAACTGACAAAAAAATAACAACCCTCCACCCCCTTCCCAACCCACCAACTCTGAAAACAAGACCTGAAAGCAACCAGAAAATGTCACAAACATTAAAGAACAAATGAAAGAAGAGCTATCAGTAAAGCAAATGCAACTTCTGTTTCCCCTCATTTTTTTACCTGTTTACCTATGAAAGATAGTTTTATAGGTGACAAAAACATTCACTAATACAAAAACAAAGGGGTAAGAAAGCCTTAAAAATGCTATATATCATCTTGATTCCAGATTCCTTTTAATATTAAAAAACTGGTTTGTGTGGAAAATGATCCCTCTGCACAACCTCTCACATTATTTCCTAATGTGAGGTCTCTTATATCTTCTTACTTTTTTAAAAGGGTCCCTCTCGATGAACACAAATTCAGGACTCAGTAAGTGACCAGTATGAACCAGTTAAGCAAGGCCCAGGTTCCCAGCACCCATCATAAATCACAAAACCTGTAGCTGACATGAATAAAAACCTTACAGTGAGAATATGCCATATGTTGACTTTCAGAGACTGTCTCTGGAGCATCCTTAGAATGGTTTCTGAAAAACAAAATATTTAGTGGTAAGTGTTCTCATTGAAAAACTATAAAAGTTATAACCAGAACTATTCATTAAAAATTCCTCCTCTATAACCTTGCTAGGCAGCAGTAAGTCTTGCTATGTTCTGTCATAAAAGAAGCAGGAGCTTTTGTCTGATGACATAAACAAAAATGTTCCTAAGTTTGTGCCATATCTGGGAGCTGAATATGGAATTCTAAATCTACCTGTGGGCACCATTCCTGCTTGCAGACAAGCTGAAGGCAGCACTCCCCCTTCCCCAGCTGGAAACCCTAACACTGATACACAGCAGCTTCTTAAGTGGTGAGAGGAATGAAAGGAAATACAGATTCTCCTGCAGGCACATGGGGCACTTCACATGTCAGAAGATAAAGCAGGTCCAAACAAAATAATTAGAAATTATGGTCTGGAATGCGTCATTCGGATGCCACTGTGCATTAGCGTGGGTGATGCAAGGAAAATTTTGCAAGACAAACTACAATTAATTCCTGATGGAAGCATCTCTGACATCTTACTTTTAATAAACCCATCATAAATTATCACACAGACTTAATAACAGCAGTGTAGTTTCATTACATTTACACTGTAATTTCACTTCAACTAGGCTTTTTGACACCTGAAGTTAACATTTTTCTCGCTGGCCCACCAAATTGCGGGATTCACTGGAGTGCAAGTATGCTGTAGTGAACATATGTGGGGTATAACACCACTAGGGAAGCTCACACCATCTCATTTCAGGCTCTCTGTGTAGACAGAGGTAAGTGCCAGGATCCCCAAGAGCATGTTCACCCACTTCAGCACCTATTGTAATAACTATATAGTCTCCCCAATAATATCACTGGAGTGACTCTGGATTTAAGGCAGCAGAAACAAGATATAGTTATGTAATTTATCTTTCATTTGGTGATGTCACAGTTTTAACCATACCAGTAGCAAAAAGCTACTGGATCAAAAAAAACCAAAATATGAACTCACCTTTCCTTTGCATCCAGGAAGGCTTTGGCAAAGGGATTATACTTGATTTTGAGAGCTGTTATCTTGAGTTTACAGAAAACAGGGCATGTTAGTGAAGGCAATTTGAAATAGAAATGTGACAAAACATCCTCCAGAGTAATCTGAGTGTAACTGCCTGGGTTAGCCTGAAATATATCCCCACATCTGACGTTTTCCAGGGCTGGGTAGGAGACAGCTTTGCTGTCTGCTGATCAGTGCCACAGGCAAAACACCAGTTGGGGCAGCCTGGCATGAGCTGGTCTGGTAAATCCAGTGGAATGGTGCACCCTTTCAAGAGACTTTAAACACTGAATTCCTATCAAGTACGAATAAAATCTGCAGCAACATTAGCTAAGGGATGTGGCACAGGAGTTGGCAATTCTTACAATCCAAAGCAAAAATTTCCGAAGGGCAGAAATTTCCTCATGAACTATTGTATTATAGGGAACATGGAGAGGTAGGGTTATCATTATAACTATCAGTTATTGCTGGTGAGAGATATTGGGCTTGATTGTAGGGCTATTTGGCTTTTTTTTTTTTCCAGTAAAGGATTGGGATGCTGAGACAGATGGACCAGTCTGGAACAGCTGTGGCAGGATATTAAGCTAAACCTGGCTTAGTACTGGAGCCAGACACCAGATTAGTCAATGTTCTACTGCAGAGAAAATACAGAGTATTAGACTGGACAGACTATTACACTGCATGGGACTGGTGGGGAAACAAGAAGGCACACAGGTCTTGTAGTTAATCAGCTTCTAACAGACCTCATCAGTGGTGACCAGAGCACAGCGTGGCACCCGCCTACCTCCTCATTCTGGTAGGCAGTCACCGCTATGAACTGGGTCTCAGGGAAGGAGCAGTTCATCACCATCCGGTGGGGGCCTCCTACGCGAACTATGTGCACCTGGGGCTCGTATTTGTGCAGCGAGTTCAGCATTATCTGCAGGAAGCAAAACAGAGAGACAGCCCCCAGTACCACTCTGGTACCTCACAGCCACCCTCTGGCTGTGTGACAGAGCAGCTGTCACTGCTGAACCTCCCCAGCTGAAGCATGAGGGCAGGTGCCTTCCTCCCCTGCAGTAACCACAGGGCTGAACAGAATGAGACTTCACTGGGCTGTATTTAAGGCTTTGGATGCAGCAGCATCTGTGAGTATTTGTGTTTGCAGCTATGGCACTCAAACCACTCGGCTTTCACTGCACTAGAGGCTGCTGAAACAGCTCAGGAGCAGTCCCTGTCCTGCTTCTGCTGTCTGGAAGACTCAGAATCACCATCACAGAAAAGGTGCCAGGAGGAAGCTACAGCAGTCATCCAGTCTCCTCTCTGGGCAAGATGAAGTGTTTCTAAACAAGCCTTGGCAGATCGTCTAACCTGGCACTAAAAGCTGTGAATAGCATTGATTCCAGGAGGTCTTTTAGGTCCTTTAATTTGCTCTAGTGCAAGAAAAATATTATTTTTTAAAATGTGTACTTTGCAAATCGATGTATACATACATACATATATACCTATATATATATTTATATAAATATATATATATATTTATAAAAGAAAGAACACAGCCATTCGCATAAAGCACTGATAGTCATCAATTACCTTCTAGTAGCACCACAGAAGGGGCAGCTGAAGTACAGAGTGGGGACACGGTTTACTTAACACTGTGGTCTTGATTTCAAAAGAAAGCAAAGGAAGCTTCAGTTGTTTGTTATTTAGTAACTTTTGTTTGGGTTCTGTTTCTCCTACAGTTTTTCCTCTCCTGCTTTCTACTGTTTTCCTCTCCTTCATATATAAACACAGTATTCCTCTTTATTTTTCCCCGGAGACTCTTTGACCCTCCAAGTTTCCTGTAGCTTTTTCCCCCCATGCATATTTTTCTGAGGCTTTCAACTTTTCTGAGATCCTGGACAAAAGACAAGCATTTGCAAATTCAGATCCTGTTCTATGCTCTGCAATAATTCTTGTGTGCTGGTTCCACATACGACAAAGGAAAAGTCAGATCATCTTCCTGTTCTCCAATCTGTAAAACCTGAGATAATTTCCTACCTCACTAGAGTACTGAGCTTACGGAGGTACCTCACAAACCTAATGGAAATAACAGACTGAGAACGCATAACATTTACATGAAAGAAATTGATTCTGGGCTGACAAGTATCATCTACTGTAGGAGTTTTGTACAAAACAAACAAGCGAACAAAAGGTCTTGTGCAACATTTTGCCTCTAGATGCATCATCAAAAATAAAATATGAAACAAAACTAATTTTCCTGTTTGCATTTTTAAGGGGTTCAAAGAGAAAGTCACTTATTTCTGGTACATGTGGTTTCTTTCCAAAGGCCAAAGCTGATTCAATAGAATATTGATAATTATCATGATGCAGAAGCAGACATAGTAATTATTTCATTTAGGAGCAGCCTTTTATTCTGCCATCTGACTCTTGCCAACATTCCACTTACACCAAACAACATTGGGGAACACAACAAAAACCTAATACCCATGGCCATTTTTCCCCCCTTTCTCTGAAGTCCTATGTAAAAATCCCCAGCACACAAGATCAACTCTGAAAAGACCCCTGACGATTAAGTAAACCACAGCACTCTGTCTCTCTTAACATCAAGAAGTCCATTAAAATCTGAAAGTGCCAATTAAGGCCTGTTTATCCCTGTTTACATTTGGCCTCCAGAGAATAATTGGCATCTGTGGGTGAAGAGGCCTGTAAGGGCTTCTATAATTACATAAATGCACCCTTGATATTTCTTGATTGGTAGGTGCTTGCAATTGAAGCCAAGAGGTGGTGTGGAAACATCAGGCCATACCTGCCCACTCCCATTGAGCTTGTTGGTAAGTTTGACTTTGCTGAAGGAAATGGCAGCTTTCATCCAGTGGGCCCCAAAGTTGGGGGAGTCTGGGTGGATGTAGACACAGCTGTGGTTCGGTGGCTCTGGTTTCCCTGCTGGCACCCATTCTCCATTGACGTACTTCCAGCGGTGGCCATCAGTCGGAGCGAAGTCCAGCAGGAAGGAGTACATGGCATTTGGATCCAAGCCCGACACGCTGATCTTCAAAACAGGGAACATCCGCCTGGCCGGGGAAACAAAACAGGGGGACACCACTGGAAACTGGTCTCGAAAGACTCTCCTCACTATGTTTGTTTCCAGATGCTCACTGACGAGTTCAGTATAAAAGAACATCCTCCCTTCCTTCAATCCACCCTAGCCATCAGACCTTGTGCTTGCAGTTTTCTCCAGTTATTTGGTCCCATACTTCCATATTCCCTGACCTCACCAGCTTGACCATGTCCTTTTGCTTTTAGTTCCATCTTAAACACAAGCTCTAAACTTCTACCCAGCCTTCCACTATCTTGTGTGCTTAAAACCAAAATCCTGCCTCTGTTTAGTTTTGGGAAAATGATCCTTTTGTGCCTAAAGGTCCAAAACCACCTTTTCTCAGTCCCCTTTTATTATTGTAATTTTATTTTGTAAAGGTGATTTGCAGGAGCCCACAGCTTGACTTTTAGTGGTTTTCTGTCTGTCCCAGTCCTTACAATCAATGCCACACAGCTCTGAATTGACATCTCAGTGCCTGAAAGTCTGCAGCAATACAGCTAATAGGGCTCCAACACTTCCAGGAACTGGGAATAATGTGTGGACATCAGAACAGAGGTGTCTCCCAGCAAAGGTATCCTATTCTTTAAGCTTCTTAGCTTGTCAAGGAATACATGTAATTGCTGTTACATATCACCTCCTACATTCCTTTTCTGTGAGTAACCGGCCTCCCTGCCCCAGACACCTCCATACTGACCTCTCCTGGCAACTGCCATTTCTCCATGCCACCTTTTATGGACCATAAATGCCAATGAAGGCCGATGAATCTTTGAGCTCCTTTTCTCTGTGGCTACAGAGAGAGTACACCAAGCAACCAGACAATGGCCTGAGGTCCATAACCATGGGGCTAAGGTAAGGTAGCTCTCAGGGCTTAGGTACCATACAAGACAGCCAAAGTACATAAGAAGGAAGCTGAAACTCCAGGCTGTCTTAAAGGACTGGAACTCTCTGCCCCTGCAGTCATACTCTCCAGTGACACCCAAATACAAATTGCTAACAATCAGTCTCACATGACATCCCACTCACCTTTCTGGGTACCTTTTTATAGTTTTTGCTGCATACATTCAGCACCTTCTGCTGACAGGAGAAGACAGAATTTGAGAAATTTGAGATTTTTCATCTAATATTAACACTTGATGATACATGGTCAGTGCAGTATTGAATAAGATATCATAGAATGGTTTGGGTTGGAAGGGACCTTAAAGATCATCTTGTCCCAGTCCCTGGATTGGTGTCTCCAACACCTTCCACTAGACCAGGTTGATCCAAGCCTCATTCAATCTGGCCTTGAACACCTCCAGGGATGAGGCATCCACAACCTCTCAGGGCAGCCTTTTCCAGTGCCTCACCATCCCTTGTAAGGGCATTCCATGTCCTTATAAAAAGTCCCTCTCCAGCTCTCTTGTAGCCCCCTTTGGGTACTGGGAGGCTGCTGTAAGATCTCTTTCTCTCTCTCCAGACTGAACAACCTCAACTACCTCAGCTTTTCCTCAGAGGAGAGGTTCTCTCCTCCTGACTTGCTCCAACAGGTCAATGTCCTTCCTGTACTGGAGACCCCAGAGCTGGGTGCAGCACTCCAGGTGGGGTCTCAGAAGCACGGAGCAGAGGGTGAGAATCCCCTCCCTCGCCCTGCTGGCTGCGCTGCTTTAGATGCAGCCCAGGATGTGTTTGGCTTTCTGGGCCGTCAGTGCACATTGCTGGGTCGTGTTGTGCTTCTTGTCCACCAACACTCCTGAGTCCTGGTCCTCAGGGCTGCTCTGAACCTGTTCTCCACCCAGCCACCCAGTATTTTAATGCAGAACTATAAAGTTCTCTTTATGAGGTTTGCACAGGCCCTGCTCTCAAGCCAGTCCAGATCTCTCTGGATGACATCCCTTCCCTCCCCATGTCACCGGAGCACACAGCTGGGGGAGTGCTGGCAAACCTGCTGAGGGTGTGCCCCTGTCACCAACAAAGGTAATGAAAAGCTCTAGTCCCAGTACTGACCCCTGAGGAACAGCACTCCTCACTGGTCTCTAAGGTACAGAGAACCATGACCTTTCTAATTAAATAGAAGCTTAGTCAAGGATTTATACACTGCACGTGTATTTCTGATCAGGATGCATCAGCTACAAAACTGGGATGTGATAAAAAGTTTGGATGTATTGCTCCTTCCAATGCTTAGATCTCCCCCAATCAATGTTCAAAGTACCACATTTAGATACATAGCTGAAATTGAATTAGAGGGTAAAATTAATCCACATGAAAATTTAATTTCACTAGATTGCGCAGAGCTATTTGTGTTACACACAGATTGCAAATTCCTCTGCCCACAATGCAGGCAGGCTGCTCTGCCTTTTTATTTGAGAGGTTCAAATTTATCCCCAAAGGACCTATAGACCAATCCAGAAGAGAATACAGTCACCATCAATTTTAACCTCCTGTGGAACTAAGATTAGAGCACTTCCTTGTGTTAACCAGCGTCACACCCAGTAATTCCCCACCTCGCTTGGACCAGCATGTCTTGACCGTACAGACTCTAACGATGGGAAACTTACCACCTAACATGTTCTGCTGATTAAGTGACTTAACTGTTAAAATCTGTCTTTTAGCATGGAAAATTGTGACTTCTCCAAATTTGTTTCAGAGTGTTTGTTTCAATGACCAGGTAGGTGCACACGTGACCTCCATTGCTGCAATAGCTGAGCACTTCAGCCTCTTCAATTTATTTAGAGCAAATCTGCTG
This sequence comes from Poecile atricapillus, assembly GCF_030490865.1. Classification (NCBI taxonomy): domain Eukaryota; kingdom Metazoa; phylum Chordata; class Aves; order Passeriformes; family Paridae; genus Poecile; species Poecile atricapillus. The sequence goes on from NC_081249.1 coordinate 95,003,408, forward strand.
CAATTACTCCACAGTACAGACCTTGAGTGGGAAGATGTTTGGTATCAAACTTGAATGTGCAGTAACCAGTAAAGTTGCTTTAGCATTCAAGCCTGGAAGGGGCTTTTTTTCCCCGACTTGTGGCTGCCTGCACTGATGCCCTAAAGATTCTCCCCATACACAGAGGGGAACAGTGGCACCTTCCTGTCTCCAGGCAATAGCAGGGATTGCAAAGGCTCAGGATACTGCCTAGCTAATGTGGTATAAACACTGAGAGAGAGGAAACCCACTCAGTCAGGTAACAGCACATTTGCTATTGAAATGTCAATTGAATACAATAGGTCTGAGTAAAATAGGAGATGGTTTCCCACTGTATCAGCTGCACCCATTGGGATGTATTTTGTGATGTAGCACGTGGTCTAATTTTAATGATGTCTATCCTGTTCAGAATATATCTGTCTCCCCTAGGCATGTTGCTAGGGCAGGTGATTATTATAATGAAGTATGATACAGTCACAGAGACATAATGTCTGTATATTAACACTGAAGTTGGTTCATCTCACTGTGACATTTTGGGACCCTCAGTACCAATTAGAGATGACTCAAAGCAGATAGAATTGTGCATGCCAGAATTCGACACTTGAGGATCACTAATCAATTAGACTTTCATTCGCTGGGATACTCCCTATCGGGTTTCTGTTTAATTTCTGAGCTTTGCTAACAATGTGTCTGTCCACACCAACTGTTTCAGTTTTCACACACAAAAGTTCAGGCTGGCTCTTCTCTTTCGTTGTAGAACACAGTTTTCAAAAGCATTCATCTACCCTTCAGCAAGAATGGTTTAGTTGTACTCATTTAGTAGCAGCAGAATGACATCAATATTTTTTCTACAGAGAATCTCTGTGGAGACAATCACTGAAGAATCCTAAACCTGAGAAAAACTCAGCACTCGTAGAAAATTGTCTCCAGTTTGTCTCCTTTTGAATAGCATGGTTCAGAGTGCTTTGCTGTAGGCCACAGCCTGTAGTTTCTTTGTTTTAGTGTGCTGCTGTGTTTTCAGATGAAATATACTTTCAGAAATGCAGAGATCCTTTTTCATAGTCTCTGATGCTACAGTAACTATGCTAGAAGGAATAATGCAAATGGCAGTGTGACATACTTTCATAATTTTTTATTTTGAGATTGCTGTAGTTTGATCATAAAGAACCTATTCCTGCTCTCACTGACATTTTTAGAGATGTCACTGGCTATAGGAAAAGTAGAATCAGGCTGATAAGGAGTGTATAAGTTAAAATAAAAAAACCAGGCAGCTTACACAATGAAATAAAAAGTACCCAGGCATATTCAGATAACGAAAGATTCCCTTATCAACATTATAAAAAGATTTTATCTATGCACTTACCCTGACACTTCAGAAAGAGCTACTATCACCGTGAAGTCATGATTTTCGTTAGCTGAGAGAAAAGAAACTGAAAAAAACCTGTTGGTAAAGTATGATTCTTTGTACGAGTTTAATTAATCATCTTACCTCATTTTTAGTCACTTACACTGCTTAAGGAGCCAGTTGAAGCTACTGTGCACCAAGTAAAAGTTCACTTTGAAGTTTGCTGTAGCCTAATAGCAGTTTTCAAAGCAATTTAAATGAGGCAAAAGCAGCTTCATGATATAAAGAGAACCTCAGCAGCAGATTTCTATCAGTATAGGTTATTAGGAGGAATCAGAATGGCAACAGGTACTCTTACACCAAGAGCTGGTACTTTGGGAAGGTAACTGCTGCAGGATCACCTTGCTGAGCCAACAGACTAGATTTTTCATTTTTACTGCTTCCACCTATCTCCCTCATCAAACTACAGTCAACAGTAATTTCATCCACAAATTCTGCTAAATCAAAGTCTGAAAAATTAATGAAACTCACACCACATGAGTAAGTCTTTCTCTCCATCTCTTAATTCCTCTCTTTTATGTGGATCTCCTGAGAGGTCTTGCAAAACATATGCATGTTGAGGGAGCAGCTGGGGTGAGGGGCAGCAGAGGGCTGGAGACAATAAATAAAATAAAAACCTTAGTACCACTGTGCAAATCTTACTGTGGTAGCTGCTGTCTGTACTGTGTCTGTTCTGGGCTGGACTCTGCTGTCAGCCCAGTTCAGAGCAGAACCTCTGTGGAGAGCCTTCTTCAAGCCAGTGCCTGATTCAGAATTAACATCCTTCTCACCAGATTTTTCACTTTTTTCCTGTGCCTGTGTCCCCCAAGTAGTAAGACATGTGATCCATTTATACCACAATGTTTTGTCCGTCTAAAACTGTGTATGTTAAGCAATATTCCACTCTTGTTTCTAAGGGCACCTAAGCAACAGCTGTGGGACCATGCAATTCAGACTGCACATACACAGAGAGCACACAGGGCAGTTTTATTGCACCCATTCTGGTACAGACTGCTTGTACAAGCTGTTAATACCCAAGGCCAGAGGGATGAAAACTACAGCTGGGGATGACAGCACCAATCTGCTTCTGTGCAGTAATTTGAAGCGACAGGTGAGGACTTGTTAATATAGAATGATGATTATTAGCATAAGAAGTCATTCCAAAAGGTTTGAGAGGCATTCCCTTGCAGAAGTTTCCTTTTTGTGCAATCACAAGTTAGTCAATATATTTTTCCAGCATGCTTCACGGGAGGAATGGTTTGGCAGTGACCAGAAAGAAGCAGGGTCATCCTATCTTGTTCATACACTGGCTTTAGCAGACTGTAAGGCTGCAGTCCCCTAAAAACTCTGGTGTGCTCATTGCAGTTCTCTCGAGTCTGCACACACCGGTTATTATTGTAGAGCTTAACCCCCCTGGCTGTCACCTCCACTGAGCCCGCAGTGCTGAGCAGATCACTCACCTGCCATTCTTGGTCACGATCATCTCATTAGTGACTTCCCTGAATCTCTGCCAGAGCGTCGCATCCTCCAAGACAACCTGGAGCTGCTTCTCCGTGGGGTCGCCTTTGTCTCTCCCAGCCCGGAGTTCACTCTCCACTACGCTGAGGAGCCTGGAGACGGTGCAGTCGCTGGGTTTTTTGCAGCCCAGGTCTGCCATGACGGCTTTACTGCCAGAAACTTCAGGTAGCTGCTGAAAAGACAAAAATAATAAGCTCAATAAAAAAAAAAGAAGTCAGTTCATTGGGCACCGTCTGACAAACGTGCTCTCCTCACTCTTCTGCCACTGCCTGGCTCTTTCCCCTGGAAGTCCCAATGGGCAGTGACACCAGTGTGTGGAGGTTTACGCACACGCTCCACACAAAAAGAGGACTATCTCCTAATTACCTGTTAGACAGTCAGGTGGGTGGCTGGCTGATGACTCAATTGGCTGCCTTGAAAGAAGAGTCCTCCATCCAAATTAGCATGCTTTTATCTTTTTTCAACCTGAAGTGGGTCTAATTGTTCTGCTTGAGAACCAGGTTTCCATTAATGAAAATTGTTTCATTTCCAGACTGAAACAATGCATGGAAATTGCATTCACGCTGGTGCGGACTCTAACTGAAGGAGCTGGGAAGAGTCAAGATAGTTACACAGAGAAGGTTGTCTTAAAATATTTTCACCATGAACGTCGCATAAATGCATTAACCTCATTCTTCTACATTCCTAAATCAAAATATAGTAGTAAGAGACCTTTCTGCACCGAGGTTTCAATGCACAAGGAGAAGGCAGCATCCCTGCACTCCATTGTGGATGGACATCGTGTCCATCCCTTGGTCCCTCTGTCATTCACAAAACCCCTGCTGCACTTTACAGGTGGCTGAACGCCCCTCTGGCTGCCTTTCCAGGGACAGACTGCACACTTCTGGGCTGGGATGAGCTTAACTGCCTGAGGCCTGGCACTGCTGAGCAACTCAAGGTCCATCTCATGCAAAAGCATTCCAAAAAGTCATTCCCTCTCACCTCATGCTGAGACCTTCTCTGATCCAACAACACATGCCCTCCACAAAAAAACCCACCATTTTACTGAGGACTCCAACAATCTCAGCATTCAGCCAAGGAGAGGAGAGATGTGAGTTTGGTCCCCTGCTGGAGGGTTAAGTGGAAGCCCCACAAATAACTGTGACCTGAAAACACTGGACTTTGGTATACAACAAATGCTGGAGTACCTAACTTCTCCTGATACATCTCTGATAATGCCTTTTAAATTTCTGGTCTGTTGAACATGACAATAGTCAGGGACTTGAGTATGAAAATGTAGTCCTAGAGGCCATTTATAGAGAAATACATTTTCTGTCTGTTTATTGAGAACTTTGCATGATTTCAATTCAATAGTCCCTGTTGAATTTCTGTGCTTCTGCCTCTTCTAGAAAGACAAAACTTCATGGATCACTGTTGGGATTTTTTACAGACAAGAAAGAGCATGGCACACTTTATAAAACAGAATTTAAGTTAAATCCATCATCCACAAGGCTCAACAGATATTGCCTTTAAAAAAACTGAGAGGTACCATCCACCTAAACAACAATGGCCAGAGCTTGATGGCACCTTATTTAGCACCCTTACAACCAAAATCATTCTATGATTCTATGCTGCTTTCAAACTTCACGCTCTGACACCTCTTCCCCTCTTATTTTTTTAATTGTCAACTCAAAACAAAAATACCTAGATTATTTTATAACTAAACTTATAACAGGTGAGGTACATTAGCAGGTGTCAGCAACTTCTGGTTGATAAACAGCCCATTTTCACTGCTGAACTACTAAAGACTGTACATCAAAATCTATAGGATATTTAGGTACCTGGAAGGGTACCACTTTGCATTTGGAAAAATAATTGCATCTCAGGTAGGCTGGTGTAAATGGAACATGTTTATGTTTGGCTTCCCCTTTCCAAATACTCAAAGAGGAGAAAGAAGCTGCTACGGAATTTTTTCCCTACAAGTGATCAAATGGCATAGGAAATGCATAGGAGACTATATGAGACAGTTTTAAATTTTATTATACTACAGATGCAAATAGCTGGAGCTGGTAGAAGTGCCATGAATTTCAATTCAACATCTTCAGGTTTTCAGTAAGTTCTAAAACAGGTACATGTTACTTTGGGATTTTTTTTTAGCTGAAGCCCTATTTCCATACAGCCTTTTTAGATATAATTGCTCAGAAATCAGAAGAGTCAAAGTTAAGGCAGGTAAAGACACAACAGCTCATAAAAGTAATAATATTCCAGTAGTTACACACAGTTTTTTCAACAGACAAATAAAAAGAGGAGCAGCCTGACTTTCAGAAGTACTCACTGCCCATCTCTCCTGCAGGGCTTCAAGTGGAGTGATACTGGATTAGAGCCTCCAAAAATTAGATCCCATCTACCTTCCTCAAGATGCTTAGAACTTAAAAGAAACCAAACATATGCAAAAAAGCAACAACAGTTCACATTGGTGGAAGGATTTCCAAATGAGAAAGTGAAACCCTCTCACCAGCAGACACTGGTGCATCACTAGAGGTAAAGAATATGCTCAGGAAAGATGGATTGGAAATGGAGGCTGCCACAAAGCAAAAGAAAGGGAGGTCCTGCTTGGAGTGCACTGCTTGCCCAAAGCACTCCTGGGACTGAGCTGTAGAGAAGGAGGGGTATATAGAAGGAATGGATGATGGACCTGTTCCAGTAGTGGGCTGGGAAGAGATTTCATCAATAAGACTTGATTGTTTTTTACAACTAGCATCCCTAAGGGAGAGGCATGAATGTTTTTACTTCAGAGTACCATACTAAAATTTGTATCCTGCCCAGTAATAAAATGCACTTTCAGATCTCAGAAGTGGGTAACACTTGTGTGCTTATGGTTATCACTCATACAAGGTTTCTGATTTGTGAAAGTCTAGTGTCCAGAGGAAAAAATAAACCACAAATCTAACAACTTAAAGTACCTGACTTTCACAGTTTGAATTTTAGTAACTGTTACCATAGCTCAGGACACCTGAAACCACAACATTTTCCAAAATGAGAGTAGTTACCTGTGGCTGGTTAGTGGGAATGGCCCAATTACTATTTTCAGCATGGGGAAGGTTGTTTCAGCTCCTGTTCAGCCTAAGAGCAATTTGTGTTGCATGTAGCAGAAGGCAGAGTTCGCCACTGACACATCTTTCCAACCTAAAAGAATTAGCCAAAGAAATAATAAGTTTACAAGTATGCAAGCACATGTTCAGCTGCATGTACTTGGGCCTGAGATTTTACTTTAAAACACACTTCCAGATTCTGTGAATGAGGCTTCTTTGCTTTGTGCACTGTTTCACACAGCTGCCATGGGAGAGGGCTACAGAACAGAAAGCAGACAGATTCAGAGTCACAGTTGTTTGTTTATTGTTGGCTTTTCATTTAACAAAAATATTACATGTGGAAATTTACTTTGAATATTCAGCCTGTTTTAGGAGAAGTGAGAGACATCCTCTAATCTTCTGTCTCTCCATTCACCTAAGCAACAACTTGGAATGCTTTCCAAGCAACCATTCTTTCTCCTACTTTCTTGCAAGATTAATATTTCCAAGTCTACAGGAGCTGAAACAGAGGCCCAAACAAATTAATGTCACTGGCTGTAGGTATTGCCTACATGGAGAACAATCCATTCTCAGATGTGGCTTATTTCTTGGACTGGAAGTTAAATTTCCCTGAACCTGACATTTGAAGAAAAAGTAGCTGGACTTAGAAAGAAGCACAGTAAATGTTCCTGGTGACTGACAGCCAGTGCCAGGGCCGAAGGACAGAAGACTGCTTATTGCCCCTCTAGCACTTGTCACCCATTTAATTAGACAAGCAAATCAGTGGGCGCAGCAGAAGGAACAGAAAATGCCCTTACAAAACCTGCAAATTTGTAACCTTTCCCTGAAACACAGCTGTGAGAGCTGGGCACTTCCAAGCAGGGATCAGACTCCTTGTGGCACACAGACAGAACTAGCTCAAAACACAAGCACAACATTTAAAATCATCTCCAATTTAGTAATTCATATTTTAAATGAAGCAACGAGGACTGGGGAGAGCAGTGAAAGAACAATCAGAACAATCCTACAATATTTATTTAACTTCAATCACCAAGTTACAGCAGGAAAAAAGCAAGGGGTTATTTTTGACTTTCTAATTACGCTTGTTCTTAAATGCCCCTGGCCACCAGCTGGTGAGGTACACAGAAAGAAGGGGGGAAAAAGGCAAACAAGAAAAAAGGTAATTAAAGAGGGCTTTCTTGCCTTGACATTGGATAGCTGTTTTTTGGCCTTTAGCTGTATGTTTCCAAAGAAAAGGCAGCCTTTCATCATCAGATGAAATTGCAGAAAATAAGACTCACTCTTTCCATCTCCAAAGCTCCCAGAGCACCATTCAACCAACCCCCCTCTGAACACTGAGTCCCAACAGCACCGGGAAATGTAACCTCCATCACCATGACACTCCCAGGAAATCAACACCTATCAACTACCACGGAATAATTAAGAATGGATAAAAAGACAGCTGCTTTCCTTCTGTTTTTTAATCATGTATCCAGCCCCTTAAGAGATTGCTAGGCTAGAGGAGACTTAAAGAAGATTAGCCTTTTCATTAATGTCGTTGTGGGGGGACAGTTTCAATAACTTCCCCAGGGTATGTTTTTAGCAGAAAGGCAAGCAGCGTGTTTGAGTGGTACCTCCCTGTCTGGTGCTGTAACTGAGATTACACTGAGATTAATTTTGAGCCCAAGGACCAGGGAAGGCTTTCCACAACAATCTTTCTGCTTTTTAAAATGAGAAGGAAGAAAACAAACAAACAAACCCAAAGAAAAAAACTAAATGTGGTGTGATGGGTTGACCCTGTATAGGTGCCAGGTACCTGCCAAAGGGTGGGTGCTGCTCTGTCTCTCCCATCCTCTGCCCTCCTCAGCAGGGACAGAGAAAATATTTCAAATGGCTCATGGGTTGAAATAAGGACAGGGAGAGATCACTCACCAGGTACCATCATGGGCAAAACAGGCTTGACTTGGAGAGATTAGTTTAATTTATTACCAATGAAAACTGAGTAAGCTAGTAAGAAATAAAACCTAAATGTTAAAATACCTTCCCTGCACCCCTCATTTCTTCCCAGGCCTGACTTCCCTCCTGATTTTCTCTTCCTCCTCCCTTCCATCTTCTCAGGGGAAGGACTCCTCACACTCTTCCCCTGCTCCAGCACAGGATTCCTCCTATGGAAAACAATCCTCCATGAACTTCTCCACCAGTCCTTCCCACAGTTTTTTACATGGTGCTCTAGCACAGGTCACTTCCATGAGGTGCAGTCCTTCAGGAACAGGCTGCTGCAGTGTGGTTCCTCTGCGGGGTCACAAGTCCTGCCAGCAAACTTGCTCCTGTGTGGGTTCCTCTGTCCAGGAGTCTGCTCCAGCTTGGGCTTCCCACAAATCCCAGCCTCCTATGGGCATGCATCTGCTCTGGCAGGTGGGTCTCTGCAGCATCCCCATGGACCTCCACGAGCTGCAAGGCACAGCTGCCTCACCACACTCAGCACCATGGGCTGCAGGGGAATCTCTGCTCAGGTACCTGGAGCACCTCCTGCCGCTCCTTCTCCACTGACCTTGGTGTCTGCAGGGCTGTTTCTCTCTCACATTCTCTCCCATCTCTTTGGATGTGTTAGTGCAAGGGGATTTTCTCCTCAAATACGTTATCCCAGAGGTGCTCCTGCTGTTGGGCTCAGCCTTGGCCAGCAGCAGGCTCATCTTGGAACCAGCTGGCCTTGGCTCTATCAACCTATGGGAAGATTCTGGCAGCTCCTCAGGGAAGCCACCCCTGTAGCCCCCTCACCAAAACATTGATAGCAAACCAAATATACATAGTCAGGCTGGTGATTAATGTAAGTTAGTTTGTTTTAAACAATAACTATACTTTTCCCTAATTTGTTTTTTTCTACTTGAAGACCTTCAGTGATGTCTTCAGACATGAATTATCACCTAGAGGAAGAAACTATTACTGGTCCCATCTTTAAGATCAGAAAATAATTTTAAAAGTAAGAGATTCTAAGGAGAGGTTTAAGTCCTACTTACATCTCAGAACAAAAGTAATACATTCAGTGTTTACTGAGCAAACCAAACATGCACTTTTGACCTGGATGCGTAGGTTAAAGCTTTCTGCTAACAATGAGGGTTAACAAGTTGCAAATATAACTCCATTTAAGCAGGTGATTCTCTCAAAAGTGATGAGCCTGACAAATCCTGTTACACAAAAACAGAAACCACAGGAGCACATGCCCATGATAAAATACATTCTTTTCACACCACATATTGCATCATAGAATGGTTTGGGTTGGAAGAGACCTTCAAGATCATCTTTCTCCAGCCCCCCTGCCATGGGCAGTGACACCTTCTGCTAGACCAGGTTGCTCAGAGCCCCATCCAGCCTGGCCTTGAACATTTCCAGGGATGGGGCATTCACAGCTTCTCTGGGAAATCGGTTCCTGTGTCTCACGGTAAAGGATTTCTTACAAATCCTTAATCTAAACCTCCCTTCTTCCAGTATGAAGCTCTTCCCCCTTGTCCTGTCACTATATGCCCTTGTACAAAGCCCCTCTCCAGCTTTCAGTATTTCCCCAGGTTTTAGGGCATGACAGCCCCTCAGAGCTGCAATGAAATCTCACTGACCAGGTGACACTCTCATTGTACCATTTTTCCACTACACCCATGTTACTCCACACTTATTCCCACAGAGGTTTTGAAGCACGAATTCTCGGGAATAACTTCTCTTAGAGATGCCACAAGGGAACGCAAGAGAAACTTAAAAGGGTTTCAACCAGGCTAACTTAAAATAGCAATCCCAAAGATTGGCAGCTTAGATAGACTATTCCATCTCTAATTCACCAGCAGCTTTCATCTGAAAAGTGAGAAAAACAGAATTTTTTCCCCTTTAGGACTCTCCAGCACTTGATGGCTGGGCAGCTACAAGCCTGTACCCCCACACATATTGAGCTCAACAGCAAAGGTACAAGCAAGGGATGGAAATAACTATCAACCCCCACCTTTGAATGGCTCACATCCATGAAATATCTTCTCTTGCAAATCAGACCTTGGGGAAGGAGAAGGGAAAGGGGCAGACATTACAGCAGCTTTCCAAGAGCCTTGTCACTGTATTTGAATGCTGGTGACTTTGCAGGATAATGGCATTCGGGTCTAGATGCTGTAGCACAACTGGGAAACCCTTTCAGAGCATTTCTAAGGAGCAAGTTCATTAATCACTAGAATGCGCTTTAGGGCAGCTGATTGCTGTTTCGGGATTTCAGATGAAGATTTCACATTTATTTAATCATTCAAGTATTAAGACCTCAGCATGAGTCTGAAGTGGCAAAGTTCAACAGCTTTGTGGTTATGCAGGAGGCTGAGTTAGGCGAGCAAAACACCTCTAAGCTATTAGACAGGGAAAGGATTTATTGCCCTTTGAGGAATCACAGTTGTCTTGGTATGACACAGATGTATCCAGCTTTCCTGACATTCCTGGGACACTAACCTTTTCAAAAAGATAAAATGCAAACCCCTAGGTTTCTACTCTACAGAAGGCTGCTGCTTGTATTCCAAACACAACTTTGGAGTTTCCTGTAGGACAGAAATTTCAGTTGCATCAGCTGCCAGAGAGCTTGCTTAGAAGAACAATCAAAAAACCATGAAAAAAAGAGAATTGAAAACTTAACACAGTCTCCCACAGCACACAAGTCTCACCACCACCCTTACAGACAGAAAAAAAAACAACAAACACCTGCCTGTCAATTAGGAGAACGTGTAACATAGCCTGAACAGCCTGATGCACACTGAGCCTTGATACTCTGCCATAGAATATTAAACCACAGCAGGTCTTTGGATGCATAGCAGGCACACACTTAAACAGACAAGCTTTTTGAAAGTTAAAATAAATAAAATAATTGCCTCTAATTACTTTTAACACACCTTCATAAATTATTGATATTTTACTTAATTTACATTTTATTGAGTGTACATCATCACTAAGGACATATTTATTTCAGAGGTAGGTTGTTTCCTGTTGTCTTTGCTGACAGAATAGCACCAGGCATTATTTTCTCTGTAGTATGGACTAAGGACAGCTTGTTGGCTTACCTAGGTTGACTCTTGAGGTAAGTAAATAAGAAGCAATAAAAATATCATCCTCACCTTAACAACTCCACTCTTGACAACCAGCTGTCTAGGTGCCTGCAACTGCTAGGTGAAGCTGCTGCAAAACATTGGTGACACAAAAATTTCCCCCAGCTGTACAAGTTGTGTGCACAGCAAAGGAAGTGAGGACAGGACAATAATTTAAAAACAAAAAACAAACACAAAAACAAAAGGAAACAAACTACTAAACTACTCACAGCAATTTCAGCATCATCTGGAGAATCAGCATCATTTAAAAAACCATAAGAACATTAACCATAAGAACAGTTCATTTAATGCAATGATAACTTTATTGAAGGAAATAAACAGCACTTGTAAGGGTTTCACTTCATTACAGAGAAAGTTTTAAGTCAGAAAAAGAGATCAAAGTAGAAATCAAACAGTGTAAATCCATAGAAAAAGCACATCAGCAAACAGAATCAATAACAGTATAAAACATTGCAGAGAATTTCTGAGTTTGGTTTTTATTTTACAAAACAATTCCACAGCTGGTAAAAAAATTTAGTGGTAACATTATAGCGAGGCACATGGTTTTAAGACAAACCATCTGTGTGCTTTCCCTCCAAAATGGTCAGTATCTGCTATGGTTGTAAACATCAGTATTTAAGACAAATGTGTTTAAACATCCTCCTCAGTCTACAATAGCACAGTGATCTCAATTTCTTGAACATGTTTAAGTGCCAAAATGAAGCAAGAGCTGTTCTCAGGAAGTCAGAGGCACACACAGAGCCCAACACACTTTCCTTTCAAAAACATGGTTTCTGAAAAGAATTTCAACTTGTGGCAGAAAATTCTTCCTTGATTTTTGTAACAACCCATGAACAATGTTATTACTATAAATACTAAATGAGAAGAAGTTGTTCACATCATCAGTGTAGAGCCATTTCAGATAGTACCAGTATTAATAACGGACCTCATCACAAAACAGCAAAACCTTGAAGTAGTGAAAAAAAATCCCATATTTCAATGTATAGAGTCTTATTATTTCTCTCTATTTCTCTTTCTAATATAGCTGGAAAGTCAGCTGATCCAGGATATACAAATTTCCTGCTAGAACTGTACGCTAAGGCTGCTTGGTTGAGGTTACGTTATCTGTACAGCAAAAAGTGAAAAAAAGTGGACAAATCAGTCAACAGGCTGAGCAAAAACCACTTTCTGTTAGAACACCAAATCCTACTGGGATGAGCATCCAACATCAAAGAAGTTTCCTTTGAGAAGTCAGCCTTGAGTTAAGTGCTGTAGGCAACTGAGCAAGGACTTTGGGAAGGAAGGAGCTTTGCAATTCAAACCACAAACTCTATTTGCAGTAGAGCACACACAACCAACATTCCTGCCCTCAAAGACAGTGAGATGGAAAGCTTCAGAAATACCCACCGTGCTTCCCACCAAGCAGATAACCAAAGCTGATGACAGCAAAACGTAACACAAAGTAGGTTTAATGACCAAAAAAAATGGTATAATGGTATCATCTAATTCAGATTGAAAACTACTCAAGAGGGAATATTTGTACAGTATATTCCCCAGTTACGTAAAAATCATATAAAATAAAGTACTTCAGTGACGTGGTAATTTCTTTTGCTGTTAAACTTGTCAACAGCCTCACTACTACTACTTAAAAGTGAGTAAGAGTCTAAAGAGTTATGTTCTTTGAGAGTTATTTTAAATCAAAACTGCTGTAGATGAAGCGACAAACCCTGAGTAGATTTCACTTATTGGCAAGAATATGGCAAGTCTCTCCTCCTGTCTGATGTCCCCAGGAACACAACAAGAATACAACACCAAAGGGCAACACAAATCCCAGTGGCACTCTTGTGATCCTTGAGTCCTTGCCATCTCCCCTTGGATTCCCTTCCTCTAAGGGCACAATTGCTTAGCCTCACGTGCTGTGCAGTCAAATGAAGATTTGTTCTTTTCCTGAACAAAAGGCTGTGAAGCTGGAATTACAGTTTTAAACTGAGAGGAAAGGGGGAAAGAACAAAAATCCATTTATGTGCTATCTACTGGTATTTTCATAGATTTCCTACTTCTAATTGGCTGTGTTCACAAGAGCCAACAAAAAGGTTCTAGTTAGCTACTCTGCACATTGGAAAACTAACATTCACCATACCCAACTGTACTGTTCTTCCAGAAGAACTGCCAGAGAGTCAGGCTACCAGAACCCTGCCCAAGCTAGCCAAGGAATAAGCAAAAGACTTTTACTCCTTACTCCTAATCTGAAGTAATCAAAAATAGAATCCCAAAAGTCAAATTCTGCTCCTGTTGCTGCACAACCTGGAATGATGATTGGAGTTAACATAACTGAGCTGGAGAGGGGAAGAAAAAACAATGGATGCTGTGCTTGTAGCTTTTTCCAGGGAAATTCAGAGATGCTGAAATTAAAGGAATATTGGAATGTAAAAGGCATTAGGGTTGCATTTCAATTTCCCTTATACAAAGGAATCCTGTAAACATTATGAAAGGCCTACGAAAAGACTGGCATAGATCCTTTGACAGATGTAAATTAGGTTTTGAACTTGCTCCCGGATAAAAAAAGACACACATCAGTTTAGACACTTGTCTTAGATCAGCCAGGGAAAACAAGGATCAGTCTTCTTTAATTCCCAGTCTCTCTTGAGCATTTCATCAAATCTTTTCAAGAAGAGTAATAGTCAACACATTTATTTCAACACTAACATCTAAATCCTGGGGGATAAAAAATGCCCCAGGGCATAGCACTTGAATCTGCGTAACTGATTCATCCCAACATCAGTGCCATCTTTCCAAGGTGGCATTTTTCATTTCAATTCTTTTGCAACAGTAATTCTGGCAAGTAATGCTTGTCAAAATCTCCCTTCCATACCATCTGCAAAAGGGGATCTTTAATATTTTTTTTTTTAGAGGATCCTTACAGGTAGGTGGTACTGAGCTTTATAAATTATCAGAAGGACATGTGAATTTAAGATTTTGTATTAATTAATTTCTTACTAGCTTTCTGGAAGCCATAGAGCTATTTGCCTTCACTGTGAGCTTAGACTTTACAGCCAAGTAGATCTAGGTTTTTACTACATTAAAATCTTTGTGGTTCAAGTCAGGGATACACTTGCCATGCAAACATAATGCTCTTAAACAACTAAACTCTTGGTAGATTGAGGAAAAGATGCTTCAGTTCCCACTACAGTACACTGGGAAACCATCATCTTAAACAACGGCTCCAGCAAGAGAGTTTGGTAAAAAGAAAGGGGAAAGCAGTTAAACACTATCTCACACAGCAGAGAATCTGCTCAGATATTAAACTGACCACTGCAATGCTGTGGGAGTGCATGATTATCTGTAGCTCAGAAGATAAAGAGAGTGCAGAGTAGCCCTGGAATTTGGAAACAGACTGCTCAGCACTTGTTTGGAGGTAGCAGCAGGACTATTTCACACTTTCCTTGCTACCACGGGAAATAAAACATTGTGCTTGCTCCTCCATGCAGAGAAGTTCACTGGTGTGTGCAAGAGTTTTAGCAGAAAGAAAACTGATTCTACTTACAAAGAAACAAACAGAAATGTTGGAATTTAACTTAGTTCAGAGGAAAACATCTTCTCCCTGACCCAGGCTGCTTAAAAACAACAGCCCACTTCTACCTTATGACAGTTTGTCTTTTGAGAAAGGACATACATAAACTCTTTTTTTCTTTGCCTACCATGCCCTTTGCATTGCTCTTATGCTACAGCTGGAGGACAAGAGAAGCATCTCACTTCCTGTGAAAAATGTCAGCTTCCCACCTTGCAGTCATGAGCAAGGAAAAGTTCTCAGGTTCCTGGTAGCTGAAAACATCAATGGACCTTATTTTACAAGTGCTTTTCCCACAGGAACAAGTTTTTTCAGATGAAAATGTCCCTTTCGTGTAATTTAAGGGAAGACTATCAGTATAGACTGAGAATTCAATACTTCATTGAAGATGCAAACATTTCATGGTTAGTCCACAAGCACGTTTGCTTTTAGAATTACATCTTTCAGATGTCTCATAAACCTAAAATTTTGCAAGAGAGACAGCAAAAAGAAAGAATACCAATAATTCCATTACCCAAGGCAAACAGTGCAACGATTAAGTGACATAAAGCTATTCAAAAATCTCCCAAGTGGTTGGTAAGAAATCAGTTTTCAACTCTAGAACTGGCACCATAAGCTCTTTACAGACTTCACACATTACTTTGGAACTTCTGCAAAACCAAATGCATGAATTTATGCAAGAATCACTATAACAAATTGTGGACCTCTGCCCAGTTCTTCTGTCAGGCTGAATTTCATTTGATCACAAGCCCCCTGTCCCACAGACACCACTGCTTACAAACCCAAGCAACTGCAGACGCTGGGTGTAACACAAGGAGCCCCTAACAAGCAGCTGAAAGGCACGTGTTCAAAACAGAAGTAGGAAACTACACAACACAGTGATCTCAACACAGTTCAACCTAGAACTTCCTAGAACTTTGTGAGGCATCCAGTATTCCTGTTAGGACAGGCAGACTGAAACACATTTCTTCACAGCATCCCTACAGGCAGGAGAAAGAAAAAAACACAAGAGAGTCAGAGTCACCTCAGTTGCATTATTTAATAAGAGTCATTCTGTGCTCCTATCCCACTGACACTAAGAACAATCTTCTGTGTGATTAAACCTCAAAATGACAAAGAGTAAGAGTGTTGGGAAGCTTACCTTGCATATGGTATGAAGGAAATGCTGTACCTAAGAAGAAAGATTTTGAAAGTTACTTTTCAAGTCAGATTTTATTAGTCACAAACATGAACAACCCCTCTGATATTCTAAACTGCAATTTACATAACCAAAAGGAAGCTGTGAGTTTGTGAGTAACAGGAAAGAGTATCATTGCAAGCCATCCTAGCCCAACCAGAGTATGAAACACAATGGCAAAATAGAGGGGGATGTTGTGGAAGCATTTTAAACACAGCTCTCCTGCATTCAGTATCCTTCATGCTCCAACACCTACTGGTAGGCAAGTTTAGTGTTGAGGGCTGGCTAGGTGTCCATATCAGTTTGTGCACTTCTTTGGTGACCTTGCACAGGCCATGTGTTAACATGAAGAACACTGACAATCTGATTGGGATAAATGGAGCTGTGAATGAAACAAATTCAGGAGAGGGTAAGAGGAATTGCAGATAGCAGGCAACAAACTGATTTAAAAGGGAAAGAAAAAAACAAGCTCAGTTCAAGCCCAGAGAAATCAAATGAACTTTCACTAGACATGGCGCCCTGAGCTCTATCTCCAAAGCCTCTGTAGTGGTGTGAGAGACCAAGAAGTGGGAACAGGTCAGCTCCTCACTGATGCATTTTCTTGAATCTAAGGGATTGACAAGGTAAAAATTTTTCTTCCACCTAACTCAGCATCAAAATCCACTCACAATTCAGCTACTGATGTCAGGTTCAACAGAAAGTGGAGTGTATAGGGAGGAAATCACTCACCATGCCATTGCAAAAAACTGTAAGATACAGAAAAGCAGTGCGAGTCCCGCCTTGCGCCACTGGAGGGAGAGGAGAGGGGACGGGGAAGAAACACAGCACAGACAACAGTGTAAGAATTTTACTTCTAAAATACTATATTCTTATAAATATATATTTTTTATGTATTATTATATGATATATTATTATATTATTAAATTATATATTTTATTTTATATATTATATATTACATATTATATATACAGCTATATTAACTACAGTTATATATACATACAGGACTCCAGTACTCACCCAGAAAGCAGAACACAGTGTTAGTATGAGGCACAACTAGAAGAAAACAAATTATTTTAATTAAAAATAGAAATAACTCCAGTTTCTATAAATATTGCAACAATGTAATGGGGTCCTTCACAGAGAAAGAAATAACATCATTTCACAGTTTTATTTAATTCTGCATCATAGGAGTTCCTTGTATTTAAAAGTTCCTTGTATTTAAAATGCTCTCGCTATTATATTTCTGAAGTGAATTAAAGCAATCAGGAAACATCATCTTGGTATCTCCAGAAAGTGATTTTATGGCTGCAAAGGAGCAAGAGGAACAGCTTCCTGCAGCTCTTTTGCAGGTCCCTACTCCATCCCACACACTTCTTGGTGTCACCATCACATACCACATTTCACTGTTTTGTAAGACCTTTCAAATACTTTTCAGTTACTGCGCTTAGTCCTTCTGCTTCTGCACAGTTCCTGATGATTACATGGTTACCACAGCATTGAAGTTATGTCATTATTTAAAAGCTCACCAATTAAAACTAAGCTACACTTTCAAGAACTTTGGGCTGCTGCTTAGTAGCTCTCCTGTGTATATATTTAAGTAAGGCCTAGTCACTCAAACAAGCCCTTTTTCTGTTTTCAGTATGTGCACTGTGTCTCTCTTTCTTTACTATAGGTAAAATCTTGGAGGGTAGTAGGATTATTTTCTGCTTTAATCCTCAGTTTTAACAGAAGCCTCCTATTAGTTTTCAATTTAAGATATGACAGCTCATTTGTATATGATAGATGCTGATAATTCATCTTCCTTCATCAGCACCTAACAGCCTTTAGATACACATGTACCACTGTGCTACCAGAGATTATAATGTACATCCTTCTGCTAGAATAGAAAAAAAACCCTATATAGTACTGCATATTCAGACACTAAGACATGCATTACCAAAGAAATCATACACTTGAGCTCAACCAGTACTGACAATAAATGCAGCTCTTCCATTACTTTTAAGGTGGTGATTTGTATAGTGGTCTAAATACTGCATCATACATCTAATGACAGGCTTTATCCCAGTAAACAACATTCCAGGAATTCTCCTGACTCCAGGCATCCTGAATGCATACAACACACACACACACACACACACACACACACACACACACTAGCTTCTTGCTTGGATCTGCAAGCATACACAGACAATTTCTCAAGCTCTGCAGTATCTCTGGATGTGCAAAGAGAAATTGGAAAGTGCTGATGCCAAACAAACACTCTGATGACATTCAGACTAAAAACGGGAGGTTCATGCAAGTTAAAGCACCTTTCAACTTTCTGACTTGCCAGGAGAAAACAGGAAAGTTGCAGAGACAGAAAACAAAACCCGTGTACTTTAAAGGAGAGTCAATCTGAAACTTAGCAGCAACTTTCAGACACAGAAGCTCACACAACACAAGGCTTGCTATAACTTCTATCTTCTGAAAATAAAATAATTCTAAGGATGACTCCACTGAATGTTGAATTTGCAATTTCATTTGGTCATACAAGTTTCAAAACCTGAAGCTATCAGCCAGCTGGGATGATCCCCAATGCAAGGTGACTAAGACACAGCTTCCCCAGCTGCTTTGTCATGAAGAGATGATCTTATCAAGGTAGAAATACCTACACAGCTCTTTCAAGGCAATCAGACAGAATATAAAAGGATAAAATTATGCAAAGTAAAATATCTAGCAAAATCCAAAGGACAACTTAAAAAAACCTAGTTTCCCATCATTCACTTCTTAGGCAACATGTAAATATGATGCTGTGACCTCAAGTACCCTAAATGAGCACATGCATGGTTCACACACACCAGTCACAGACCCTTAATGCTCATTTAGCAAAACAAGCTGACTTCAGCTCAGTCTTGCCTAACAGAGAGGTGCTTTTTCCTTTTTTTTCTACACTTACCTTTCCACTACAGCAGATGTGCAGTGTTTGACATTTTAAGAAAAGACAAGAAACCACAAACCAAAAAACCACTCCCAGACACATCCTGAGCCACAGCTGGATCAATGGGTATGGAAGGACTTCACAACGAAATTTGTTGCCAGGTTTGTGTGAGTTGAAATCCTTGGGTACTTACCAGCATAACAATAGTAGCGATCAAACGAGTAGGCTCAAACATCCGCTTCAGTTGTTTCATTGGTCCCATAAGAAACATAGTGCTGTGAAAAACAAGTCCAGATGAACACGGAAATGAGAAAGGCAAAAGTGAAACTCTGTAAGATTAAGCAGTCTGCTGCCATAGGGGCATCAGTACACTGTGTTGTTATGGTAATCAGTGCAGCATAACAAAAGAAATGGGATTATACAATGAGACAAAATCCATTCCCCCTTTTCTTTGTGTAAGGTATTCACAATTTTATTCACATTTGTTCCATTCAAATTAACAGAAGCAGAGCAGAACTATCAAGTTAGAAGCATAGTCCAAGGTCAGCTCCAATCAGATCATCCTTGACAGGTACTTTTCTAACCTGCTTTTCAAAAACGCTTTTTAAATCTGTTTTTCAAGAACACCATCCACAGAGGCTCTGCATGGATTGCCAGGTAATCCAGCTCAACTCCTCTACATAAAAGGCTGTTTTCAGGCCTGGATCCGTTCTCTGATCCCTTACCAGATCTGCAGCCTCATTTAGAGCCCTGGTGATGGATACTGGATGAATTACACAGAGTGGAAGTTTTATCTAAAGTGATATTTCTGCCTCATACACTATATTATTTTGCCTTATTAGCATATTACTTCCAATTCCATTATTTATGCTTTCTTGCATCATGCTAAGTTTCCACAATCACAGAAAGCTGGGCCTGTCACTGAATATGTAGGGCTTTGCCTCAAGAACCTTGATGGCCATGAAGTCTTACTACATATGCTTGCCCTGACAGACTGCCCCAAACATATTCACCAAAACACACAGAACACTTCCAAATGCAAAATGGCAAAGAATTATTTTTATCTGGGGTAGGAGCAACCAACAATATCAAAAAACCTCAACACTCACAGCACAACTGTTGTTCTTGTTTACTTATGAGCAACTTTTTTGAATGCATTACTAAGAACAATAAACAAATTAAACAATATTAAAATTTTCTTTACCATTTCAGATTGCTACAGAAATAATGTTCTGTAGAATTCAACAAGAAAATTATCTACAAAAGCAAATCTTCTCTCACAAATGCAACAGTTTCTACCACTTACGCACTATCATTCTGCTTTTGTTTCTCATCTGTATTAGGGAAATGATATATAAAGATGGTTACCTCCCAATAGATGCAATATTCCCCAGGGTATAAAACACTGCAAAGAGCACCAGCCCTTTCTTTGGTATCCATAGCAGACAACTACCCTAAAAAGGAACATTTAGAGAAAGGGAGGGGGGAAATTTAACAGGTTTAAAATTGAAACAAATATATATATATATCCAAGAAGTGTCAAGTCACAAAAGAAATCTTAGGAAGACTTCAAGCCAAACTGCAGAATTACGCATACGAAAGTAAATCACATTTATTGTTATTCCTTTTAAGAGTCGGTGTATTGCATCTAACTGGAACAGAGTCAAACGTCTCGGCAGACTCGGAAAAAGCAAGCAACAGCACAGAGAGAGGCTGTAATTATCTGGGCTCCTGAAACTCAAATATTGGGGGGATCCGGCAAAACGTCCTTACCAAGATCGAGCACAGGCATCCGATGGCAAAACACGCAATGAAACCTTTCACTCGGGTGCCCCAACCTAACGAAGTCGCGTCGATAACCTGGAAACGAGGGGAAAAAACAAAAGCGAAACTTGTTTACTTGTAGCTCTTGCCTCCTACCGAGCGCGAAAACTTCCTCTCAGACTCTGCTCCGTGTCCTGCCCAGGCACCCTCCCGAGTGTCCCGGGGCAAGCGGGGGATGCCGAGCCCCAGGACGCGCGGGGGCGGCGCTGGGGGAGCCCCCGCGGGACCGCCCGCCCGCCCCCGCCACCGGCGCCTTCTCCGGGAGCAGCTCCGCCGCCGCCGAGCGCCCCGGGGAGGGGAGCCCGGCTCCCCCCGCCCGGGTCCCCCCGCCCGGCAGCGCTACCTCGGCCAGGCCGCTCGGCTCCTCCGCGTCGCGGCCGCTCAGCACCCGCTTCAGCTTGTCCATGGCTCCACAGCCCGCCCGGCCGGCCGGCCGGAACGCCCTGCTCTGCCCTGCCCTTCCCTTCCCTCCCCAGGGACTACCAACCCCGGCAGGCACCGCGCCCACCTGCGCGCCGCAGGTAGGGGAAGGCCGGCGGGGCGGCGCGCAGGCTGCCGGGGGATGTAGTCCGGATCTGGATGGATCCTCTCTCCCGCCAGCACTTCCCGATCCATCGCTTGGCAGTAGCCAAACTCATTTTATAGTCACAGTGAGGTTTCATTTTAATCCCACGACTATGACTCTTCTCCCGCTCACTTTATTTTTGTAACGAGACGAGCAGTCTCCTGCCAGACAAAGGTATGTGGATACAATGTCTTACTAGCAGCCAAAATTCAGCAGCACAGGTAGTTATTTCAATCTATTTTGCTCAGTTAAAAACAGAACTGTAAATGTTTGGTACGTTTTATTTAGCAACATACAAGGAACAATATAAACTGCCACATAAAACTTGACACAAAACAGCTGGAGAATCACCCCACTCCCTCCCCCCTAAAGTTATTTATTCAAAGTGGTACTTTTCTGTGGAAATTTTGTGCCAGAGAGCTTGCTGAACACCAGTTTATACCGCTGCTTCTTGGTGATCTGCGTGGTGTAAGAAAGTCACAGAGTGCTCCAATTTTGAACTTGTTGTAACTTTGACTTCCTAAAGGTGTTCTTGTGATTTCCCCAACACCTGTGTTCCACTGAAATGCACAATACCCTTTAGAACAGATGGAGAGCACATACCTAGAGTCAGGATACAAGTCCATTCCATAAAACTTTACCAATGGGTCACAAATTAGGATGTATGATGGACAAGAGAAAATACACAGTTATAAGCTAAACATGCAGAGTGCCCTTTCCACTGCTCCCTCCCCACTCAGTGGCTTTTCCACCCACTCTATTTCAGCCCAAAGGAGTTTAATGTTAGCATCACTGACTAAGCCCAAATTAGAGTTTGAATTAACAAATGCAGATATAGTCTCCTTCATGCCAGCACTACATGACCTCTGTTCCCAGTCACACCAGCTATAAAGTGTGTTTCTGTAAGCTCTAAGGCATGTATACTAATATATGCTTAGAGTAAAAGAAGTGCCATGATTTACTTCTACCAGAAAAATCTCTTCACCCCCATTTGTTGTTCCATTCCTTTTCACTCTTTCCTCATTTCTCTCTATCACTGGAGTGGACCCAAATAATCTTCTATTATCAAATGGATTTTAATCTGTTCCATGCTGTACTCAATTGCAATCCCCTTCTTCATCCTGACACTAAAATGTTTAGAAAACAAGGGCAGGAAGATGAAAAAAAGCCAACAGAAGTCAGGACTGTAATGGGGAACACTTCTATTTCGAAGTGGCGAAAAATTCATTCACCCAGATCATGTCTGATAATTATTACAGCTGACAACTTCTCTCAGAAACTGTTTCATTTCAGTTTTCTTCACTCATCCTATGGATCATTCTTTTACAGTAATCCTTTGCAAAGGATTCCAAAGATAAGGCTGAAGGTGTACTCAGAAAAAAATATTCTAATCAATAACTTTGTACAAACTAATCCTCACAGTCCCTCTGTGAGGTAGGCATATATTAACTCTCATTTTTACATACAGGGAATGGAGGCACAGAGAAAGGTCTTCCACAGTTAATCAGTGACACAGGAAAAACTGCAGGCAGTTCCTGCCTTTCCATCTGCTGTAGAGTTCACTAGACCAGGCTTCCTCAAATAAAAGTGAAATTGTGTTTCACACAATTTGTGTTATTTGTTTTTACTAAGGAAACAGTCACTTAGATGACAGTAGACTTTTTTTCTCCCCTAAAAACCTCAGAGTCTTCTCTACAAGAAAACCAGTTCACAAAAGATATGGTTTTGTGGTGGGTTGCTTCTAGTAAGCCATGCAGTGTAGAATACAAAGATTTTTAAGCAAAAACCCCAAGATATCAGGATGTGTACATGTTCTTATCTGCAAGCACCTTGCACCACAAGGCCTGCTTTTCACTGCAGTTACTTGCTTCCTGCACTGAGTGTCAGCAGCAAACCCAGACAAGCCTGCTCAGCTGCCCCATTCTTAGGCCAAACCAATAACACATTGCAGGATTTCCAAAAGCAATACAAGTATTTCAGTTTCATCTACAGAGTGTTGAAACCATGGCTATACAAGTGATCACACTTCTATCAATATTAGAAGAATATTAAAATAAACCAAATTATGTATCTGGAATACATATTAGCATCCTTCTAATGCCACTCCTGTTTTGAACTGCAAATACCAGCATCCTTTAGGGATCAGATTTCCCCAGCCTTAAGCCCTACTGTAGTTTTGCAATTTGGCAGTCAGGGCAGTAGAACCATCACATGTGGGCACGTCCAGGAGAAGGCCAGTGCAGGACAATGCCTTTCCAGCATCATACATGACTGGAGCAGCACAGGGACCCCAAGCCAGAGTCCCAGAACTGCACAGAGAGTCCCAAAACTTCCCAGAGAACTCCAGCTGACATCAGATTAAATTAGCATTGATAAAGAGACTTACCAGAGTCTCTCTGTTAACCTCCAGCTCTCCTCCTGCTCTGGAGTTAATGCCTCACATACAATTTTATCTTTATATGGTGTCAAACAAATGTCTTTTTTTTCCCTACACCTACACCTATCCTCAAATGAAATGAATATTTTTAGGTGAGACTCTGGATCAGAAACTACAAGAAGTAACTTTGTTGGTTATCAGTAGGGGAGCCAAGCAAAATGGGTCGTTTAAGACTGACAGATCAAAATAAATGCAGAGGATTTTTTTTTTTTTTTACTGTGGATTATTTCTCAACAAAAATAAAATCATGCCAGTTTTACAACTCTGGTAGTTTCTTAGAATCTGAAGCAGCACTAACAAAATCTTCATAGAAGTATTAGCAGATGGGGGCCCAGACAATACTCCTGCCTGCTTGGTGAACTAAACAGAACCCAGACTCCCAACAGTCATTTCTCCATTGCTGTTGAAAACTGTAACTCACCACCAGTCTATCATCAACTCCAGACACAGGTTAAAAAAACAAAATCCAAACAAAAAACACCATTAGCAAAACCTGCTTGAAATGTTTTCTCCTAAAGGCTACAGAAAAATTAGCCAAATTCTTCATTCCACTAGTAGTGAAATGCCCCCCATGACAACAATTGTGATCACATTATCTCCAGTCTACTTCAAGTCCTTATGAAGTAACATTTATTTAGACTTAGCACATGTGGTTTCCAGTGATGTTTCTGGTTTGGGCTCCAGCTTCTCTGGGAATTCTAGTTTTTCACAGATTGTCTCCTTTATGGGTAGATACTGAGAGATCTCGTTAGGTTCCGTGAACAGGGAAGGTGGAACGTTCTAAAAAGTAAAACATTTACATGAAACAAGTGAAAGAAAAAAGGGGATAAGAAAATGTATTCAAACCCCAAACTTTCATAGACAATTAATTTATAATTTACTGCATGTAAACACCACTAGAGACAAACTTTTTAGAGGCAAGGGAAAAATAAGGGAGAAGGAAAGGTACAAGAAATGGAAGGTCAGGCATTTGTCATGAATAAAAATCAACAGCTGCAACTCCAAATGTGCCACAAATTATTCTGAGCCATTACTAGAGTTTTAAGGTGACCTATTAACCTCAAACATTTGAGAAAAACTGAAAGAGTCTATTACCAAACAGACCTTAACCCTTAATACTGCTTGCAAGCACACAACCAGCCATGAAATTTAACATCATGGGATGTGGAGTACCTGATTTTGCAGCTGAACAGTTCTATGAAAAAATAAAATAATAAAAACATTTTATTAACTCGACAGCAGAAAAAGTGACCTAATCCCATACCTTATCTTGCGATCTCAGCATTTACAAAATGCAAATCTGCTCTAAAATCATCAGAACAAAAGCTGCATAAGCAGACAGAATTTTCCTGTGTGTTAATTCCAAATGGTACAAAGAAGGACTTAGAGACACAGTATTTTCTATGCTGACCATAAAACAAAAAGGCAGACAGAAGGAAAAGAAACAAAGTTTTAAAAATGCAATACCTTTAAACTTGATATTTTGCTTTCCCTGGATGTGTATTCTCGCAACATGTAGGTCTTGTCAGCCTAATGGAAAAAAGCAAACATCTGGTATCAGTAGAAACTAATCACTTCAAATATACTGAATTTAGTAAACAATGGAATTTGGTTGACCACAACCAAATTGACTAGGTTCACCTAGAAGAAATGTACATTCCAAATCACAAAGTCAGATGATAACAATGTGTTTTTTTCCAAAAACCACCTGTGTGCATGCTTCAAAAAAAATCCTATAACTGAATATGCTTGTTAATTTTTACTCAGCTAGAACTCCTACACGTCTACACAGAATTACCAAACTACAAATCTTAACATACTCTATTATTTATGAGATACCAGAACTCAATGTACTGTGGAGAGTCATTTGCAAGTTACACTTGCAGTCTAATTCTATTAGGTAAGGCAAAAATAATGTACTTGGAGACGACAGTTGGAGATAAGACATTGAACTCTTTACTGTTGCCTATTTTTCCTCTTTTACTTCCTTCTCTAATTTGTGTTGTCAAATGTATTTAAATGATTACATCACATGGGGGGTAGCCTACTGTGCTCACACACCATGGCATCCAGCACTCAGTTGCTAGCTCAGCACCACCCCAATAATAAAATACACTCAAGAAGTTTTTATGCCCCCCAAACATGAGTATTAAACTAAAGAAATATCACCATGTCACTGGAAGTAAAATGGCAAGGGAACCTCTGTAAAAAAAGATGGAAAGTAAGGGTTTACCTCATGATGAAGCCTTGTATCATTCATCCTGATGAGTACCCCATCCACTCGCAAAAAGAACCTCAGCAGCACAAAAAAGCTGGAAGGCATAACTCTCTGCAAAAATAAATGGCCCATTCAGCACCTTACAAAGGCTTCCTTTCAGCACCTACTTGCCTGCATCAGGTATTCACAATGGAAGACAATATGAGAAGTTTTCAAAAATGAAGTCAAAATTTGGGCTGTTGACTTGCTACAGCTATGGCTGGCCAGCGGGACAGACAGGGTCTCAGAGGACTACTAGGCAAGATGCAGGAGGGAAAAGATTGTCCCCTGGAGCAAATGACAGATGACAAAGGTTTCAAGACAACACCATTTCCAGTAAGATTCTATTTCTAAGAGCAAGGATGAAGAACTTTGTGCTTTAAAGCTTAAATCCCAGAAGGAACAACGTGCAAAAAGCAGCTGTGTTTTGCATTAATCAGCCAACTGAGTCCCCAAGTATTTTTTATACACCTCCCAATACTTACTACTTTCACACTCAAACTTGATACTCCATGATCATGAAGTTCATCTTCAAACAGGAGTACCTCTTCAAAAAACATAATTTGTTCCCTGGCTTTCAATTTCTCTGTATTTATGTGTTCTGTTGTAGGAACAACCTAGAGAAAAAGATTAACAACAGTTAGCATATTAATTTGTTGCCAAACTACATGAAGCTTGTCCTGATATTTTGAATTCCACAGATTTAAAAAGGAAAAGACTTCTAACGCACTAAGCTTAAGACACCCCAAATTTCTAAGAGAAAAAGTAAAAATCAAAGTTTCCAAGAGTTTCTTCTTGGAAATAACATCAAGCAAAAGCAAAATCTAAGAGTGGAAAATTCTGAATAAACTTCTCTCTGGATACAGGCTCAGTAGGGTTTCAGCTGCAAACAATTCTGCTCACTTTCTTTCAAAACATTTGAAGATATCTTGTGTTTAACATATGTATGAGAAGTTGAGGTTTATAAACAGATTTCCGTGCATTTAGCACCCCTAGCCCACTACACACCTTGAAAAGGATTCTAGTAAAGCCTTTCCATGGAAATCAAGTACCTGTATGTTTTCCTTCTCATGGTCTCCACAGACACTTCTGGTGTCTAAAGACTATGGACCAACATTGTTTATTTCTAAGTTCCACTTTTGATTCCAGCACAACTCAAATGATCTCTAACTAAAGCCATGCTAGTGAACTAATACAGATTATCTGCTTAGTAGCAAGCAACCTGTATGCAGCAAACAGAAGCTGGGAACTTCAGTCTTATTTTCACAAAAATAAAGACATGGGAGTGCCTGTGAGTTTAAATAGGAGGAGTTACTGAGTTACTGTTGCAGAAAAACTCCAGGCCATTGAAAGCAGCCAGAAATCAGACAAACATGCAAGCAGCAGAGCATGAAGGCATTACAGAATGACACAGCTGATAGTTCTGCTGTATCTCTGGGGCTCCAGAGCGACCCCCAGCAAGAGCTGAAGCCTTCCATGTGCTTTAATCTTAAAATGCTTAAAGACACCACACACCTCCGTTATTAAAATAAGCCATTATTTGGTTAGGATAAAATCATGACCTGAGAGACATGAGAAGCCCAAATTACACTTTGAAATCAGAAATTACGAAGCACAAAAGATTTTACAGAAGCCTACTGAAAGGTAAATGACAGCTTTAAAAAAAGAGTTTGACTGAAGCAAGATGCAGTCAGCAATTACCAAGAAGAAAATTATTACCTTTAATGTTGCAGTATCTCCCAGCAAAGTTCCTTTGTAATCTGTTGTGTAAGTCCAGTCATATGGCTTGACAACTTCCTTACTGTGCTCAGTCTCACTCCTCAACAGTGAAAGAGAAAACAGCTTTGTAGTAATTGCTTTGTAGTAATTCTCAAAGAATTATAACCTCACATAAGACTGCATTAGAATTCCCACACTGCTCCTGAAGAAAAACAGCAGCATTGTCTGAGCTACAATCACAATGTCAAGACTTAATAATGGTTTCACATCTGTTTCATAATAACTTTGAAAACAATTGAGAATTCTCAATCTATTTCAGTTCTATGACTCGAAATAAAGATTTTCATGCAATATTGCTGAAAAATTTTTATTTCAAGATCAATTTTTCTTTAAGTATGCAGAAAGTGATCTCTTGACAACACACAGCAATCAATAACACTGCAATTTAGCTTAATTTTCCTGACAACTTTGCTTTCTTTCTGTGCTTTATTTCCAGGTGCCCTACAACTAATCCAATTTGGAAAATACTAAGCATCATAATTAGTTCTCATGCATGGTAATTGTTCTGCTTTATTCCCAAGGCTAAGATTTTGAACATGTACACTTTGCAACACCAGACAACAGTCTTGTAATGCTCCAGGCCCTATGAGTTTGAATAAACAGAAACAGCATTAAGTCATGTTAAACTTTAAGTTTACTTTAAGAAAGCCATGACACAGCTGAAAAATACAACTGACCCAATTTAACAGAAAAGATGATAACAGCAAAGAAAAGCCAAGTAAATTCTGTGACCACGTGCTTTATCTAGGCTAGAACCAAATGCAACATGGTCCTCCAGAGTTCAGTTTGTTCCTTTAACCACTGTATGACAGTTTCATGTGTAACACACCAGTACTTGCCCACTGGTGATAAAATACTGTACCTGCTCTCTTGCCATTCTTCTGCACAAGCGACTTTGATCATACCTTGACAATTATTGACACATTTTAAAGCATCTGTAGCATTGAACTCAATTCCAAAACCATGGTCATGCTGTATTCTTAGGACATTGTCTCCAAACATCATCTCTGGCAGGGAAGGCATGTGCAATTCCTCAGCCAACCTGCCGAGAAAAACAAGAAGCATCAGTCAGCTACAGCTCAGTGAAAGCAGTCCTTGTTTTGGAATACGGATTCTTTAGACCATGATAACTTAGAAGAGACATCATCAGTATGTTCTGCAAGACTTTGTTGTTTTCCCAGGTTAATCATTTCACCTAAAATGCAGAGTCATTGATCTAAAGTGGCTTTTCCACGAAAAAAGTATTCCTAAAACATTCCTCCACCATCAGGCTCAGACAAAATTCTCACACATGAGGAATCAAGAGTATCTGAGAAGCACGTAGAAGCAATTTTCTGCCTATGCTAGGAAATCCCTGGATGGCCTATGGACCAACTTAAGTAGGTGCTCAAAGAAACTTTTAGGAATAAGGACTCATCATGAGCAAGTTGGAATTCACTGCACAATGGTCCATAACTCCAAATTTAGAAGCCTACAAAAAAGATGCTTAAGACACCCCTGGCAGAGTATGTAAAAAGTGCAGAACATACTAATGTGCTCTACTATATTTTCAAGCTGGTGGAAGACATGTACTGGTACACTGCCTAAACTTTTCTTTATCTCCCTACCTACCTGACTTACCAAGATCAAAAAGGAATACGTGACATTTAGAGAGAAGAAAGCTTTAGAAAACACACTCATTTGAGTGAGGGGAGGGAGAAGAGTGTCCTAATCATAACGTTCACATTGATAACAAGGCATTCCTGAACAAAAGTGGTTATTTCTGTAACCCTGAATACAAAAGAAGTGTTAACCTAACTAAAATAAAAATAGCAAATTCACAGACCTGGAGAACAAGAGCCTATGTTTTTTCCCAGAGAAGGCAGAATAACATTATGAACTTTTCCATTTCATCAAGTGTAGAGACCCCTGACCTGCAAAAACCAACCCCTGCATAGAAAAGAGTTCTTGGCTATAACAATTTAATCCTTCACCTTTCCACACAGGTTGCTGAGAAATTTTTGTAATATATATTTGCCAGAAATAAAATTCCTAATTTTACTAATAATGTTCCCCAAGCAATAAAAAAGACAAAATGGGTCACTGTGACCTTGTTGCATCTTGTACAGTTGGCCTCAGCCCATCGATCCAGCCTGTCCAGATCCCCCTGCTGAGCCTTCCCACCCTCCAGCAAATCAGCACTTCCACCTGACTTGGGGTCATCTGTGCACTTACTGAGGGTGCACTCAATCACCTTGTCCAGATCATCAATAAAGATATTGAACAAAATTGGCCCCAATACTGAGCCCTGGAGAACACCACAGTTGATGGGCCACCTGCAGGATGTCATTCCATTCACCATCACTCTTTCAGCTCAGCCATCCAGACAGCTTTACCCAGCAAACAGTGCACCCATCCCAGCCATGAGCAGCCAGTTCCTCCCAGAGAATGCCTCATTACCCTCAGAAAAGCTAAAGGCAAGATAAATGAAAGTACATTTAATAAGACTAATGAGATTCCCATGTATACTGCAATTTGTTCCAGAAAATGAAACTGAGAAATATCTGCCAAATCCATCTGCCACTAAGGTCAGTTATGGCACAGCCAAACTCTTCAGCTCCACATTAGCAAATCTGACCTAAGTACTTGATGCTGATACATGAATATTTCCTCTAATGATCTCACTGGATTGGAAATTCCTACAAGAAGAGAGCAAATGATAAATTTTTAATGTAAACCACTACCTTAAAATATCTATTACCAAGACATGGTATGAGAAATTAAAAATATCCTTTTTCAAAAGTAATTAAGAAAATCAGGCTTCTAATTAGCGAGTTTGAGTTCACAGAGATCCAAAACCATTATAATCGTACAATGACAGAATGGTTTGAGTTGGAAGAAACCTTAAAGGTCAAGTCCCAGCCCCTCTGCCATAGGCAAGGACACCTCTGCTGGACCAGGTTGCCCAAAGCTCCATCCAACCTGGCCTTGAACATCTCCAGAGATGGAGAATTTGCAACTTCTCTGGGCAAGCCGTTTCAGAGTCACCACTCTCACAGTCAGGAATTTCTCTCCTAGGGTCCAATCTAAATCTCCTCTCAGCTCGAATCCATTCCCCCTTGTCCTTGTACTACATGCTCTTGTAAAAAGTCCCTCCTCGTCTTTCTTGTAGGCTGCCTTCTGCAATCATTAAAACAAAATTTTGGAAATTACCTGTAACTCAAATAGCCCGTTTCTCCAGCCGGAGAATCAAGCTTGAAGAGAAGAACAACCCCGGTCTCTCGCCTAACCGGGCCCAACAGCGTCTCCCCCGCCCTGAGCACGCTCCGTGTTTCTTTCGCAAGGCCACCCCACACCCCCAGCCCCTCGCTGTGAGGGCCGAAGCCGCAGCCCGGCGGTGGCTCCCTGAGCAGCGGGGACACAGTGCTGTGCCGTGCCGTGCCGTGCTGTGCTGTGCCCCCCTGCGCCCCCTGTCCGGAGCCCGCCCCACCTCTCGGCCTGCGCCGACTTCATGATGTGCGTCCGGGCGGCGCTCAGCTTCCACGGCCCAAAGGTGAAGTCGCGCCGGCTGCTCTGGAACACAGGGTGCATGGCGGCCTCCTCTCCGCCGAGCAGAAGGGAGGAGGCGGCGGAAGGGGCGGCGGCGGAGGCGGCGGAGCCCCTCTCTTCCCCTCTCCTCCCGCACAGCCCTCACGGCAGCGGCGGCTCCGGAACCACCGCCCCGTGGCGCTTCCGCTTCCAGGGCCGCGCGCGGCGCGGAGCCCGGCGGCGGAATCCTGGGATGCATCAGGAAGAGCAGGGCGAGGGAAGGGATCCTGCGCCTTTAGTGAGCCCACATCTGCAGTGTTCTGTCCAGGACAGGAGAGACACGGAGCTCCTGGGGCGAGTCCAGCGGAGGGCAGGGAAAATGATTGAGTGACTGGGGCATCTCCATGAGGTGGAAGGGCTGAGAGAGCTGGGCATGTTCAGCCTCGGGAAGAGGTGGCTAAGAGGGGCCTTCATCAATGTGAACACGTATCTAAAGAGGGAATTCCAAGAGTATGGGTCCGGGCTCTTCTCGGCGGTGCCTTGGGACAAGAGGCAATGGGGCAGAAACTGATGCACAGAAGTTCCACCTGAACATGAGGAAGAAACTCTTTACTATGCAGGTGACTGAGCACTGGGATAGGTTGTCCAGAAAGGTTGTGATCTCTCCACCACTGGAGATATTCCAGACCTGTCTAGACACAAGCCTGTGCCATGTGCTATGGGATGACCCTGCTTGAGCAGGGAGGTTGGACCAGATGACCCATCGTGGCCCCTTCCAGCCTACCCAGTCTGTGATTCTGTCAGGTGATAGGGGGGGGCAGGTGGGTGAGGGGTGGGGAGCCACCGTGGGGAGAGTGGGCTCTCTAATCTCCTCTGCCCAGGATCAAGAGTCAGCAAGCTCACCCAAGGCCCTGTTCCAGCAAAGCTGAGCTGCAGACCAGCGGAGAATGTCTGTGTGCCCCACAAGTGCTTGTGCCTCCAGCCACTTCCCCATGGGTACCTCACCGAGAGCAGTGGGACAGCTGGGTAGGAGCAGTTTTGGGGAGCTCTGAAGCCTCTGGTGGCCCTGGACCGTCTCCATGGCCACACTCACAGTTGCAGCAGGCATTAGCTGGTTCCATCACACAAGTGCTCTGTACTTAGATGGTACACACACATCTGTGCACTCGGAATCACATCTGGGCAAGGTTAGAAAGGGGTCACAATGGATCATCTGGTCCAACTTCACTGTTCAAGCAGGGTCAACCCAGAGCACACGGCACAGGATTGTGTCTAGACAGGTCTGGAATATCTCCAGTGAGGGAGACTCCATAATCTCTCTGGTTGTGAATAGTCACAGTCTATAGCACAGGAATAGCACAGGAAATAAATTCTTCCTCAAATTCAGATGGAACTTCTGTGCATCAGTTTTTGCTCAATATGGAATCTCTTGTGCTGGTTCAATGTTTTTGAATACTGTCCAAAGATGGTCTTTCTAAAATGTTGAAGTGCAATGGCATGGTAAGCTTTTAGAAGTCCTGTAAAAAGCTATCAGTAGAACTGGTTGAAAATGATACATCAGCTTAGTATTCCAGCACTGATGGGTGGGTGCTTGTCTTGCTTTAATGCATCATCATCGAAAGGGCAGACTAACTCTCTATGGACTTCCCCTAGCACAGGGGCAAGACACAGTCCAGCTCCTGCTGTTGGAGCATTGGAGTGAACTGAGGCAGCACCCATAGGAAACTGATGTCCACAGCATTAAAAACTCCATAGAGCCATCAAAACATAGCACAGCTCGCATCAGGGCAGTCACCCTCTGCCCTCAAGGGCGTTGCCAGGGAAAAGCAGGAACTAGGGATGCACAAGCACGGCATTTAATTATTGTTCACCCTTTATACTGTGCCCTTTATACCGACACCTATATCCTATGTCTTGCTTCAAATGTGTGTGCGGGAAAGACTCTTCCCCAAATCTTCTTTGTGTTACTTTTAATAGTGTTTCGGGGTCTAGGAAGTCTAGCACTTAGGCTCTACGACTGCCCAGCACTACTAGCTGGGACAAATGGCTTTACCTCATCCATGTAAAGTACTTCTCCCCGCCTTTTTAACTGAGCTCCCGAAAAGTGCGCGGACCGCCCCGGGGCGGCGGCGGAGAACATGGCGGGCGGGGAGGGGGCGCGGCGGGCTGAGGCGGCGGGGCGGGACGGCGGGAGGGGCAGGCCCGGGGCCGGGGCCGTGCCCATGCCCATGGCGGGGGAGGCTCGGGCCACGGCGGCTGAGGGGCGTCCCGGGCGTCCCAGACAGGAAAGTCTCCGGCGGTGGCGGGCGGTGAGTGCGGAGCCGGGGAGGGGCCAGAGGCGGCGGGATTCGCTCGCCGCCGGCGGGTGCGGGGGAGGCGATGGATGCCCGGGGCAGAGGACCCTGTTCCAGCCCTTTGTTCGCTGCCGGAGGGAGCGCGGGGGCAAAATGGCGAAACCCCCCTTCCCCATAGTATTTCTAACTCGGTTCCACCCGCTGTGTGTGTCCGGGAAGCACTGCCCGCGGCCGGGATGGGATGGGGATGGGATGGGATGGGATGGGATGGGATGGGATGGGATGGGATGGGATGGGATGGGATGGGATGGGATGGGATGGGATGGGATGGGATGCTGTCCCCGCCCCGGGCAGCCCTGCCCCGGGAGGGCCACCTCTGCCAGAGGCCGCTTTCCCCGCAGGGTGCAGCAGGGCCGTGAGGGGACCGGGAGCGCCAGGTGCCCCGGGCATCGCTATCGCGGGGAGCGGCCGCGGGGGAAGCCGCCTTCGCAAAACCCGCTCCGGCCAAAAAGTGTTGGAAAGGCAGACAGAGGTTGTGCAGGCGTGCTGAGAGAGAAAGAAACGAGGGGAAGTGTTTTTGCACACATCCTCAGTCAGAGGCTAGGGAAGAGCTAAGTTATGTTTTTACAAAGCATGGCCCAGTAATGTCTTTAATTATGTTCTTAGGAAAGTACAGATAAAAATGGAAAAAAGGCGTCTTTCCAGACTGACAATGCTGCCTAATGCCACAGCAGCCATGCAGATGGAAGCATTTCTGTGAGTACTCCCGGCTGTCTGAGACCTATGACCCATCCTGGCACAGTTGCAGAATTAGCTGAGATAACTTTCCTGAGTCCCTTACTTCCCAGAAAAGCTAAAATCAACTTTATATTCATTGGTGGACTCTTCTACTTTTTCTGGTCTGCATATTTGCGTTTGTTTGTTTGTGTTCATTATGCTGTCCTGCAGATGGCTGGAGGACTGAATGAAGTAGGTAGTGAATGTCATTTGGAGGCAGCAGGGGAAAGAGGAATTGTTCAGGAATTGGAAGAAAAAAGAAGGTTTCACAAAATGAGGCTGTGAATCAGTGGGATGGATGCTAACACTGAGAAGTCAAGGATTAGAGGTTCTCAAGCATTTCTGTAGCTTGGACCTCATCTTAATGCGAGGAAGTGTCTTTCAAACCTCCTGTACAGAAAGCAAATTCTCCAATTCTTTGGTGTTGGCAGGAAAATACAATCAGGGCTGTAGCTAAGGTGATTATGAACATGGAGAAATGATGTTGGGAGAGTATGTACAGTGGTCCCTGAGTCTTTGAATGTTACTTAGCAACTGCTAAGGAAGAGTCAGCAGGGTATGACAAGCCAGGCATCCAGAGACCACCAGTAAATGCTGTATAGGCAGAATATAAGGTAACTATCAGTATAGGCAATTTTTTTTTAAAATTACTTTCTTTAAAGTAAGACAAACAAAGACTGATAGTGACATTCTTGCTTCTTCACAACCTAGATAAAGGGCCTTTATCTAGGTTGTGGTAAGTAGGACTTAGAAACAAGTAAGATCTGTAAAAATTTTAAGGTAAAATATGCCTATTTTATTTCTTATTTTCCCCCCTCCACCTCTTCTTGTCTTCCCTGTTCTAGGCTTGGTGTTGTCCTCTTTGGTCTGCCCACAGGCAATTTACTGCCCCTTCGCTTGCCCATCTAAAATATGCAGTTTCCTGCATACCACAGGTAAATTTTAACAAAGGCAAAAGGGCCTCCAGTCATTGGAAAGAGTTTGGAGAACACTTGCCTGAATGTTTCTGAGCGTTGTTCTGCTTCTAGCTGCTCAGCATGTCTTGGCTGCCCCAGGTCTGCACACTCTGACCATGACCAGCAATTCCTCCCTCAGCAATGGGAAAGGCCTGAGGAACCTGACCACGGAGGAAGATGGGGCAGTCAGAGTCACCGAGTCCATTGCTATAATTGTCATTGCCATCTTCATCTGTTTGGGCAACTTGGTGATTGTTGTCACTCTGTATCGCAAGTCGTACCTTCTCACCTTGAGCAACAAGTTCGTGTTCAGCCTGACCCTCTCCAACTTTCTACTCTCCGTGCTGGTGCTGCCTTTTGTTGTCACCAGCTCCATTAGGCGAGAATGGATCTTCGGGGTTGTTTGGTGCAATTTCTCTGCCCTGCTCTACATGCTGATCAGCTCAGCCAGCATGCTCACTCTGGGACTCATAGCTATAGACAGGTAAGCTGCTCTTATTTTGTAACAATTGTAACAAATTGTCTGCTCCTCTCATAGAGTAACTCACTGCCTGTTCACTGAGTTGAGAAGCACTGCAGGGGGTAACATGGTGTACTGCTGGAATGTCATTTTTACTTCAGCCCCTCCTGAAATTTTGATGTGGAGCAAGAGAAAGTGATGTCATCAGTAATGGAAAATGCAGACATTGATCTAGAGTTTTTTAAAGCAGGTTTCTGAGCCTGTTTGAAGAAAAAAGAACTAGATATTAGCATCATTATCATTAAATAGTGTTCTTTTCTTTCTTGTATGTTTTTTATGCTCCTGTGGACTACTTCTTTTCTTCCCCTGCAGGTACTACGCTGTGCTGTACCCGATGGTTTATCCGATGAAGATAACGGGCAACAGAGCAGTGGTAGCTCTTGTGTACGTGTGGCTGCATTCCCTTATTGGCTGCCTCCCTCCCCTTTTTGGCTGGTCCTCCTTGGAGTTTGACCAATTCAAGTGGATGTGTGTGGCAGCCTGGCACAAGGAGGCTGCCTACACGGCCTTTTGGCAGATCTGGTGCGCGCTGCTGCCGTTCGTGGTCATGATGATCTGCTATGGATTCATATTCCGTGTGGCGAGGATTAAGGCCCGCAAAATCCACTGTGGGAGTGTGGTCATTGTGGAGGAGGACTCACAGAGGAACGGGAGGAAGAACTCCAGCACCTCCACGTCCTCCTCTGGCAGCCGAAGAAATGCTTTCCAAGGGGTTGTTTACTCCGCCAACCAGTGCAAAGCTTTCATAACCATCTTGGTTGTCATCGGAGCTTTCGTCATTACGTGGGGACCTTACATGGTGGTAATAACATCAGAGGCACTTTGGGGTAAAAACAGTATTTCCCCTGCTTTGGAGACATTGGCTACATGGCTGTCCTTTTCCAGTGCCATTTGCCATCCATTAATTTATGGGCTATGGAACAAGACAGTGCGCAGGGAACTCCTGGGGATGTGCTTTGGGGATCGGTATTACCGCAAGTCCTTTGTTCAGCGGCACAGGACATCGAGGCTCTTCAGCATTTCCAATAGGATCACAGGTAAGATGTGGCTGCAAAAGACACTTCCATAATACCACCAAGAGCAAGGCTTCCTGTCTGCCTGTGTTTGGCACATTTGGCACGTTTCAGGGCTCTGTAAAGAGAGTTGGATGTTTCTGGAATTTTCAGCAGTCTTTCATCACTCAGGTTATAGACATTTGAAAGGAGACTTCTCTTTTTTTATAGTTAACATCTTTCTCCTACTATAGTAAAACCTCAGGCAGAGGAGACATAGTGATGAGGTTAATAAAAATAATTTATTTTCTTCTTTCTCAAGCATTTCCTTTTGTGTGCCTTCCATTTTGTGTTGCCCAGATTTGAGCTCTACCAGCAGTACTTTTTACTGCACTTTTTCTTTGATTAATGGCCTCATGCTACAACTCTCTAAAATCCACTAAGGTTCCGCTGGCGTAACTGTTTCTGCAAGTTCAGCTTTTATGCTTAATGGCTGGGAAGAAAAGGTCATAAACAAAGTAAAACTATGGTGTAAAACCATCGAGCTATTTGGTGTGTCCCCAAGTTGGAGACTGAGACCTCCAGTTTCTCAGTTTGGTGGTTTCTTGTTTTTTTCTTTTTTAAAGTAGCAATGCAATGACATTCAGATTTTTAATAAGTTCCCTGGTCATGGTACAGAAGCTTCCAAATATAGAACATCTTCAAGGGATATTTCATGCAGAGGCAAGAACTGAAATTATTTAATTGGGAAGGATGATCTAAAATGCAGAGGGAAGATGAGAGCAGCAAGGCGTCCATTATCTTTTCTGCAACCTGAACACTGGGAGAGATGTCATGTAAATTAAAGAGTTAAGGAGCTGTAGCCACATTACAAGCTCCAGGAGCTTTGGCAAGTCTGTATCCAGAAAATGCTGTGGATTAATACATTGGAAACTGAGGGAAAAGACAGGAAATTTCTTTCTTTTTCCAAGTGATAAAGTTGAAGCTGTCAGTTTCAACTGACATCAGATGTCTTAGCTGGAGGCTGATAGGGAAGTGAAAAAGACCCCCAACAAATTCACAACAGAATCTCAAGGTAGGATCCAAAGCAGTACCTTTTGTAAAAATCTCACAGATCTCCTCCCTTCTTGTTTTGGAGATTTGAAAGAAGTTGGGCATCTCTGTGCCCCAACCTTGCTCCTAAGCTTCTTCCCAACACCAATGGCCCGTCACAGCTGCTGGTGGCTACCAGCTTATTTTCTGTCTGGAAGATGCCTGGCAAATCTCCCCATCCATGTGAGAGCATACGCTTGGTGCTCAGCCTGTCTGGCTGATAAAACACATGGACTTGCAACAAGAGTGGGAGGGAGATGGTGCAGAGAAAAAGGAGACTTGCCTTTCCAAACCTGAGAGCTGCTCACTGGATTTCTAAGATGGGAAGTCCAGAAGGCATGCTCTCTGCTTCAGCAAGGTCAGTTTTATATGCAGAATAATAAATAAGGCAGTACAGTGGGTATTACTGGAAGAGGTTTTTACCATTGCAAACTCCTTAACCATTCACTGTGTAACAAAAATAAAACTTTTTTGCAGATTTGGGACTATCTCCTCACCTTACTGCCCTCATGGCAGGTGGGAGGCCACTGGGAAACAGCAGCAGCACAGGAGACACGGGTTTCAGCTGCTCACAGGATTCAGGTAACCGCAAGTCTCTTGCTCCCTACTTGGGCAGAAGTTTGCAGTTGGCAGCAGTCTCGTGGACAGTCAGTATTTACACCCACAGATGTCTCCTGGTAGACTAATGACATGAAACATCTGTTCCAGCTGTTCCAACAAAACTGCTGCAGTTGCTTTTTTCCTCCTTTGCGCTCAATAGCTGTACTTGCAAAATGCTGCTTACAGAATGGTGACCCTCCCTTGGTAATGTGTCCTAGGAACAAGGCTCACTGATTTTGTGCCCTTCTCCTTGAGTTTCTATTGTTCTTTGGAGACTTTCTCTGGATCCACAAGGAACGGAGCAACAGAGTGCTGTGAAGAATGTGCTTCTCTGTTTCCTATTTTGTAAGAGACCTTGTTCATCCTGCAGTATAAACATACACACTTAGGATGGTTTCAGCTTATGATTTCATTGCTACTCAAGATCTCTCAATTAAAGATGGTTTGGAAAAGGGAAAAAGTGTTCTGATGGTAATTTTCTATCCCGATCTGTTGTTAGATTTTTCTGGCAGCTAACTCAGCTACCAGTCCTTAACTGCAGTAGTTATTTTAGAGAGTATTTCTGCTCTAGAGACACCAGAGGGTGATCTTTTAAAAGTTGCTTGGTGTAAGGGGTTTGTTTCCTACTTCTGTAAAGGAAGCCTGTGGAGCTGGCATTTATTTTTGGTAGTTGTTTTGTGCTGGTAGTTTTCTGCCTGTTGTGGATATCCTACAGTTGTATGTGATAAAGGAGAGCAGCCTGCTGGTAAACCTGACTCAGTTAAGAGGATGTGGTGTTTCCATCTTGTGACAGCAGTTTCAACCAGTGAACAAAACTAAGCCATAACAAAATGCTGTTAGAAGTGCCACTGCTGGTTAAGGAGGGAGCACAGTCCATAGCCTGGCAATGGATATACAGTGATCCACTGTGAAATGCTGTTTCACTTCAGATGCTTTTACTGTGAGTTACTAAAGAGCAGAAGGAAGCCTTAGTCCCTTTTCCCCGTCCTTGCTGCATGTAGTACGTGATCCTGGGGCCTGTGATGGCCAGTCTCTAATGAGAAGACTTTCCAATCCTTCCAGTGAAAACCGACCTCATTCTTTTCCTGTGTAGTGTTTTAATTTGAGGTGAAATTTACTTACAAAAGCTGGGTTTAGACGTCTTTTGAAGGAACTGCTGAAAATAGGCTGAAAACTTTTTGTCACGATACTGTATCCCAGTGCTACTGTTTTATTTGGGGGCTCTTGTTCTTTTCAGGAACAGATACAATGCTTCTTGAAGATTATAGCTCAGATGGCCCTCATGCCCCACACTGCATCTGTCCCCCTCGAAGGAGGAGTTCAGTG
This sequence comes from Poecile atricapillus, assembly GCF_030490865.1. Taxonomy (NCBI): domain Eukaryota; kingdom Metazoa; phylum Chordata; class Aves; order Passeriformes; family Paridae; genus Poecile; species Poecile atricapillus. Next base: position 95,043,062 of record NC_081249.1, read on the forward strand.
ACATTTGAAGATGAGGTGGAACAAATTAAAGGTGAGTGTAGGGGCAAGTATGAAACTGCTCAGAGTCAGCAATATTGATTGTGCATGAAGCCTCCCAGGACCTTGAGAATTGTCTTGAAAAGTATCTGACCACTGTTTGTCTTGACAGACCCGATCAATCATGCAGGTACAACAGAAAGCAAAATCAGGTCTTTATTCCAGATCTCAACCAGCAGCAGGCAAGGACAAAAGTTAGAAGCTGGGATTCCCTGCATATATGTAAATTAAATTGCACAGCAGTATCCTCTCTGCAATTCCACTCATCTTGGTGGCTGTTACATTCTATTTTGTGTTTCTTAGGGAATATATTTTCCTGTCCTTGTATTTTGATTGCATTATCCCTGTGTTTCTCATTTGCTGTCTTTTCTCAACTTTGTCACTTACAGACTTGAAATTCCTCCATTTACAGACTTCAATGATCTGAATATCATTTTATTCTGATTAATTTACTTTTTTTTTACTTAAATTCTATTTTGCTTTACTGGGTGTGTTCCTCAGCAGATGGACCACGTGCAGTTTTTCAGTCAACTTGCTTGTTGATTCTGGACTAGCAGAACATTGCTGTCATCATCTGTAAAATGTCAGAACATTAATTTATGCTGAGTTACAATAATGTCAATAGAAGGCTTGATAATAACAACTGAATTTTCTAAACAATACATGATTATGGATAGGATGAAAATGAGCAGGATGCCTTTAAGAATCAAGTAATAAAACCTGAAATAATGAGAAAACTCTTTCTATGGAATTTTTTAAACACCTTGGAAAAATTCCCTTTTGTCCTCTTCCCAGCATGAGATGAATATTTCCTTGTACAAACACATTAGCATACATTTCCCACTATCTTTCTGAGTGATTATGTAGGAGCACACATTTAATTTCTTGTGAAAGAGGGAAGTCTCAGTGCACAGGTCCCCACAGGTTTAGCAATTCTTCCTGGTGAGTCTCAGGATTTTCAGCACCCTGAAGCTTTAAATTATTTCAGAAGCCTCACTGAAGAGTCACATTTAGGATGAACTCTTGTATTGCTCAACATGTTGGTGAGTAGAGAGGTGTACAGATGCTACAAAAACAGCTGCAGCAACACAGATTATGCCAGGTCACTCTGAAGATTTGTGCTCATAGAATGGTGTAGGAAGCCTGAGTATTGTTGATAAATGTGTACTAATTTTGCAGAGGGCATGATCATGCCTTTACAACAGGACCTGTATTAATTTTCAAGCCTTTGCACAGTCATGCTTACCAACTGTTACCTTTTTTTTTTCTATTTTTCTTTTTTTCAGAAGCTGCAAAGAATTCTGTTCTTCATGTAAAAGCTGAAGTCCATAAATCTCTGGACAGTTATGCAGCCAGCCTGGCCCGAGCTATAGAAGCTGATGTGAAACTCAGCCTGTTTGGGGAAGATGCTTTACCAGGAGCCCTGTTCCCCTTGTGGACTCCTGCAGGAAGCAGTGGGAACGCCCGGCGTGGTGCCAGGCCCCATGCCAGCCAAAGACTGAAGTTGCAGAGCATCGATGAAGGGAACGTTTGACACGAGCACTGGAGTAGGAAAACAGAATGAAACCACTAAGCAGGGCCTACTGCAACTGGTAGTGTTTCACCAGAACCAAGACACCTTGTTGAGATGTTTCCAGTGTTTTTTCAACACCTGGAAATAGCTGGATTCTGGTACTTACATCAGCATTTTGCAGTAGTGCTTGTTTACTGGTTAGGGTGCTACTGACTCTTCTGCCACATCACTATCACACAGCGCATAGGAATGCAGGGCTTGGTTTCATTGACCAGATGGTTAGTCAGTTGAATCTTGGGTCCATTATTGGCCAAAGCTAATACAGGAACAAAACAGAAAAGGTATGTGCAGTGTTTAATTCATTGTTACATCCACCTGGTTCTGACCACCAGGATAATCGGTTGACACTTGATAGCTAGAGTGCTTTGATAGGAGCTTGTGCATTGGATGGTACATAAAGCCTTACTGCCTCAGGCTCCTGGCTGAGGAACTTCAGTAAGGGCAAAACCTGAACTTTTAAGAGAGCTCATGCAGATTGTAGGTACTTACCTTTGCTGGGGGATATTTCAGTCTGTTCAGCCATCAGAATGCCAGATCTGACATTGGACTGCGCTTTGCTTCAGCGGCATGGGACACCAGCTCCTCTCGATGTAATGAATGGGAGTAAACGTGCTGGGAACAGCACAGAGATGAGATTTGAGGAAATTATTAGTGCAGAATTCTTAGTTTCTCTGAGAACTTCAGCTCATGTCCCTGGTTTTGCTGTTATTTAAAGGGCACTCTGTGGCTGTGCTAAGCTTGACAGAATATAAATATTACCACTTCATATTCAGGATTCATCTTCTAGAGAGAAGAATGTTAGCTGGGGGTTTTTTTAATCATGAGGGAATGTATTTAAGCTGTAGTTACCTCAGTGCTTCTATTTCTTGGAGTATTAATTCATTAATCTCAAAAATAAGAACATTTGGCACTTATATTGCACTTTGCATGTTCTTAAGCACTGTACAGACATTACCTTGTTAGGCCTTTGTGAGAGGGTTGATCAGCCCTGCTTGCCAGAGAAGGGGAACTCAGCACAGCCAAGCTGCTGGCCGTGAAACAAGATGCAAAGGTGGCAAGTTTTGTAAGGAAAAGAGGAATGAGAATATAACCAGCTTGAGGAACGTTTCTGTGCCTTCCTGGGCTACCCCTTCCTTACTTTGGGGGGATTAAAGCCCTGCCTTACTGTGTATTTCAAAGAGAGGGAGACATAAGTGAGCAGGATAATTCCTTGAGAAAATGGGTGTCAGTAGCAAATGGACTTAAGGACCAAGAATTTGCATTTGTTTACGCTGTGTCTGCTCCCCTCTGCCTCTACCTTTCCCAGAAGTGCTTTGTATGAGGTTTTGCTGCAGCCTGGAAATCAGGAGCAGGATGTTTCCATATGGGTAAAAACAGGGTATACGCTCATTAAGTTTTGTCTCTCTGTGACTTTATTCAGAGGCACAGAAACAAGATGTTGTGAGGCAGAAAGGCAGAACCTTGGTCCAGTACTGTATTTAGACATCCTATTTGTCTGTGTTCCCGACTCAGAGATGTATTTCAGCACAAGCTTATGTCCATCTCTGGACAAAGCAACTTGACTTTCTGAACTAGCCTGAATCTCATTGTGTTCCCATGTAAAATATAACTGCATGCTTAAAATTCAGTACATGGTTTGCTGATTTAAGAACAGGCTGTTAGAGCAAGAACACTTAAGCTTCAGTAAGATGGCTCTTAGCATAATGCAGGAATAAATCAATTAATAATAGTGAGGTTCTAACTCCTGCATTTTTTACTTTTAATGTGTTAGAGAAATTGCACCTGTGGGCACTCGTTAGTAAAAAAAAAGAACCAAAAATCCCAGTATTTGCCGGGAAACGCCCTGCAGCGAGGTCATTATTGCCGCCATTAACATTACAATCACAGTCTCCCTAGTACTCAGTACTCCTTAAGCTGTACACTTGCCTGGAAGGATTTTGTCTGCATCCCTTTTACTCCGCACTCCTGCTTGAAACAAGTTGAGCAGAGTCGTAGCTGAATGTCGGAAGGGCACACACGAGTATGAATGCACTGTGGAGGAGTAGGTGCCGGCCCAAAACGCTCTGCGTGTAGGAGAAAAAATTCCAAGGCACGTGTGGAAGCACTAAATCGATAGTATTGTGTAAAAAGCACGTTTTTCACACAGGTACTGAGACAAATGCAGCCTTCAGGCAGGTCAGGGGTGTTGCAAGAGTTTACACCATGGCTGAATTCGGCTGCCAGTGTTAATGTCACTAATCTCTTATTTACTGTAAATGTTGTTGATATTTTTGTACACACGTTATAACCCTTCCATAACTGTTGTTACCGGAGTGGTTCTCTCACTTGAGTTGTCATTAACAAAAGCAGTAATTGAGAAATGCACACGTTTTGTAAAACTGTATTTCCCATCTTAAATACAGAAGAGAAAAAGAAACCAACTTATTTCCAGTTCCTGATGGTCTGTGGTGGTTGTTTGTATTGTTATTTCAGCTTACATTTATCTTTAAGTATTTTTCTTTCAAAAGTTTGTCGGGCCGGCAGGAATAGCCGGTCAGGTGCGGCGGGTGGAGCCGTTTCCAGGACAGGGAGGTGTCCCGGGTGGAGCGCGGCTCCCTCGGCCCCGGGCAGGCTTTGGGAGCGCGGGCGCGCTGGCTGCGGCACCGGGGCGGGGCCCGAGACCACGCCCATCGCCTTGTGGCCACGCCCCTTTGTGTCTCCCCTCCCGCCCTCGGAGGGGATCGCGCAGCGCAGCGGCGATTGGCTGTCGCGCCCAATGCCCCGCCCCCTCCCCGCGCTGATTGGTGGGAGCCCCGGCCCGGCGGGATTGGCCGGTTCAAAGGGGGGGCGCGGCCGTGCTGCCTGGCCATGGAGGCTGTGCCGTGCGCCGAGCACGGTGAGGGCCGACCCGGGGTCCCCATGGGGGCGGGTGTGTGGGGGGCTCGGCCTGATCAGTTCCGCTCTTCTCCGCTCCGCAGGGTCCCTCTGCTTCCTAAAAACCGGCGTCCGCGATGGCCCCAACAAAGGGAAGAGCTTCTACGTGTGCGGGACGCAGGGCCCCGATGCCTGCAGCTTCGTCCTCCCAGCGCCGTAGGTGCAGGGCAGGGGCGGCAGGAGGGGGTCGATGGGACAGGGGACACACTTGGCTGTCCTGAGGGAAGTTCACTGCCGTGACAGCAATCGCAAGCTTGTTTTCTTACATAGCCTTTGTTTATCGTAGGTGATTGTTTTGCGGTGGCAGTTTCCTGGGCAGTTCGTCTTGTCTGTATTCTTCCGCTTCTCCTTTCCTCCTTTCAGGGTTCCTGCTTCTCACTGCTTGATCCATGAGGGGTGCGTGGTGGAGCTGCAAGTCCTGGTTCAGCAGCCGGACAGAGATGAATACCAGTAAGTTCCTCAAGTTTTTTAAAACCCGAATGTCTGCCTTCAAACGGGTAAAACCTGTGTTTCTTCTTCCTTCTTTGCCCTATGTTCAGTGCTTAAAATAATGTTCTCAACATTATGATTCTGACTCATGGTCGTTTAGTTTTTACAGTTACACGTCAGAAAACCTGAATCTCGTGGTTAAGTAGTTTTTCTGTAATGAGGATTTAACATCCACCTAAGCCGTACCTCTGTTCTTTGGGGAAGGGAGTATCTTCTTAGAGTATCTCATTTTTATGGCACCTTTGAAGACTTCCATTGTAGGATGCTGCCTCTTAAAAATAAAGATCGTTGCTCTTAGGATCAAGAGGATCTTAGCTCTCCTTCTTATTTATGAACAAGTGAGATAGTTGAACTACCAGTCATTCAAAGTGGAAACAGGGGTTTCTTGCACATGTTGAAATATTTTGAATTGTTTGATTGTGACTGACTTGGCAGTTTCCTACTAAAATGGGAGAGGGTCATTGAGCCCTGAGGCCTTCACTTACCCTGTTTCCAAATGATTGCCACTTTAATTAGCACTTACATTCAATAGTATAAACTTAGGTCATCAGGTAATTTTTGTTTTTAACAGAATTGAACATGGCTCTGTGGTTGGGTTCATCCAAAATCAGCATCAAATTCACCAGCGTTAACTCTGATTGCAGCAGTCCTGGTTGGCTGCTAGTTTAAGAAAGAAAGAAACAATATCCAAAGTATTTCTGTCCCTGAGTTGCTGTAAAGATGAGGTGGCCTGTGCAGTGTAATTAAAAGAAGAGCTGTCTCCTTGCACCTAGAAATCATAAGATGCTTCTAAGGCTCTAAACACAGACAGCTTTTTTGCCTGAGCAGTTACTCTTCTGTTTCTAAAATTAAAAAAAAAAAAACCAAACCCTAGGAATCTTTATTCAGAGAACACTACTCCTGTAAAATGCTCTGTTGCTAGTGTTCATGGCCTTTTGTTATGCAAAGGTATGAATGTAAAGTACAGATTAACAGAATTTGTCTGTAATGGTTTTTGGTGCAAAGTATTTTTAAAAGAATGCTTAGAGCTTCTTTACTGGCTCCTGGGATTGAAATCTTGTTTTAATCCTTGGTAGGTTGTTTTACCGGTGCCTTAAGAGTAAGTTGAATGGGAAGAAATGGTGTGGAAGCGTCCCATGGCAGGTATGAGTGTCTTGTTTGTATTGTAGTGTCACTTTATTCTGGCATGACTTTTCATTCCTTATACCATAATCACCTCTGAAACGACTTACTGGGAGATTTTATATTTTCCAGTTGAGAAGTGTATAAGCCCTCTGTCCTCTAGATGAGAATTATCTTTCTCCTAAGTTGTGTGAAGTACTCACTATTCTTTAGGCTTAGGAGAAACTTGGATTTGATTTCTGGCTGTCCTCTTTTGTAGAGATTGTGCTACTGGGACTTGATGCAAAAAAACAATGGGAATGGCAAATAAAGTTGAAAACCAGCCTTTTTGTTTTGGATTTCTTATGAAATGTTTATCCTCATTCTGTTAAAATGATAGGAAAGATGACTTTGGTAGAGGATGAAGTCTTGCTTGAGGTGATCAGGTTGTGTGTGTTATTAACAGGCTTTAATAATTTGTACATTGGCATTTACTCCCATGTACATCTTGCAGGATCCAAAAGCTACCAAAGTGTCAAAACCCTTGGAAACCCAGCCCAGGACGATACCTTTCTTCAATCCCACTAGCCAAAGAAATCCATTCAAAGTACTAGACAAGAATTGTGCTCCATCATCCTGGGAACAAATTAAGCAAAGAAATGGAGAGGAAAGTAAAGCAAAAGGAGTTAAAGCAGACAGTGAGTGTGTGCTGGTGTCACATAAAGAAAAGAAATCAACCTCTGATTCCTCCATAAAGACAGTACCTCTAGAAGAGCTCAAAAATAAAAAGAAATCACCCACAGGAAGTAAAAGTGACCCAGAACTTCAGCAGACTACAGTGTCTCAATCTAAACTTTGCCTTTCTGAGACCAGGAAAGGGAAAAATACACTTCCAGAGGAAGAGAAATATGGTGGCAGTGGCAGGGAATCCCGGAAGCCCTCTGATTGTGTGGACAAGGAGCCAGGAGCAAGATCAAAATTCTTGCCACTAAGTGATGGAAAGCAAACTACAAGTACCAAGCCTCCAGGGGAGGAGCAGCTGGGAGGAAAAAGCTTAAAAAGCTGTAGGGATAAAGAAACAATAGAGAAAGATTGCACTGGTCAGAAGAATGGCAAAATGGAACCAGTGTCTAAGGAAGATGCCACTTCCCCAGCAGGAGCACAGTCGACATCGAAGCATGCTGCCCTGAGGGGAGGGGCAGAGGCAGAATTGCCCAAGGCACAACTCAGGCCAGGGCTGCCACAGCCTCCTGGTGAAGCCTCTGGCAGTGACAGTGATGAAGTGCATGAAGTTGTTTGTTCCTCATCAGGTAAAATTAAACCTGAGAAATCAGTTGAGATTCCTACAGGAAAATCAGGAAAGAGTGTGCAGGGGACATCTTTGGATGCAGCAGCATCACATCACATGGAAAGACCCCAGGACCCTAAAGTGCTTCATGACCATCTTGTAGTCCAGCTGAAACAGAAAAAGGTCATTTATTTCAGCTATTATTTGGGGGCTTTATTGTTCTGATTCCAAGGTGACTTCCTTTACTTGTGACAGGCATCAGAATATGGTATCTCCTCACAGCAGAAACTCAAAATGGGGTTTAGGAAGATGTGGCATGGGAGGGCATTCAGCCTATGTACAGACTGGTTGTATTAAGCAGATACAAACCAATTACCTGTAAGGTAATAGTCTTCTGCCTTTGGGGGTGCTCAGTTTTGACTCACCTGAGGTCGTGTCTTGTCTTTTACCCTGAAAGTAATTTGCATAAAATAGAATAGTGCACAGCCAGTTTAACCTTTGTAAATAACAAGGCTGTATCTGGTAGCCTCTTTTGGCCTGGTGCAGTAGTTGTGATCTGGCTATGAAAGCTCACACTAGGGTGAAATAAACTACCTGCCTGTTTGCTTTTTTGTTTTTTTCAATAATTGCCCATCACTATGTTTTTCATTTTTATTATAAGCCCCACTGTTTGTCTAGAGCTCAGAGCAGAATCTTGAAATAAAGTCAGAACTGTTGTGCAAGCACAGAAAGAAAGGTGCAAGTAGGTTAAATGTTGTGGATATTTTAAGAGATGTTAAGATTGTCTGACTCACCTGCCTGTTTCATAAAGAGGAGACCCTGTGTCCTTCCATATTTTCTAAACACTAATGGTTAGCTTATTTACTGCTAAAAGACTTTTTAATTGCACTGAATGGCACTTGAAAGCTTTTGGAGATTACAGAACAGTAACAAAATACAAATTTAAATGGGATGAGATTAGTTCTTTTTAGACTTCTGAGCTGATTGTTCTGTGTCAGCAGAGCTTGGTAACCACACTCAAGTTTTGGTTTCTTTTTTGCAGAGTACATTGGCTACAGTGAACGTTCAGTTGCTGCCAGATAAAGGGGAACGGTTATTGAAGCAAGTGCAGGATTTGGAAGCTACACTCAGTGCTCTTAACATTTCAACAGCAGATACTAGTGAAAAAGGTAGGGCTACTTTTTTTTTTTGACTGCAGAAGTTTACAAAACACTTTGTCTTAAAATAGTTATTAATATTGAGGAAATATAGCATAAACTTATATATGGCTTGTGGTCTATAAAACGTTTGTCTGTTGAGATTTACTGAAGAGGAAGTATTAATTGCAAAATATGTGTCTGGGAGCATATGAATGGAACAACTCAAATGTTTCCTCTGTAATGTGGTGGCTTCCCAAGGGAGTTTCCTCCTATGGTTAGGATCTAGGTTTCCAGCTTTAGCTACATGATTGAGACAGGTATCTTTATGAGAACATGCTAATGAAGTGCTAACTATCTGTGTTGCATTATGGAACTGTGCTGTTCATTCATGTTGTTACTGAATATTCCACTTACCAGATTCAAAATGAGCAGCTTCCAGTGTGGCATTCCTGAGAGAGCCAAGCTCATGAGCTCTTGGCCCATTTGTTCTTGGATGTTTCAATAGTTTTTGTGTTCAAAATATTGACAAGAGAGACGTCTTCAAAATTAATCATTGGGGAGCAAGGTGCAAAACTGACCTTGTCTGCACTACTCTGAGCACAGTTGCGGAGTTCAGTGTTGCTGTAAACCACATACTGAGGCTGGAACTGAACTTGCTGCCTGTCACAGTAGCAGGCCAAGAGCACATGCTGGTAATTGCAGTAGCTCAGGTGATGTGCTGCTATTAAACTGATGTCACCGCTTCACAGTATTTTGCAAGCAGACTACTGGGCAAAATAAAGGCTATTCTTTGGGCTGTAGAGCAAGGCTCTGAGAATCACTGTGCAACCTTTCCAGGCTGTGATTCCTTTCTCCTTAAGGGCAAGATAGCACAAGCAGCAGCTGCCATGAAGAACCTTTGTCTAACCCAGTTGGCAGGCCAGGTGGTACGAAGCTGATAACACCGCTCCCGCTCCAGGATCCTACAGCCAAGGCCTCTGCAGGCTCACACAGTCACCTTTTGGCTGCTGCTACTTTGGGTTTCAGTGGCCAATGTTTTGGAAGTAAGTATAGAAAGACTTTGCCATTACAGAGAACACTGTTGTGTACTATTTCTGAAGTAATCCTGCAACTTGAGGATACATGTGAGAGTACTAAGCCTGTTTTGTTACTGCATACTGTCCCTCAGGCATCTGTAGCCACTGAAGTTAATCTCTGAGGTGAAAGATCTATTTGGGAAAGTTAGCTTTGTAAACACAACTCTGGTACTGTATCTTTGTAGTGGCTGCTGGTGTGCAGAATCTGTATGGGGGAAGAATGACAGAAGACCGACTCAGGGCTGTACACAGTGCCATATTTGAGGCTATTAATAATCTTCACAAATCTCTAGAATCCTGTCCAACAGAGGAGACAGCAGCTGAAGATCCCTCTGGACTGAAGGTGGGTTGGCAAGGATGGAAGTTGTCATACTGATGAATGAATCATAGCCTCTGAGTGGTACCCTAGAGCATTCCTTCCTTCCCACTTTGACATACTTTGCATCTTGCTGGAAGGAGATACACTAATTACATTCCATCCATGTTGTTTGTACATGACTGGCAGAACGGAGGTGTGAGAAGAGGCAGAGAACTTCATTGTTCATTCTTCCTGGTGTGCCATAAGAACTAATCTCTCAAAAAAGTGTTGTGGGTGATTGAGTTCATGCAGTGTGATGGACTCCAGAGTAGTCAGTTCTGATCTGTTTGAGGTTATATGCAAGGTATTGGAACAAAGGCACATGCCTCTACAGGATGGTGAGTAGATGCATATATGTTGTGTCACTTGTCACATTGTCTTGGGACCTTTTCAGTGGTGGAGAAGGCCACTGAATGTCCTGTGATGGTAGTATGTAGTCCCTCTTCCTGTTTCAAGAGTCTGTAGGGGTCTTAGACTTGGTGAGAAAAGGGGAAGCATTCTCAATCCTTTTCCTTGACAGTGGTAGCTGTTGTAAGCAAGGTAGTCTGGGGTGGATTTTCCAGCTGAGCAAGCTGTTGTTATCTGCTCTCTGAGAGCACTGAGGCACTAGGCTGGTTAGTGCAGGAAGCATTAGGAAGACTCATCTGTGGTACTGCTGACCTCCTGTCTTCAGAAGTTGCTTACCTTGAGTATCCCAGCCTGTGTGGAAAAACAACAGGTAGGTAAACTCCTTTGAGTAGGATTGTAGTAAAACAGTTGAACAGGATAATTGGTACAGGAAACAGAAGTGTCTAAATTTTGCCAGGTGTTTCCTTCAAATCCTCTGTCTCGCTCACCCTCTCAGGTCCCACTGCTGCAGCACCAGAAACAGGCACTTGCATGGCTCCTCTGGAGAGAGAGTCAGAGGCCGTGTGGAGGAATTCTGGGTGAGCAACAGAACGGCAAAATGGATTTTGTGGGGCAGATCTATGGCAGCGGTTTTGCATGTAACTTATTTGGTGGCAAATAACTGGTTATTTTGTAGGCATGTCAAAAGGGCTTGTTTTCTGAGCCCTACTACCAAGCACAGACATTAACCAATTACTAAATCATACCCTGCAATTTTCATCTGTGTATTTTGATTTTCTGGCCTCCCCAGGGCACTTTCTGTTGTACTATTTCCCTCAGTGTAGATCCAGATGGGCTCACCTGACTCACCTGAGGTTGTTATCACCATTTCTGCAGGTGATAACTTGCGTGTGTCTTTTTGCAGCGGATGACATGGGCTTGGGGAAGACTCTAACGATGATTGCGCTCATTCTGGCCCAGAAGCAGCTGAAGACAGAGAAAAGAAAGGAGACATTAGAAGTATGGCTGTCCAAAAACGGTACAGAATTGCTTCCATCCAACAACACATATGTTATGATGAAGTGTCATCTGAAATGCCTAAAGCAGTATAGGTTAAGAGGTCATAGAACAACATACTCTGTCTGTACTCGCTTTCCTTTTGCAGGAAACTTTCATTTGGCTGTATTGTACTGTGCTTCCTTGCATGACCTTTCTCTTGCTCAGGGTCATTTTTGTCTCCCATTGCATGTGTAGGGTTTTCCAGCTCATTACTTTATATTGTTTTGGGTTTTTTTTTTACTGTTTTCCTGAAATAGTTAAAGCCAGCATATGCTGCCTTTGCAAAAGGTTTCATCATTTTTTAAACATATGGATAGTTTTCACAGGGACTTCAAGTAGTTACTACTCGCCTCTCTGTAACTGATCTTTTTTCTTTTCAACTCTCCCCCAACACATCTTGTCCACAGACACTGAGGATGTTAGTGCTTTTTTAAAGAGTACTGCTTCTGTGTCCATAGTCTGTACTGTCTGTATCCTTATGGAACTGGTTGGACACTCTTCTCAATTGTGAATTTCCAAAAATTCTGTCTTTATTCTAGTCTAATGTGAAGACATTGAAACCTGTCTGCAATATTTTCTTCTAGACTTCACTGTTATCCCTTCCCATGCCACTTTAGTCATTTGTCCTGCATCCTTGATCCATCACTGGAAGAAAGAGATTGAGAGACGCGTGGCCTTTGGCAAACTGAGGGTCTATTTGTACCACGGGCCAAATCGAGATAAGCATGCAGAGGTGTAAGTGCTAAACCATAAATATGACCAAGAAAAGCAAAATACTACATAGCAAGAGATTTGTGTTTATCAAAGTTGAAATTCAGTGGATATAGAATGATGGGAGAACATGAAGTATTGAAATGTGGAAGGTCCAGAAAGTCAGGCTGATGTTGCTGTCAAAGTGTATTTAGTAAAACATTTATGGTCTGAGCCCATGCTCAGTGGTTCTGGTGGAGGCTGTCACTGCTTCCGATAGCAAAAAAAATAAAAGGTGCATATTCTCTAAAATCTCTCTTGCTTGCAAAGATTGTCAGTGGCAGTTTTTTTCTATGCTTGTAGTTGTATTTTTTACCAGCTGTTTGTATAGATCAGTATGTTTTCTAGACCTCTTCAGGCCATGCTGAGCAGTATTCCTGGGTGCCAGGCTCTAAGTAGGGCTCATGCCATATGGTGTGCATTCTGGTCAGTGGGCTTGTTCTGTCATCTTGAGCTTGATGTGTTTACTTCCAGGATCCGTAAAATGGGCACGATGCCTCTTTCCTATTTGACTGCAGTGAAGTTCAGTTTTCTGTAAAACTCAGCGTTTCAGCTCATGTGGTGCTGTGTTGTTCTTAAATGCATTCTTCAGCATATATTTAGTCTCTCTTGCAAAATTAGTTCCTTATTTGTTCTTCGTACTGATTACTTCTTTCCCTTCATTCAGGCTGTCTGGATATGATGTTGTTGTCACAACCTACAGCCTTCTCTCCAAGGAGGTTCCCACAAGCAAAGAGGAGGGGGAAGTCCCTGCTCAGGACCATGATGTGGGGGTGAGAAGCCATAATGTCAATAGGGAATTGCCTTAAGGTTTTGTTGTCTGAGGTGTTGCAAACTATTTTTTCAAGTAGCATCTTATATGTGCTATAGTGAGCAGCAGCTTGATTTTTTTTTTTTTAAATAAGCCCCTGTTTATTTTTGTAAAAGCAAAGCGATGAGAGCAATTGCTGTGATGTACTGCCAGAACAGATATAGTCACAATATATCTCTTCTGCAGAATTATAGACTATGCTACATTGAGTAGAGTTGAAATGTCTTAGGAAGTAATTTTAAGAATGCAGTGGTGAATCTCATTCTCCTTTTGAGGTGAAGGAGCAGTAGAATCTCCTGTTTGATGTTCTTTGTTGCTTGAAGCACTAATGTCACTCCAAACTACCAGAAACCTGTTGTGCTCAGGTGTGTCTGGGTCAGTCAGAGCTGAGACTGAGGCAGCTTCCATGCTGCCTTGAAGAAACAGCAGTGTGCTGCTGGCTGAACTATGAAAATAATGATGTGATTGCTGAGTGCTGACTGAAATGACTACACAGTGTAGAGGAAGTCCCTTGCTGTCTCTGACCTCTGTGCACAGCTCTAGATGTAGTTCTTGAAGAAAACAGGACTTGGAATTTCCTGAAACTTCTAGATGGCATCTATAAAATTCTGAGAGATCAGAATAATTATGTGGTCTTTCAACTCAGTATAGTGAAACTTTACTGATAAAAAACATCTCTTGAAGCAAGAACGTTATATAATAAAATACTAAAAGCAAGAAAAAGAGAAAAATGCTAGAAATTGTTATTGAGATCAGGCAAATAGGTTAGTTTTTGGATTATAAACTTTAAACATGGAAGCTTAAAAGAGATTATTTTTAGACACCATTTCTTACAAGACACTAAGATCACAAACTGTTGCTGTCTAACATCAGGAAAAGACTTCTGGCTAGAAAAATGTGTTTGCTTGTGGCTCCTTGGAGAGCCTAGGTTTTGCTTCAGATCGTAGTCTGCTTTTTTCTTTCAGAGTGGATCATCTCCCTGTTCACCTCTGCTCAGGGTAGCCTGGGCTCGAATTATCTTGGATGAAGCTCACAATATTAAAAACCCACGGGTTCAAACCTCTATAGCTGTGTGCAAATTGAGAGCCAGTGCCAGATGGGCTGTCACTGGGACACCAATACAGAACAACTTGCTGGACATGTACTCTCTCCTAAGGTGAGCTGGCTACATGTGACCACATGGACAGGGATCCAGTCCTAGTAATTCTTCTCTGATGAAATGCTGAAGTTGTTTCTAAGTTTGAGATGTCTCTGAGATATGTGGAGTAGTAGGATTAGTTATATAAATGCTTAGCACTGGATTGCAAAGGCTGTGGTTGAGGCATTGCACAAGGCTGACCATGTGTCTGCTGTTGCCATGTAGCTTTTCTGCCTCCATGGAAAACAAAGGGGAAATTACCTTGGATCTCCTTTGTGCTCAGGATGAGTATGCACAAAACCAATTTTGATGAGCAGAGATGTTATGAGTTAATCCCTTTTGTTAGCAGGTGGTGGGAGGACCACCTTGGAGTGTTACGCTACAAGAGCATTGAAGGAAGGGGTGAAAACTTTGGCTTCTCTGAACAATGATGAAGGTGCTCCTCATTGCTGAGGGGGGAAATGTTACAAATGGTGCTGGAGAACCAGAGATAACTTGCATTTGAAATTAATTTTGGATAATTGTAATTAATTGTCAAGTAAAAAGCTTGCTAATTTGAAATAATAGATGAATATGCTTTTTGGCAAGTGCCTCTGCATCCTGATGTCTTTTGTTTGCTGGTGATGCTTGAAACATAATGGGCTAAGAGGAAATGATGGGTACAGAATCAGATGCTTACAGTATTAATGATGGTAGGACATCTAAGCAACAAGTTGTCACCACCATTACACTGGAAGTGTAATCTTTACATTACATTAATGTTCTTGGTCATGCAGTTATGGCATTTGAAAATGGTTTGTTTTGGTAGCAAGGAATTTGGTTCTGGTCACTCTAGAGTAAATGAAGAGCTCTTCTTCCCTTGGTATGAAGTCTCCTTCCTTCTTATCACAGATTTCTACGTTGCTCTCCTTTTGATGAATACAAAGTGTGGAAGTACCAAGTAGATAACAACACACGGAAGGGAGGGGAGAGGCTAAGCCTCTTAACCAGGAGCCTCTTACTGCAGAGAACTAAGGATCAGCTGGATTCAGCTGGCAAGCCCCTGGTAAGAACTTCACCCTCCAAAATGATACCATTATTCCATTGTTCTCCTTGCAGCAAGCAGTTAGTTATTTACATGCATAAATTTGTTAATGGGTGGGGTTTCCTGTCTGCTGCAGTGTCTTGAGCAAGAGAAGCAAATGCCTGTGGGATGCTTTGGTTGCTTACCCAGAAAGTAAAGTTCAGGAGAATAATAAAACTTTTCAGTTTTAAGTCATGTGCAGACAAAAATATGCCAAGTAATTGTACGTAGATGGCTGCTTAGTGGAAAGTTAGTCTAAATCACTGGACTAGCCTAGATCTCTGAGAACCCAAGCTGCCATATCTCAAATGGACCTGATGTGGGCTGGAGCATTGGCTTTCTGCATTGCTTTTTACAAACAGTCTGTTGAATGGAGAATTAGATCATAGGCATGTCTTAAGCCTTTAAAATGTGTAGTTTTGGTGTACCATCTGATTCTGAAAAGGGAAATAAGATACTCTAACAACACAAAAATTAATTAATCCCTCTGTGGTAGTTGAGCAGTTCATACATAGTAGTTCATGCCTCTTGTTAATGGATGAGCGAGAATAAAGATTTTTATTGTGAGTGTTAAACAGGCTCCTCGGAGTTCTGTGAGTGTCTGTGTTGTGTCAACTGTGTAAATACATACAGCTTTAGTGAACAAACACACTTAGAGTACTGTGTTAAATCTTGGATTGCTGGTGTTTGTGATGTTCTCTAAGACTTGTGCACTATGTACATCTGACCCTGTGAATTTTCACTTCAGGTGTCTCTGCCCCAGCGTAGTACACAATTGCATCAGTTAAAACTTACAGCAGAGGAGCAATCTGTGTACAATGTGCTCTTTGCAAGATCCAGGTAGGAATATTGGTAGAGATACGGTATTTTGTGGGTTTGTTTCTTATTGGTATGGGAATCGGAAGAGAAATTCACTTCAGATGAGGAGAGCTTTTGGATAAACTCCAAAATTTTTTCCGCTTCTGATTTATCTGTCTATTGTGTTTGAAAATACATTGCTTGTTTGGATAGCAGGCAAAACTAATGGATTTCTTTTCTCCAATATATTCATGCCTCATATGAGTTTTGTATTCTAGCCTTATGCTTAATCTCACCGATTTCAAGACTCCAAAGACTTGGAATTACGAATATTTCTTAAATGATGAAGTGTGAGCACCTGTAAAGGAGATAATTATCATCTTTGCTCTGTGATTCTTGTACAAGTAGAAATTACGGTGGTCTCTCCAGATAGCTGTAATGCAAGCCAGCATCATTTTGTGTTCTCTTAGGCTCTTTCAGCAGTGTCACTGTAAAGAATTTTCCTTCCTTTAAAATACACATTTAAAGGTGTTCTCATACTCAAAAACCAGCCTTGCTTTCTCTTGTGATTTCCAAAATGCATCTTTGGTTTTGATCATACTCAAGTTAAACAAAACCTGGGGTTTTTATGTGATGGTTTGGTGACTGAATAATTAATGAAACCTTCCTTACCTTAATGCATCATCAGCTTGCTAAGCTCAGGTCCCTCTTGCCTTTTTTCTTGCTATGAATCCCAGTGTCTTTGTCTTGTTTTTACAGGTCAACACTACAATCCTACTTAAAGAGACAAGAGCAGAAAAATGAAGGCAGAGAGTATGATGGTGGTAACCCCTTTGAGAAAGGTATGAGCATGCCCTTCCCTGAAAACATTTGCAGAAGTGGCTCTTAAGTGCACAGTTCAGAAGTGGGAACAGACCTGGGGTCAGGACTTAGAAATTCTTTGGAAAATGCTCCCCTCATGTTACAAAGACTTTTACCTTAATATTCTAAAAGTGTTGTTCTCATTGTGGCTCTGGGAAAATCTCTTAACCGTTCTGGGTCTAAAATTTCCTTTGAAATAAAGGTCTAGTTGCTCAGATAACACATGTGAGCATTACTGTATGGTGTATCATACTCTGACTTGGGTTGTTGCCTTTTTCTTTTTTAATTGAAGTGGGGGTTGATGGGTTCCTATGTAAAATCAGGTATTTGCTTCCCTGTTCATTCTTGACTCCTTTTCATGAACCTCTTCCTCGAGGTGGGTGGGCAGTGCTTGGAAATGCCTCCCAGAGGTCTTGATATTTTGTCTTCCTTCCTTGACAGTTGCGCAAGAATTTGGAGTCAGTCAAAAAGAATTTGTAGCAGGCTCACAAAGTGCTTCCCAGGTCTCAAGTACTGCCCATGTCTTGTCCATGCTCTTGAGGCTCCGTCAGTGCTGCTGCCATCTCTCCTTACTGAAAGTGGTAATTGTATTGTAGTGGTGTTTAGAGTTTTGTGGGGTTTATTTAATGTTATATCAAGTTAATGACTTGGTAACATCTTTGTTTTTCTTAGCTATGAGAGTATGAACAGAGTCAATTTTAGGACTCTGTGTTTTAAAGCCCAAGCTGCTTTAGATGGGCTTACCTTCTGCTGAAGAGTTCCTCAGCATGATTTATATGGGCAGCTGTGTCTTTGGAAATGCCTTTATTCAAATAAAAAGGGAATTAGAATTTTTAATGGTAGCCTTGATCTTAACCTAGCCTTGAAAAGTGCACGAGTGTAGCCTGTTTCAAGAGCTTGTGTGTTGGAGAGCTCTGTCAGTGCTTTGAGGTTGCCTTGCAGGAAGCAGACTAATCTTTCAGGAGTTCTTGGCTCTGAGCTATATATATAGCAGCTGTAGTGAAAGTTCAGCTGTTAGCTGTTAGGAAACATTTATGTTCTAACATCTGTAATCCTGCAGTTGTTAAATGCTGGGAGCGGGTGTGAGGAGACTGGACCACAGGAAATGGCTAAGCTCACATGCTTTCCATACACTGCCCCTTTTGGGGCAGAATAAAGGTCCAAAGGGACTGTTTGATCCAGTAGTGTTTCTTAATTGTTCTGTCTTCATATTGCATAGCATCCTTCAATCCCAGCGTCCTCAGCAGATGCTGTGCAGGCTGGATCAGTACTGAATTTGATCTCAGGCTTCACTGTGATTCCTTATTATTTTGCTTTCTTCCCACAGGCTCTGGATCCAGTTAACTTGAACAGCGAAGGCCTTGCACTCTCCATTGAGGAACAGCTTAGTGCTTTGACACTGTCTGAGCTCCAGACTCCTGATTCCAAATCAACAGTCTACCTCAATGGCACAGCTTTTCAAACAGATATCTTTGACATCAGCAGGGAGAGCACCAAGGTATTCTGGCTGTGCCATTCTTACCTTCCTTGAGAAGCTTGGATTTCAGCATTTTGCTTCTTAAATGGCTCATGAATTGTCACACCTCAGTAACTGTAGATCAAGCTAAGTTGCCAATTGAGATGAAATCAGATGAGTAGGTTGATAGCCTGCTGAACCCCTGCTGGGAAGGCTCCAGCTTCTCACAGGTAGAGGGGTACTTCTAGTAAAGCTGTGAGAATGTGACTGCTGAGAAACCGTAAGTGAAAATCTTAAGCAGTGGCTTCCCAGAAGTTCAGAAGAGCTTGCATGTGAAACCATGGTGCTTGTGATGAGCTAGAAAAAAGGGATGGCAACAGGAGGAGAGGTTGCAATAACTTCTCACAGGAAGGTCGGAATCTGTAAGGCAGGCTTGTATGATTTGGTTTCCTGTCCCTGTTTTCTGTGGTGGGAGTGTTCTTACAATGACTGTTAAAAATCTCTTCAAACTCTAAGCACAAAAGAAATTCCAGTTGAAAA
Source organism: Poecile atricapillus (assembly GCF_030490865.1). NCBI lineage: Eukaryota > Metazoa > Chordata > Aves > Passeriformes > Paridae > Poecile > Poecile atricapillus. The sequence continues at coordinate 95,061,838 of NC_081249.1, forward strand.
GCTATTCTGATTACTTTCTACTTTTAATAAAGAATATCCAAGCATGAGGTGGATTATGAGAGCAAGCAGACTAATGTTTTGGATTTTTTTTCCTGCAGATCGCTCAACTCTTGGCCGAATTGAAAACTATTCAGAGTCACTCACAGCCTCAGAAAAGGTTAGCAAGCATGTCCTTTTCTTTAGTCATAGTGATTGAGAGAAGCACACTCTTTCTTGACAACAGCAGAAATAGCTTAAAATAATTGAATACAAAACTCATGGTGAAATAGTGACAGTACTGCAGTAGTTGAACACAAGTGTTGAGAAAAAAAGTCTAGGACAAAAGAGGGGAGTTTAAGATACAGGTAAATGTAAATATAAGGGAACATGTGAAAAATCTCAGGCCTTGAGGACCAGGAAGACCATTCTCCAGAAATAGGACTGGGAATAGTTAGGTTGTGATGAGAAGTATTTGCCCACCCCAAAATCCAAAAAAAGTGGAGGACTAAAGTAGAGATTAAAACTGAACCTGTTAGAGATAAAGGAATGCATTGATCACAGGACTTACAGAAAGATTTTTTTCCAGTCTTTTCCAAAAAGATTCCCATCATAAGAATGGGAGCACCAACATTGCTTTTGTTCCCTTTCAAGAAACTATCAAACAAATTACTCCCTCCACAAACTGTTTAGCCCAAGAAGCTGGGGAGTGAGAAGCTATAGTGAATCTAAATTTGGTGTTGCTATTGATTTTTGTGTTCTGCAGAAAAAGCTGTGTTGTGACTCAGGTTTGTGGTTGGGAGGTGGAAATGTGAAATCCAAAAATGGTGGTGGAAGCTATAGACTTAATTTATGTAGAGTTTATTTGGTATTAGCCTTCCACAGCAAGTTCCACCACTGCACCTCTATTCCTGAATTGGGGAAGGGCTCGGCTCTAGTTTGCAGTGGGGACGGGTGCCTGAATTGTTGTAGCCCCTTGGGTGAGACACTGCAATGACCAAACTGTTCCAGGACAGAGTTGGTTGTAAACTCCCTGTTCTCTCTCCAGTGTGGTTGTCTCTCAGTGGACAAGCATGCTCAAAGTTGTGGCTGTGCACCTGCAACGCCTGGGGCTGAAGTACGCCACAGTAGATGGCTCTGTCAATCCCAAACAGAGGATGGATGTGGTGGAAGAGTTCAATAACAATCCCAGAGGGCCTCAGGTATGCATTCAGGGCAGGGAAACAGTCCCTAGCACTGCTATGAACAGCTTTGATGTCTGACTGTGACTATAAAACAGGTTTCTTAACACTCTTTTGGCCTTTGAAGGTAATGTTGGTCTCATTGCTGGCTGGAGGCGTTGGCCTGAACTTGACTGGAGGAAACCATCTCTTTCTCCTTGACATGCACTGGTAAAGGGAAATACAAATTCCATCTTGGAGGGGATAGGTAGGGCATGCTGCCTGCTTTCTCACTGCATGTATTATAATGTCTGATGCAACTGCGTTAGGAGGGAGGTGTTTAGTATTCCTTGTAACTTAGTCAGCTGGACCCATCTCTTACATAAATATTCCTGAGTTATGGGGTTTGTCTTTTAGTTTCACTCTTTCCTCACCACCTACTCAGCTTTCTCTGAGAAGCAACTGTTGGCCAGACTTGGGGCTACATGGTGTCAGTCATGCCCTTGGCTTTGTGTGGAACCCAGGCCAAAGGGAAGTACAGTCAGGGTGAAGGCTGGCCATCAAGCTGATAAACCTAAGGTAGCCTGGGAGCAGTTTTAGCTCTACAGAGGAAGAAAACAGGATTCCCTGGAAGGCAGGAAGATGAGGCAACTTTTTTTTTTTAATTACCTTGTAGGAATCCCGCTCTGGAGGACCAGGCGTGTGACCGCATTTACCGTGTGGGGCAGACGAAGGATGTTGTGATACACAGGTCAGCATTTTACTTAGCAGAACGAGGAGCTGCTGCTTATATACTGCCAGGCTTTAGGTTTCTCTGCTTAGAGCTAGACACAAGGTCTAGCAGTGGCATTGAGATAAAAATGTTTTCATGTGTTGTGTGGCATTTGAATGCATATTGCTGTCCTGAAAGCTAGCAGGAGTTTATTGGTTTTCAGCTTGTAAATTATTGGGAATGTCCTGTTCATTCCTGAGAACGGTTTGGGTGCTAAACCATTTCTCTTAATTGAGTGGAGATTTTTTCACTGTGATCCCTAAGCCTGAACCTTTATAGTATAACTAATAAAAAACACATAAAGCACTTCTAATAAGTGGCAAAGTTGACTTTTAGAAAATGCACCTGTAACTAAGTACTGAAAGATTAACTTAGTTACAACGCATGCAAAGCACTTTCAAAGACTGGAATCTAAAATGCTATTTTGGATACAATGTTTTTTTGTATAATAAACCAGTCGGTTATCAAGCAATAATTACAGGATTTTGTCACAGAATTACTGTTACTTCAGATGACCAAAGTTGAGACCTGAAGTGCATCAGACTTGTATTTAAAATGTTATCATGGTTGGCTATGAGGACAGCTGGTTTCTGTTCAGATGTTGTCTTGGTTTCAGAAAAATTAGGAAGGAGGAAAAGTATTTTGTCAGTCACATAATTTGCTAATCATTAATTTCTCCGTAAGATGAATCTCTTGAAATTTACTGGGGAATTGTTTATATAACACTGACACTTTCATAGCACATGAGATGGTGTGGCGTTGTCTTTAATTTTTATTTATTTATTTATTTATTTAGGTTTGTCTGTGAAGGAACAGTAGAAGAAAAGATCCTGCAACTCCAGAAGAGGAAGAAAGGTCTTGCTCAGGAGGTTCTGTCAGGCAAAGGAGAGACCTTCACTAAGCTCACTCTGGCTGACCTCAAAATTCTCTTTGGCATCTAATTATCATTTGCAATACCCAAGAGGAAGTAATTTATACCTACGAGTAACTGTGCAGATTTCAACATAAGACTTCTGTTTTGAGGTGCTCATTTATGTTCAACAAACAACTACATTTTTATAACTGTTCTGGAAAGTTATCAACTTCAATAACTAGTTTCACTATTGACCATGTATGCAAAGGTTAATAAAGTTTTAAGTTAAGCTGTTGTTTTGAAACAAAACTGGTTCTTGGTTTTCTATGAATGCCTTCTAGTTAGAAAACTTTCCTTTTTAAGGACAGGAGATGCACAGGCATAAGAGAAACAACAACAAGGGAGACAAACATGAGGTAAGGAAGTTCAGAGGTTCCGTGGTGAGGTTGTGTGGGCATGCAGGAAAAAAAAATTTAAAAATTGAGCATGATTCTATAACAAGACTATATAAATTTTAGAATTGTATGTAACAAAATTAAGGAAGGACTTAGAAGAATACTTCACTTTCTCCTTTGTTCTTGAAAATTACTTTTTCTACCCTGCTCAAAAGATTTACTGAAGCAAGGACTTAGATTTGTGTTATGTTTCTGTGAAACAGAACCTGAGTTCCTAATGGCTATGGGAACTTCTTTCTGAGTTTTGAGGAAATTCTGAAGTTGCAGGTCTACCATCTACCTTTCGCTGCCATCTCATGAACTGGCAAATTTCTGTAAAGTGAAGTGAATGTGTGGTTTTAGTTTGATTCAAATTATTTTAAAGGAATAAGTGACTTTGCACTGTTATTTACAGAACTGAGCAAAATATCTCTAATGGTAGCACAGGTCTTTGTAACCCAAAAATCTCGGTCTCTTGTGGGGGGCTGAGAGCAGCCTTCACCAGTGGGCACTGAGGGTATGACTGAAGAGCGGTTCCTGCTGCTGCTGTTGTTTCAGGGTGGTGTGTCGGGGCGTTTAGGCAGTGCCGGGAGGCGGTAGGAGGCAGCTGGGGTGCCGTGCTGCCCTGGCACAGCTCTGCCGCTCCCCGTGTGCTCAGGTGCCGCAGCCCAGGTGCGCCTGCCCGGGGCGCTCCGGGCTGCGGTGGGAGCGAATCGGGCCGGCCGGGCACTTTCCCACAGCGGTCAGGATGGCCGAGCGGTCTAAGGCGCTGCGTTCAGGTCGCAGTCTCCCCTGGAGGCGTGGGTTCGAATCCCACTCCTGACATCGTACTTTTTTCTTCTCTGGCTGTGCCCCGTGCGGTGCCGTTTTGCTGCGCGCTCCCGCCAAACACGAGTGCGGGCCGACGGCGCGCCATCCTTGCACCGCCGCGGGTGGGCGAGCGGAGGGTGGAAGTGCGCCAGGGCCACGCGTGGTGCCCACGGTTTTGCGCCTCCGTTCGGTGCAGGCGATGCCGTCGCGGATCGGCTCGGACTGGGTCGGCGGCCGCGCGAGTCCTGGTGAGCACTGCACTGCACTGCACTGCACTGCGCTGGCTGCAGTTTCATGTGCAGAATGCTGCAAAGGCGTCCCCGGACGGGCCGGTTAGCTCAGTTGGTTAGAGCGTGGTGCTAATAACGCCAAGGTCGCGGGTTCGATCCCCGTACGGGCCACTTCTGTTTTGGGCCTCCCCCCGTTTTGGGGGCTGCTGGTGCGGCTTCTTCCCGCGCTCCTTGGGCCGACCAGCAGAAGGGGGAGAGAAGCGCGCCCTTTTGGAGGCGCCCACACCCCGCCGTGACCGCATCCACAGCCGGGTAAAAGCTGCCGCTGTTGGGTTCCGATTTGATCACAGGGGCTGTTTCTTTAGCGGGACGGTGTCCAGCCGGAGGTGAGGAAGCGAGGGGCTGAAGGAAAGGCGTCGTCCAGGGCGGACCCCGCAGGAGGGCACAGCCCCATCTCCTGTAGGGATCGGCACGGGCCGAGACCCCAGGCCGCGCTGGAGGACACCCCCCAAGGAGGCGGCAGCTGGGTACAGGGGCAGAGCTCAGTCTCTGCGGGGCAAATGCTAAAAGCGATGGGCGCCCTGCCCAGCTCATCCCGCTGCCCACGCACACACACGAGCCAGGGCCGCGCTGCGCTGCTGCGGGCACGGCAAGAGCGGGAAGAAGCCCGGCCAGGGGACAGGGGCGGCTCCCGCAAAACGAAGCTGCGGGAAGGACGGGGAAAGCCCAGGCACCGCTGGGATTCGAACCCAGGATCTCCTGTTTACTAGACAGGCGCTTTAACCAACTAAGCCACGGCGCCGGGCGGGCCGCGAGCAGCCCCGCCTTGCCCTGCCCAAAAGGGCGGGGGCGCTGGCGGGGCAGCCCCTCCGTGCGGGAGGGTTCCCGCTCCAGGCTGGGGCTCTCGGGAAGCGCCTCCGAATTCCCTCGTTTTATTTCTTACTCGTGAAAATTTTTATCGAGTCCAAAAACAAACAAAAAACAAAAAAAAACCCAAAACAAACTACAGGCCAAGAGCGAGCGGATTTGGGACACCGGAGAGAGAAGGAACATTCAGCAGGAGGAAAATAAGTTCCTCGTAGTCGGCAGGATTCGAACCTGCGCGGGAGAGACCCCAATGGATTTCTAGTCCATCGCCTTAACCACTCGGCCACGACTACCGGATATGTGCCTATTTTGGTTTCCCGCGTTTCCCCGCCCGAGCGGTGGCTCCGCCCCTTCACCTTTTCCAGCTTTTCCAGCCTTTCCCCCGGCCCGACGCGTTCCCGGCTCGGCACCGCCCCCGCCGAGAGGCGCCGGGATTCGCTCGGGGTCTCGGAGCGGCCGCGCAGGCTCCACGAGCGGGGCGGGCCGAAGCCGCTGATAGGCTGAGAACGGAGGTCGCAGGAACGTGCGTACGGCAGGCCGGTTAGCTCAGTTGGTTAGAGCGTGGTGCTAATAACGCCAAGGTCGCGGGTTCGATCCCCGTACGGGCCAAGAGGATATTTTTTGTGGGGTGTGGACTTTTTTTTTTTTTTTTTTCCGCTCATTTTTTCTTGCCGTTTTTGCGTTCTCGGTCTCAAACCACGCCCGCCCAGGGACGGGTCCCGGGCGAGTCAAAGTCACGTCGTCCCGTCCCGGCTAAGGCGCTCCCAGACAGCGACGGCGGCAGGGAGAGAAAAAAAAAAAAAAAAAAAAAAAAATTTATGTTTCTGCCGTGACTCGGATTCGAACCGAGGTTGCTGCGGCCACAACGCAGAGTACTGACCACTATACGATCACGGCCGCCCAACACCCGGCGCCACCGCCGGGGACGCCGCGTCTTTTCTCCGCCGCGCCCCTCCAGCCATGTTCCCGATGACAAGGGAGGGGATCGCTTGGAATCTCACCGGGAAAAGTAAAGCGGCGATGGCGCGGCAAAAGGACACAATCGCCTCCCCGTCGGGGAATCGAACCCCGGTCTCCCGCGTGACAGGCGGGGATACTCACCACTATACTAACGAGGAGCGCGCTGAATCACTCTCGCCCCCAAGGCGGGAAGTGCCTGAGGGAAATGGCGGCGGCCCGGGCGACCTCAGGGAGATCCCCGTTCTGTCGTGCCCGAGCGGGCACGAAGGGAGACCTCCCCCGAGGCGTCCGTAACTACCCGCGGCCCCTCACCTCCTGCGTTTGCCTTGCTCTGAGCTTGAACATGAGGTTTACGGTGAGTCCCGCCTCACGGAGCGGATTCGAAGGGTGTGGCTGAGAGGGAAACCCAGCCCCTGGCCTCCAAACCCTTCAGCCTGGTGACTGCCCTCCCTAATTCATGAGAGGCGTGGTTTGCTGGGTGCTTTACATCCAGAACTTTCAATTAATGTCACAAAGATAGTGGGGTTTCCTTGGTAAAAGGGCGGCAAAGTTGGCCGTGTGTAATCGGTGTCAGAAATAAAAAAAAAAAGGGGGGGGGGGATTAATTTAAAATACGATTTCCTGTAGCGTTACACGGGGGGGTGTCAGGAACCCGCAGAAAGCTGTCATGAGGAGCTGGCGTTTTTAAGACAGGTTTGTAGCAAGTTTCTGCCATGTACCTGTCGCCGAAAGCGTCGGGGTAAATCACTGTGATTTAGTTTTAATTAATATTAGAATGAATATTTAGTATTAGAAAGGCATTGCTTTATTCACAGCGCCAGCGTGCCTGGGTATAGTTCTGCCTATATGCAGGGCCACTTCCAAACTTTTCATTTATTTATAAATTTTATCAAACGAACAAATTAATGTTCATTGGTTATAAACTGTATCATTCTTTTCATTAAACAGTATTCTGTATCCTGTTGGTTATTGATTTCTCATGATGCACGTTTTCAGTCTTTTTACTATTTTTTCCCTGAAAAGGTGTTTCCAGCACAAATGCTGAGTTGTGTTTGTTAGTTTCTTCTTTAACTTCTGGTTTCTGCAACCAGCCTATAAATTCTGCATTCCAGGTGTCCAGTTTTCAGCAATACCTCTCCCCCCCAGGCTTTGTTCACTGAAGCTCATCAAGGTTAGTTTAGCAAAATTTCAAAGTTTCAGTGATTTTCCCTATCCTAATGATAGCAGTCTGTAAAAAAAGCTGCTGCTGGATGGTTCAAGTGGAAAATCACACTGGTTTTGAGTAGTACAATGCTTATGATTGATTAAAACCAATTAATTGGAAAGCTAATTAAAACCATTATATGGTAGAAGAGTTCTTGGCCAAACTGAAGTTCAAAAATTAGTTTTATTAACATGAGCACTTACCCGCAATGTGCCATAATTAAGAGGGGGAAAGTAAATGTCATCTTACCCTTTACTTTCTCATTTCTGGATTGGTTCTGTTTATGTGATATTACAAAGGTTATATTGGTTTTCTTGGAACAGTTGTTTTTCCTGGGAGAGGAAAGCTGTTGGAAGTATTAAATTTGACTCATTGGGGAAGTGAAAAGGAAACATGCATTTCAAACACTTAGTTTGCATTTAGACAAATATCTGTCATCAAAGATTCACCATCTTTTTCACATGTACATTCCTGATGCAACAGTTGACAAGACAATTACTTATTTCTTACTCCAGAAAGAAAAGATAATGTAAACCTCTCCCTAGGCATCCTTCTTATCCTGAAAGACTGGGAAATGTATTTGGAAATGTATTTTGAACTCTAATGACACATTAGCTATATATTATAGGACCAAAACAAACCGTGCTTCTTGCATTTTTAAAATAGTGGAATAGTTATTTCATCATTTTCTTTGAAAATGGTATTTTAAAAGACTGACTGAAAAAAAAAGATCAGGGTTGGTAATAATATTAGTTAGGGCTGCAATCCCTTCTCTTGCAGAAGGACACCACCTTTTGTTGCAGTTGCATTGTAGTTTGGCACACAAATTCACAGTTGTTCTTTCTTCACTGAGCAATCTCCTGCTCTGGAAAAGGTCTTGTCCCAGCAGCTCTGAAATTATTTTACAGTGAGATGAGGTCTACTCACAACATCAGAAACTCAAAGTCATCTTACAGCCTCTCTCTTCTCTGACTGTGGTCTTTGTCATGATGCTTCTTGAGCTTGAAATTCTAAGAAAATCCATCACAAGTGGGTTTTTGAGAAAGCATGAGACAGAGTTTAAAATCCATATTCCTGCTTACAACAGCCACTCTTCATCTCGCCTCTGGAGTGATTTTCTTGCTTCAGTCCTGTTTCCTAAAGTGTTTTTTTTCGACTTCCTGAGAACTGATAGAGACAGTCTTGGAGTCCCACAGTGTTAGTGATCGAATGCTGCTGCTTAAGAAAACAGCACCTGTTGAATTGAGACCATGTCAGGGTTATTGACATAACCCTGCAGCTAATCAAATATTTTTATGGACTGCTCATTTATTTTGTAGGCCCAGGATGTCACTGGTAAATTATGCCTTTTCAATTTAGAAGTCTTAATTCTAAAAAGCCCCCTTACTTTGGGGCTTTCTGCTTCTTTCATCTCCATGCACATTTGGGTTTTTCTGCTTTTTTTTAATCAGATGTCTCCTGTCCTTTTCCTTCCTTACTCCGTATTTTCTTACACATGATCTGTGACCGCCTCCTCACATCGTGTATTGCTCATTGCTTTAGCGGCAGCTTTGGGATCTTTTTCTGTGGCGTGTGGGAATGAATGTCTGTATTAAATATTGCCTGGGATTGAGGAAGCTCTTGTACTGTCATTTATATATGCTTCTCTATGCAGGTATTACCTTACTTTTGGCTTCCTAGTATGTTTTTAATTGATGTATTTAATGAAATGTCGTGTTAGTGGCAAACGAAACAACAAAGGAGAGAAGCTCAATTTAGCACTCATACTGACAGTGAAGAAAAGGGCTGGGAATTTAATTATGTCCTCTTTCTCTACAACTTTTTCACTGACTCAGAGGTATTTAATTCTGAAATATTTTCTGCATTTTTCTGATCAATGCCTTGATTTCACAAGTGATCCAAATGAGCCATGACCGGGGGAAGGGTTCCCCATTCCTCGTGTCCCGGCGCTGGGAGCGGCATCGGCGCCAGGAGCGGGCGGGCATCCCGCTGGCGGCTCTTGGGGGTTCCTGTGGAGAGCGGAGCTCTCGCCTCGCTCCTCATTCATAGAGTGGTGAGTATCCCCGCCTGGACACCGGGATTCCATTCCCCGACATGAAGACAGCCTTGCCTCTTATCGCCGGGGAGCATTCCTGCTTCATCCTCTTCCCATCGCACCCCTGTCCGCGGCGTGGCCGGAAGGATGGAGAGGGGGACGGGTCGGGAATGGTTGCTGCGAAGTGTGGCAAAACGAAAGATCTCAAAGTCTCAATGTTTTAGGAATGCTCATCACCCCGGTTAATGCTCTTGTTGCTCTGCCCGTGCTCCATGAAACAGCTCGTCGAGGCTGTGTCTGCGAGGAGCGAGGGCGGTAATGCCGCATAGCGACTGCGGCTGCCGCAGGTCCGTGGGAGTCCCTCGGGTGGCCACCCTTGTGCTGCTTCGGCCAAGTTGGCCGGTTAGCTCAGTTGGTTAGAGCGTGGTGCTAATAACGCCAAGGTCGCGGGTTCGATCCCCGTACGGGCCACTTCCTTTTCTTTTCCCCTTGGACATAAGGAGATCGCTGATTTAGCGGAATATCACTTTATTTTGTTTTTGGAGCGGAGGGGTAACACGGAAAGGAACGCGGTACCCTCCAACAGGAAGCTAGACTTGGGCGGTCAGGGAGGGACAGTGGGTGCGAGCCGGGCCGGCGCCTCTACCTACCCTGCCCGGAGCCGGACCAGCCGCCACCCGCACGCCAGGAACCCGCGGTAGCTGAGGCGGTAGCACGGGGCGGCGGGGAGAGAAGGTGCCTCCATCCAACTCCTCGTTAGTATAGTGGTTAGTATCCCCGCCTGTCACGCGGGAGACCGGGGTTCGATTCCCCGACGGGGAGACGGAGTCGATGGTTTTTTCCCTCGAGCAGGGGGAAATGCAATTCGTCTCCCACTTGCTTTTCCCTATTGTGTTCTCAAAGAAGTTCGTGCTGAGAAACACAATCGGTCCAAAGCTGGGAGGAGCGTTGAAGGCAGAGGTGGATGCCTTAGGGCAACACGCAGCAGCGTGCTGATCCACCGTCGACCTCCTTGGCACTGGAGCTGGCCCGAGCAGCACTGTTTTGCTGCCATGATCGCAGCACAGATGCTCAGTGCCGATTTTATCCTCAAAAGGACAGCCAGCCTTCTGTTCTCACGAGGTAACACTGGGACCTAAACCCACAATCTCCCAGCACATCTTAAACCATTTTCCCCCCTCCATAATCAACAAGACATCACCAAAATACATGTGATTAAGTACCACCTTTTCCATAGCTTCTTGGAAGTACAGTTTAAGGTTTAATATAATACCAAATATTCCCTTTATTCTTTAAAAAAAATATTTTTAAGCATCCCAACGTTTTATAAGGGTAAGCAGTGCTATTTAGGCACAGATAATGCTTTCATTTCCCTGAACACATCACAGTAGTTTGCCATTTTGCAGTCACCTAAAGCATGCAGAGTAGCCCTGTGAAGTCTTCACCAGTCCTTCACAAGGCAGCAGCAACAGGGGGACAACATTAGCCCATCAATCTAAATGAGTTCACACAATTGCAAGTTCTAACAAGTCTACAGCATAATTAAGGCACGAGGTATAAACAGACACACTGAAACACCACACAACACCAGTTTGAATGGGCTGGTTTGCTGGCATTCCTGTTCTCTCAGAATGGCTCAGTGGAAGCAATCCATCTTCTTCATGATTCTTGTCAGTGCACCCAATCTTTGGGATTTCGCAGTACCTCCAGGATTTCTGCTTCTTTGGAGCTCTCTGGTGGGTTGTGCATGTACTCCCACCTGTAAGGAGAGGGGAAACTCAGCCCAGCTGGCAGCCATTTCTGCACCAGGCTGTGTTTGGATTGGAGTTCCCTTTTCTAAGGATGCAAAGCTACATATACAGGTGATACTCTTGGCTGAGGTGACAGGTATGCTTACAAATCACAAGCGGTAGACAGGGTAGATAGGAAAAATGTTAGCTTCATCTTTTTATCAACTTTTGAAAAAGCTGGAAGGACAAGGAAAAAGGAAAGAGCGGTGCCCCATTCCCCACAAGGCATGCAGGTTTATTTGCAAAAATCTTTTAGCAGTCTCTTGTGACACACTAGTATCACAAGGAAGATGAAGAAAAAAAGGAACCCACAGAATTTTGACAGTGACACAAGATCTTTTTCCAGAATCTGGACTGGAAGCTCTATGAGTCTTTGTTGAATCTTGGTTTCAAAAACAAAAGTTGTGAAAGATCTCTTTTTTTCATTGAAAAGGCAATTGAAAGAGGCACGACAGAGAAAGGAAAGTGTCAGCAGTCACAGAGAGATGGGTACATCCTCCTTCCATTTTCCCCCCAAGGAATGACCCATTCATGCTGTGAAGTGAGCTAGTTACATTGATGAAAAAGAGCAAATTTAGATAATCCCAGAAATTAAATCAAAACATAGGACATGCTACAACACCAGGTCAGTGACACAACATCAGGTGTTGTCAGTGGGATGATGATATATGGGGAGAACAGCACTGCATTCACGGTTACAGGACAGCAGGCAGTTTTCCTAGCAGAGGGAGGTCACTGGTGAACTTCATGGAATTCATGACAGGATCTGTACTACACAGCATACCCAAAAGCAACCTGAAAGTGTGAATAAATAGTAAATGACTGAATTTATTGGTGTCACAAGTGTAAGCAAGATGGGTTAAAGCCTAAAATGACAGTTAAAAACAGTATTTAGCCAAGTAACTGAGCAATAAAATGGCAGGTGAAATGCACTGTTGATTGATGTGATGGACACAGAAGAAGGCTGCATACAGATTGGGTTAAATTTTATTGCCCAGAAAAGACCTTGGCATCATAACAGTTTTATGAAAAAGGCACCTCAATGCTGAGCAGTACTCAAAACCAGCAAACAGATTATTAGGATTCTGAAAGGAATAATGAATTAAAACACTGCTATGCCACTGTGAGTCAGCAGCACACCTGCATCTTGTATACAGATTTGCAGCTTACATTGTCTGCTCCTTATCTTCAGTTCAGAAAGAGCACAGAAAACTTAAGCCTACAGCAAAAGTATAGAAGAGCAACTTTAGAAAAGACTAAAAAGGGTAGAAGTTGTCAGCCCGGAAAACAGACAATGAAAAACCCCTAGAATCCTGTAAAATAAAAACTTACGGGGAAAATTAACAAGAAGAAAATCATGTTACTCAGTGAAAAGTCAGAGGAAGTCTTCAGGTTCAAGTAGAAAACAAAGAGGTATTTTCTCATACAACACACAGTTAAACTGTGGAGCTCCTTGCCACACATTTGGCAGGACTGCCAGAAGCTCTCATGGTTTCTAAGGGCTACTAAACAAAAACAAAATATCAAGGACAAGAAATCTATCATGAGGAACTAAGCATAAAAAATGATAATTTTTTTTTCCAGAAAATCTCTATGCCACACACTACTGGCAACAAGGTGAGGACAACAGAGAAGCATCTGCATTTGCTGAATAGAGAACTGTACTTGTCCAGTTCTTGTATCAGGCATGAACTCACCACTGTTAAGGGACTGGAGACCAGGAGAGATTTTTGATTTAATCCTATTAAGTATTTTACTAAGAACAGTGCCTACTGCAACCCCATATAACCACACCCTTACCTTGCAGTCAGTGGCAGAGACATAAGAATGCTTTCGATTCTTGATCCTGGTGTCAGGAGGCCAAACTTTGTACCTCTGTCATAAAGCAAGTTGAACTCTACATACCTAATGCAGAGAATAAAGAGCGAATGAAGAAATGCAACAGAAAGGAACAGAGTTTATTAGTAGATGAAGACTGTGCTTTCTTCAACTAGCAAGCTTCAAACAAAATCAGTCTGTCTTTCTGCTGAGTTGGGGTCAACTGCTCTTTAGCATCTTCTGCACAGGAATGCACGTGTGACCTTGCCACTCCACAGAGCACAGGGAGCAGTGACCTCAGCTACGAGAGTAGAGCAGACCAACTGTTCAAAGGAGAGCAGTCTGCAGGTTCCTGTGCTCTACTGTACTCCTCCCAAGCCTCAGCCCTGCTGGCAAGCTCGACACCACATTTACCTTGGTGGTTCTCTTCTTTGTGGGGGTGTCAGACATAAATAGGGGCCTTAAAGGTACTGAAAATAACCAGGGAAAAAATTCTACTGTGCAATCCTCCATGCTGAAGAACACATAAGCTTCAGAATGCTGGCTGGGACTTGTAAGTGATGAAACAGACCATTTTCTGCTCCCAGTACTCCCAGGAACAGAGCTGTGACAATTCATCAGGGATTATCTCAATAGCCAGTACAGGGTGTTTGTACTTAAAGATACAGGAAGGGAAAAGCTCTTTTCTGTCTGCAGAAATGGAAAGCTTTACCCAGCCCTATAACCTGCAAACAGACCCAAGGGAATACACAGACCTCAAGAGCTGGTCCTGGCTGCGACTTAGAAAAGCTACTCCCCTTTTTAACTTTGCAGGTTTGCTAAATCCTGTCCAGAGACTGGATCCTGAAAGCCCAATGCTCCCAAGAATAGTCCCACCAAATTAAGGATGCTTGCTTAAGTGACCAACACCTGCAGGCCTGTGATCTGAACTTGAATGCTTACACTCTTTCCATGTCAGTCTCGCATTTCTCTGCAGAACAGGCAGAAACTAAAGACTCTAGTTGAGCACAAAACATGTGTAATTTCATTTCTCCATACACTCACACAATCACAGGACACGGAGAACAGCGTACGACTGTATTGACCGACGTACTTAAGCTTTTGCAGCATTAACAGCTGGTGACATTAACAAGCATCCTCCCAAGTCTTTTACAGTAACCTTGGACTACACCAGAACAAGAAAATCCAACCCTCTATATTCCTTTACAAGAATCCTCAATTCCTTTACAGGAATTTCAATGCCAAGATCAGATGAAGTAAATATGTATGGAAGGAGCTGAAAGTATGCAAGTTATTTCCTGACTTTCTGGGATTTTGCTGGATTTCTTAATAGAAAGCACCATTCCCTCACCCCTTAGCTCCTCATGTGACAGGGCAGCTCTATATCCAGTACCTCTGGGCTGCAGGAGAGGGAAGGATTCAGGACACCAAGCACACACACATTCCTTTGCCTGTTACACAGCAGAAGCTTCATTTGCTTTTTGAAGGAGTTGGAAAGAAACAGTGACTTTTTTTGGGATGCTTGTGTTGCAACATGGGAAAGTGGGAAATGCCTTCTTTGCACCCTCTTTAGCAATCTAGTGTTGGATTTCAGAATTAGTTCTATGCACAAAAATGCTGAAATTCTTAGTGAGCTTTTTTGGCCCACACAACCTGTAACCATGAAGAACTAGCTCATATTTTTTTCTTGCCAGCACAGTCCACCTCCTGCAGGTGCTTTTGTTCCTCCAGTACTTACCGTCCTCTCCGAAGCTGTTGCCATAGCTTCTCCTCTGGTGTGAAGGAGTCATGGCAGTGCTTTTTCACAATGGGAATGTAACAAGGCACGACAGCTTTGGCACAACTCTTTACAAACTGGAATACTTCTTCCTTGGAGGGAGAGTCCATGTCATCAAAGAATATGCCTCCAATCCCTCTTCGCTCGCCACGGTGCTTGATATAGAAGTAGTCATCACACCTAAAAGAAGGATCAGATGATTACTAATACGGTCCAGAGTTTTCAAAAGACACAAACAGAACTCCAAAGAGCTACATGCTGCAGGACAGAACTAGTGAAACACTGACCACAAGTCAGTTTCTGCAGGGCTGGGTGCCCCACTGTTTCCCTGACTGCCCAGAGCCAGGATGGTGCAGCATCACCTGGAAAGCACTCCCATGTCACCAGCAGTAAAAGCTCTGGTTAAAAGGTCTCTGTAATGCCACAAAGTCGCTGAACACCACTGCAGATGTGTCCACATGGATTGATCCAATCCGTATCCTCTACCTATTCAGAACAGCCACATCTGATTTCAAAACTTTCAAAACTAAGGGCTCTTGATAGATTCCATTCCCAGCATTATATGTAGTTCCCAAATTATTTGGACAGCTTTCATATGAACTCAAACCTGGAAGAGAAATTACTCTCTCTGCTATTCAAATAAAAGAATTTTCTTCATCAAACAAAAGTAATCTAAGGCCCCAAGACCAGATAAGAAAGCAACTATCACCACACCCTTCCTTGGAGAAAGGCTTTTAATAGTTAAAAGCTTGGAAAATTGAGTCATTATAGCAGTGGCTTTTCATGAGTCATTAAGTTTATAAATTAGTAAGGGCAGCTTATCCTAAAAGCAATTAACCTATTTTGTATTTATGGGGAGTATTTAGTTGTGAAATTACTGTAACTTAAATGACTTAGCCCTATCTTTCTTATAGTGCCTTGTCTGGACATGCAAGTCTTCAAATGGAGCAGAAAGCAAAGAGAAGTAGGAAGCAGACACCATCAACATAAAGAAAACCTGGCCCTCCTTTAGGACTAATTTTCCATACAGGACCAGTTTTCCATATATCCACAGTCGTTCTCAAGCATTATATATGGCATGGCCATAAGAAGAGAGACATGGAGATGTAACAGATAACCTACACTATTTTTTAATTCACTGGGACAATCAGTGGTTTTTATTTTATGATAGCAGGAAGAGTTAGGAAAAAACGCCGAGTCAGAAACATAAAAGGGAATAAGCCTGACAAAAATCTTAAACCTAGATCAGGTAGACAATGTGGTAAATGTAGTAACATTTATCTTTAGGAAAGTGGCAAGAAGTGTCCTACCCCCTGCAGCTGGCACTGATAACCTACTTAGGTTGCAAAGAATATGACCATTAAGGCAAATTCTCTAAACTACCACGCAAAAAATCCTCAGACAGCAAGACTGTAATCTCAAAGCTCTAAGATGTGTCTGTCTACAAAGTTCTTGCCACCCAAACTGTAACACCCACTTTATCTCCTGTCCTCAGACAAGACCTAATAGCTTACAAAAGGGTACCCCCACCTTCCTGCTTACACAACTTGTGGCAGATAGCATTATCAAACACAGAGCAGCGAGTTCCCACTTAAGCGTGGAAGATCCCATCACTTGTATCTCTCAGCTCAGGAAGAACATTCAAAGTTTGCATCTTAGAAAATGTGCTATTGAACTCCCAGTAAATGTGTCACCAGAGGAAAAAATGCACCTTCATCAAATTATGAAGCTTCTACATTAAGGACAAGGTCCTTTACTTACCTAGAAATTGGGGGAAAAAAAATAAAAAGGCCACAAAGGCCTTTTCTGAAGGCAGAAAAACAAAAGTGGGATTTTCAGAACTGCTATGATGGCCCTAGAGCTCACACTGAATCATGCACATTTACCACAAGTTCACTGTAAACAGAATTTGTGCAAGTCCATGGGGCAGAAGTCTTGTCCCAGTTTAACACCAGAGGCTAAAAGGAATTTTAAGTTGCCTAGTGCAACAAAATCTTGACAAGTATGCTTGGTTTTTCCTTGGGCTATAGACTTATGATCCTAGTTGTCAGCTCTCTGATTTTTGAAAAATCCAGGATTCTGTAAATAAGGTATTTCTTTAGACAACCTTTTGTCCCAGTACACAACTGATTTTCATTAGGCTTTCTGATACTTTTCAAAAGGCAGCAGAACCTAGAGTTCCTCACATACACTTAACTGCCAACATCCTGTGCTGCTTTCTGCTCCCCCCCAAGTACCCCTTCCCCCACACACCATTTCTTGTACTTGGGATACAACTTCAGATCGTGCTTGTCACAGGCTTCTTTCAGAGTCTTGTGAAAATGAACAGCGTCCTCTTCATTCAAGTAAGTTGGAGTGAGGTCAGTCCCACCACCAAACCACCACTGTTTAGTTCCTATAGCAGAGGAAAACAGCAACATTTTTCTTTTAAACTTCTGAACAGCAACTTCTTGTTAGCAGTTCACCAAGAACTAACAACTACTTTTACAATACAAAACAAAATAATTTTTCAGTGGTGTCCCTAAACTTCAGTAGTGAAAGATTTGACTACAAGGTAGGATGACGATCAGTGACTTCAGGAAAAGATGAAACAAACTTCAACATAGTGAAAACCATTTTGGACCACTGACTCTAAGACAGCAGTTTCACAAGATGGGCTGGTGTCTCTTGACATAGCTGGGATCAAACTCGTACTGGTTCTTGATCTCTTACCTCAGCTAGGTATTCACACTTGCTTTGGGCAGTCAAACATTTCCTACATTCCTCACTGGATTATGATCCTTACCATCTGCTTCTTCAATTTCAAAGTATCTGTAGTTGAAGTGCATGGTTGGAACATGAGGATTCTTTGGATGGATAACAGAGCTCACACCCATGGCGCAAAAAGGCAGCTTCCCTAGATAAAAAGAAGCACAGAGAAAGCCCTTCACTTCTTCAACAAATATAATTTTGTCACTATTTAAGGAACATCACTATTTTCCCTTAGGCTGCAAGCCACAACAGGAAAATGTCTCTTGCTGGGTTCACCATAATTATTAATCAGTGGACAAGTTACTTCTCATCCATACACTTCTGTGCACCTAGCTCAACTCTTTCTTTGGTATTTGTTCTAAAATGTGAGGACACTTTGAAGAACCCACTAGATGAAGACCACTCAAAACATAAGGCACTGCTAAGGCTTTCTACCACCCCCAATCCTCACAATTACCCTTTGCTACACAAACGTGCATTGAGTCTTCTTTAACCTTCAGGTGTTGTTGGTTTTCTCCCTCCACCTCTTTGGTACACAATTCCTGCACTGTTTCACTGTTGTGCTACAGTGTCATTATTGAGAAGCCACCTGTGCCTACAATACATTCCTTATAGCAACAAGACAGAGGGAGAAGCACTCCCGTACCTGGCTTTCTACGGATATATAAGTCCACCTGTCAGGCTTGCTGATTAGAAATTACTTTGATACAAATTAAAACCTTTGAGCTGTAATCAGTCTGGCCTTCCTCATGTTCTGCTCAAAGGCCAAGTTGCTTTCAGAGTACCTGCACGGGAATACTCAGGTGAACAGGTCCCGGTTCCCTATCCCAATGCGCGCTAGACGCCTTACCGTCCTTGGCCTTCAGAGACTTCCCCCTGCTCCGCATCTGCCGCGCTGCCTCCTCGGACAGGAGCCCGGACACGACGGACACATTCACACCCGCCTTCTCGAAGACCTCGCCATCCTGCAGCACGCAGCTGATACCGCCTCCGCCTGCCAACGCCAGGCTCCGGGTCAGGGTCACCGAGGGATGACCGAGCCCAGGGTGCCGGTGTCCGCGGTCTCCCCCGCGGCTCCCCCGTACCTTCCTTCCTTTCCCAGCTGTCAACGGAGAAGGAGGCGCCGGGGTCCAGGGCGGCCAGGGCACGACACACCTCCGCCTGCGTCTCCATGATGAGCAGCTCCATGCGGCTCCGCAGCTCCCGCCGCCGCCGCCGCAGCTCCCGCAGCCCGCTCACCGGCGGCGCCATGAACCGCTGCCGCAGCTCCTTCTCCTCCTCGTCCTCCCGGGCCGCCGCCAACGCGGCTTGCCGCCGCCACAGCCCCAGCGCCAGCCCCAGCCCGCCCAAAGCCCCCGCGGCCGCCAGCGCGGCCCGCCGCGCCCCCCGGCCCGCCGGCCCCGGCGGCGCGGAGCCCAGCGGCCGGGCAAAGGCGAGGGCGGGCGGGCCGCGGGCGGCCCCGCGGAACAGGCGCGCTGCTGCCGCCGCCATGACCGGCACCGGCGCCGCAGTGCCAGCGGGGCCGGGCCGGGCTGGGGCGGGGCGGGGGCCGCGCCGGGTGTGAACGTGTGTCTGCGCCCGGAATCGGGGGAAAGCGCCTCTGACATCATCCTGTCCGGCCTGTCACCTGTCACCGCGTTGTCAGCTAGATCACTGGCACTTCCAGTCTTTAAACACCTCCAGGGACAATGACTCCACCACTTCCCTGGGCGGTCCAACCCAATATCTAATCACCCTTTCTGTGAAGAAATTCTTCTGAAGTCTACCTAAACCTTCCTTGGCACGGCTTAACGATGTGTCTTCTCATTATGTCGCTGGTTGCCCAGAAGACAGTGGTCCCCACCTGGCTACAAGCTCCTGTTAGGTAGTTGTAGAGAGTGATAAGGTCGCCCCGAGCCTCCTTTTCTTCAGGCTTAATAGCCCCAGCTCCCTCAGCCGGTCCTCGTACCACTTGTGCTCCAGACCCTTCATCAGCTCCATTGTTCTTCCTTGGGCCTCCTTGGACCTGCTCCAGCACCTCAACGGCCTTCTTGAACTGAGGAGCCCTGAACTGGACACAGTATTTCAGATGTTGCCTCACCAGTGCTGAGCACAGAGGAAATCTTCCCTAGTGATTTTCTATTTCTGAAACAGGCCAGAATGCCACTGGCACACAGCTGTCTCATACATGTCTGTACAAGAAATCCCATCCATACTGGGTGCTGTGAGAGAGTGCAAGCATCCCATAACCCTCCCATCTGGATCTGGGCTACCCATGTTGGTACTGTGACAGGGAGAGGCATCGATGGATGCAGCACTCAGCTGCCACACCTTGCCTGGTGGAGCTTTGGGAGAGGGGGCTGTGCTGTCCTTGTGCCTGTAAAACATCTCTGCATACTGCTTACACATAACTGGTATTGTTGATGCAACTATGTGAGGCTGCAGAGTCATTTTGTGAGTAATGGCTTGTACAGGGCCAGGCATTGCTGGAATAGGGATAAAGTTGTATTTTACTGAACTGTTCTGTGAACCATGTGGAATTGCTCTTCTGTGTATGGTATTTCTGGTTTTCTACTCATAGTAATGAGTTTTTAGAACCTGAATAGTTTGTGGAACCACCAGTTTAGTGCAATAGGAATATTTCCCATGGATCTTGGAGGGCACATGCTTATACATCCTTGTTCTTTCTAAAGTTGAAGCACATTTCCTTTCCTAATATAATGAAGAAACTAGAGATGTGTGTGCAGTGAAAGGGCTTTGATCTCTGCAATTACTGAGATGTGGTGGGATAACTTGCATGACTGCAGTGTTGTCATGAAGGGCTGTACCCTGTTTATGAGAGACAGACCAGCAAGGTGTGGGGTGGAGTTGCCCTCTCTGTGAGACTCACTTGGAATGTATCGATCTCTGCCTTTGGGTAGACAACAAGCACATCAAGAGCTCAAGGATTAGGAATAAAGGGCAGACTAATAGGGGTAACACTGTTGTGGGTGTTTGCTACAGGCCACCGGAGCAGGAGAAAGTGGATGAGGCCACTACAGCCAGCTTGAAGCAGCTTCAGTCACAGGCCCCAATTCTGGTGGGGGACTTTTAACTACCCTGACACCCGCTGGACAAACAAGAGGTGACAAAAGTGATGAAGGGACTGGAGTATCTCCTATGAGCTGGGTCTGTTCAGCCTTGAGATGACTGAGAGGGGACCTCATCAGTGTCTATGAGTAACTGAAGGGAGGGTACCAGGCTGTATTTGGTGGTGCCAAGCAATGTAACAAGAAGGCATTGAGTAGAGACTGATGCACAAGAAGTTTTCCCTGAACAGGAAGAACTTCTTTACTGTGACCAAGCATTGAAACAGGATGCCCAGAGAGAATGTGGAGTCTCCCTCCCTGGAGAACCATCTGAACGCAATCCTTTGCCAACTCTGGATCACCCTGTTGAACAGGGAGGTTGGACCAGATGATCCATTGCGGTCCCTTCCAACCTACCCAGCCTGTGATTCTGTGAAAATAAGATTTCAGAATAACAAAGAGAAGGTCTGTGTAGAGACAGATGTTGAAAGGTACTGCATAGCATGAAAAGCCCTACAAAGATTGCACTTTAGTATGGGACTGTTCCTTGGAAACAGAAATCTGGTATTTCTGAACTGATTTGCACTTGTAGTACCCAAGCATAGATCAATTTCGAGGGTGGCTTTGTGGAAAGTGTGGAGATTAATTACTGTTATGGATCTGGGCTTCCTTATCTGCCTCTTTTTACTGCAGGGTATTTGGGGGGGGGGGGGGAAGTGTCTGTCTGTATAAAGTTATGCTTGCTCGGAGGCATTCCATGTTCTCATTTCTGATCTGGTTCTGGTCTTTGGCAGCAGAGGATGCTGTGAAGCTGCTGAAACTCTGCACGAGGAACTGAAGATCTCTGAGCTTGTCTCTCTTCTGAGCTCAGCTCTCTTCTGCCATCAGCTGGAGAACATGATCCCTGACGAGCAAAGAAACCCAACCCCGTGGAGGTGGGAGTGAAGGAGGGAGTGTATTAAGAGAGGTCTGTCGCTTGTAAATAGCTTGAAAGTGCCTAATGCACACTGTTTATCATGAAAACGTTTAGATACATCCAGTAGATACAATTCAAGAAGAAACTGAGCTATCACTGCCAGCCCTGGATAAAGAACTGTGGAAAGGGCTGCTTAGAGCACACAAACCCCCTAAGATGGTAGTGCCCTTCCAAGCCGTTTACTGTAGTAAAGCTCTGCTCTTTCAGTAGGTTTTTTTTTAGACACTATTAAAAACTAATAAATGTCGGGGCCAAGTAATGTAAAACACGTTCCTGCTGATTTAATGTTGTTGTTGGGGTTTTTTTCTGTACTAGGTTTAATGCAATCTTTGATTGATAACATCTGGTAATTCAGCTGTATGGGACCTCTGGAGGTCTCTAGTCCACCCCCAGGGGCTCACCATTCCCAGGCTGGATGAGGTTGTGCAAGGCCCTTCTCATCCAGCTGCAGTTAGAAAAAACCTCTTTCCTCATTTTGCCTGGGCTCCTACCTCAGCACTCCACCACCCCCACCAGGAAGAATCTGGTGAGAATTTCCTTTGCTGCACCCACATTGCCAGGTCAATGTCTTGCTCTTTAGAAGCATGACTGCTTTACACACTGGAATTGCTCATGGATGGAGAAGCCTGGTCAGGCTTCCACTCTGTTGGTGGTGAGAAGTGACAGAGTGTAAAACACTCACTCTGTTCCTGTGCTGAATCTTGTCACGTTTGCTCCTCGTGAGGACTTCCTCTCTGGCAGCACGTTAAGGTTGAAACGTCAGCCAAGTACTGATGTGTGGGAGATGCTCAGCAGTGATATGAGGCAAGAAAATGACAGCTCACATTTTGATCTGCTTTTGCAGTGCACAGTGGTGGTGTGTAGGGTGGGCCTTTCTATGGAAATACTAATGGAAGAGGAAAAAGGGTCTCAGAGTTTAGCTTAGGACCAAGAGGAAAGTCTGGAATTTGTCTTGCATTTACCTGAACAAGAATTGAATCTGAGGAAATGTATCTTGTGCTTTCATCTTGGTTTAGAAGACAAACAAAGGTGTTTGCTAGGGAGGGCAGGAGCCTCCCTTGGAATGAAAATGTAAACCCCCTCCTGTGGGAAACAGTAAAGGTAAGACTTTTAGCAGCCATGAAAATGGGCTTCAGAAAATAAAAAGCAGACAGCTTAGAACTAGCTGCAGCTGCAAGGCCTGAAAGTGAAGAAGATACAATAATACAATATGCAAGGACATGAAACAATAGTTGAGTCTTTAGGCTTGGCCAAGATCTTAAGACTGCAGAAAAATATGCTTACCAAGATAGTAGAAAGTTTTAAGCTCAGTAACAGGGTATTGTGTATTGTTAGTAGAAAGCAAACCAAGCATTGTTTGAAGAGGGTGTACATGTGTTTCTAGTGATTGGATAGAACAATTATCTGTAAGCTTTGGCAATATGCTATTGGCTGAAAAATTTATAAAATGTTCTGTAACAAAGAGATTTTGAGCTGCCTGTGGTAGATGTGAGCTTGTGCCATCTCCTGTATCTGTAAGTGAGACTGATGCCGAAACAAAAGCTGTGTCACCCGGCAGTTCCCTCCCGTTTGTGAAAAATTAACTTCCAACACCCTCCCTCTGAATAACTATAATTTTGAAATCAAGGGGCTCTCAGGCATAGACCTGGGGATAGAAATAACAGTTCTTTACTACTATGGATAACAAGGCAAACAAACAACAATAACTATAGCGTTAGCAACAAAACAGAACCAGGGGCCCCGTGACAGCTTTCTCGGCTGAGACGGGAAGGGATGGAGGAGAGGCTTTGCTTCACAAACCCCTCGGGCAGTCAGTCCCGGTGCTCCTGCAGGGCTCTGAGGAACACTCAGCTGGAACAGCAGGGATGAGCTGAGATCTCGGGCCGGTGGCTGAGGTGGATCAGCAGCTCCGTGGCGGTGCCTGGCACTGCCACACGTCCCGGCAGAACAGGGGGTGCGAGGCCACCAACGAAAAAGAACCAGCAGCGGCAGCTCCGTCTGGGTTATGGCGAATTCCCTTCTCCCAGCAGCAACAGCTCCGACAGAGAGTATCTTGCTCTCCAGCCCAAGAAACCAGCCACCCCCAGCTGCCGCCGCCCTCTTTTTCCTGCTCCCCTTCCCCTGGGCCCAGCCCAACTCTTTACGCTTCTCAAGCACCCGCTAAGTAGCAGCAGTCAGATTTCCTTGCTAATAATGGGGAAAAATTCCACAGCTGAGAAGGAACAAAAGGAAGGACACCTAACCCCCAACAGCTTTCTTAGAGAGCTAGGTGAAATTCCAAAGTCTTGATCTCTTAAAGTCTGACGGAAAATATGCATGGTGAAATTACTTTGAATATTTTGTTTCTTAGTGTGTCGTCCATTTTCATACCTGTATGTGTTTTGTTGCGAGGGTCTTGTGGTGGGTTTTGTTCTCAGTGACAGCAGAGCCATTTAGATTTGCTTTGTAGCCAAAACCTCTAGTGGTGCAAGTGAGTGTGATTCTAGAGAAGGTTGTAGGGCTACAGTGATTTAAAGATTTGAAGACTTCTATCCACAGTATTATGTAAGGTGACCTCTTATGAAAAAAAAAAAATTAATTTTATTTATTTTTTGTTGTTTTTCCCTATACTTTGAAAAGGGCTCTGAAGCTTCTCTGCTGCTGCTTGCATTTAGGCGTCATCTACCTTGGTTTTATTTTCCTTTCTAATGAGAATTTAAGGACAAAAATGATACTAACAAAACAACGAGAGACACTGCGTGTTCTAAGGTAGCAAAGCATGATCAGATCTCATTCAGACTGAACACACATGCTTTCACTGAGGCTGTTTGATGCTTTTATTTTTAACTAAATTAAAAATTTTAACTTAATTTTAACTAAATTAATGCACTTGCATTTCTTGCCAGAAAATAGGAAGAAAAAGAAGCGTTGAGAACAGAAAAATTCCCCATCAAGTTGGCATTTCTGTTACTTCTGAAATTAAAAGAGCCATTTTCATCCAGTTTATCACACAAAGCATTGATTGTGACTTCAGAAAGATTTTTAGGGCTTGCAGTTAGACAAGTACTCATGTTTAACAGAGGTCATCTCAAAGGTTTTGCATGATAGTACAAGCTGAATTAAGTTATTATCTCAATATGATAACAGTGAGAGAGAAGTGAAAGCTTTGGTGACTGAGCTGAAACAGTAGGCGATGTGAAGGTTATAAGGGAAAGATGAAAACATTTCTTTCTGCATCTGTCATCTCAATAATTTGTCTGGATGGCAGATTCATAGGAATCCTCCTTTTATTTCTTTGCTTTTTTAAATGCAGGATTGATTCTCCCAGATGTATGAAGGAAGGAAAGGATAACTACAGAACAAGAAGCTGCTGGAATTCTTTCAGGCTACCTCCTGGAAGTGGAGTTGTGCAGTGCTTTAGGAAAACCTTTCTTCCACTATTGATTGACCACCTTTACATAATTAATAAAAGAGAAGTAAAAAAGTGAAATATAGAGGTTTGCCCTAACAGTTGGGCCCCAAATATGCTTGTGTGCAGCCTCCCCTGGAAATGTGCCAGCACTCCAGGTCAGGTACTTCATCTTCCCTGTGATGAGATCCATTGTTTTCCCACTTCCTCTGTGCCGTTCTTGAGCTCTGCCTTCAGATTTGCTGTCACATAGCACCATCTTCATAAAACATCAGGAATTTTCCCCAACCATAGCTATTGCATATATGACTGCATCCAGGAAAAGCCAAAGCATGACTTCTCTCACAGGTTTCCAAGGAAAGGGAAACAATGAACAGAAGTGATCTGTTGTCAAGAAGTCTTTTCTTGTACTGAGATCCAGGTCAAACATTACTCCACTGCCCTAGTGTCACTATTTTTTTTTTCAGCCTCTGTAGCTGTTTATACACACTAAATGTAATGTTTACTGTTATGAAAATCCATCCAGAAGCCAAAATACATACCCTTCTGTCCTCCCTGGAATAATAGGTACATTTTTTATGGTTAAGCTAAAGGACTGTCTGAGTTAACTCACAAATCTCACAAAGAGACTTGTGTCTGCAGCTAGTTCTGAGTAACATACATGCATTGTGGTAGTATAATTGAAACTTCTTTACTGGGCAGCTCAGGATTATCAGGAAGACTAGAGGCAGGGAAGGGTTTGATGCATATGTTAAGAATCAGCAGGGGGTAGGACAGAAAAGCAATTTCCATGGGAAAAGTCGCTGTGCTCACACTTGCTGATGAGGAAAGTGACCAATGTTAAGAATTGTGGACAGCCCACAGGAGGCTTCTGTGGTGATTTTCAAGCTGGCAGTTTGGGACTCATGATAGTCCCTGGCTCAAGCATTTTTAACCTGGTTTGGTGGGACTCAGTTACCATCTGAAAGAACTGTAGGCTTAATGGACCATCTTTGTCTGACACTTTCATTGTACTGCAGGGATAAGGTCAGGAATTCTATGAAAAGGAAGATTCACTGTTTTTCCTGCATTGCCTCCAGAAAACTAATGATAAAGCCTGCTTAGTCCATTATTTGCTGTCAAGTAAGAGCTAACTCTTTCCTCATGCTGTTAGTTCATAGAAGTTATAACTACAGGTTTTGCCAAGGCCATTATTCAATTACCAGATGTAACTATCTGACCTGACTAAAAGCAAGCCAAATGCAAAAGCAAGATGCCAGGGAAGTAGAAGAATACTTCAGCCAGATACATTTCCAGACTATATGTGTTTTCACTTTAGGATTTCCTGAACCTGGTGTGATTGATCTCGTTAGTGACTGTCAACAGGTCTCTCTTCTTATTCAGTCTCTCTTGAGAATTTTCTGGAGCTAAAAAATTCTCAGGCAAGCAGCATTGTAGGGCTTGCCTAGAACACAGCTTATTTTAGCATCATTGATGGTTCCTTATTCTTGAATATCTGAAGAGACAGTGAGGAGTTTTTCCTATCTATGCCATCAGGCCTGTCTCTGCACCAGAGTGGAGAATCATAACCCTTTAACTCCTTGTATGGTGATCACTATCCCCTCATGCAAAGGATGTGGCAGGAACACATGGCTTACCCACGAAAATGATGTGTTTCTCAGCCTGAAACTTCACCAGCAGGCTAGTGGATTCCTAAATGAACTCACTGCCTTCAGCACTTTTTCTTCTCTCAAACCTCTAAAAAACAAAGAAGAGTGTTTTGTTACTCCCTGTTCTTATGTCTGATTTGAAAAGGAGCAGTTTAAAAGGCCAGTTGGTAAAAGTCTTGGCAGCACTCAAATTGCAGTCTGGCCTAAAGTGAATCACCACCTTTTGAATCACAACTTTCACTTCCTTCATTGTCTGAATTTCTTAATCTTTCACCTCACATTGGTTTAGGTCTGTGGACAGGATAATGTCACCAAAGCAGAAATATCATACCATGGAGACAAGTCTAAGCAGGAGTTCTGGGGACTGGGCTAGAGTGGAGAAGTGGAGCAAGCCCCCTACAGATGGGAGCATGTTGAGGAGAGCAGAAGCAGAGGCAAAGAGCAGAATCTTCTGGGGAAAGGTTGGGACAGTTTGTTTGGACACTACTAATGGTTTTCAAAAGTTAGTTTTCCAAAGTGGGCTGAAGTCCTGCAAGGGAGCCCTCTTGGGTAAGTGTGAGTTGCAAGGACTGAAATGGATTTGAGTCAGTGTATTGAAAACCATAGAGTGAAATTCTAACTGATACTAGAGCCTGTCAAGAACATTGTACAACTCCCTACCAGATCTCAAAAATCCTGATAAGGTGTAGGATGTTGTAGGGCAGCTGCACCATCTCAGCATTAGACTTCCTTTTTTTGTCTATTTATAAAAGTTTGCCTTCTTGCCAGAGCATGCCTTGTCACGAGTTCTGTGTGATTTCATTGTCTTTTCAGCTTTTAAATAAAATGGAGTGTCCCAGACAATACTGGATCTTAGCATGGCATTGTCTTCCCCTTCTGGGTACTCCTGTTTCATTCTTTTTCAGTGTAATAAACCCTAGAGCCCTCTCCCAATGCCTTCCTTCCTCTGTTCTTCAAAACTGTCTTGAAAACCCCTGGCTAGACTGTCACATGCTCATCACTGGTTTCCCCAAGGGTCCCATGTCTGCTGGTAACACAAATCCTTACAGTTGTTTTCCTCTGACTACTTTTCTTGAGAGAGCTGTTTTCTGCTCATTCTTGTGTAACACTCCTGCAGCTTTTCCTCTCCCACAACTTTCAAACTTTTTCTCTCTTCTGGACTTCCTCATTCTCCACTAATGTAGGATGTGACCTGCTACAGGAGAATGGTGCCTGCTTCCTGGAGAAACAATTTTTCCCTCTAAATTTCTTAACAAGAGGCCTCGGACAAATTCTCTTTTCACCTATCAAAGGAAGAAGTAAGAGGATAACCTTATTTTAAAACAGGGGGCCAACGTGAAAACCATGGGACATGGGGTCTTACCTGGTTCTGTTGATTCTTAAAGTAGGCTGTCTCTTAGGTTATAAAGATAAGCTGAACAGTAAAAAATTGGATTTTAAAGTGGACTTTAACCCATTCATTTTTACAGTCTCTATCTTAAACAGGTAAAGGGTTTCATCTGTTTACTGTGGAAAGTGGAAGGTATAGGTATGACACACTAGCTGAAGTTGTTCCATTGCCTCACCCTGGTATCAGTGTGACCCTTCTCTATCACTGTGATCTGTTTTTGTTATATCTAGCTATCAGAAGAGCTATTGGACATACAATCTTAAGCTTTCTCAGAACTGTGCATCGAGTTCTGTAAACTTGTGGAGCATTATTTGAACTGTCCAATGTAACAGAAAAGTGAGTTATTTTTCATAGTGCTGTAATATTTCTCTAGGTAATTCAAACTATATACAGTACTCTGTTAGACTATGGAATTGTGGAAGATATTGTTCTTAAACATACTGACTCATTCCTGTTACATTTCCATGGCAGCTTTGTCACAGGACTATAGTGATATTATCTACTGGATGACTTAGAGGGCTTCATGAAAGTATGAGCATTTTAGAGAGCAGGCACCTTTCTTGAAGAATAATCTTACAATATAGAAAATAGGCAAGGTTCTTCAATTCTTGTAATTTTTAAACTGACTGATTTCTTGCTAATTTGAGGTCAATATTATCTGAAGCTTAGTTATTTCACTTACACTCGTAAAAGACAAATTACTTAACCATTCACAATTCCATATGTTTTTCATACTTTTTTGTTTAATTTTTGACAAGTTCTCCATCCACTCAGGTAGCAGGTTACAGCTTGCATTGAACAGTTTGATATATTTGATTGACTTGTTTAATGTTGAGGTCTTTGAATCTTGAAAATGTTTTCCACTAGCATGTTTTCCAGCCCTTCTGGAAGTACTGGAAGGTGAACTCTAACAGCTGTCACCCATTAGTCTGAGCAGTTTCTTTGTTTAAAGTACAAAACCCTGGGCTTATTCTGCAAGGGAGACCTACTGGATCCCTGAAGGGTTTGGCTGTTATTTAGTGAGTTCAGAAACTGTTGAGATTCAATGGAGTTCTTTTTCTGAAAGTTTTCTCTGTATTGTGGGTATGGTGATGGCAAAGGATAAAACGCATGTTTCTTCATTTTGTCTCTATATCTCCTTTTGTACTTGTAAATCAAGCCCCTGTCCCACAGAGGATTGTGGGACACACACTGGTGATTGTGGTTCCACTGCTGCTGATCTGGTATTCAGCATATGGTCTGTGGGTGATTAGGGAGGGGATTATTCTATCACGGAACAAGAAGTCAGAGTGTCTATGGAAATTACCAGGAACAGGCTTAAAGCAAGCAAAGACCAGTTCTTTTTATGCAGCATAGTTGAAATAAACTGAGACTGAGAGGTACAGAGACCAGGGGCGCAAATAAGTTTTAAAAAGGAACTAAGAAAATCATAGAAAGGCTTTTAAATCCACAGATGTAAAATGAGTTTCTGGCTCTGTCTGTCCCTGAACAGCGAATTAGCATATCTCACTATGATATATTAGAAGAAGAGTAAATCTTGCCCAATTTTTTGTATTCTTTCCCAAAATACCCATTACTGCCCACTGTCAGAGGGAGGAGCCTGATTTTTTATAAGTTTGGTCTGATTCATTGTGGCTGTCCTTAAGTCACTGACCCCCAGCATCTGGGAAGCAGGATTCAGGATTCATGGCTGAGTACACATTTTCTAGTGTGCAGGAAAAAAAAAAAAAAAAAAAAGTGAAAGCCATGTCCTCAGCCACGTCACAAACCTGCTCTCACTTTGTTAATATACAAAGTTAATCAGCATAAACACATCTGCTTGACCTAAACACACTCCCTAGATTAAGAGCAGAAGTGCATTAGATGCTGGGATGGTTTGAGAAGAAAGAGTAAAACAACATCAAATTACTTTTAATTTTGCTGTGTTCTTATTTGGTTAGCTCACAAATATTCAGGGATAGCAAGAAAAATTATGGCTTCCAGTGTAGTCCGATGCCAGGAATGTAATCCACAGTTTGTCCTTAATCCCATGAGGATCCTCTCAAATGTTTCCAGTGCTTTTGGCAGGAATATTAAATTACAAAATCTAGGATGCTTGCCAGAAAGAGAAAACAGAAGGTTCACAATAAAAACAGTGTCCCTGCTCTATGCTTCTGCAGGAGCAAAATGGCCTGTTAATATGGACTGTAACTTCCAAAATAAGACAAATTAAAAGGGAAATTTCTTCTAAGTGTTTTATAGCAATCCATTCCAGCACTAAAATAAGCACCGTTTGGTGCCTGATGACAATTCAAGGAGGTAAATGAAGGTGATTGAATTGTCAGTATATTGAGCTGTTCTTTTGAGCTAAAAGTACTTATCTGTCTCACTTCCAGCTCAGGCTGGGTCCTGGGCTCCAGAGCCTGACTTTTATTTTTTCTGTTGGTTGGAGGGAACTTGTGGAATAAGAGAAGGGTTGTTTCAGATTCACTCTGATACAACTAAGGCTAGAGATTCAAAGATTCAAAGATTGCTTGTTTTGTTGAATTTGCCATAAGAAGGTGTTTATACTTTTGTAAACGAAATCCTTAACTATACAAGGAATTCCAAGAAGAGAGAGTTGAGGAATTGTAAGGTCTTGAATATATGCCAAGCCTCTTTTGAGGCTTTGAGGCATGAATTACATGGAACTCAATACTCACTTTATTTTTTAAGGTAAAATAAATAATGCTTTATTTATTAAAGTGAATTCTTATGTGTCTCTAATTTAGAGAGCGAGCTTTTGGCCATTTTTGATAAAGTTTTTATACTAGGGTACTGGCATGGGTATAAGCTGCCCACTAGGGAAAAGGAAAAATTATAAACTCTTTATTTAGTTAGTTGATACTAGAAAATTTTATCTTACATCAGACATGTTGATTTTGACACATTTTCCTTCTTTCAGAGACAGTAGAATGGGTTGCCCAGAGAAGATGTGGATGCCTCATTCCTGGCTTTGAGCAACCTGATCTAGTAGAAGGTACCTTGCCCATGGCAGGGATTTTGGAAGTAGATGGCCTTTAAGGTCCCTTCCAACCCAAATCATTCTATGATTTTGTGATTCTCTCTGTCCCACATGGCTGGGGTCAGCAGAGAAGAGTCTGATATTCTCATCCCTTCTAGGCAATTCTTCAGTTGTTTCTGCAAGAGATAAAAACACCAATTATTTATTTAGTAATACATTTGTTTTTTACTACTCTATTTGTGCTCTCTTCCTCTGGCTTCACTGAAGAATTGTTCTTAAGATCAGCTGGAAGTTAATTTAGAAATTCCAGCTGTACTTTACCCAAAGTGCACATCTTACAGAATACCACAGGTGTATAGATGTCTCTTCATTGGCTTTTATCTTAAAATAAGAGGAGTATGAGCTTCAATATCCAGATTTTTCACAGTGCCTACTCCATTCAGATCCATTTATGTTATGATGAAGTAAACAAAATGGGATGTAGTTACATTAAGCTTGTACCAGTATTTTATTGCCACACTATTTAGCACCAATGCTAAGTCTTCATGGATGGTGCTGTACTTTGCTGGTGCCTCCCAATAAAGAAATATACTAACTTAGGCATGAATGTCACAAAACCAGTCTTATTTTCTGTCAAAAATGGAATGGCTGGAAACCACTTCTGTCATTTATATCAGACAGTTGTACTTTTTTTGTGGTGGCCGGAAAGGGTGGAGAGGAAGAAGTGTTGACCTCAGAGTTGTTTCATGCTTATCTTTCTTGCTTTTTCTGGGTCTGAGGGATATTTTTGTCTGCAGCTGGGGCTCAACTTACAAGGAAGATCTATATAAGCTGTTGAATTTGCACCAGATATGTTAGAAGCCACATCCTGTATCACATGCCTAACTGCAACCATAAATGACAAATAGGACACATTTTGCACTTGGTGCTCAAGTTTTGCTGAACATAACCATGAGACAGCATATACCTTGCTATTTTTATTGAGTTTTACAGCTCTGTTGAGATGAAAGGTTTTGAAAGAATGCTGAAGCTAGAATGAGGGTGACCTATCAAATACATGGTGGAGCAGTGCACGCTGCCTCTTGTGAAAAAGGTAGATACAGGTTCTGGAAAGCTTTGTAGGCACAAAGCTTGTCACTCCCACCACACATTTTTCAGAGGAGGCCAGGCTTGTGTTCAAGAAAATGTTGCTAGCAACATTAAACTTGCTCAAAATATAGCAGCACTGGTTTCCAAGTATAAGTTTCTCTTCCTTTTGTATTATAAATCACTAGTTACTTTCATCAAAGGAAACAATAAGATATATTTTTATTGTCAACCATATACCTAATGAATTTTATTTTTCCTTTTGAAAATAAACTTGACCTTTTCTTAAAACAATACCACAGGGTATTTAGTGTTAGGGCAAGGGTTATTAGTGTTAGGAGAAGGGGAAAGGCAGTAGCATTGAGAGAGAAGCAAACTGAGGTTTCCAACCTGTTAGTGTCAAAAAATGTGTGTGCCTGAGTGACAGCATATTCAGCTAATTTAACACAACTTTTTTTTTTCTCTGTGACCTCTGTTTAAAAAACCTTGAATGCTTAACTCAGACTATATGAAAGCAAGTAATATACATCTGCTGAAAAAGATACCTTTCAACAGCTCTCTGGCAAGTCATCATGTAAACCCCAGTTCTTCAGCCGTCCTGTTTGCTGAGAACCTGTGAAGGAGCATCCACTGCTGAAACAGCCATTTCATGTGCCTGTGCTGCAAACAATCTTACACTGTATTGGCAGTATGATGTGAGGGACTAAAATGTATAAATAGTTGAGTACAAGGGATATCTGAGGCTAAAACTACTGAATAATTAACTTCATGGTAATCAGAAGCAAAATACCCAGCATTTGAACAAGAAATGCTGGCCTCTTTTCTGGATACAGACAAAAAATGAAACAAAATTAACTGGAACACAATCTCAGATAGGCTTGGATTCCTAAGTGAAAGAAAGAAAAATAAAAAGGAAAATGACACAAATTCAACAAATTAATCCAAAGCCTTCAGCAGGTTTCAGGTTTAGCATGGCAGGATCCAGGGAGAGTGGAGCCCAAACAATTTTTTTGCAAGGTTTGTTCATGTACATTGTAGCCCTTGAGAAACTGTAATAATCGCCTGTCTTTCCATTAAAAAGTGACTGTGTCATGATACTCTCTGCTTCTTACGTTATGTTGTGTGGGTTTGGTGAAAGAGCTTCACCCCCCAACTGCTTAGTGCTGGCATGAAAATAAACAGCAGCAGTTTGGGAGTCATGCTGCTTTTCTGGTTTGTTTGTTGTGTTTTCCATATTTGCTGTCGTTTCATTATAACAACCTGCATAGTATATGGGGTGCTATAGCTGAAAATAAATTGGTCATTCAGATTTTTTATTAGTGTTCTTAAGGCATGTTGGTCCAATCATATTAACTGTAAAGACTGAGCAGTGATTATTGAACTCTTTGCAGAATGTAGGTGAGTTATGCTTCACATTACATTCTGATGAGTACAAGGACAACTAGCGACATTTTCAGACTGCTTGCTAATGCTCCAAGCTTCAGTGTCTGGGACATTTCCTAGGCCCTGTTAAAACATCTTGGATTCATGTTGTCTGACCATACATCTTTAAAAACCTATTGCCAACCAAAAACACTGGTCATGAGATCTTAGAATATGTTCACTTCTGAAGTCTCATATTTAAAGATGCTGAGGACCTGCAGCCCTGGTTCTTACTGCTGAGAGCTACTGCCCCTTGGGATTTCTGAAAACTGGCAGAATGTGTTGCCAGCCAAGTATCCAAAAATGACTGTTTGAGTTATTCAGCTGTAAGACCCTGGGGACTGAGCCAAGCTTCCTGTTCTGCATTTATACAATGTGTAATATTATAGAGGTCTGGATCCAGGGTCTTATGAGCTATGCAATACACTAGATATTAATAGTAGTCACAACTAACAAATATGGTTTGGCTGCTTCTGATTTCATCATTTTTAAATCTTGTAGAGCTGAATGTAGAAATCCATAGTCTCTAGACCTCAGCCTTCATTATTTGAGCAGCAGGCCATTCATTGCAGTAGTTATTCAGTTCTAGACACAGCACTTCCCCATAAAGTAAAGTAAAAAAAATGAGACGGGGAGAAAATACTTGATGTAGCGTCTGTTGTTTTGTTTGCTCAAATGGCAATTACAATTCTGCACTGTGCAATTGGAAATGAGGCCTCCTACAGCCAGGTCCAATGCAAACACACTGGAAGGTACAATCTTTTCCAGACAATTCTCTAAAAATGAGATTGCCTGTAAAATTTGTACTTGGGCACTGAGATGATCAGTAGAGTTTAAGGAGTGGTTAGGAGGCGCAACATTGCCCAAGCCATCCATTCAAAAATCACTCAAAGTCACAAGGTTTATTTCAAATACTTAGAGTTCTTCTCTATTTGCCATCTTGCCTGGGGGGTCAGATTTTTCAGCTTTAGATCTTTAACAAGGCTTATGAAAGACTACTTTATCAAGACAGCTGAAGATTACGTGTAGTCATGTGGTCACATGAGTTAGCCTTCAGACAGAAGAGCACGTATTACACTATTTAACAATGTGGAGTAGCATTATTGTCCTTTTAAATTGCTTTTCAGCACCAGTGAAAGATGGTATTTCTAGTAATTCTTCCTAAGAAGACTGAATGGACCGTCTTGTTGCTGTAATCTCAAGGAATGGTAATGAGTTTTCTCTATAGCCATAGGGAGATCACATTTTGCAGGATGTGGGGATAAAACACTTCTTGGAGCAGCATGCGTGTGAGTGAATGAATGCTTCCTTAAGGAAATATCCAGGTTTCTTTGCAGGGCCACGTGTGTATCAAAGCATCGCTTGCAAAATACCAGCTGTGACTTAGGCACCCTCATGACTCTAAAAGATTAAAAGTAAATATTGCTGGGAACCATAAGGAAGTACAATTTGTATCCATCCTCTTTTTAATCTAATCTTGATGGCTCTTCCTCTGTGATCAGCAATTCATGATAGTAAAAATGGTGTCTGAGTGAATTGGTTCCAAAATCTCCTTGGGCTTGCTGTAGCCTAAAAGCCACATATACCTAAACAGCAAAACACAAAACTTCTGTCAGCATTTCCTCTCCACTCAGCCTTGCAGAGGGAACTGGCAGGCAGCACATGTGGACCTCCCAGCAGGTCTACAACCAGTCATGCCAGTGGCCACATACTCCAAAGCCCCTGAGTTCAAGGTCAGGCCTTGGTGCCATGTGAGCCTTACTTATGTAGGAAAGGCATATCCTGACTACATCTATGCCTTGTTTCCATTCTCCAGTATTCAGCTTAAACCAAATCAGAAGACACTAAATTAATTAGACTAATATACCCTATTTCTCCATATAGAAGTTAAAGTTGTGTGCATACATTGCTATTTTATCATTGCCCAAAAGCTAAAACATACATCTGTACATCAGAAGGTGGCATGTGATGAATTTACATTGGCACTCATCTGAAATAACAGTGGAGACAGCAATTGAAGATAGAGCTTGGGATAAGCTTTTTTTGTTAAACTATGATCTTTCCTATAAACTTTTAACTACTGTAGCCAGCCCAAGTTACACTGGCCTGATGGCTGTCTTAACCTGTCTTAAGATGCCCCTTGGGTTTGGAGTTTGGGTGTGGGGTTTTGGGGTGGGGTTTTTTTTGAAGGGTAAGTTAAGGAATCTAAATTGCTTTCATTCCTTATGAAGAAAGGAAAGCAACAGCAATTAGAAAAACTGCTAACAAGATAGAGAAGGCTACAGTTTTAAGGATGGGGAATCTTGAAATCAGCGTTATACCAGACATAACTTTCTTGAGGTCACACTAGAGCCCCCAGCAAGGCAAGGATTGGAATGCAAGATGTCCTGACCACTTTTCACCGTTTATTCATGCCTACAAAACATGTATGAGCAGCAAAGAGAGAGGGGGCCGGTTGTTTAACTCTTGATCCTGTGTGGCTATTTAATAACCGGTCTGTGGCTGTATCTGCAAGTGTTCAGATACACAGGGCTCAGTTCTTTCTCTCTGTTCCCCTGTTGAACAGCAGAATTCGGGTCTAAGCCTGGATATGTGTATGCTCCAAGACATACCCTAATCTTAGCCCATGCATTGCTGTGTAACATTAGATCACATAAGCAATCTGCAGTGATGTAGGGATCTTATGGGCTGAGGAGACCACGTAGCATAATGTTCTCTGAAATAGTAAGCACCAAGTAGCCATGATGTTTCTAATGGCAGCAGAAAGCAGCCTGTATCCCAGGTAAAGTTTTCAAAAGTGAAAAGTGAATTGTATAGGTCTGCAAACTGGACTGACAGTTCCAGCCCTAGGAATCATTTGGGTGATGTGTTTATTATTTTTATAGTCATTCAAATATTATTATTGAAGAAATTCTGGAATATCTTACTATTTTCTTCTCTTAATTCAGTCTCATTTTTCTAATATATCTTCAGTTCATGCACATTGTCCTCCTATCATAGTTTTCTTCCTTTGCTGTGTCTCTTCCTATCACTGTGTTTCTCCTTTAGCCCCTCTCTTCCCTCTGCTCTTTATTCTCCTACCAGATCAGGTATCTCATTTGTGTGCACTAACTCAGGTTTTTTGGTATGTACTGCATGCACATGGCCATGGCATAATATATGACAATATATGTGAAACCACATGGTGTGATAAACCATGTGCAGAACCATGTATTTATTTTTGTTGCATGTGTGTTTATTATAATACCATGAGGTCTCAAGTAAAAAACTACTTTTACCCAGATGTGTTAAACTCACCTAGTTTTCCTTCTTCTAGCTCTGCCATTATTCAGTTTTTATTGATTCAGACAGACTGGAAAGTGCCTAGATCAGAAGGAAACATCATTAAATATTTTCACCAGGAGCCTGGCTGACATACTGCAGCAAGTACATAATCCCAATCTATGAAATGACACAAAAACATTGCTTTACCAAGCAGTGTTAGGCTTTAAGTATAACAGCTGCTTCTATGCCTTATATCTCTTTTCATTTCACCTTGTGATCTTTTTCAGGTGATCACCACATGGATCACATTCTTCTGAGGCAATTGTTTTATCTGCATTTTTCCAGGAAAATGCCTATGCCATGGCTCTTCTTAAATAATTGGACAAGGATTGAGAAACCAAGAGGAAGATGATCGAGACAGTTGCATGAGTTTGACTCAAATCAGTGCATGTACTGTTTGTGGGTATTTTTCCTAAGTCATCAACAGCTGAAGCTAGTTTAGTCTATTTTCTGTGGTTAATTTAATTTCAGATTGTCAGTCTACTTTAGCTAACTCAGTACAACCAAGTCAGAGTAAAGAGTTTGAGTGAGTAGACACAAAGCTTGGCTAGATGTCCTCTTCTGTGGAGCATGAGGATCATTGTTGAGATTCTGAAGGTAAATAAATGCTTAAAGAAGAAATCTTTTCCCATTTAGGCCTTGAGGAGAGTTACATTGATCAAAATGGAAAGAATGCCAGCAAAATCAACAATGGATTAGGACAATTGTGCAAGGACAGATCTCCGCCATTGGCTTTGGGAACAGTTAACTACCTCAGAATAAGTTTCGTCCTTTTCCACTCCCTGATCCTCCTTCCAGGATAGGGGTGCAGCAACCCAAGCTTTATGCTTGCTGTCTTGCAGGAAAGCTGGTCTATAGAAGGCTTCTTATTTTGTTATCCTTTGTAAGCCCTAACTTTCAGTCCAAATCAGAGTAAGTGTTTCAGTGGCTTTCAGGAGGCTTTCAGTGTTTTAGATCAGGCTTACAGATTCTGTACCATACAACAAAAGCATTTTCAGAATTCTTTAGAGTATTTTTCTCTTCTGTATTGATGGGCTTTTTTGGAGGGCAGATCCTGGGATCAGGGGAGTCTCTTTCCAAGTGGCTGAAGAGTTGGACAGAAATCAGGGATGTGGGTAGTGAAAAGAAGACTGAAGAAGAGAAGCCTTTTGTGCACATATTGTTCTTTTCAAAGAGGAGGAAAAAAAAGGGTAAGATATTTGAGGAGAAAAACTAAAGTGTGGGTATGGACATAAATAGAAAATAAAGGAGGAAGCTTGGCAAGAAAATGTAAGAGAGCAAGACTACTGAAAAGACATCCACACAGGAAATAGTTGCCCAAGATAAGAGGTAGATTGCAGCTCATGTATGAGTAAATACAGAAATCACAAATTTCAACAAACTGGTGCATAGTGAGAGTAGTTTTTCATTTGTGGAGTAGCTAGATTAGCTTTACTAGACTTCTCAGTTTATTTTCTCTTCAACTGCTAAGAAATTTGCATCATTCCAGCTGTACCTTAACCAAGAGATCTGATTCAAAACCCAAAATGGCCATAATGAAGAGAGGAGAGAGAATAATGTGTGTATGTGTGTGTTTGACTGTGTCCCATTATTGTGTCTTGTGGTTTTATTACAGGGAGCTAAAGCATGATCCAGTAGATGAGACAGATCAAGAAGAGCTTAACGCTTTTCTGGATAATTTAAGTCTTTCTTAATAGGTGGCCACTTCCTGTGTAGAAACCTTCAGACCTTCCGCTCCATGGGTGAATGTTAATACCCAGGACTATTAAGTTTTGCTTCTGTTCGTTCCTTTAAACCTTGGTAATTTAATGCAAAACCAGTACATTTGGCTATTCAGTAGAGTTATCTGCCACCTGCTGTGGACATTTCCTGGCAGATCCAAACTCAAACAGAAATACCTGGGCTTGTGATGCTGTGCTGGCCAACCAGTGCACCGAGGCTACAAGAGAGAAACAGACTATCTGCCTTTCTTCCTTTATTTTTTCTTTTCAGTTCATTGCAGTTCCTCCTTGCTTGAGGTGTGTGTGGGGACACCTGACAAGAAGCACTCTAAAAGCTGCTGGTATTCTGAAGACGGTGTTTATGGGTTCTCACTGTTGGTATTAGCATCCAGCTGGGGCAAATGGCCCAGACCAGACCGTACTTGTTTTCTGAAGGTGTTTTCATTTGTGGGGATCATTAGTGCAACTTCACATTCATTGAGCTTCTCAGGCACTGAAAACTTGGACTGGTTTTGTAGCTATTTACATTAACAGTGTATTTCAGTGATTTCCTTCTCATGACTTCAGGGAATGTGACAAATGCTTGGTAGGTCACCCTAGCAATGCTTTCCTACAAATGTTTGGGAGCTCTTGAAAATCTGAGTCATGTCCTTTGCTGTTTCCAAGTTTCACTGGTGAACTCCCTCTTAGTATTTGGCACCTCCCCACTCCAGCAGTACCCATGCCTACCTACACACCACAAAACATTTGTCATACTGTCCCAAGTGAACTCTCTCTACAAATGTTACAGTATTCTAAGCAGTCAAGGTCCATTTTTGAGCAAAACTCTAACTAAATACTGAGCTTGCTTCCCCTTGGTGTTTTGGGGGTTTGTTAATATTTTTTTTTAGTGATTACATTCATATAAGCCAACTAATGTAAATTTTTAATCAAGATGCTGCTAATTCACCTGTAAGTTTTCCTATAAAATTGTTGCAGTTAATAATGAGTAATTACTGCAAGTAATTACAAGTTAGCAAGTTTACAGAATCAAGATTTTCTCATAGGCAACAGAACAGGACAAAACGACAAATTTATCAAACATACTTCATTAGTCTAAAACTGTGCTATTACTTCTGATAATTAGGTTTGGGTCTTTTGATGTTTACATAATGAATTTTTGGCAGATTTGTTATTGATAGTTGACCATACCTGTAACAAAACATGTAGCAAGATAAATCATTAGATGCAGCTAAGCCTCCTGGCATACAAATAAATAGCAGAAAAATTGTACAGTATGTTGGGGTTTGTTTTGTTTTGTCGTTTAAACACTTCTGTATCATGACCATTTTATCCCCACAGTTGATAAAGCACACTTATCAACCCAGGTAAGTGTGAGCCTCACCATCCTGTATAGGTGAAACCTGCAAAGAAAGCCTGTTCCAATTTTGTCAAAAAAGCAGCTTCTTTAGCTGAAAGTAAGAACCAATAATAATAGGAATTGCTTTATAAACTAGGGTGGGGAAGAAAAGTCCAATGATGGCTTATTTCTCTTTACATTGGTAATTGCAATGCCTGTTCCTTTTCTGCAGGCATAACTATCAAACATACTGATCAAGTAAGTGTTGGCTTACTCTAAAGTGGGGCGTTTTTCATCCTTAAATTTTTGCCTTGCAAGAAAACAAAAAGGTAACTTAAAATTCATAGTATAGAATTTAAACACATGCATGGGAGTAGAATTGTTTTAGACCAATAACAGGATGGTCAAGCCTGAATTTTGTTTGTTTGCTCAGTATTTATATCAGCTTGGCTGTCTCTTTATTGCCTCTGAGGACTGTAGATACACTTTAGCTTAAACATGCTGGTAGAGTGATTCATCTGATTACACCTCTGTTGAATTCCAGTTTATGGTGTTTGAGGTTAAGAAATTTTTTCCCAGTCAAAGGTATGGGTTGATTGTTTTACATTTTTTTTCCTCCTGTTGTTTAGGAAAAACTAGTTTTGCACAGTCTAATCAGCTCAACAGCCAAACATTGGATTGCCAACATTCTCAATAAAGCTGAGTCCTAAAAACTTGCTAAAGTAATAAGGTGAAACCAGCTGTACCAGTGGTCGTACTAGATACAGTTTTGCAAATCTCCACATGTGATTTTCTCACTGTAGTTTTAATAATGTTTTTTTTCCTTTAAATATCTTCTATTCCCATGGCAAATGTTTTTGGAAATGCATATTTTTAAAATCAAATTTTTAATTAATAAGAGGCTTTTCCTCTTCAAACTTGACACTGCAATATCTGCAGACAGTTATTAATTACCTCTTCTTCAGACTTGTATTTGTCTGTCTTTCCAAAGGCACAATTCTGATGCTTCCCATACCAGAGGCAGGAAGAGAGAACAGTCAATTCCCATCACTGGTGACTTTGAAAATCAACATTTCTGTTTTAATTCCAAACTGCATTGAAACATAATCGCTAAGCTCTCCACAGAGCAGCAATCTGAAAAATGTTGGTTTGCTGATTTCAACAAATTAGGACTGGGGAAGATTAAGAAAATGGAGTCTTCCAATTTCAAAAGTCTCTGGATTTGCAATAGAAGCTGGGGCTTGTTTGTTCCTTCCCTTTCAGCCCATGCAGTGGGACGTAAGGACAGGGAGGGGAGTATTGAGATTCTTTGATTTCTAGGCTGTTGGGGGCAAGGAATCTGAAAATTCTGGACACTCCTTCCCTAGAGGACTGCCAGGATCTGTTGGGCTCCTAATATTCCTGACTTTGAAAAATCTGCTAAAGTGGCCGACTGCAGGTGAAGACACTGGAAATCTGTCTGTTGAAGTTACAAGAACCTTAAGGAATCAATCAGCAGGAATTCAAGCAGGATCCCAAGGGAGAAGTGTCCCTTGACTTTGATTTAAAATGTATTAGTTAAAAGTTAACTAGCAACTACAACAGTAGGTGAAGGAAAGCAAGCAGTCTGCATAACAGCTGAACATCCCAAGGAACGCTGGTTGCAGAGTCAGATGAAGCTAATACGAGTTTTCTCACAGAATTTCTGCCTCTTGTTGTCTCACAGTGACATCACATGTCTACCAGCTTAAAACTAAACTGATCCCCTTTCTTAGTTTTTCAGCTACAGCTTGTCCTGATCTTCTTATTCCTAAGCTCTGAAATGCTTTCAGTCAGCTGACAGTTGTCCACAGAGCACACTGATCAAGCAGCTGAAGACTGATCTAAATAATGATGTGTCTGAATTGAACTGCACTGTTGGCCCAAGCCCTCTTTTTCCAGACACTTTGGACATCAATAGAAGTTACTGTCAAAAAGCAGGTAATGTCTGTTGAAAAAAATTAACTAAAACTGCACAGTTTGAAAAAAACCAAACCAACCTCTTTTCTACAATTTTGGGGTTTCTTAAGTCAGCTGTTTTCTTTCCTTTCATATAGTCTTGTCTTCTTCCTCTGTCTTTGCCTACTGGTCTTGAAGACCTGAAAAATCAAGATGTATGTCATCATTTATGTGGGAGCAGTTTGCTGTCTAGGTTCAAGACATGACTGAGCATGTGTTTTGAAGAGGCCAAACAAATCACCTTTTTTGTTTGTAAAAAGCAAAAAAGTTTCCACTTAGAATGGCAGATGACATCATTCATTTGCATTCACTTTGCAGAAGCTTCTTAACACTGAAAGATGTTTTGATTAATCTTAAGATAATCTAAAATAATCAGGCAAGTTCTAGTAAGAAGTGATAGTTAATTTGGTGTATTTTAGTAATCATCCACTTTGCAGACATTTTAGATGGAAAAAAACCTGTTCAGAAAGCAGGCTGTGTTACCTACCATGCTAAAACACTGTTCACAAGCAGTGGATAAACACCGGATAAACAGAAGAAGAACAGCCAGGTGGAGTAGAAAACTGGAAACATGGGAAAGAGTAAAGGCAAAAAGGCTCAGCCTGGACAAGGTAAAGTCTTATGAGTCCTTTTCTTCCTGAAAATAAGTCTTTAATCCTTGGTTTAACTTCTGCAAAGACCACCTCTGCTTCTGTCAAAATATGAAAGACTTGTAACTTGTGCAACTCTTAGCATCCTTGATTGCTACTTGATTCTTCTGCAAAGGTCACAGGACCCTTCTCTCCAATAAAGTGGACCTTTTGACTTGCTGCACCAGTGATTCAAATTCTGATCTCAAATTTCTCTGTCATTATCTCTGTTATGCTCTATTGTAAATCACTGATTGTGATTTCTTGCCAGCAACAATGGCACAATAGTAGTGGGGTAATTGTCATGTTTATGGTCATGACCCTTCAATATGATGAGAGTTACAAGACCATATCTCCTTGTGGGATGTGGATTTTACTGCTGACTTTGGATCAAACTTTCTGTCACCTAAAGGTAGATGTTCACTTTATAAAGCATTCTGTGATTTATCAATTCAGCTCTAAGTATATATTTAAGCAAATCTTACTGGTAGCACTCCACCAAGGTTGTCTTTTTTTGCTGTAGGGGTACACAGCTAACTCCTGACAGCTCCTACCAAGCATGGTAATGGGAAATCCTTAATAGATCTATTTGTTCAGATGAAATTAATTTTAAATAACTATCACATATGTATATTAGAGTTGATTTAAATAGAGACTTCTGACCATCCCAAATTGGTCTAGCTCATGAGACAACTACATAAACTGGCAAAGTGAAGCACTTTGTCACAGGTAATTTAATTCTGTAATTATCTTTTTCCTATATGCCTTCAGGGCAAGAATCTGCTCTGGTTCAGAGCGGATTCATAAGAAAGTTAAAAATAAACTGAGCTTCCCAATAACTAAGATAGAAAAGAAGAAAAGAAACAAAATTTAACAGTTCCAAAAATAATCTTCAGAAGGAAAAAAAAGTGCTTTTTAAAATAGGCAGTGAGGTGGATTCTGCTTTTAGCTGTGAATAATGGAGGGGCAGTGCCTGGTTTTCTTCTGTAGCAATGACAGCTGGGCTTCACTTGTACTTGCTGGAGATAAGACATTTCCACATGGTCATATGAAGTTCAGCAACTGGCTCAAAAGCACAAGTAATGATGCAAACATCCGCTGTGCTGAAAGTAACTGAAAGCTGCTTAATTCTGGTTGTATTTCTGTAAGGGAAGGTGTGAATTTGCAGCCTTTTATCAGTCAGTTACTAGGAGCACTGTCCAGTTACAAAAAGCTCTTTTTTTGTGTATATTTGTACGTATTCTGATTTAGCCCTTCCCTGCTTTTAAGGGAAGAAGGAGAAAGGTGAAATGCATTTGTCTTCAAATTATGCCAATTTTATTGGATGAACCTCACCCTATGAGCCATGGCCATGCAACTTTGCACAGTGAGTTTGTTGTTCAAAAATGTCCATAAAACATTTCCACCATACACCACCATTACACCACCAATTTATGTTGTGCCAAGTGTCTTTTCAAGTGCTTTACAATGAGCTTGAGGGTTGTAGGAAAAGGCCAAAGAGCCAAAGGATAATGTGACACAGACAGAGGGGCAGAAAGCCTGGCAAGGGTACCAGCAAGTCTGCAGGTTTCTGCTGTGGCAAGGAACTTATTAAATTCACAGTCAGTTTGTATTCCTTTGTTCTCCTGCCAGCATTGTTCAGCTTCTCTCACAAGACAACCCAGTAACCCTTCTCTGCATCTTCTCCTGCACTGCTTCCTTCTAGAGTGTGAGAGCAGAAATCATACCCTGTGTTCTGTGTGGGAAACACCACAGAGAGTTTCGTACACTTGTGTTACTGCTTCCGTGCCTCTACCAGAGAAATACTATCTAAGGCATGTTCTCCTTTTCTGTGAGTGGTTGAAGATTTATTTCTTGTTTACTTCAATCACCTTTTCCATGTTCTGGCTCATTTGACTTTTGACAAAACTGGCCTTAATCCTATGTGTCTCTACTCAAAGGCTATCTTTGTTGACCAGGATTGTTTACTATTTCTGACTCCTAAGAACCTCTCTGAAGTGGTTTTTTTTTCCCATTTATTCAGGTCAAAAGTG
This sequence comes from Poecile atricapillus, assembly GCF_030490865.1. Classification (NCBI taxonomy): domain Eukaryota; kingdom Metazoa; phylum Chordata; class Aves; order Passeriformes; family Paridae; genus Poecile; species Poecile atricapillus. Next base: position 95,106,239 of record NC_081249.1, read on the forward strand.
TTTCTCAATTAGATTTTTTTTTTCTTGCCAGGAATATATACATTTGGATAGCATTTGTATCTTTGATCTAGATCTATTCCAATCTCCCTCCCCAGTCAAGTCTTCCAGCTCTTTAGTGCAGGTGAATTTGCTAGTGAGTTTCCTTATTTGACTGTCTGGCCTTTGCCTATGTTTGTTATTCTGTCCATGGAAATAGAAACAGTTGCTGAGTACTCAGCCCAATGCAGTTTTCTATGGCCAGTTCTTGTTTAGTGTCTTCATAACTTACTAATTTGAGGTTGTCTCTTTTTGTCTCAGTGACTACTGAGAAGGAATCTGGCAGTTATCACACACATGGCTAGCTGGGCCCAATTTTATTATTAGAAGCATTTGTTTCCTAAATAGTATCTGGGAAGTTAAAATTGGCCATGGCACAATTCCCAGTAGTGTTTCCATAATAACATTTCAGTGACAGACCTTTTCTTACACCATTATATTTTAGCTGCAGACAAGAAAGGCCAGGTTTCAGTGATGTGTCCAAATCAAAAATAACCACCCCCCAAAAAACAGAGGCTGTGAGCAGGTGGCTTGGGCCGCTGGAAGTGGAGCTTCCTGTTTCTATACAATGGGGAATTTTATGATGAATTAAATGATGGTGAGTTAACTGACAGATGGCTTTTAATAAATTGCAAAGATCAGTTGATGCTTTCCACTTGCATAGATGAAATGGCTAAACATTGAAATAGAAGGAGTAATGTACTAAGATTGCACATGGCTTGGAGTTTGGCCTATTGATCATATCCACATGGGCCATGTCTAGCTTCCATTTGGAGCAGGAGCAGAGCAGTAAAAAAGTCTGATTCATGAGCTATTGTTCTCCTGAGTTACAAAGACTAAGCCAGCCTTTTCTGCCGTAGGATTGCTCTGTTCAGCTTGGAGTGCCATGACGGAAGGATTCACTTTATTGTACCACCAGCCCAGTTTTGTGTGGATTCCTACTGATTCTTCCAACCTGTGGCAAGTGACCATTTGCTCACTAGCCATGGGCATTAACATTATGGCAGTAATTGTAAGTGGGTAAGTCAGTCATGGAAATAAATGCATTTAAAATTTTCCCACGTTTTGCCTACATCCAAGACTCTGAGTGCAACTTGAAGTTTTAAAAGTAAGAAATATGCAAAGCACTCTTCTTCTCAGCATGTGTCTGTGTCTCATTGAAATTAGCATGCTGTTCACACATGACAAGGCTTCTAGCAGTTTGTCATAACATTTCTGGCTCACAGAGGCTCACCTAACTTCTTACTCTCCTTCTCTCTGGAATCTAATCATAGCTATTTGTATTGCTTTTACAGCCCTGTTTTGTGTACTGACTTGCTACATCACATTTTCAAGTAAAGACCAGCCTGAAGAGTACTTGCCAGAAAAACTGTGCACCTGTTCTCAGATCTTTGGCAGCAAACCAGTAAAGAAATCCAGGCCAGTTAACACTGGCCAAAGAAGTGGGCTGAAAGTTTGAAGTGGAAGGGTTTTATATCTGAGAGCTCCAGTAGCTGCCTGAGCACTTATAATAATGACTTGGCTGTACAGGTGAAGCCAGCCGGACGCAGGAAAAAAATATGGGGGTCAGAAGGCCAGAATCAGAGGCTGTGCTATGGGGAGCCAGTGGGAAAACCAGGGAAGTATTTTTTATAAAATGCACAGAGAAAGAAATTGGGCATTATGCTGTGCTTTAAATGGCAAAGGCATCTTACATGCAGGCCTCTCCTTGGAAAGGAGACATGGAGAGTGGCATGGTAGTGTAGGACTGACAGAGCTATCGTAAGAGGGTGAGGATTTCGTGTTCCAGAAGTAGCTTATGTCAGTTGTCTGAGCACATAGGCCAAGTGGGTAGGACCCAGAGCCACAGGATCAAGGACTTCTCTCTGAGCTCAGTGTCCTGCATTTGGCACTGGGGCTGTGACCTAGCAGCAGGCTGCAAGTAAGAGTCTCCCACCACCCTGCCACCCCCCTCAGCTGGTTATCTCTCCCATGCACCCCTCCACCTCTCTCCTTTTCCCAGATTTCCCTTGTGCCAGATGTCACAGCTGACATCCTCTGGGATGAACAGCAGTCTACTGCATGCCTGCAAGCTACAGGGAGGAGACTGCCGTGTCCTGGGCACATGGGTAGGAGAACTGGATCTTGAGAGGTTTGCCTCCTGCCCAGGGCAGGAAGCAGCAGCTCTTGCCTGCTTTGCTGCTTTTGGTGCCATGAAGCTTCAGTTTGGGTTGCCCATGGACACACATAGGTGGAGTCACTCAGTGTACTGAAATCCATTGGGAGGGTGAAGGGACAAGTGGAGAATTTGAGTTCCGTATGACACTGTAATTAAATGGAAAAAAGAGAACAATTGGTGGGGTGAAACCTGAGGTTTAATGTTGTTCTTGACCTGGTGAAAACCCCAAGTTGCTCAGGACACATTTCCTGTAATTTTTCAAACCCTTTCCCCTTTTTCTTTCCACTGTTTTGTTTGCAATGCTCTTCAAGTGTGTGTGCTTTGACCTATTTGTTGTTCTGCATATGCCTAATGAAGCACAAAAATGCCTAGTGCCTATCAGATAATGTATTTCTTTATGGGTTTGTAGATGCTCACATATAAACACATGCATTAAAGGTTTCACTTTGGTTGCAAAATAGCACTTCCTAATGTGCTCACCACCCCAGATTGCATTTTACTGGAGTAAAAATAAAGGGAGGCTATCTCAGCCTACCTGGGTTACTTCCATGACATTTCCTGCCATCATGTTTTGTTTGCTGGTGTCCTGTCTCCCAGACTGAGTAGAAGAGCACTGCACAGCCTGGGGCAGGAGAAGGCACTCTGCAATTCCCAGAAAAGGCAGGCCCTGGGGACTGAGAAAGCAGCCACAGCCTAATATAGTTCTTTGGTTGACCAGGTCTTGAAAAAATGACCTCAAACCAGGTGGGGGTTGCACATTGTGAGCTCATGACAAACACTGTGGGTTCTGATGAGATGTGCTACAACCACTAACAAGATTTTTTTAAAGCTCGTGGGGCAGGCTTCAGCAAGTTGTCTCCTGGCAAAGAGTCTCTGGAAGAAAAATCATGCAACCACAAATTGATGACTAAAGCTATGTAAGGACTGGTGCTTATTACAACTGGAACTGTAAGTGCAGTGAAGAGCACCTGGGGGCAGCCCTGAGCACCTAGGCAAGGGAACTGAGAGAACCTGTGCAAAACAGTTGTGCTGAGACAGGTTTTGGAGCTCAATAGCAGAGATTTGGGCATGTGTGGGACTCAGGGCAGTTCTCATGGTGTGACATAAAGATTAGGATCAGACTGTGATGTAGGCAGTAAAGCTACCAGATGGGTGGAGAAGGGATCCCAGAATCACAGAATATTCTGAGTTGGAAGGGACCTACAAAGATGTTGTGACAGCCTGTATTTCTATAAATGCATTCATCTCCCAAAGTAATTATGAAGGGTGACAGTTCTGTTGCATTTTAGTTCTAAGACCAGAAGTGTATGATAGATATAATGCATTGCCTACACACAGCTTGATTAGTCATCTTACTTATTGGATTGATGGGGAAATCACTTTTATGATGCTGCAACTTTCCATTCTCTTTATTCCTTCTTCTCTCCAGTTTTGATTTTCTCATGTTCAACAGTTTTCCCTTCTGTTTCTTGTAATTCTCCACTTTACTTTTCTCTGATTTTGCAAGCTGAGATAGAGACAACATTTTCTTCGTTTAGTAACAGCTCAGGAGGTACATAGTTTCTCCTGGAACTAAAATATGTCTACATTTTATTCAGATTTATTTTAGTTATTGCTTTACATTTAAAGGTTTATGGGGTTTTATGTTTGGTTTGGGGAGAGGTTTGTGTCTCAGGAGTGTTGATTTTCAACTGAAAGAGCAAATCTGTTGACTTTTTGGTCACATGCATTGTACTTGCTTGCAGGAGCATTCATTTGACTTCCTGCTAGTCAACTATTTCAAAAGCATTTTGAAAGATTCTTATTGTTGTCAAATAATTTGTTTCAAATAGACTATATCCTAATGATTCCTTGTACTTTGTGCTCAAAAATTCACTGGGTTTCAGATTAGTTACTAACTTCTTGCTTGTACAGATTATTTGGAAAACAACTAGGAACTAAACTTCTTTTTGTACTATATTAATTATTCAAATTGCCATTTGAATCCTTGAATTTAGCTCAACATATTTAGAGGACAACAAATTCCAGCTTTCATTCTGTTGCCGGTGTGGGGCAGCTACAATTGCCAGAAGAAACCAAAGTGAAATTACATTAATGCAAGTTAGATTATTACATTACTTGATCACTATAGTGGATTACTCCAGATAAAGGTGTATTCAGCTACCTTAGATGCAATTCTTTGTATTCTTACACACACTGCCTCTAATGGAAGGCAATAAACTGTGAGTGAACTTCATTTCCTATGGGCTTTGGGCTGCAATTGTGAACATCCAGCTCTTCCTGGAGTTAGATGCCTCATGCAAGACTCCGAGGAAACTGACAAACACTTAACTTGCAGTCAGCTGTAAAATCAAATGACTTCTAAGTCACCACATGGTACCACCACGGAAATGAACATTGCATGGGTCTAGCTGGCATCAGAGGTGCACCAGTAACTTGAGCTGGCCTCTGAGCCATGGCTCAGTCTTGCCCACAGCACTTTTTATTCTTCCTTCTGTGCCCTTCAGCCTGCTCAGCGATCCCTGCTGGACTGGTACCAATACCCACCTTAGCCAGAGTGAAATAAGCTCATGCACATGAACTCATGCACAAAAGATGCAGCTGCAGCACACACATCCGGTCTGGAACAGAGGCAGGAATAGCATCCATTTCCTCAAGGTTTCCTACACTCTTCCGTGGTGAATAGTCCCAACATCTCGTTCTGCAAAAATCTGGCACATCCTGAAAGTCCATCCTGTATCCTAAACAAAGACATGGCCTTGCAAAACAAAGCAAAGCCAGAACAAAATAATACTAATACTACATAATTTAGGAATGTCCTGAAACATATGAGCAGGGGGACTAGCATGAAGTCACAAAATCAGTCTTCTAATATATCCTAATTCTGACTCCTTTGTTGTGCAACCTTAATGATTTTTTTTTAATTGGTTGTGTGCCTATGATACCTAGGCAAATTGAAGGGTAAGGACTGAAGAGCTGACAGCTAATGGGAAAAAGATACAGCAGAGTTAAATAAAGTAACATTAGAAGGTACATAATTTATCTATATACTTGGAAGAAGCTTGGTTTTGTAAAGGGCAGGATGTGAAGGGTGACGACCTGAGGAACCTCTTGGGAGAAGGGGAAAAGTACTAAGGTATTTTCAGCTCAAGGGAAGACAAATTACAGAGGACTGAACTTTGGTTCCCAGCCCAGAACACAATGAAAGTCATCTCAGCAGGCTAAAGACTGGAATAGTCCCTGAAGAACTGACAAAATTTCCCAGCTTTCAATCTATTATTTTTATTATGTGTACACATAGGCTGCAGAAAACTGCTGCTGAGAACAGAATCCACCTCTGGTCATTCCTAGTGACAGCCATCAAAAAATAGGAGCTGCTTTTCCAATCAAGGAAGCATCTTGGTCTGATACAATGCTAAAAACACTGTGAGGTCACTGAAATATCATATAGAAAATTTTCAGATTGGAAGCAGTCAGGACCATAGAGATAGAAACAGGAGAAGGCAATTAAATTATTAACCATCCCTCAGATTTCTTCTAGCATGATACACTCCTCTTGGCAAAATACAGCATTGATGCAGCACAGGATTCCAAACAAACTCATTTTTTCATCCTCTTTATCAGAGACAGATTTTTTTTTAATAACTTTCTTTTGAAATGGCAAGGTCCAGTCCCAAAAGGTTGGGCGCTGAGGTACGGAGAGGTTTTCCAGGAGCCCAGTGACTCCTGCCTGCTTTGGGTGCTGCTTCCTTTAGCTCCTGGCAGCAGCTCCTCAGGGGGTAGCTCTTCCCCGGACGGCTTTCCCTGGGCTTTCACAGCAGGGGGCAAAGGTGCTTGGGGAGGGAGAATCCTGCCCCTACAGGATCCCAACCCCCCTCGACACACACACGGTGACGATTAGTTTCTTATTTAAGATGGTAATTCCTGCAGGCTGGGAGTGGTTCGCTGCCCCCCGCTTTGCGGGTCTCCCCCCTTCTCGGGCTGCCGGGGCGGGGGAGAGGCTCCTGCCGCCGGCCCGAGGAGGGGGAGGAGGAAGAACAGCGTCTGCGGCTTCGCAGGGAAGTCGGTGAGAAAAGACGGACTCGTTTTACTGAGGGAGAGACGCAGCACCGCTTTATCTCTCTTCACGTGTCTTCTCCCCCTGGTGAGCTTTGGTATAAATGGAGGAGGAATTTCAGCAGGCTTGAGCTAAACAACACTGCTGTCTGAACAGACAACGTGCTTCCTTCCCACGTTTTCTCTTGCAGATGGGGCTGAGCTGAACAAGCTCTCCTCTTGAATCCTGTCATAAGCACCACCGTGCGGGAACCGGGCTGGACTTGCCAGAGGCTGCAGCAACAGTCTGGGCGGCCCTGAGCAGAAGCGACGAGTTCTGCCCTCTTCTCTGGGATGATTTAAAGATAAAATAAGCTGCTCTCTTAACAACCGGTAAGTGAACACCCCTGCTTTACCAAGTATAGCTCTGTAAATCCACTTGCACGGGCTGAGTGGATCTTGTGGATGGTGACTGAACCCATAGGATTGGGTGCGCTGGAAGTGCTTGTTGCCGAGTTTGCCGGCGGGACATGGGATGGTTGTCGGGAGACGTTCCACGGTTGGACACGGTGGATCTTGGGGGCTTTTCCAACCTTAACCGTTCCATGATCTTGCGTCATTTCAGACGGGAAAGCTTCTACCTTTAATCTCATGTAGGCTTTGTATGCGTGCTTCCAGTTTTAAAATTTCCTTCAGGTGAATGCTGATAGCAGTAGCTGCCAGCAACATTGTTATTCAGTGTAAATTACCTCGTAGTTAAAGGTGGCTGTTTCAATGCATCAGCGTGTTGCTCGGTCAAAGCACTCAAGGAATTAAACTGAATTTCCAGAGGTATGGAGCCTGCCTCTACAAGCCTCCTTTGAAGAGAAGACAATTTTAATCGGTTTTGAGAGCTGGTGAGATGAGACGGCCCAGACGTTTCCCAGAGATTCCTGGGAACTTCACGGGGAAAAAAAGTCTTAACGCAGCGGTGTAGTCGGGAGCCGGTTCCCGGTGGGGATGAGCCCGACAGAAACCCGAGTGCCGCCGCCCCCCGCTTTCCCGGCGGCGCTTGGATGCGCCTGATGCCGCAGGCGGGCTGCCGGGGACCGGGGGAGAGGCCGGCCTGAGGCGCTGCCCGGCTCCGCATGCGGGGCCGCCTGTCGCCCCCGGCGGGCGGCGGGGAGCGCGGGAGGGTCCGCCGGGCACCCGGGCTCCTCCGCACACAGGTAGGCGGCTCCGGGGGGGGGGCGAGAGGGCGGGAAGGGGCCGCCCGAATTTTCCCGGCTGCTCCTGGTGGGCGCGGGGCGGGGGAGCCGCCCGCCTTCCCCCGGCCTCCCGGAGCAGCTCCGCTCGCAGGCCGGGGCGGCGGGCGGAGCCGCCTCGGGGCCCCCGCGGGCGGTGGGTTGGGGCGGGCGCGGGAAGGGACGGGGGGAGATGGGGAGTTAAGGGGCGGTGGGGCCCGGAGCTCCGGGGGTGGGCAGAGCAGGGCTGGGGGACGGTGGGCTCATGCGGGCAGGACAGCCCCACGCAGGGGGAGCCTCCCGGCGGAGCTGACGGCGGCCCGTAAGTAAAATGAGAGGAGAGATTCGTGGCTTTTGCTGAATTGCTTGGGTCGGGTAATCCCACCGTTTTGCCATGGCTGCCGCTCAGGCAGGTTCGAATAGAGGATTGCTTCTAGCGAGGGTACCGAAACAGAACTGTTCCTTGGAAATGCCGAAGGCCTCGGGGAAGGAACAATGGCTCTGTGGGTAGACTCTGCCTTAAGCTATGCAAATCCATTATTTGCATTTTAGGAAAGAAACAAACCGTGGAAGTTTTATGTCCGCTGCCTTTTTTTTTTTTTTTTTTTTTTTTTTTCACTAGTTGGATTATTTGGCAGCGGGTGGTGTTTCTGTTTTAGTTAGGGCAAGCGGTGAGCTCAGTCTTGCTGTCGTTTCTCAAATTAAAATTTCCAGGGAGATGAGCAGCTGATCTACTGAGATTTGTGCCTGTTGTGTTGTTACCCAGCTGAAACTTTCTATCCTGTTTTCTTCAATTTTTGTCTCTCTCTTCACCCATGTTTTACTGAGCTATTCTCACATAGTGTGATTGAAGAACTGTTAAGAAAAGAATAAACTTTGTGATGGCATAGGATCACTTGTTTTAACCTGGTAATTCAGCTGAACTGTGTGAAAATGTTACAGATAAAAAAATAGGAGAATATTACAGATAAAAAGTATACATAAAACATTTCTTTCGGAGAGTGCCATAGTATTAGACTGGTCACTCCTAAACTGAAAGAAGTAAATTCAGAGAGGTGTTGAGGGAAAATGAAGTGTGCATGGAACAGTTTCCTACCCATCAACATGCAATACTCTTGTCTGACTTGGTCTTAGAAGTGATATTTCTGAAACTAAAACAACTCTCACAGGTAAGACTTCACCAGCTGTAGCTCTGGTTTTTATTTCACTTTAATAAATCTGCTTGCCTTTCTTCCCCAGTTTGATTCAGTACCTGCTCCTCTAGCTCACCTGTCTCTGCTGAATTGAAGCAGTCCATTAAGTTAAACTTTAGGCTTATAGCTGTTATTAAGGCAACAGAATTAAAGGTGGCTAAGTCTCAGGTCTTCCTGAAGGTCATATTGGCTTTAGCAGACTTCTGCTTGTGGGATGTATGAATCATCCCCTGAGGCTCATGAGTCGCCCAGTGTCCTTATTCCCTGCCTGTTCAAAGATAGGAGGAATAGTTTTCTCTGGAAGCAGTTGCCGGTTAGGGATGTGCCCGTGGGAGCAGCTGCAGAGTGTTAGTTGAGACACTAAAACCTGAAAGCTGACAGATCGCCTCAGTTACAAATAGGTGAGAAAATAGGTGAGCTGAAGTGCTTTGGCTAGAGAAAGGTGTTGGACAAAACATTGTGTTGATGTGTACTGTGGGTGCTGTTAAATAATGGCTTTAGCAATTACACAGGGGAGTTGCCTGACTGAAGAGGGAAATACGGGCGGCTGATGTGGTGACAGATCTTCACAGCGGGAAGTGCTTGAGATGCTTCTCCTTCACCGCCTCCTCAAGACTTTGATAGCTTACAAGCAAAGGCAGCTTTAGAAGATTTTCGATGATTGCTTTCTTCTTAGGTGTACATTTTTGGATAGAAGCTGATATGATAGCTTATTTGTGCCATTAGCACTTTAATCTCGGGCTGGTTCTCTGTGTTGGTTTCTGAGCATGCTGTGACTAGTGTCTCTTTGTAAAAGTTTGATTTGTATTCCCAAGAAAAAGAAAACGTTTGGAAAAGTTAATATAAACCTGCTTTGGCTGATTTGTGTATTTCTTGCATGTTGCTTCGTGTGCTCCTGGTGTTGAATCAAGCACACTGGCCTGGAAGAGGATGCAGTCAGGTGGATCATTTGAAGATAAAACTTGTGAGACAGCTATGAGTCTCCATTAGGTTGTCTACACCATTGACTTGAAAAGGCTTTTGAGGAAAGGCTCTTGGTTTTTTGGGTTTGTTTTTTTTTTGTTTTTTTTTTTTTTTTGTTTTTTTTTCCTCCACAGTATAGCTTGAGCTGTAGCACAGGATCTTGGTTTGTTTGTCATTGTACATTAACATTAAGGTTATTTTGCTTACAGACATAAAAGGCTGGCTTTGCTTCATGCATGATGTGAGGTACTCTGCCTTGGCTCCCTAGTTAAATGCATTTTAGGAATGGTCTCAAGACTTTTTGAAATACCTTTTTTACAGACAGCTTTCCCTACAGATGTTTGCACTATTTCAGCTAAATCAGTTGAAGTGTGCACTGAATGCTGAGGAGGGGTTCAGTTTTTCAGGCTTATGACATGTAATTTGTTGTTAATTTGAATAATTTATTCATCAATTTCTCTAGCCTTATAGACAAGCTGTAGAATAATAGTGAGTAACTATGGGGTAACCGAATGTACATAATTATTTCCTTCTTCAGAGTCTCTATTTTCTACTATCTGTTTACTCAAAATACCAGAAGCTTTTTAACAGAGGAAATATGCTCCTGAACTTTCCCTTTAATCCAGTTTCTTCTACTTTTTCTCTTTTAGATATGGTTGCTTGTGTATTTATTCACATCCTTCAAGGGAAATCAAAATAAAGCTACTCGTACTTACTGTTTGCTCTGTGAATTTCCTAAAGCTTAAATCTTCCTTTATCTTCCTTCTACAGAAGAGCCTAAAACCTCAGCTTTTCTTGATTTGATATGTATTGAGGTCTAGAGAAAAACAGGATGTGCATGCTGTTGTTTTCTTTATAAATCACCTTTTAACAGCAGTTAACACTTTGCAGTTCAGTGTATTACTCACTGATACTAGTAGTGGCATTTGTACAGAAAGATTGAAAAGTGATGGGCAGTATTAGCTAGCGTGGACCATGAAACAAAAACAGGGAATGTGTGGGTCGCATGCAGTGTCACCACCTTTTGAAAAATGGGTTGAAAAAATGCAGGTACAGAATGTGATAAGGTATTCTGCAGCAATACTTCTTGCTATGTTCTGTACCTATCATTCTAAAATACCATGTCCTTTTAAAGTTAATTTTGCTCAGGTGGGTTGGCTCTTCAGCCTTCCAAGCTTGGTCATTCTTTGGTCTTGAAGGCAAAAATGAAGCCTTGGTATCCTATGGGGAAGACCCTTTACAGCACTGTCACAGAGTGGGCAAATTGTGAATATCCTGGGATAATACCCGAAGTTTGTGTGGAACTGGTCAGTTACCTCTGCTCCCAACCCTAACAGCAGCAGTAAAACTGGAGTATGGTGTGTCAGGGCTGTTTTTTACATTCTAGTGTAAATGGAGAGCAAGGAAGAGCAAAGTAAAAAAATTGAATACTTTCCACTTGCCCTGACTGGGAAGGGAAGGCTGGAAAACATACAGAGCCAGTTGGTCTTTCCTCCTTTCAGGAGGACCAGAATGGAGTAATCTAGGAACTGGTTTTAAGAGCAGGAGTGAAATGACAGTCTGTCATAACCACTGAAGCTCTTAACATCTCTTGATTTACAGTGCAAGTTTCCATTTCCTGAGCTGCAGTATTGCTTTCTTTTGGGTCACTAGCCAGTAGGAAACTTTATTTGTGAGGTGTGTGGCTAGCAGTCTCAGATTTCCACAGACTCTTCAACTCACTTTTAAAAGAATAGCCCTTTTAGCTCTTGTTGTGTGTGCAGGTCAGAAACACTACAATAAAGATCTGCTGCAGAGCTCAGAAAAGTTCTTTGGTAGACTGGATCTCCAGACTGACATTTGCATTGCAGTGGTATCCAGACCCTGCTTGTTTTCCCTGCTTTGCAGAGTCCTGAGGCCAGCAGTGAAATGAGAATGGTGGGAGGGGCATGAGCTTACCCAGAGCCTTAGCAGAGGTGGGCAGAGGAAATGTGATGGCCATTTAATAGTTAATGCAGAATATGTGTGTATGTATAAAATACAAATTGCATGACATGTGGGATGAGGGGAGAAGTCCTTTTCTCAGGGTGAGAAAGAAATACAAGTTGTCTTTTTGCCCTAATCTTTTTTTTTTTTCCTTTTTCTCCCTCATGTAATTGTAGGTTAACATAGCTCCCTCCTGGGCAGGTAATTTTTTGAGGGTGGGTTGTGCTGACAGTTCTTTGCCTATACAATGTCATGGCGTGGGGGGTGGGGGATTGACCTGTGTTGGAACAGGGGCATCCAAGCACAATGCAGAGGTAGATCCTGTGGGTTTTTCTCACTGCAGTAAAGAGACAGGAATGTTTGCTGCCCAGGAGCTGTTGGTGAATGTTGTTGCTCATCATTTGCCAGTTAAAGTAGGTATTTCTTAGTTCTTTGAAGTTACAGAACCTGACAGTCTTGCATATCCACCAGTGTCACATCTGAGCACCCTGGAAACATCATCTCTATCTCCTCAGTGCTTCAGGTAGTCTGAAGTTGATGTGTGGGACTGAGACCAGGAGGAGGTTAGTGGTGTAGATGGCAGATAGGCTGTAAGGTTTGTTTGAACACAGCATTTGCACAAGATTAAATGGAGCCATAGTATTAAATCCACTTGGTGAAGCATGGAAACAAGTCAGGATTTGTCCAGATTGCTGAACACGCACAAGGCTTGCTGGCATGTGGTAGCTAGTCTTGATCATGCCCTTGTGTAGACAAGTTGTTGCCTTCTCGTTTTCTACCTGGGAAAAGCCTGGGTTTGAATTTTTTTTTTTTTGGTTGTTGTTTTTTCCTGCAGGAAACTGTTAAAACTATGGCTAGCTTTTCTTGTACAAATTTTTGCAGTATTTAATAAGACTTGTCTCAGCTGAGAAGCTGGAGTGCTGTATAAACCTGTCCTTAACCCCCTCCCAATTTTATAACCCAAGTCAGTTTTCATTTTCTGTTCTCAGAAAGTGCAGGTATGGGTGGATGAGGGGAATGAAACAAAGAATGGCCATGAAATGCTGTCCCTAAGTAATCATCTGCTGTCACTGCTGGAGACAGAACTGGGCTAGATGGACACTGGTCTGAAATAGCCAAGTGTTTCTTGTGCTTTCATTGCTCACCTTGTGAGCAATCCACCAGGCCTGGTGGATATGCAAGACTGTCAGGTTCTGTAACTTCAAAGAACTAAGAAATACCTACTTTAACTGGCAAATGATGAGCAACAACATTCACCAACAGCTCCTGGGCAGCAAACATTCCTGTCTCTTTACTGCAGTGAGAAAAACCCACAGGATCTACCTCTGCATTGTGCTTGGATGCCCCTGTTCCAACACAGGTCAATCCCCCACCCCCCACGCCATGACATTGTATAGGCAAAGAACTGTCAGCACAACCCACCCTCAAAAAATTACCTGCCCAGGAGGGAGCTATGTTAACCTACAATTACATGAGGGAGAAAAAGGAAAAAAAAAAAAGATTAGGGCAAAAAGACAACTTGTATTTCTTTCTCACCCTGAGAAAAGGACTTCTCCCCTCATCCCACATGTCATGCAATTTGTATTTTATACATACACACATATTCTGCATTAACTATTAAATGGCCATCACATTTCCTCTGCCCACCTCTGCTAAGGCTCTGGGTAAGCTCATGCCCCTCCCACCATTCTCATTTCACTGCTGGCCTCAGGACTCTGCAAAGCAGGGAAAACAAGCAGGGTCTGGATACCACTGCAATGCAAATGTCAGTCTGGAGATCCAGTCTACCAAAGAACTTTTCTGAGCTCTGCAGCAGATCTTTATTGTAGTGTTTCTGACCTGCACACACAACAAGAGCTAAAAGGGCTATTCTTTTAAAAGTGAGTTGAAGAGTCTGTGGAAATCTGAGACTGCTAGCCACACACCTCACAAATAAAGTTTCCTACTGGCTAGTGACCTGGGTTTTGAGTAGCCAGGTGATTAAAATGCTGGTTAGTGTACATAGCGGTAGTGCAATTTCTCAAGAGTGACTGCTTTTTCTTGCAGTAGGTGTTAAGGAAATACTATTACTTTATTTTCATTGAAATAATTTGAGCAGTATAGTTATTTTCATTCTTCTGTGCTAACGGCACACTGTAATTTGTTTTCAACTTGGAACATTGGTTCTTAGATGGCTTAGCCTCCAGCGAAGTCTGGCTTTGTATAAAAGAATTCTAACCTAAATAGAAAGTGTCATTCATAGCTTTGCAGAAAGAGATGTAAGGTGAAATGGAATATCTCATTCTTCACTTTTCACAGAGAACATTATAATAAATACTGGTTAGTGTTGAAGTGACTTTTTGAAGCTGAGTGACTGAAGTCAGCTAACAGACTCAAGTAAGTTACCTGTTAAGTGGTTGAAAAGGGTGTCTGAGTTGTTGAAGTTCATACAACTCTTCTGGGAAATTTGGACACTTCCATATGTTCGTGCACAGCGTTTTAAAATTTGAGCACTTCTCTCAGTGGCTAGAGGCTCTTCTGACACCTCTACCACACAGTTGTATGAGAAGATAAAATGGAGTCATATTTTTGATGTCTTTCTGTTGTATGTGCTTTCTGATCTTTAATGAAAAATTAATTTATAGGGTTTTTGTTCTACCCAGCTGGGTGTTTATTTTTGTAAAACTTGATGATATCTCAAGCACATTAAGTTCCTAATCTCTTGAATTTGACTGAAATCAGCCAAAGGGTTTCAAACGTTCTATAGGGAAGGAAAGAAAGGGCATGTGTGCACACAACCAGGGTATGGTTGCACAAATCTCATTTCATGCTGAGAACACATGTGATAGAACAGAACAAAAAGCCTTCTACTGTATGGCATTTCATGCTCTAATGGAGTTCTGCATCGTCTGTGGCATGGATAGCAATCCAATAGGACGTGGTGGTGTTGGAGGCTGAGCTGCGTTTGGCGTGGTCATGGTAGCAAGAAAAGATGTCAGTAGGCAACACAGCAGGTGCAGTGTATATTGCTCTGGAAGACTTTAAGTTTTATGCTGAAGGAAATATTAGACTTTGTGTTTTATCACTGGTGCAGCATGGGCCAGTTTGGTTATGGGAGAGCAGATCTGTGCCACAAAATCCACTGCCCTGCTGTCATCTCACAGGGTGGTGAGCCCTGTCTTACCGGACTCTTACTCCCTTGCCATCAGAGGAGATACTCTCATGCAGTCCTGAGCATATCCAATGCTCAGAAAAGACCAGGTAGGGGAGGATAGTTAATCTGTTTAAAGATACTATGGTCCTAAAGTAATTCCTCCTCATTTTGCTGCAGCATTTAAGGACTGGTGAAACAGAATTGGACTGCAAAATCAGACACCCTGTTTCACCTACAGCAAACCATTCTTGGATTGTAAAGGAGCAAAACAAACTGGCAGAGGCAGCTGTGATATGCAGGAGAAGGTACTGTGTGAAGCCACTGCTCTAGCAGAGACCAGGCTGCTCGTCTTCAGCTTGCCCTCAGTTTCCTGCCTGGCTGCCTTTGTGCCTCCTTGCTCTCATCGGGGCTTCTAAGCATTTTGGCAGCCTCCAGCAGGGCTGTGAGTCTGGCAGGGAGGATGCGTGGGTGGGGTGACAGGCACCTTTGACTCCCCTAAGTTTTGGACAGGACTGTCCTTTTCAATTACTGAAACAGAAAAACGGGCAAAAGGAAGCAATATATCACTTTTGGGGAGGAAAGGGGTTGTGTTTAACCTTCAGTGAGAATTGAGGTCTGAAATTCTTGTAAGTGGGTGTCTCTGTGTAGCACTGAGAAAAGCATATAAGCCTTCACAGCGTGCTGTAGTGACTAATGTAGGCAGCTTTCCTCCCAGACAGATGGCAATTAAGATTACCATCAGATATAATTAGCTTTCCTCTTGCATAGGTAAGAAGACTCAAGTGCATAATTCAGGGCTATGAGCTGCACTATAAGATGGATACCCACTAAAAGTTTGCACTGCAATACAGATTGCTGTAGTATCACTTTATTTTTCTGAGTGCACAGAAGTTCGTAAATGAACACGTGCAGACTTTTCTGCTGGAAAGAGCTGAATTCTGTTAAAGCAACTAAGGTTGCCCTGTGAAGAATTCCAGTTCTGGGTTTACATTGTTTTGCCTGCTCATTTTTTCTCTGTTTTTGTTATGAATTTGATTTCAGTTTTGTTTAAGGAAACATGATGAATGATACTCTAAATGCTGAACTCAGATACACCTTCATCTGTGTTCCACTTGAAAATCTCACTACCTTACAAATAGTTTATCTCCTTTTTTTTTTTACATTTTATGCATGTAGAGTCACTGGTAACCTTTTCTATTCAGAGAAGATGCCAGGACTTTACAGTGTTAAATGTTCTACAGGCCTACATTTTTCTACAATGTTGTGTATCTTGGTAGCTCTCAGTCCTCAGGATATGCACTGTTTGGATATTCATGTGGTAGTTTTTCCTTTCACGTTTAAGAAACAAAACAAAGCACTGAAAGCCTTTAGGGGATCAGATACAGGCTCTGATGCAATCTGTACAATGGTTTTTTGTGAGTTCTAAAACATTTTATGTCCACAGAGCATTCTCATGATTATGAAGCGGCTCATTAGAGCTTTTCTTATGGGTGGTTTTGTTGTTATTGTAAATAATGCATTTGAGTTTCAGTGCTAAGAAAACAAAGCTGTGTATAAAGAAGGCTTATGAAAATAGTTTTAATGTTTATGATATTCAGATTTTTCCAGTTTGTCACTGTTGGTTTGGGATTAGTTTTCTGATGGTAGTTAGCAGTGAAGTTTTGTGTTCTGATTTTCATGATCCAAAGGCAAAGTCAATGCCTTTCATTGAGAGCACTGGGAAATGCAAGGCATTAACATTATCAGAGAAGCTGCTCAAACTGCTGGTGTCCTGCAGATTTCTCCCCAGCTGGCAGGATCCCTGCTGTGAGAAGCTTCCAAGATTTTGTAGTAGTGTGAGATAAGTGCTACCACTTATCTCCATTTTCCTCCCTCCCTGAATTAATTTAGCTCTACACTTTCCATCTACGTGTTTTGCTGCATTCCTGAGAATCCCAGCGCTCTCCTTTGCACAGATGCCTTGCAGCAGATTGATTTGCAGAATTTGCTAGTGGGGTAAATTGCATCACAAACAGCTGGGGATTTAGGGGATTTTTTTAGTTGTTGGTTTGGGGCTTTTTTTTGAGTGGTAGTGTCATGGGTAGTGTCATACTCTTTTTCTTTGGCAGTTGAGGCAAGACAGAGGCAGCACAGCAAAAATGAAGAAATATGTTGTGTTTGGGGCTCTGACTACAGACATGTTTGGCACGTTATTTAAATGAAAATTTAACTGTTTTGTTTTGTATGCTGGCCACGTGCGTGTTCACACCTATTTTCTGGGCCTCTTAATCCACACAAACTTGCCTAGTGTAACCTGTTCATTTTTAAAATATGGTGAAATGTGGACAGTAAAAATTACAATAAAAGCTGTGCCATCTCATGATGGCAGTCCTGGTGCATTTGAAATTTATCACGAGTGGGATTTACAAAGGTTACTGTGGAAACTAGTCATAAAAAAAGCACCAGTTTG
This sequence comes from Poecile atricapillus, assembly GCF_030490865.1. NCBI lineage: Eukaryota > Metazoa > Chordata > Aves > Passeriformes > Paridae > Poecile > Poecile atricapillus. The sequence continues at coordinate 95,123,394 of NC_081249.1, forward strand.
TATTTAGGGACAGATTCTGATACCAGTATGGACCAGGACTGATACTGTTAACAAACAGTGAATTGAGAAAGTGGTCTGATCTGCTTGGGATTTATTGTCCACGTAGATGAGGAGCATTTAATTCTTCAGGTGCTGGTAGTGAAGCTAGTAAATAAATCCTCTGTTATTTGCTGGGGAAAAAAAAAGGCAACAAAAATCCCACCATGTTTTTCCCTTTGCCCTTGAGAGCCCTAATTCTGTGGATGAGTGGGCTTTAGTGTTGTGGGGTTTTGTGTGTTTTGTTTTCTTGGATTTTTTGGGAGAGATTTATTTTAACCTGGTGTTGAGACGTGTTCTTTCCTTCTCTCTAACTGACTGGTAGATTTAGTTTGATAATTCAAGCCATTTTAGTGAAAGCTGAGGTAAAATCACTAGCTCCAAATCAGCCAGGATGTTTTGGATATCTCCTAGGCATTGTTGGAAAACAAGTGTGCCTTGTTTTAAGGTGAACTTAATGCTGTACTGAATGTGCGCATATAATAAGTACAGATCAGACTTTCTGGTTGGACCTTTATTTGTTTAGATTGATCATAGTTCCTGGAGAAAATAATGGTGAGTTGGACAGGGTTATAGTGGAACTGTTTGGAAACCTGACTAATTCACCTTTTCCCAGCTATTCCTCCTTCCACGTTTTTCTGGTTTTTTTTCTCGCTGGGAAACCTTAGAAGGATTGCTGGTTTGACCTCAATCCTCTGACTCTGCAGGTACTTGTGGACAAAGAACAGTGGTGTGAATGAGTAACTGATGTAGTACTAGGTTGCGTATCTTCCAATTAATAATTTTCTATTTCTTCAAGCATTGTGTAGTATTTCTGTGGTCTTGGCTTTTTTAAAGGGAGATGAAGAAGTAAAACAACTCAAAATCATGATGCTCTATTCCTTGCAGGAAGAGCAGCCCAAGCTGACTGAAACCTTTCAGTTGTGTAGGTCAAAAGTATGAGAAGAAAATGACCCGAACTCTGACCCCCAGGAAATGTTCCATGGCTTGTTTATATTCCAGTCCCTTCTGGAAAAAGAGCTGAAGGAAAAGGGAGAACAGACTGGGAAGGAATAGTGTTGTCACCACAGCTTGCAGAAGCTTGGATGGATTTATAATACTCTTGTTTCTTTGTTCTTTCATTTATTATACAGACACCTATGATGTGTAATATATAAATAGCAACCTATTTTAGGCTAGCTAAAGCTTTAAAGGTTAATCTGGGAGAAGATAAGAAGGCTAGGAAAAAGTATGAGCTGAGGTTGTATTACTGACTTTGTGTATGGGGGTTTAATATTTTTTCTAAAGATACAGTTAGAGCTGGATTTTTTATGTTTTTATGTTTGGTTAAAGCTTTGGGAGTTGAGGAAGCAGAGCTATCTGTGCTCAGCTCATACTTGTGTTAGACTTTGCATGCACAGGTTAGCTGCTGACCAAACCCCAAATAATTGTTTGTGTACTGTCCTGCATCTCTGTGGCAGCTGGCTGTGACAGGAACTGCTTATCTGTATTCTAAATACATAGGAGAAAGGAGGAAGGAAAAGAAGTGAAGTGTGTTGCTGGGAGGGCTGTAGAGAGTCAGGACAGGGAAAGCATATGGAAAAGTCTGTTCCCAACTTACGTGTGCCTTTGCATAAATTGTCTGCTTTTTGACCTCTCTCATATCAAGGCACAAAAACAGGCAAGAAGATGAAGCTGTGAATTTGATCTTACTCTTGATTGTAATTACAGGCAAGGTTTCTGTAAATCTGTGGTACATAAAAAGCACCAGTTAGATGAGAATCCAGTAGTTAATTCTTCTTTCTCCTCAAATCCACAAGTTGTGTTTGGATCTATCCAGGGCAGCCTGAGTTAGCAGTGTTTAACTGTGTGTCCGTTATTGGAATGAGTCCTAAGCCATTCTTGGAACATTAAAGAATATTGTTTTCTATCTCAGAGGGAAAAAATAATTAAAAACAACATTTACCAGATGAAAAATATCAATCCAGTTATTGCTTTTTTGTGCTTGCAGTTTTAATTGTGTGTCTGTGCCGTGCCATGCCATGGAGCGTGCTGTCACCTTGAGCTGCTGCCAGGGATCCACACTGTACTGTGATAATCAGCCAAAATACTAGCTCAGATCTCAAGGGTGGCATAGCAACCCTGTGATAGCCTCAAGCTGGGGGTGACATGTTTCTGCATCTCAATAGGGCTAAAGAACTCAGCCTCAGACAGTTCACTGAATACTGCTCCTATTTGAGGGATGTTCCAGTGGTACCCAGTGCCTGTGCTCCCTTGTATTTTGCTCACCAGGTTGATGCTTTGTGCTTCTGGTTTTCTTCTGTGGAGCTGGTATTTCATATCAGTTAGAAGTGATGTGAAATTTTGCATCAGTAGGCCCAAAAGTGATATCTCTGTGAAGCAATGCATATAATTGATTGTGGTGCCTCAGAGAACAGGATCACAGCATTTTCTATTGCAACCAAATTGGCACGGGTTTCAGTAAGCTTTAAAAAGCTTGTAACTTCACCTAGGCTTGTACATATGCTTTTTTGCTCTCCAAGAAACAGTCTGATGTATGCATGCAGCCTCTAATTTCTTTCCGATTCTGCCCCTGCTGTGGGGTACCTGTAAGAGTTCCTGGGTCCTCAGGCAGAAGGAGAAAAGAATAGGGAAAAAGGAGTTAACCACTGAACAGGTGACACCTTTTCTCATGCAGTAAGACCAAGGGAGTCTGACCATGGTGATGAGACTGTAAGTCAGGACATGCAGGCCTTTTGCAGCTTTTGCCAAGCCCTCTGTACTGATGACATGTCATCTTTGAAGGCTACAAACTTGTGTTATTCTGATCTTATTTGATCTGATGAGGTGAGAATGTGTGGGGCTGGAGATAAGGTTTGGAGAGCTGTAGGTGCTGTGTTGTCTGTTCTAAAAACACAAGCTGTGCTTGTTCCTGCAGCCTTTGGGAAGGTAGCCAACCTTCCTCTTCCTCCAGACACGCTGTCTAGGTAGATTACTGTTAGGAGGGATGAAAGTACGATAGATTTAACTGGACTTGAAATCTTTGTCAGTATCCTTTAGCCAAAGGATGTGTTTTTGTGGGCAGAGTTTCTGAGATTATAAATATGTCTGCACAGCCACACAAGAGGGAAAGTGATGCAGAGATCTAGTAGACTCTGGACAAAAGCAAATTGAAGTAGCAATCATCAGTGAAAAATACTAAGTCGCTTTTTCATTTTGCTTGGCCCAACAGGCAGTTATGCTCTGAAGAACAAAATACCAATTATTGAAAAACTGAAATAAAAGAATCTTGAATTGCCCACGAAGTAATAAATGTACTGCTGTCTCTTGTGGTACAGAATGTTTCACCATTAGCAGGATGATGAAGGGGTGGGAGACAAGCACTTAGGCCCTAAAACCAATCTATTGCAGGCTGTCCTGAAATACTGCACAAGGTCAAAGATGGGCACAGCTCTAGTCTGTGTCTCCACAGTAAATTAATGCCAACAGAGGCTACATTTCTGGCTGTAGGAGCTGATAAAGAACAAAAATTGACTAAATTTATTAAAAATCTCTACTGCTGTGATGTCATATCTACTGGATATTATCGCTTGGTGTTGCGTACTTGGAGAAAAGGTTATCTTGCTATTTGTTGTCAGGCTTGCTGCAGTGTTTGGACATAGAGGAAATGATAGGGGAAACATTGGTAACTTTGCTTAAGAGAGAGAAGTTGTGTTTGGAGAAAGACTGTCCTTTCTTTTTTTTCAGATACCTATATATTGTGGAAGTAAAATGGGTAGTTTGGTGTGCTCTTGGAGAGGAAGACGGCATCAGTTGTCATAGTCAGCACATTGTTCCTCTACCACTTATCCCCATGTTGATGGAAGAGATTAAGGCAGAGAGTAAAGGGAATGGCTTTGGCAGCAGTTACATGTATGTGTGGTGTGGTGCTGGCAGTGCTTAGTGACATTTTGACACAGTAGAATCTTAGGTTTTTTTAGTGTCATGGTTTGTATGGGTTCTCAGGAACAGGAATAACTGCTTTGGTTTGGTGTGAGGCAGGACTGGTTAACAAGAAACTTTTCCAATTCTGATGCTGCGAAATGTACAACCTCAAAACCAAGTCCTCGTTGTTGGAGAGTTAGAAAACTAGTTTTAATTCTGAGCCACTTTGCCAGGATAACCCAGTACATCTCACTTAAACAGTATTTCTGAGGACTTTTTGTTTCTTAAACAAAAATCAAAAGGAACATTGGAAATTATGAGAATTTCGGGTGCATGGGAGTGAGGGAAGGCACTAGACTGACTCAGCCACTTCAGTACCTTTAAGACTGTGTAGCAGTGCTGTGGTGTAGTCTCTCTGCAGCATTCCCTTCCTGAGGAGAGGGAGAATTAATGAACAGTGCAATTAGGCACATACTTCGAGCGAGAACTGGACGAGTGAATGATGAATAGTGTTTATATTTGGCAGAAGAAATACATTGGTGCTATAATGTGCTCATGTTTTACAGCTTAACTTGAGAAAGATGATGATGTGAGAACTCATTCCTCGATTGTCCTTTTGCTGCCTGGTTGTTTCGCCAGGTGTGTGCTACATCCTGACCAAAAGGAAGCAGTGCTGCAGGTTACAAGTTCAAATGCACAAAACCACTGACTACATCTTAAAAATTTTGACGTTTCTTTTTAAAACTTTATTAGGTTTTTATGTGCTTTTTCTTCTGTCCCTTTAAATTTCAAGGTCTGCTCAAAGCATATTTTCAAGCTTGCTTCCTCCCCCATAACTACAAGGGCTAGGAATCCGAGGTCCCAGTGAGCTGAAATTTTCAGGCTGTCACCTAATGGCATCAGCAAAGAACTTACATGGTCTTGTGGCAGTTTATAGAGCTAAGATTGTTTTAAGCTGTGTAGTATTTAATTTAGTAGTAACCATTTTATAGTTAAATACTTACTATATTCAGTATATTTCAGTAGTAGCCAAAGGTACTTGATGAAAAAGCTTCCTGCATTGTGCTATTAGCACTAGTAATTTTTAAGGAAGAAAGGAAGGCTTACAAGGGTTACAAAAGAAAGGTGATGGTGGTGTGGTCATTTGATTGCCCAGTCCAACAGCTGTAGATTCCTGCAGGGTTAATTCGGTGGCCTGACTGCATCAACTGCAAGTGTAAATTGGAAGATAAACAGAGGGTGTGAGATAGTGGCTCATAGCAGATACCACACTGTACTAGAATAAAGATTAATTGTAAATAGTGATGCACCTCTTACAAGGATGGGGGTTCCCTGCTTCCACCAAGGGAAGAAAATGTTAGCCTCAGGTTTTATATAGTTAATAGATCATATACCCAAGTGAGTCTTCCTGGTGAATTGATGGGAGCTTGAGGGGATCTGGCTGTCAGTAGGAGATGCAGGCTGATCACTGAGGTTGTCTAATACTATAACAATCAGTCTTGTTTAATTGTAACTCTGTCCTCTGTGGGAGGTGGGAAGTTGACCCACAGAAGTTAGCTTAGATTGCGATTAAAAAAACGCCCATGATTTTTTTGCAGCACTTAGGTATCCCTTTGCTTGCTTTCAGAAAATTGACCAGCTGACACCATGATTGTACTGGGCTCCTTGTTCCTTTCACTGTGTGGATCACTGTAGGGTTTTAAGAAAGAGGAGGAAATTGAATAGTTGAGTCCCAGCTTTGTCTTCCTTTTCTTTAACTCTGATTGACATTGACCTAAGGGAGGGAACCATGGCCTCTGTTGATGGGCTTAAATCAATCTGCTTGCTCTTGTGTTGAAGTAAATAAATGGGACTGGAACTGCTGCTTTTCCATCTGAACTGTGTCTTCTCAATTTCCTATTTTCTTGCGTCTCTGATTATGGGAATTTTCTAGTGCAATATTTGCATTGTAGGAGTTTGTTTCCCTTTGATTAACTTTTTACAACACTCAGCTGTTTTAAAATAGGATGGAAGAACTGGAAGATGCTGCCCTCATTAAAAATACACCCAGAATAATTTCTTCTGTAAACAAGGCAATGGTTCTGTTTACTAAACCAGATTAAGAGAGACAGTCTTCTTAGTGAAGACTTTCTTGGCCACAGAACTTTCTCTCAAACACGGAATGAAGCCAGGCACTGGGGGATGGGATGGTGAGAAGATACATAATTTAAGACCATTTGATGTGTCTGAGGGCCGAGTTAGGTACACTCTCAATGACTGGTTGTTTGGAGTTGGGGTGGACCCATTATAAAATGTGTGCCAGGCTGAGTACATAAAACACTGGAAGTTTTGTTATAGATCCCTTTTGATCCTGTTTGAAATATGATGCTGACTTCTGTTCTCTTGTTTTAATGTTTTTTTTTTTCCCAGATTGTATGAATATCTTTGTAAATGCTTCACAAGTGGAAGAATTTCTTTTCCTCTCTGTGCAAAATACTGTTATGAATAATGTTCTTGGTTTTTAGTAGATCCTTTATAGGCTGCTTTTCCTTGTGTTTTTTCTCTGTTTTGTAGCTTGGTCTGACTCTTCAACAAGGTTCTTTCTTACACTGAAGTCAGCAAAATCGGCAATTTAATCAGTTGCTAATTTAGCAACTTTATTTGAAGAGCTGGTTTGTTCTGTTTAACTGAAGTTTGCTTTGATTGAATTAGGGAGTAAGGATACATGCTTTAGTGGGATGTTTTGGGAAATCTTTTCAAAGCAGGAGGGGGTAAAAGTACTGATAGTGGAAGGAAAAAAGCTGCTAGAGAGTAGAGTCTCTTTTTCAAGTAAATAATAGCATTACTTAGGTTTGAAAAGATTATGGAGTCCATCCATTAGCCCTGCACTGCCAGATCCACCACTCAAACATGTCCTCAAGTGCCGCATCTAGACATCTTTTAAATACCTTCAGAAATGGTGACTCAACCACTTCCCTAGGCAGACTGTTCAATGCTTGACAACCCCCACACAGATTTTTTTTTTCCTAATACCCAATTTAAACATCCACTGGTGCAACTTGAGACTGTTTCTGTTTGTCCTGTCTCTTTTTTGCCTAGGAGAAGAGTCCATCCCCCACCTTGCTACAGCTTCATTTCAGGTGATGTAGAGAGTGACAAGGTCCCCACTGAGCTGCTGCTTCTCCGGACGCTTCACCAGCTTTGCCCTTCTCTGGACTTGGTCTGGCACCTCGGTCTGTCTTGTAGTCAGGGGCCCAAAACTAAGCACAGGGTTCAAGGTGTGGCCTCACCAGTCTTGAGAACAGAGGAGTGAGTGATGTCTTTCCTCATCTTGCTGGCCACGCTTCTGCTGATCCAGGCCAGAATGTCATTGGCCATGTGGTCACACACTGGCTCATGTTCAGCCAGTGTTGACCAGCACCCCCAGGTTCTTTTCTGCCAGACAGCTTTCCAGCCACTCTTACCCTAGCCTGTAGTGCTGCTTGAGGTTGTTGTGACCCAGACAGAGGAGTTGGACTTGGCCTTGTTGATCCTCCTCCAGTTGGCCTTGGCACATTGATCCAGCCTGTCCAGATCCTTTTGCTGAGCCTTCCTGCACTCCAGCAGATCAGCGCTCCCACTCGGTGTTACCTGCAAACTGAGAAGGGTGCATTTGATCCCCTCATCCAGACCATATCTTTTCTTTAAAAACATTAAACAGGACTGAGCTCTGGGAACCCCACTTCTGACTGGCTGCCAGTTGGATGTAACTCTGTTCCCCACCCGTGTTTGAGCTCAGCCAGACAGCTTTTTAACCAGTGGAGAGCACACCTATCCAAACTATGAGCAGCCAGTTTCTCCAGGAGCATGCTGTGGGAAGTGCTGTCTAAGACTTTATGAAGGACTTGGTACACAGCATGCACAGCCTTTCCCTCATCCTCTGTGCATCCTCCTGTCGTACAAAGAGATCAAGTTGGTCAAGCCAGACCTGCCTTTCATAAACTCATGCTTCTGGGCCTGATCCCTCATTTGTCCTGTATGTGTCTTGTCATGGCACTCGAGATTATGAGCCAGTTGCTGTTAATGACACTTGACTGAACCCAGTAGGTGAGTTTTCCTTTATTTTTGGAGTTTTAGGGAAAAACTCATACTGAATTACTGCAAAAACTTAGGGATTGCTCTAGAAGGTGAGAGTGACTGTCAAGACAAATTTGCAGTGACCCTTCAAGTAGAGTCAAGGGAATTGGAGCTGAAAGGCAGCAGTGCTACTTCCCAGAGAGAGTTGGAAGGTTGGAATTGCAACAGCTGCAGCCTATGAAGTATTTCCTCCAGAACAGAGCAGGATAGCCCGTAGGATATCCTTAAGGTTGATAGATTCTACCTTGATCATTGCATGGCTTTGCTACTGGTAGATACTGTTATAAAACCACATCTCTAACTCTACAATAAAATTCTGGTGGAAAAGAATAAGGAAGTAGTGGCTTGTTGCACTCAAGTAATCATGACACAGTTAGGGGAGAAGTGGAATAGTAGAAAGCTGTACCTGTCAAATAAATTTCTATGGTAACTTGTGGTTGGAATTGGCTATTTTGGATTTTCACAAAATTAAGCAACAACAGTTCATTCATAGTTGCTGAAAAGGCTGCTCACTGTCTAAGATGTGAGCAATACAGGGCTTGATTCTCCTTGTGTCTGTCTTGCCAGATTAGTGAGTTTCTGGTATTTCTGTTTTTCTTTTACTAGACTGTGCAGTGAGGTGAAAACTCTATTAGAAAAATTGACACCTTCTCTGATATTTCTCCATAATTTCACAAGTTCAACAGATGGGGTCCTAACTTTCCTTCCTCAGTTTGCAGTGTGTGAAAATAACATTTTTCTGTTGCTTGAGCAATGAGGTTTGGCTTGTGTCAGAAGCTGAAAGCTGTGCAGGCATAAGCAGATAGTTTCAGTGCAGCTTTTAGTGTCAAAACTGGACTTCAAGAACATCCAGTGATCCTAAAAAAAGCAGGAGAAATTTGAGGCAGCTCATACCCTGTTCTGTTTCATCAGCATCAGCCTATCTGCCTCCTGCACTTGCCAGTGCTTGTTTAACTGTGTAATTATGGAAGCTGATAGTGTGTGACACAAGAAACAGGAGAAGCACAGGTTCCTATAAAGGCCAGCTGGTTTCTTTGAGCTGCCAGTGGACAGAAGAGTTTTACTCTCACATGTCTTCCGAGAGAACCTAGAGTGACCCCATGCTTCTGTGCAGAGTACACACACACGGTAGGTGCAAAGCAGCATTCAGCTCCTGGCGCTGGGTCTTTGAATGAGAAACCGAAGTGGAGAGATCACCTCAGGCTCGTGGGGGTAGAGAATGTCAGTAATAACAATAACTTTCCTTTTGTTGGTTTCCAGATGCTTTAGAAAAAGTTCATGCATTAGTTTGTCTTGTGTTTCAGTTTCTTCTTTTGTTTTTCTTACGTTTCAGGTTTATCAGTCATGAAACGAATTCTTCTGGTTTTTATCCTGGCTGCTGCTGTTATGTATGGTATCCTGCATGGAAATCTGTGGAGAAATAACTTCTACTGGTATGGTGATGCTTTGTTCATTTAGAGTGCAGACACTTCATGGCTGTATGAGACATGTGGCTGTGAGTTCTTGTGTTGCTCCGTGTTTACTAGTAATCAACATAAGTGATTACTACTCGGTCCATGTGTGTTTTGTGGTTGAAGTCTTTTGGTACTCTGAGGGAATCAATATGATTGTCCTGTCCTGTCACCTGTTCTCTTGTGTCAAAGCTAGTAATTAATTTGAGTCTGGTTGTATGGAGAGGTCAGGACCTCAGTGGTAGGGAGCCCCTCTGAGGTTCACAAAAATAGGTGTTCAGGCGAGGAGTTACATAAGGTGCAGAAATAAGGTTTCCACATCTCCGTCCACCCCATGTGGGTCAGTGTTAGTTTGTTCCATTAAATGGCTGATAAGTGATGTGGCAGAGGCCTTCTCCACACATAGAAATAACTGCAGGTGCTGGGGGCACCTTTTGAAAACCTGGAATTTGTTTAGGCCCACCAGCTGCCCTTGAGGGCAGTGAGGCTTCACTGTCTCCAGGCTCACGGGACAAGTGGCTTGGGACCTAAAATTTGTGGCACTTGCTTGAAGTTGAGTTTCGCACAGCTGTAATCAGGACTGACCAGAGTGTTATGAAGATAAGTGATAATTTTTAAAAGTGTACGTTAATGTGCTCCCTTTATCTTGTTTATGGTGTACAGTTGATACAAATAGCTTTCTGTTGTGGTTTGTGTTTACAGCAAACCACAGTGTTGTGACATTTCCCTTTTTGCAGGATTAGCTTTTATGGACAGACTTCCTCTGTGAGGGCTTCTCCTTCCTATGTGACTAGTGGAGTTACAATCAGTTACAATGAGTAAGTTCAGCAGTTGGGTATTTTTGTGGTGGGGTTGTTGGTTTATTTTGATTTTGGATAGGTGGGAGGGATTCAGGCTAAGATCAGTAGCCTTTGTCCATAGGTTTCCTGCTCAATTGTACTGCTGTGTCCAGTGGCTGTTCCTGTTATAAACACAGTGGTGTCTGTCAGAAAATTCTGTCTCCGTGTTATGTTTCCAGTGTTTGTTTAATATTTATGGCCACTTCCAATAATTGTCTTTAACAAGCAGTGAGTTGTTGGAAGGACATTGGCTTACAATTTTCAAATCTGTGCAACGCTGTTATACCTGAATAAAGTGAGCACAGCTTGGAGGGCAACTTCAGTGCTTAAAACTTACTAAACCAGAGGTGTGTTTCACTTGTTGTGTTCAACTGTGTGTATAGGCAGCTCTTGTGCTTGTGACTTCCTGCAGTTAGATTTGTGGGACTGATGAGCACCTACACTAAAACTTGAAAGCAGACCTCTCTTCTCTGTGAAGCTGTCCTGCAAAATGCCATCTGTGAGGCTGATGCCGGAAAGCAGCAAGGTGGCCAGCTTATAGATTTCACAGAGTGCTTTCTCAGTGTCAGTAGTCACGTAAGAACTTGAGGTTACCAAAATCAGTTAACCTTAATGGTCTTTTTGGCTTGTGGTTCTGATTGGTGGTTTCATTCTTCTGTCCTTGATGCAACCCAGCAGCACATGTTGCTCACACTGAACTTTACCTTCCCTTCTGGGCTTTGTATTTGTGATTAATTGGGCTAAATCTCCAAGTCAGGAATGTGCTTAGAAGTGTAAGTCTTAGTCTTATTATGAGTGGAATGACTTATCCCCAAAGAATCTCATTTTCCTTAAAGTACCCTATTTCATTCTCCAAACAAGATTTTGTCTCTTCCCTGAGGAGTGATGGGAATGCTATCTGGAATGGCTGCAGGGGTGATTGAACCCAGGAGTCCTGCTTCTCTGGAGGTTGGCCTCAGTTCTCACTTTTGATTATGCCTGCTTTGATACTTGCTGAGCAAGGGAGCAGCAGAGTGAAATAAAAACCTTTGCTTATAAAAGTAATTGTGCTGCAATGAGAAAGTTTCATCTCTATCAGACAGGGGGAGGAAGTAATAAAATCTTGGTGTGATCTTAACTCAGTAATCAGTTTATACAAATTTGATTTGTCCTAGTTTCCCTACCTTGTTTCTGCTACCCATTCCTGTCTTACTATTTATTTGGAATTGTTTTTTGCAGGCTGCCACCTACGGCTGTAGAGAGGAGGAATGCATTGGACACTTGTCTCCTGAAACCAGCATTTGAATCTTTACTGGGGTGAGTCTTCTGTGGGAATTGAGTGGGGGGGAAGGAAAGGCTATGCTGATGGAGGTAGAACTGGGCTACTTACACATTTTGGAGCAAATGTTGAGTAGTGTCCTGAGAAAGCTTGGAAAGATTAGACCAAGTCCTGGCTGAAGGAGTCTTAAACCTCTGCACAAAGACACAGTGGCTTTTTTTTTTCCTGGTACTTTTTGTAGATAAGAAAATGTGGCTATAATTTTAGTGCTGTTGTGAGTTTTAAAGCATATAGTCTTCAAGTTTTGGTTAGCTCCTGGTCCGGTGAGGTGGTCCTAATTCTCTTGCCCATGGATTGTGCCCAGGCTGTCTGTGTGTTGAGCAGGGTAGCTCTAGTGCTCAGCAGAGGGGCAGGAATGGATTCAGATGTACGCAGCAAGAAGAAGGTACATGCCCAGCCAGGGCAGTGTCACACATTTCTGTAGCTTCTTTATAGAGACAGTTTGCATAAGCTGAAGATCTGTTCCATGCACTTTGGTAATAGCCTGGGGAGGTTGAAAGGATTTCTAACCTCACAGCATTATTTATTGGAAAGGAACAAGAGCTAGAAAAGCTAGAATTAAGAATCTTTTCTCCGCAGGTAAATTATTTATTATGTCTAAGCTTACCATCTGCTTCTGAACAGCAAAGCAAGTTATTAAATTTAATATGGGTATTTAGTGCATCATGTCTCAAAGCTAGCTGGTCTTGCTTAGTTAAGCTATGGCCCATTTCTCAGTGTTTGGGCTGTAGTGTTTTGTTTTTGGGCATTTTTTCCCTTTTTACTGTCAGTATATTCTGAATACATAGAAATAGTTGATTTGGGAAACGGAAAGAGAAAGTTTTCTTAACAGCTATTAATATTCTTAATAGACAAACAAGTCATGTGCTGACTGGGGCTTTTTATGATTAACATTAGGTTTTCTAATGACTGTCTATTTCTGTGTTAACATTTTAATCTGAGACCTAATATGCAAGATCATTATAAAGTCAAAGTCAACCAGTACACTGAGTGTGTGCTTAGTTCATTCAAAGGTGAAGCCAAGGGCATGGTAGCATGTGACATGTTTGTGTCTGCTGTTCACCCATTTCGCTGGATTTGGCACTAAGGCAGTAAGAGTCCTTTCCCTGCTATGAGAGACTCTTTTCTGTGGCTCCTGTCTTTTGACAAAAGAAGTGACCCATTCCTTTTAGCTTGACACTTAGAAGGTATAATGCCATCATGTTCTAGTTTGCAGGAAGAATGTGCTTTTGAGGCAAACTTCTTGTGATCCCCATATGCCGTGCTTCTCATCCCAAGGTGGTCCTGGTGTGAATGCACTGGGATCCTTTCAGACATCTGCTTAAGCTAGAAGATGCACTGCAGGAGCACAACCCATGTGCTGCAGCTGCTAAGGGGTGGGAGCCTACAAGAGTTAGTCCAGAATATAAAATACACAAGATGCATGTAATGTGGACATGAGAACTTCATACTTTTTTGCTGCATGGGTATACCCCTGTTGCCCCAAACAATTTGCTAATGTCAACATAGTCATATAGTGCCACTTGTTTGGAATAGGAGTGCAGCTCAAATCAGGAAATGATATTTTCAAGTTAAAACACTTTGCTTCAAACCCTGTTCTTATTTATTAAATTTCCATGTGCAATAATAACTTAATTTTCCTTGCTACCTCTGTTATGTACTGAAGTTATTCACTGTCTTTTATGCATTCCCTTAAATATGTGGTCTCGTGATGTAAGCTTTGAGTCACACAATTTCCAGGAGTCTATAAATAGTACAAATGGACAAGTCTTTTTATTTTACTCTTTGCCTGTATTTTCTGTTACAAGATCTTCCCCTTTTCCATCATCTGTTTGTTTTCCCTGTGTTTATGGATTTTCTCCTTTTAAAAATGGAAAATGGGGATTTATCATCCATTTAAAAATGGGTGTTAATATGATAAAAATGGGAATAGTAGGATAAAATAGATCTTTTTACAAAGCATTTGCATGACTTACTGGCTTATGCAGGTACATCATGTGGATTTTGAAACTTCTTCCTTTTTTCCTTCACCAGTGTTGACAAAATATACCCGTTCCTGTGCGCTAATGATTTTATCAGAGTGGCAGGATTCCAAGGGAGCAATAAGTTTGAATTACCTTATGGAATAAAGAGAGCAGGTTTGTATTTCCAATGTATCTTATTTTTAATCAGAAATACCCAAATGGCTTGTAAAGCCACCTGAATCTTGGCCATGATCTTTCCTGTGTACTGATGCCAATCCTTTTGGGGTGTCCACAGTGTCTTAAAGGTTTCATTCAGTCCCTCTGTCCTGACAGCTTCCTGTTTTTAACAAGTGAAACACTGGATTGGGGTAGCCCCTTTTAGCAGAGAAGCTCCAAAAAGGTGTGAGTGAGTAAGAGTGGACTTTACTCAGCTTCTTCTGTTTGTGTGTAGGCTGGAGTGCTAAAGATACTGTGCTTTGCTAGGAAAAATACTGAGTCAGTGTGATGGGCTTCAATCAGTACACCTAAGCTGATTGGAATCCAGAGTTCTACTTGAGGCACAAGTCCTCAGGTTTAGGCAGTTACACCAGTGAATTTTTCCTTCACTCTCCTGGTTTTGACTGGAATCGAGTTAATTTTCTTCTTAGTAGGTGGTGCAGTGCTGTGTTATGGATTCAGCATGAGAATAATGTTGACAACACATGGATGTTTTAATTGTTGCTAAGTAGTGCTTAGGACTTTTTAGTTTTCCATACTGTGCCAGTGAGCAGGTGTACAAGAAGCTCAGGGGAGGATTGTCAGGACAACTGACTCCAGCTGGAAAATGGTTATTCTGTGCCATGTGACATGCTCAGTTACTTAAACTGGCAGGGAATTGTCCATGAGGGGCTTGTTGCTGCCTGGGAACTGGCACTGGCCAGTAGGCGGTGAGCAATTGTATTCTGCATCACTTGTTTTTCTCAGGTTTTGTTCCCCATTCTCTTTCCTTTTCCACACAAATTTTATCTTTCTGATTCTCCAGCCCATCAACGGGTGGACCCCGAGTGGCTGTGTGGCACTTATTTGCCATCTGGGGCTGAACCATGACACTGAGCTGGCTGCTCCTGTCAGGGAAGGTGTCACAGGGGCCTCGGGGGAGTTGATGACACTGCCTGGCTGTTGGATCTTTGGGAAAGTTGGTTGACACATTCCCACTGCCCTTGTTCGTCAGGCTGGAGTAAATAGGACCAACACCCTAAGGTGGCCTTAGCCACCTTTTTGGAAAGGTTTGTAAAGAGTCAAATTTCAGAGTTTCTAACACTAACAGTGTACCTTCCTATTCTGGCCTTTATAGACTTTTGATTTGCCCTCCATTGGTGGTAACAGGGATGGTGCATTTTCCTGCACTTTGAGCTTACAGTGAGGAAAATTACGTTTGGGAATGAGTTGATTCCTCCTCTGAGGCAGGTGCAGTGTCCAGCAGGAGCCTGCCCACCAGGGATGGGCTGGGAAGGTGCCTCTGTCAAACTTTGCCACAGGCTGGATTGATGTCTTCTCCAAAGATACATAATGCTGTTACTGTCCCTGGCTGTATGAACCCTCCTGAGTCAGCTGAAGGTGAATAGAAGAAAAAACAAAGTCAGTTAGGATGTGGATCTTGGAAATTTGTCCAGTTCTTATTTAGTGTAATTAATATTTACTTTTCAAAAAATAGTCATGCTATTTTGTATTTTGAGGCAGAAAAAACTCAGAGAGGAGCTTTGATAAACCTCAATTTCTTTGGTGTCATTAGTTGATCTGTGGCACTAAATTCCAAGTGTTCTTATTTTTGTTTTTATGCACAGTGCACTACTGTGTTTAAAAACACTGTGGTCAGGGTGACATGCTTATTTTTGTATTGCAAATACTGAATGTTTTCATTAATCTTGTTGATATTTGCTTTTTAGAGCAATTTTTTCGTTTAGCCCTTTCAAGACTGCAGAACTGTGGCCTTCCCAGTGAAGAAGACAGGTGAGATGGTTTATTTGCTATTGTTTCTGCTGGTTGCATTTTTTAATATTTAGTACTTACCTGAAAAGGAATGTCTGTGGGGTTATCCTGAAATTGCTCAAGTTAGTCAAGACATGGAGCAGACTGACAGGGTCTAAGTAGTGTGTAGCTGATTCCAAGATTTAAGTAGGCTTTGTTTTACACTTCACCAGTAGCACCAGCATGCACCAGCAAGAGAAATTCTTACAGCTCTGTGAGAGAGCGTTAACTTAGAGATTTCCTTTTATAAGTGTGTTAGAAATTTGCCAGCTGAATGCAGTCCCATCTTCCTGTAGTATCTTTTTATACTTAGATTGAATGTGACCTCCTCAGGCAGATTCAGTGTAAGATGGAGAATGTTTGAGATAAGCAGGTGCAAACCAATGTCTGCTTCTAAGCAGAAGAAATCTTGGGCATATCCCTGTGCCTGTGCATCCGATGTCTGCTGCACACCCTTGTTCCTGTGTACTCTACTTGCTCTCCTTGTGGATGAGGGAGACCTAGGAAGACACAAAAGGCCTGGCTGTCCTTTTGGGAGTGATAAGGGTGTGGCACGTAAGGGAGGCACATGCCTTAGATGATTTACCTCCCATGGATTAGATAGATTAAATTAGATTAAATCTTTAATTACATTAAATCTCTTGTTGGAAGCCATATCCGTCAGGAAGTTTTGTTTTGTTTGGAAGGGTGTTTGATTGTCTTGTTTTTTGTTTGGCTTTTGTTGGGATTTTTTGTAGGTAGGGTTGGCAAGTAGACTGAAGTCCTGTATTTACAAAGTGATGCAGATAACTCTTTAGATTTGCAATCTAGCAAATGGGCTGACAACCTGCCAAATGTGATGTTAATATACAGACTTCTTAATAGAGTTGAACGAAAATAACGTTGAGGTCGGCTGTACTTGTTTTTGTTTTTTTAATTACACATCATACAAGATTGCTGCTTGAAGCCAAATGTCAGAATCACAGTTGAAATAAACATGGGTGGAATATGTTCAAACCCAAGAATTTGTTTTAATATACAGTCTTTCTTTTTTTCCCTACTGTACTTCTTCCTTTCTCTGTGTTTAGTCATCTTTCTAGGATGTTCAGGTTTACTATTAAGAAAAGGAAAGCAAAAAGTAAAACTCTGTTTTCTGTCAGGAGTGTAATAATGGAGTAAATTTATACAGAATTGGCTAACAGAAGCTGCTCTTCTGTCAGGATTTTGAAGGAAAGTGCCAACTGTTGTATTAGAAATTCCCTGAAACTGTAAGTCAGGACCATAATTGTTTGTGCTGTAATGGAGAGGTGCTTGTACCTTTTTAAATGGAAATGCCTGTCCTGTAGATGAAAAGTGAGGAAATTGGTATTCATCGTTTGAATGTAGATTCTCTGAGATGTAGATGTGGTTAGTAGTTCTGGGAAGTACGCTTCATTTTATTAAAAGTAATATACTTCAGTGGTACTGAAGCAAAATGAGAGCTATTACTATTTAATAGGCAGTAATATAAACAAATCAAGCACACAGTGACATCATACAATATATTCTTTGTAGATCCACCAGGTTTTGTGTACAGCACTCTCAGGGCATGAAACACTGTAGTTGGAAAGAGTTTTTATGCATATATTTCACTGAGATACAGTGGCTTTTAAAAGTGAAGCTCTAGGAATTGATCTTAATAATGTTCTCCAGTAATACAGAGTTATTAAGCAGCTCTGTAATGCTGTTCTGCAATTTAGCCTTCTTGGCAGAACACAAACCAGATAAAGTCTTTGGTGCTTATATAGCTGTATTTGTGTACAACTTAGGTAAATCTGTACAGTGAGGTACAAAGTTTTTTTTTTTTTTCCCCAGTGTCATTTTCCAAACTTAGGTCAAATTCTAACTGTGTAGAGGTGTAGCCCTCCTGAGGAGTCTGGGACTTGTTGAAACTGTCACTGACTTCAGTTGAGTTGTGACTTCAGTCCCTCGCTGAGTACTCTAAGGACTCTCAGCTCAACAATTCTTACAAATGCATTTACAGAATCCTGAGTCAACAAAATGTGACCTCTGCATCCTCCTTTCACCAAATAACCTCAAAGGAAATAATTTGCATTCCTCAAGTGACTATGGGGGTGTGTGTTAAAGGAGCTGAGTCTGAGATCTCTTTTTTCTTTTTCCACTGAAACAGTATTTCAGTGGAATGTGGAGGATGCAAGCCTTTTGACCTTCAGAGGCTACATTTCCATTTAGCAATATTTTTCTTCTATAGACTAGGAACATGTTTCTTTTAGCATTTCACCATATAAACAAAATATATAAGCCAAGACCTGGCCTTGAGATTGAGGCTCTTGTACACCACCTGAATAGGGCAGTGATTTGAGTGACTATTGCCTGCAGACACTGGAGATCATTTACCCCGTGGTGTTTGCACTGGGATCCATTTATACTCTTAGTAGATCTCTGACTCATGAAGGCAATCCTTTTGTTACTCAGGCCTTTCCTACAGGTGTTGTTACAGGCAAGATCTTAATATTTTTCACTGTCACCAGTATTGTGCTACTGATTGTAAACTGAATTGACCTTGCAATCTGTTGTATTTTACTTGTAGCACACCCGATGTTGTTTAAGGATATCAAAACTAATTTCTCATAATATATTGACTTAGAGAAAGTGTGAGTGTTTGGGGTTGTTCAATTTGAAAGCATCATGAAAAGGAAATTTTAAGAAGTGAGGTTGGTAAAATATCTGGGAGTAACAGTCTGCTGAAAATTGGTGTGTTGTCCTCTGATCTGCTGGAAGTATGGGTCAGTTGATTTAACTTAAAAAATATATAGTAAGGCTGAACTGCATTTAAAGGTTCATATCTCTACGTCATGTGTTAGCTTTCTATGATACTATGCTCTGATTTTTTACAGAAACAGTTTCCCTCCCTGCTTATTGTTATGTGTACTACTGTCGACTTAAGCCTTAGGATCATAACTGAAGACATTTGAATACTGGGAGGGGAAGTATAAGGCGAGGAGGCAATTCAGAAGCAGCACGTTTGTGCCAGACTTCCTATTTGAGCCAGCCCACTTTGATTCCCTGAGCCTGACAGAGATTAAAATCTGGTTGTTTTAATTTGTTTGACTGTACTTGTGTACACTTCTTCAGGCATATTTGATCTGCTTGTTGACTTTACACATTTGAAAAGTTCAAATACTAATGTTAGATTCTTTATTGGGTGTTTGATGGCAGCTGATAACTTTGTTTTTTTAGTATGCATGGCATATGAAGGACACTGTAATTAAAAAACTTAATCAAAGTTCAAACTTCACTGTGTTTTCTGTCCAAGTAGTACTAGTCAACTCTTAGTCATAAACAAAATCTAGTCTGCATTCATCAGTAAGAAAAAAGAGCTTGAATTTGACTTGAGAACAGCTACACAACTTCTGTAGCTAAGCAAACCTCAATTGCTCAGCTCTGAAGTCACTTTTTTTTTTTGCCCTCCCTGCCCTGTGTCCTGCTGCATCATGATTACAGAGAGGAGAAAGCAAAGACCTCTTAGTTGTATACCAGAGTGGAAGGCATTATTTCATTTGGTAGAGATTCACTTACTGAACAAGTATCTTAAATCACCTCTTTGAAAAGTTGAAAGGTATGTAATAAGGAATTACTTTAAATTTATCTACAAGGAACTGAAAAAGCAGTGCCTCCTCAAAGTAAATGCCAGGACACATGATATAACTATATGCTGATCTTGTGCTTTTTGCCCCTCTCCCTCACTCCACCTTCATCACTTACTGATTTTTTCATCCATTTTTCCCTTTTCCTTCCTTCCTTTGAGCTCTAAGCTATAGCTGTAAGCAACAAAGTGTAATTCAGGAAAAAGGTAACTTGTGCTTTCTTATTCCTGCTGTAAATTGTAAGAGGCATGTGTTCATCAGCCTGCTTCCTTAAGATACTTTCAAACTAGATGGAAAAATCAAGTGGAAAATGAATGGGCAGAAGGAGTAGAGAGGGAGGGGGTTTAGAGGTGTAGAGGGAAGGAGTGTACTTCAGACAGGATGGTATAACAGGTTTTCACCCCTCTGATTTTCAAGATACCAGGTCACATGAGTTATGGTATTAGCTCAAAGTCTTTTTGTGAATGCTTGCCTTCTCCTAAGCTGTTCAGGAAACAGTAGAGAAAGGTGTGCCAGCTTTTTTTATGTCACCCACCCCTGAAAACTGCATTTAGAGTACTGGTTTTTTTATACATATATATATGTGTGTGTGTATGTGTGTGTATGCATATATATACATGTATGTATTTAAAGGCAAGTATCTCTGCAAATGTTAATTCTGTAGGAAATTCAGAGAACTGCTTTGTATTTTGAGATGTTGCTCAGTCTTGGCTGGAACCAGCTGTTTTCATTGATGTTGAATAATAACTCTCAGCTGAAAAAACAGGTTGGACTATTGGAGGAGAAAGAAGTTAATTAGTTTGCATGGAGTGCCATGCTGGGAATTCAGTATAATTTATAGTGGTTTTTGGGACACGGTTTTGGTGTCCTGAACCTACAGCAGGAAGTGGCATGTAGCCTTTTTCTTACTTGAAGATAGAACCAAAGGAGTGGGGTGTTGCTGTGAGGTGACTCATCCTCAATAAACTGTGAGCCTGCTTGTGGCTGAAGAAAATATCAACGTTTTTATTTTCTCATTGTTCCTGCTGAAACCAAATTGAATGGCTTTTTTCTGACCAAAGAAGCATTTTTACAACAACAACAAATGATGTGCTTATTCTGAAAGGAGTTTACAGTCTTACATGTTTAATTTAAACCTTCCCTAAAAAGGCAAAATTTCTTGAGTAAAAAAAAACCAGCAAGCCCATTAGTGAGTTTCCTCCCCCCTTTTTTTTAGCATGTTTTACTAGCTTTGAAACAAGATGGTAAAAAGCTAAATATGCACTGAGAAAACCTGTGATAACTTGGAAACTCTTACTCTTAGAATTTACTTTCATAAGTTTAGCATGTCCATAATACCTGTTTTGTGTGCTTTTTATCTCTGAATGTATTGTAAATTCAAAATTACTGTTTTGATTTGTTGTAGTATAAGATCTTATTTTTTACCACATAGTATTTAGTATGCCTAGTAATGCTGTTGGATTTGAATCTGGTCATATGAGAATGCAACTTTTAATCAAGGAATCCATCTTGTTGCATCATGATAGCACACATCACTTGTTTAAACGTGTTTAGACAGCACCTTTTAAATAGAGGGAGAAAAATACACACCATATTCATTTGAAAAGTTCTCCTGTGTCATTGGGCTAAGATTTTTCACATGTACAGTTCATAGGCCTGTAAGGTGAATTGTGAACATAAATTTTGCTGCTTTAGCTTGTGTTGGAGATATGGAGTTGTATAATATTGCAGAAACATCTTAATATTGAGTTAGCTTTCCCAGACTGGGACAAGTTTGAAGGACTGTGGAGGATAACTTATCAAATGGCACCCATATCATCAGCTGGTTAGATGATCTTAAACAGCAGACCTCTAGAAAAAGGAGATGTGTTAAAACAGTTTCACAAGAGAGGAGCCAATTACTGACTTTGTCAGTCCCTGAAATAGTTCCTTTTTTTCTTTTTTAAAGCAGCCATAGTACATGATACATGATACAGGATTGAATCTGCTTTGTAAGGGCCAAGGGCTGTAAAAGATACAGGACCTCACTAAGAAAATAAGCCAGTTAACATGCAGAGGGATAATTAATAATATGAAGCCAGAGAAGTAATCAATATTAAAACTTCTCTTTGTTCCACAGCATTGCCTGTCGACGGTGTGTTGTGGTTGGTAATGGAGGAGTACTTCGAAATAAGACATTAGGGGAGAAAATTGACTCATATGATGTCATAATAAGGTAAATGCTATCTGCTGTCTGCTTTTCATTTTGTGTGCATGGAGCAATAGGTAATTCTCCAAGGCCAGGTACTCTCTGCCCTTCTCTAGTGTCTGTGTTGGAGCCAAATCACAAGGTTTGCTTTCTGCTCGAGTGACACATGATAAGCAATTGTGATTGTATTCTAAACCACCTTGGCCAAGTTCCTGTGTCTGCTTAATCCCTCTGACTTCAGAGGGTGAGTGCACCTGATAATTGCTCCTCTACTGTGTAATGTGATATGTAAATTCTGGGCTGCTAGACTTTCCTGTACCCAGACAGAGTGTCTGGCCTGCAGACTAGTAACAGGTGTGGCAGCCACTGTACAGTAGGAACACGGGTGGGGCAGTCACTGATGTCTCTGTGCCTCTGTCCTCTGCAGAATGAATAATGGCCCTGTGATAGGGTACGAAGAGGATGTTGGGAGGAGGACGACTTTCCGCCTTTCTTACCCGGAATCCATCTTCTCAGATCCCATCCACTACGACCCTAACACCACTGTTGTTCTCATTGTCTTCAAACCACGGGACTTGAAGTGGCTTTGGGAGATACTTGGTGGTCAGAAGATAGTGAGTTCAGTTATTCATGTGCCTTGGCTCATCTTGCCACACATGTCTTACGTGAAGTACATGTTTGCTTATAACCGTGGTCCTCCCAGCTAAGAGGAGCTCTGGATCTTCTCCTAGTCAGTTTATTGAATATCCCTCTTCCATAAATGCTTTGTCTTCTTTCTAATGCACATATTTGATCAGTTCCTCACACAAAGCAGTTTACCTCTGGGAAATGTATTTTTATATTTTCCCTAGTGTTGTTTGATATTTTAACGTGCATGCTCCAGACGTTTCCCAGATTATTTTACCCTGCACACTTGCAGGAATTGCAGAATAATGTTTAAAGTGACCTCTCTTGGTGGTCTTAAGTCTAAAATCTTTTTAAATTGTCTTATTAAGGGCCAGGTTCAAAGCCATACCGGGTTCTCAGGGCATTGTCTGAGTACATTTTGAGTATTTCCAAGGATATTTCTACAAACTTTGTTTCAGTGCTTCAGCCCACATGCAGGAGAGAATTTCTCCTTGTCCTTTCACTGTGTGCCTCTGAGAAGAGTGTGAGCTCATCTTTGTTAACCCCTTCCAGATACTTGAAGATAGGCTGAACACACCCAGTCTGCTCAGACCCTTTTTGTTTGCTATGAGCTCTGGCCAAGGAGTGACCTTCTGCTGTTAGACATTCTCCTGCGCAGAGGGGAGCCCAACACAGCATTTGTGGGACTACAGGAAAGGCACAGTGCAAAGTGCTTGAGAATGATAACTCCTGTCTGCCTGTTATCTGTGCTCTTACTAATGTGGCCAGCACACAGTGAGCATTTATGGTTGGTACATGTTGTCTTACCAGGGACCTTTCTGCAAAGGTCCAAAAGCTGATTTCCAGCCAGCTGGTCACTTCTGCGGCACTGGGTTATCCTGTTGAAGGAGCAGGTGGTTTTGAACTTAGGGAGATTCAGCACTCTTCTTTTTCTTTAACCTTATGCCCTTGGAGTTTATGCTGGTTAGAGCTGCTACAAAACTAAATTCAACTGTTCTTAGTTGTTAAAAATGTGTATTTACTTGCTTGCCACAGAGTGCGAAGGGCTTTTGGAAGAAACCGGCTCTGAATATGATCTACAAATCGAGTCAAATCAGGATTCTTGATCCCAGCATCACCAGGAAAACTGCTTATGAGTGGCTTCATTTCCCAACAAGGTTTCCTAAGAAGGAGGTATGCTTTTTTCTTTTGTCCCTTCTAGATTTGTGCAACCAAATGTGTACTTAAAGGTAATTATATCTTTATTCCAGTAGACTGTAATGTAGAAAACCTTTTAGGTTTGCAATAAAGTAGCTTGCCATTTAGATGGTACTTAAAAAAGATGTGGAAATGGAGCCCAGGAAGAAAGTGGTTAGCCTTGTGTGCCAAAAGTACCTTTTTATGGGTTCTGTAACTGGTATGAATTGAGGCTGCTTTCTAGACAGACAAAATGCCTTTAACAGAACTGGGGAAGACAGGCAGGTAATGCAGCAAGACAGATCCAAAGATCTTCTAGAAATAACAGGGAGTCTTGAACTACTGAATATTGGGTGTTTTTCTTAAACCCAAGGCACACAAAACAACAAACAGACAAAAAACCCCAAACAAACAATGAAACCTCCACCAAAAACCAAAACACCAAAAATAACTCACGCCAAACAACACTCACCCCACCCCCCAAACCCCAGCAAACTGGTAATTCTAACTTTGCTGCAATTTCACACTCCTGGGACTGGGGAGGGACTAGGGAACATTGAGGATATTCCAGCCCTGTGCTAATGGTGAATGGCTGGCAGCATGGTTGTGCTTACTGATTTGATGCCAAGCATTGTAATGAGCTAACCAGCAATTTGGACATAAAAATACATTTCAATTGTCAGTTCTTGACTGAAAAATGTTTTTGATGAAAGGTGACACTTCAAGCTGGGGAGACCTGCCTTGTGCAGTCAGGATCAACCATACACTGTTTTGCACAGAGACATTCCCTGGGGTCCCATCCCCAGTTCGCCAAGACCACCCAACTGACACGTATGGAAATGTCTGTCAGGCTGTCACTGTGGAGTATCTGCCACAATTTTTTTCTGGTTTACTCTTTATAATATAATATTTGACGGGGCGGGGGCAGGTTCTGTACCTTCATCTAAAATTTCTTTCTGTGTTCTGAGTCCAAGAATGGCTTTTTTTTTCTCCTTTACTAATTCTCAAACTGGAATAGTCATTTTGGCAATGTGCTTGCTTGGGCCTCTGTGGCATTTCAGCTTTTCAGCCAAGGGTGGCAAGAAAGCAGCATAGTAATTGGATGCCTGACTGATCTCTTAAATGGCCAACAGAACATGCATGGCCTCCATGGATCCAGAAATCCCTCCTGGCTCTTCTGGCTCCCCTCTCAGTGGGAGCAGACGTTAAAAGCAGTGCTGTCAGTGAGTCAGAGAGATGTGTGTGGTGTCAGCTGGTACAGAGGCCCCTTGGTCACCCTTTGTTCCTCTGGTACCTTTGCGTGCCCCTGCACAGAGCTGGTTTAGTGTCACAGTGCCTAGAGTCCCATTCTGCTACCTCCATATATATCTTACTTGGTGCATGCCAGGGGTTCTGCAGTCCCTCATCCCTGTGCAGCAATGATCAGTCTCAAGAGTGCTCTTCCTCCCGTCTTGGAGGTGGGCTGTGGCTGGGAGCCTGCACATCTGCAGCGACAGCTTGCACATCTGCAGCGCCCTGGCACAGCTTGGTTAAGCTTCAGGTCACACCAGGGGCTCCCGTGGGCAGGAAGGTGTCACACCAGCGCCCTCTGCACCATTGCTCGTCCCTGGGGAGGGCTGCTGCTGTCCTGTGCTTCAGCCCCCTCTGCCTGCGGGAGATGCCAGCGACCACTGTTGCTTTCCCTGCTGTCTCTGCCTTCTCCATTAAACCAGTCTCACGTTCCCAGTGAGCACATTAGTGCATAGCCAGCAAGCATTACCGATTGTTAGTAGAGCCAGGAATAAAATCGGATGCCTCAGCACCACTAAACTCAGGAAGTGTAGTGGAGCCATTCCAGGGCTGCACCTTCTCCCATTAAGTAGGCTGAAAATATTTAACTACAGGCCAAGGATATCTGCATATTGCATGATGGCACATTTTAAAAGTAGTTGCTTTTAAATTATATTCCTTAGAGGTGAATTTTCTGATAGCTGAAGGTGAACAGAGCTAGTTATAACCTGTGATATTCCCAAATATCCCTGATCCTGACATGTAGCATTCCTGCCATAGTTTTGGGATCCTGTTTAGTATGGATGTTGCAACAGTCACCACTAAGTTTATGAAGTTGGGCCCCTAGGGCAGAAAGTTATTTTGCTAACTGGCAGGAGCCCTGGGCATAGTGCACATTTTAAGCAGATACTATTTCTGGAATACTCCAAGAGTTGCATAAAGGTACCAAAATTTTTTCTGTAAAAGGTGATAGTTCATACCTGTTACTTAAGTTAGGCTTAAAAGGATTGAGAACAGTAACTTCCTTCTGGGTATTTTTTGTGTTGTCATATGATGTGTTGTCACAAAGAGGTACATGGAGTGCATCTGCCTTTTCTGTGCGCAGAGTTGTCTAGTCGTGGTTTGTCTGTGTCTTTTTCACAGACAAACTGAGCCTTGGGTCAGAGTTAGAAAAAAAAACCAACAAGATTTTGTGCTCAGTTTGAGGTCTGACTGCAGCTGCTGAGAGCATATAGCTCATTTGGTATCTGAGAAAAATCTTACTTTAGCTAAGAAGGGTATTGGTACCTGAAAGTCTTGTCCATTTCTGGGGCCACTTTTTCACCTTAGCTTCATCTTGGTCAAATTAATGAGTTCATCTCTCTCTAAAAAAACTTGCTTCCTTTACTTCCCTAGATCATATTAGCCTCTGCTGCTGCTAAAGAGGTCATGTATCTAGCACAGGATAGGGCAGATGGTTGCATGGAGTTCTATGCTTTTGTGAGAATTGCTACCTTTTGCTTAGGTGCTCTTGATTTTGCGCAGTTAAAACCTTTTTATGACATGCTCTTCGTTTTACACTGCTTTTACTTCTGAACTTACTGTAGAGGAGAAATGATTTTATTTACAATTTTGTTTCTTCTAATGGGGATAGCAGGGGAAGGTCTAAAGCAAAACTCTTGTGGAATTTCCCTGCTTTGAAGAAATGCAAATTCAGTCAAATTTGTGTAGCAGTGGCTTTCATGCTTTTTTAGTTTGTTGCTATGAAAATTTGGGCATATCATGTTCTTTTCATCTGGGTCCCCATCATTTAGAAACTTCTGAACACGTCTCATAATTCAATCAAATTTGAAGGGGTTGTAAATTGTTTTCCAGCATAGTGAAGCCTGCTCAGTTTAATGAAAGTAGCTGAGCAGAGCAATGGGGAGACCATCCTGATGCTTCTGTGGAGGGAAGGGCTCAGCCTGCACTAGAAACCAAGGAATCCCAGGGAAGGCTGATGTGACAGACACACCCTGGTCATGGAAACCTGTGGGGGCAGTACCTTATTCCTTTAGAGGCAGGAGGGGATCAACCTGTGAAACCAAATATCTGTAGAAGACCGAGGCTGTTTGATTTCCCTTGTCTCTGTTCTTAAGTTCTCTGTTCCCATCAGGCTGCCAGGTAGTTATTGTGTGTTCTCTTTGTGTTTTGTTATAGAAACCCAAGCATCCAACAACGGGGTTAATTGCCATTACACTGGCATTTCACATATGCCACGAAGTCCACCTGGCAGGCTTCAAGTACGACTTCACTGACAGAAATAGTTCTTTGCACTACTATGGCAATGAAACCATGTCTCAGATGATGCAGGTAACTAACACTTGTTTGTGCTGAGAAAAATAGAGCTGGTAACTGGAGAAGGCAATTGAATATAGATAGAAGTGTGAACTGCAGGTCAGAAAGGCTTCCCACCATCTCCTGGTTCAGCTGTGTCTTGTGGGTTAACATTGCTTGAATCACTTTGTCTGCTGTTGTTTCTGAAAAATGTAGATACTGATATTTGTGTCCCTTGTGCTGTACCATATTCTGCAATGTCTGGATGAGATGTCCATTTGTGTATTGTGTTCTGCTTTGCTGGTGTTTTCCTTAGGCTGCACAACTCTTTTCCTAGAGATGTCTTTGTTAGCACTGTCAGCACATGAGCAGTGCTGTTTCTGTTCGTGTTCTCTTTTTCCTTGGCATACTTGTACTGTATGTCATAGCTGTCAAACTTCTTAAAAGACAAGAGCAAAAAGGAATGGAAGGAGTTAAGACCTATGAACTTGTATAAGTCTTGCATAGGAAAAGAAATTAATTTTGGAAACTGGAAGTAGAAAAGAAAAGCAACTCTTGGAGGCGGGTAGGAAGAGAAGGAACTGCTTCCAGGAGGGGGGTAGTCACAACTCAACAGGAGAGGGAGCAGCAGGAGGCTGGAAAACATCAGGAATGCCTTCTCCTCCCTGCTGCTTTGGTAAGGCCATCCCTCTCCTTTCTTTTATGTCTCTGCTCTTGTATTCAGTTGCCTTCATCTCTGTATTTCAAGCAACCCTGTGTCAGCCCTTCACAGCAGTGTGAAGTTTTCTTTTGCATATGCATTGCATGTGGGTACCATTTTCTTTCTCTTCCATTTGCTGAAGAGGAAGGGTAGAGACAGTGCCCATAGGAGCCTTTCATGTTTCTCTCAGAACTCCTAGATGCCTGCTATTCTGAGATAATTTTCCTCTGACACTGAACTTGCCTTCCTCTGGAGGCTCCTCTCTGCAGGTGCTTTTTTGCAACATACACTAAGTTTGAGTAAGGTTGATCATTAACTGAATAGACATCCATAAATTTTCCTAAAGTCTTGAAACTTTAAAAACAAACCATTAAACAAAAATGTTCCAGTTAGTTCTTTTGTGGTAATAAATTACAAATACTATACTACATCTGTATAATCTTTTATGCAGTGTTTGTATTATATTCATTTTAATTTACAGGATTCAGTGTCTTAGGAAAATTTACTTTCCTTGTGCTGCCCTCCACTAACCTAAGTGGTCTCTTCTGTATCCAGGAACTGGATACAGCACAGAAGATGGGTTGGTTTGGGCTTGCTAAACCTAATTGGCAGGATGCATCTGAACCACGAGTGCTTGATGTGCTTTTCAAGAACCTGCACTGAGCTTTGAGGATTACTTATTTTCTGACTGCTTGTGCTGTAAATGTGGTTACACAGCTGTTGCTCTGAATAAGCAGGGCAAGGAGTTGGGAGAGTTAATAATGAGTTAATAATTCTGTGAGACCACATCTCACCTGCTCTTATCACTGTTACCATTGTTTTTAGTTGTGTCCTTACAGAAATATCTAATCTAGTTTTTCTAGTTTAATCTAATTTTCTTGGGAAACTGTGCTAGCCTTTGCTAAGAAGTCTTTTCCCCAGACCTTTTCTGTTCTTAGCATCTTCCAAGTATCACAGGTAATAGAAAGGAACAGCCAAGTGATGCTGCTAGTTATAATTTGATTTTATAATTAATTTCATTATTCCCTCACATCTCTTTAGAATGAATACCACAACATCACTGCTGAGCAGAAATTTTTGAAGAAGCTTATAGACAAGAACTTTGTGGTCAATTTGACGTGAAAGCTGAATGGAAAACACAAAGAACAATCACTATTTTCAAGATTTGATAAATTTTTATTTTTTGTATGACATTTTTATTTTTTAAGTGCAGCATAACTGTTTACTGTTTAAAGGAGCCCAGAAACCTCATCAAGGCAAAAGCTTCTATGCCTGAGGATAATGGACTGTTGCAAACAGAGTTAAATGAATTTCTGTGAAGCTATTTAATAGTGGGAAAACCATGAAACTTTCAATTGAAAGTATCAGGGATATATAAAAACGTGATGCACATCACTTACTTACCAGTGAGAACTCTTCTCAAATGGTTAATTCTCTGGAATACTTTTGTTTCTGATGTTGTCCTCCAAAAGAGTTCCACTGTCAAGAGACTGAGATGACCAGTGTTCAATCAGTAGGTGGATGTAAAGTCATGAATATCTGTCTTGTATGAAAATGGCTTTAAAACTATGCATCAAAATCATTACTGTGATTGGAGAAGGGGGAACATAACAGACTGTGCAGGTCTTGTTCTGCCATACTCCTGAGGAGAGGATGTCCACCTTCAGCCAAGCAGCCACAGCTTCTGCACTGACCATCACCTCTGAGCTTCTGTCTGCCTCTGCCGAAGTTGAAGACCCTTGGTCCAATTTGTGGAGATGTTGGTGTTGACATTGCTTGTGTTGTACCCATTTTATGGAAAAACCATACTCCCTGTGCTGTGCATCCAGTAAATTCTACACTTGCTGACTTGACTTAAAAAGAGGGAATATGAAGACTGAAGAGCTGTCCGAACTTCCTGCGTGTCAGCTCCCAGACCACAGCAGAAACACAAGCTTGGACAAAGATGTTCATGCCTGAGTTTAGAGTCAATGTTTGTTGGAGTCCTAGTTCTCCATGACAGGATCTCATGTATTTTTTTGTTTGCTCCTCAAAAACAGGTGGATTTTTCCAAACAAGGACAACCTCCTTCCTCAGATGCTGTAATACATCAATACAAACAAGGAATACTCCCATTTTTGGCAGCAGAGTGTGGTAGGGAGTATCCAGGATGTACCTCAGCTGAATTATCATTTGGCATCTGTTTACCTCTTTTGTCTTGATATTTAAGTTTCAAGTGCGTGGCTGAACTAAATCATTTAGTAATGGGAACTTGATTGACATTTTAATTGAAACATTTAATGGGATGTCTGTTTCCTGTATTGGTTTGTCTCTGACAAGCTTGTGAATAAATTAAATCTTCCTGGGAAGGTGCCTGACAACTGTCAAAGAACAACAGTATGCTGTTCCAGTTCTCTCACAGGACACCTGTGTAAAGTTTTTATTTTAATTATGGCAGAATTCCTTGAAGATCTTGTGGTTATCTTTAGCAATCATACCTTAAGAAGGCAAAAATAAGTCCACTTAAAAAAAGTCTTTGAAGTTGGTAGGAATACCATTGTTGCTTTTAAATAAAATTATATAGAGGGTACATTTAGGAATAATGCAAACAATTGCGATACGAACACAAACCATGGTATTTGTTATTTTCAGAAGCTGAGGATTTCAAGAGTACTGAACACAATTTATTTTGCTGCAGCTATATAGAGGAATAAGCATTGAAGTAACCAAAGAGTCATCTTTCTTGTGGGGTGCAGGGGTACTTAAAAAAAACCAACAAAACCACAAACACCTTCCCATAGTTCTCGTTTCCAGCTTTAGCTCCTTGGCTCTGCCATTTGGGAATTAGGGAGGGCAGTATGGTCTGGAGAGGTTCCAGAGGTGAAGGGGAGGAGGCTTGTGTTTCCACTCAGTGATTCCTGAGTGGAAACACAAGCTTTGGTCTTTCCAGCAAGCTGGACACACCTGAAATAACTCAAGATGTCAGAAAAATCTGTTGCATGAGGAGGCTAAGGATGCAGGTGTGTCCCAGCAAGGTACAGGGTGTGCCATGGTGTCTTGTCTGCTGTGTGTCCCATGGGTGCAATTGCACTCCAGCTATGTGCAGGGTGGCAGGTGGGAGTGTGGAGGAGAGGGGAGAGTGTGGGAGGTCCTGGGGCACTGGAAGAGGTGACTCTGGTGTTGGAAATGGAGGAAATCACAATTTCTTCACCATCTGGCAGAAGGGCTATTAACTTTTTGTAATCTTTATTTTTTTCCCAAGACTTTGAAGAGGTCTTTGCTTGAAAGTCTGAATACAAACAAATGGGGTTTCATTTAAGAAAATAGTGACAGTATTGTCTTTGTCTCTACCAGCATTTAATTCTCCTGGTTATTTCAGTTAATTAAAAAGGTTTGTATATGATTCTGCAGCCCCAGATGTACAGTGATTTAAACTCCTGACAATAATAATTCCACCTGCAAAAGTTGCTGTGGCAAGGCTTTTTGCAGACATAGCGGTGTTCTCCAAGCTGTTGCTGTGGAGGAGACCCTGGTAGATCATGGACTGTGTTGAGAGCCAAGGCTTGCAGAAGTGGGGGGCTGCCCCTTCACCCTCAAAATTCACAATTGCTTCCAGAGCTGGCACCCCTGGCTCTCCCAATGGCTGCTGCCACGGTCCAGCTGCATCCATGTAGCATCTTACAGGATGCTGTGCAGCAGGATTTTTTTCCCAGGAGAACTGTTGAATGTGTTTCAGACACTGTGAAGAGAGTTCTTCTGATGGTGCACACTGCATCCTCTCCTTCTCCACCCCTGTCTCCAGTTCCAGGAAGTGGGTAGGGAGCTCTGCTTTTGAAGATGTGGTTATTTTCTCTGCTTTATTTCTTCTCCAGAGGTACTCTTCTCACTAATCTAAACTGATTCCTTCTCCAGTTTTTCTAGTAGGTTTTCTGTTCTTTGTGGGGGGATGGGATTTGGATTCTAGCTGTAGCAGAACAAACAAAATAATTGAAACAAAAAAGCAGCTTCATGGCAAACAAATGGTGTCTCCCAAACTCTTTGTATTAAAAAAAAAAAAAATCCCTTTAGTCTTTTTTACTTTTGCCACATCAACTTTTTGATCTCCCTAAAATATTTTTCTAAAATAATGTTTGGTGTTCTTGATGAATTTAATGTTCTCTAAAAGCATTTGTCCGTATCAGCTGTTTCTTTTTATATCCTAATAAACCTTCCCATTGTATGACTGACTTATTTTTCAAATTAAGCAGTATTTTCAGGGATATTTTTCTCCCACTTCTGTGCTCCTGCCAGGGGCATTAAGTCCACCATAGTTATTGTCCCAGGGTGACTGGGTAATATTTTGAATGAAACCCATTCCCTCAGGATCAAGCCAAGAGCTGATGCTGCTTGTAAACCATGTGGTTTTTCGTTTGTTTGGTTGTTTTGTTTCATTTTTTTTTTAAGTTTTTTTGTTGTTTTTGTTGGTTTTTTGTTTGGGTGCTTTTTTGCTTGGTTTGTTGGTTTGTTTTTTTTTTTTTTTGAAAGCCCAGTTTGCAGGCCAGTAGCATCTCTCCTCAGTAATAAGTAAAGCAGTAAGTAAAGTCTCCTCAGTAAAGCTAGGTACTGACTTTTTTTTCCCTACAAGATGTTTTTTAGCATCCTGTGTACACCAGCTCTGCTCCACCACCTGCTTCACGCAGATCATTCCTGGTACTCTGCCTCGAGGATGAGTCTTGCTTTGGCACTAACTTCATTCAGGCAGGAACACCCACGTGTAGTGCATTTCCCAGCAGTGCTCACAGGTTACACTTCTATTCTGCCCAAGCACACATTTTCACAGGTGTTTTGCAGTACCAAAGACTTGACACTTGGGGCTTTTAGAATAAAACAATAATGCTAACACCAAATATTTAGATAGTTTCTGAGTGTGGGCTGCTATTAAGACTTTTTTTCCCTTTTTGCCATTCCTGAAAATGAAATCTCTGCACTGAAACTTCCCTTTAAAACCTGTCCAGTCTTTTTTTTTTTTTTTTTTTTTTTAAATTTCATCAGGTGTGAAGCTGCCAGCTTTATTTCTGTGTCTGATAACAGTGTAACTGTGTAGGTCCCCAGTGTCTCCCATAATTTTTCTACCTGAAGTCAGATGTTCTCCTCCCTTCTTATTCCTGTTCTCTGGCAGGCTGCTGAATTTCTAGATGGCATCACCTTACAGCAAAGGAACTTGTGCATTTTATCTGCCACCCCTCTCAAAATGCTGCACTGTCAGAAAGACACAGCTCTAAGATACCAAACTGCGCACAGAACAGGCAGGATGACACGTGTTGGCTGAAAGCTTTGTTTGGCTCTGTCCTTAAGGATGTTCCTTCGTTGGGAAACTGTTTTGTACTCTCCTATAATAATTAAGAGAAGTCACAGACTATTGCATTAAATGTGAATCTGAGAGTGCCTAAGAGGTGTTACTGAGCAACATTTCCAGTGACTATACAGGTGATAATAATAATACAGAATCTCAGCTTTGGTGTTTAATTAGCATGTGGTACTTCTTGTTTCCAGTGCCATACTTTCCTTTTTAGCAGTGCTCTGGGGGAGAGTATAAATACCTTCACTTTTAAGTGGATTCATATTTTTAAGAACATACAAAGCTCAACATATGTTTTTGGTATTAGGAAATACTTATTTTATTTGCCACTTGTCTTAAGTTTTATATGCCTTTAAAGTGCCACCTGTATTTTGAAGAATTCTTACAGTTGTTTCAAGTGAAATTTTGAATTCTACAAATGGAAGGAGATTATTTTCCTGTGAATAAACTGTTAAAGACAGTGCCCTCGGACTTATTTTTGCAAGGCTGGTGCTCTGTGTGAGTGTGGATGTGTGGGTATGCCCAGGGCCATTATTATTGGTGTGTAAAGTAAATAGTGGTGTCAGATAAGGTATCAAGTTTTGGAACAAATTTTAGTGCTTTGTAGAGCAAACAGCAGAAAGTTTTTGAACCTAGGTGGGTGGAGTTATATTGTGGCTGGAGATCTAACTCCAGGCTGAGTACAACCAGAACTGGGACATGTTTTTTGTGGATTAAGATCAAGAGCAGCATCCTTGTGATTCAGATTTTTCATTGTTTTTTGAATCTTGGTTTTCTTACTGTGGACTGTTGGGGGAATGCTAAAATAAGAAATGTAGAACAAAGAAGATGGTGTGTGATAAAAAAATTCAGAAAGTGAAAATAGCTTTAGATAGAAAGTGAGTGATGCTGAGTACAGTACTTAACTCATTATTTGTTTTCTCTTTGTGCAGTAAAAATGAGATGCAGAGGGCTTCAGGGAGTCCAAGGGAGATTTGGATAACAGTTCTCTGGCACAGTGTGTATTCAGTGCATTCCTTTCAGTATGGACAGTCCAGGAGTTCAGCATCTTGGAGGAAATGCTTGTCTTAGAGGTGAGGTGGGGAAGCCACATCAGGGGAGCCAGCATCTCTGGGCAGCCAGTTCTGCCTTTTCAGGCAACACAAGCCCTTAGCAGCAGCCTCTGTGGCCAATTCCTTGGCTGCCCCTCTGCCTTCTTGAATCCCCACATTGGCTCTTGCTAGGCAGTGTCTGTCCCCATGGGCTGCCTGAGGGAGCCATTCCCTCTTTGTGTTGTTCCCCCCAGACCCTGCTCTGTCCTCCCACCAAATGGAACATGTTCCCTCTCTGGCTTACAGCATGTTTTGCCAGGAGATGGGAACTAGAGAAAAGGGTGTACCTCTTAATTTTTCCCCCCCCTACCTCGGGCTGTCAGTGGTTCCAGAGAGCCCTTGTGGTCTGATAAATGAATTCAGGAGGTTGAATGTTCCTTCTGATAGTTCTGAATGAAGACAGGATTGGGTTTTGGTTTTATTTTTAAAGATATTTAATAAGATATTTTTTTCAAATCAGTACAAAAATTTTAAATACAAAATTATTTGCTTTTGACGTATCTCATATATTCTGGGAACATACTGAAGTCACCAGTGTCTGGTAAACTGTCTGTCCATTCCTGCCACCGTTCCATAAAATTTCTGAGATAAAGCACCACATTATATCACTGGAGTCCTTAGTCAATGTTAGACCGCATTAAACTCTGCATTTAAATAATGGTAATGCCAGTTAAATCCAATCTTAGTTCTGCATGAAAAAAATCTAGGTTCATTTTTGCATCAAAAGCAGTAGCGGTAGCTAAAGACATCGAAGAAGTGATGAGCACCTAACTTTTCGACCTCGTGCAGCAGTGTGTGATGCGCAGCACTGTACAGGGAACCACAGCAAGGTCCACTGCCCTTGGGAAACAGAACACTTGTTGAGGTGAGATTAGCACCATTGATGAGCAGACAGAGACTTTGTGCACAGAAGTCGCTGTCCTCAAGTACAGAGAAGTATTGAGGCCTGCAGGTTCTCCTTGACAACTGGTAACGTATAAATACAGATTGGAAATCAGCTTTTAGATAGAACCAAGTTCTTGGATAAATTTGCATGATCAGTATTGCCGGTAAAGTTAACTGGTTGATCTCAAGCAACAAATCAGTTAAGCAAACAGAGCTACTTCTGCTTTGCCTAGTCATTGAAGAGTAAACTGATTCAGCGTTTGCTGAGTGGCAGAATCGATGTCTCGTCTGACAAGCCAAATGGGTTCTCCATACAAGCACAGAAAGCCAAGTAAATTTATGCCACCCTGAAGTATTGCCATGTATTGGCCAAAATGTCTCAACGTGGCACAAGTAAATGGGGAAGATTTACCTCATGTACTTGAGCTGTGTGAATAGAGAATGGAAACTTTCCAAGTGCTGTGGCATTTGGAGGTGAAACCAGTGCCTGCCTGGAGTCAGTGGTGACATTGTAGTTCCAATGACTGCTGGAGGTGGCTCAGGGGAATGATCGTGCCATCATAAATAAATTGTTCAGGAAAAAACCCACACCTGCCGGATTATTTTATTACAAGGGAAGGGAAATACAAGTCTCCAGCTAAGAGAACCTTTGCTTGTCAGGCAGACCTGCTGTCAAAAACCCAAGAAAACCCCCACCCAGACAAATAAGCCACTCAATTTTTTTAATATAATTAGAGGCTGACCTACTCTGGTTTAAGTCACTGTTTTTCATCTCATAACTATGATCAATGCAACAGGAGTGAGTGACATACACTGATTTGACTTTAGTACTGAATTACTGTGAATGAAATTAAGTAAGCATGGCATTGCAGAAATATATAATGTACAGCTAATATGTCCCCCTTGGGTGCAAAACAACTGTTTATGAACCTGATACACATCTTTAGATATGTTCACCACACCTTTTTTTTTATAAGTAGCTGTGCATAATGTTAAACTTTGTATTTATTTTTTTGGTTTTGTACAAGATGGTCCAAAATGGTCATAAAACGCGTCTTTTGTGGTATAAAAGTTTGAAGCAGCGGAGAAAGGTTTTGATTTCGTGTGTGTGTGTGCTGTGTGTGTGTCTGTTTGGTTTTACATGGGATACAATAAATACCCTGAAAAAGACGAATGAACGTACTGCCCGGCATAGAGTCCTGCCGCCTGCTCGGATGGCATCTGAACGTAAACCTTGTCTCCGTGCATCAGCTGCACCACGGCGCTGCCCGAAGCCTGGTCCAGGAAGCCCTTCTTGTACTCGTCGTAGGTGTACATGAGCGGCTCGTTGTTCTTGTACAGCGCCACCCACACGTTGGCGCCTTTACAGTGGACGTGGTAGGCGAAGTAGTAGACGCCGGGGATCTCGCAGGTGAAGATGCCCGTCTGGGGGTTGTAGTTCTGCCGCCCATTGTACAGGAGCTTGTCGAACTTTATAGGCACCCCGACGCGGGGGAAGGGCGTGAGGAGCTCTGCCGTGAACGCGGGCATCTCGTACACGATGCCGCCAGCCTTGCCTTTCTTGCCCTTGTAGCCGTAGGGAGGCTTCACGCCGTCTATGCCTGGCCCCACCTCGGGCAGGTACTGTCCTACGGCGGGGGGGGTGGGCGGGATGATGACCGGCGGACCTGGGGGCCCGGGGGGGCCCGGGGGCCCCTGGAGCCCCGGCTGGCCGGGAGGGCCGAGCGCCCCCGGCTTCCCCGGGGGTCCCTGCAGCCCCGCAGCACCGGGTTTGCCTACCCCAGGGAAGCCAGGGGGGCCGGGCATGCCCGGCTCGCCCTTCGCCCCTGGCAGCCCCGGGGGCCCGATGGGACCACTGGGTCCCGCGATGCCCGGGATGCCCGAGGGGCCCTGAAGCCCCTGGGCCCCGGGGAGCCCGGGCTCACCCTTTGGCCCCACGAGCCCTGGGACCCCGGGCAGCCCCGGCAAGCCTTTGTGTCCGGCTTCCCCCTTGGGTCCTGTGGGGCCCGGCAGCCCCCGCAGCCCAGGGCCACCCACTTCCCCAGGAAAGCCTGGCTTGCCTGGAAAACCCTGCAGGCCAGGTTCTCCCTTGGGGCCCACTGGTCCTGGTGGCCCTACGGCACCCCCCTCCCCTTTAGGTCCTGGGAAGCCGGCGGCCCCCGGGGGGCCCATGATGCCCGGCAGGCCTGGCTGGCCGGGCTCCCCCGGTGGCCCTCCCATGCCGGGTGGCCCCGCGTGCCCCTTCTCCCCCTTCGGCCCCAGGGGGCCAGGTAGACCACCCACACCTCGCTCCCCTTTGGGCCCGGGGAAGCCCGGCTTGCCAACCCCGGGGAGGCCGGGGGGCCCCGGCAGGCCTGGCAATCCCTGCTCCCCTTTGCCGCCCGGGAAGCCGGGCTGGCCAGGCATGCCGTCCTGGCCGGGTTTGCCGATGCCAGGCGGGCCGGGAGGGCCTTGGATCCCGGGGGCCCCTGGAGGCCCCTGCAGCCCTAACTCTCCTGGGGGTCCGGGTTTGCCCAGGGGTCCCTGTGGGCCGGGGAAGCCAACCATGCCCGGTTTGCCCACCCCCGGCAGCCCCACGGGGCCGGGGGGACCAGGCAGCCCAGGTGGACCCTTCAAACCCGGCAAACCCGGGATCCCGACCCCCTTCTCCCCCTTTGGCCCTGGGATCCCAGGGATTCCTGGTGGCCCCTTCATCCCAGGCTCACCCTTTGGCCCTGGTTGCCCCTGCAGCCCCGGAGCGCCCGCTTTCCCTATGCCGGGAAGCCCATGAGGCCCTGGTGGTCCTTGTGGTCCCGGTATCCCCATGGGCCCAATCTCCCCCTTCGGCCCCATCTCCCCTCTTGGCCCTGGGGGCCCCATGACCCCTGGCTTTCCTGGCATCCCTGGCAAACCCGGCTTTCCAATTCCTGGGTATCCTTGTGGGCCTGGTTTTCCTTTGGCTCCTGGTACACCATGACCTGGTAATCCTGGTGGCCCTGGTGGCCCTCGTGGTCCAGGCTCACCCGGGGGGCCTTGCTCACCCCTCAGACTGCGCATGGGAATTTCTGTGTCGGGAAGAAAAGAAAGGGGATGGGGAGAGAGAGAGGTGTGATTGCAATAACATCCTTCAAAAAACAGGCAGTTTTGGATTGAATATGCTTTTTATGATGCCTCATGGTTTCATGGAAGACAGAGACAGCCTACGGAGTTACAGGTTGGTGCTGAGAATGAAGATGTTACTACTGTTTTTCATACTCCATACTTCCATGCATACTTCTGTTTCCACAACGTAATTACAGTGCATCATATGTAAAAGCCATTTGTGTGTTGTTGGTGTTTTCTACCTATACAAACTTAAACAGCAAAATCTGCATTTTGTCCTGTGTTGCTGTAGATCAATCTACCTTTAAGAGTTTTTGCAGGAAACTTGGTGCTCCCATGCTGTGGGAGGAATCCTGACATAAAAGTGCTTTTTCTGGAGGGGCTTAAATGAGCAAGATCAATTAAAAAAGATTGTATTAGTAAGAAATTTATACATAGGGTATGTCTGTATTTTCCCCAAGGCTTTGGTTCCCATTAGAGTATTACTGGAAACCTGCAGCTTTAAATCAGTATTGGTCTTTTGGCATAGCCATGTCTAATTATGGCTCTTCTAAACACCTTGCAAAATGTTTGTATTGTCCAAACCCACATTCTTGTGTATGTGACCATTTATCATTGCAGGTCAGGGTGGGGAAGTTGCTGCTGGGGTTGGTTGCTTTTCAAGCTGCAGGATTTTTGTGTTAAGTGGAAACTCTTTCCAGCTCTAAAATGTGTAAAGTAAGAGATTTGGGGAAGGACAGGAGATAAAGTTTCAGGACAAGAGAATGAACTGTTCTTTGAGAGGCAGAAACCTTCGCTCTCTGCATGTGCTGTGTTTTACGCACATCAAAAATCTTTGCTCATGAGATAGGTTGATTTTACTACAGCCAATGGTGCTTGTTCCAAAACAAGACCATTTGGACACTCCAGAAATAGGCCCTGAAATCTTCCGTGTCCTTCTGAAGTCAATGGAGTCTGTGGTTAGCTGGAGCCTCAGTTACCCAGCTTGTCTGCAGTTGCACAGACGCTGGTGGTCCTCAGAAGGATTTTATGACACTGGGTGTTCCTGGGCACCCTTTGTATTTTGGACTTTTCTTGTTTTCTTAAATATCTTATTACTGTCCAGAGTTCCTTTACTGAATAGGGAAAGTGCTTGTACGTGCAGACTTGTGCATTAATCCTCTGTACTTTCAATGTCTCTGTTACACCCATAAATAACCTACAGAAGGAGGACTGCAGAGTCTGAAGAGCAATTGTGTGTTTTTATCTGCAAACCTCAAAATCAGAGGGACTGGACAAATTCAGACAAAATGGTGATATTCCCATAAATTCAAATCTTGAGGCTCTTAGTTCGTATGTCTGGTTGTTGCAGTGAGAGTGGGAGCAGATCCAGACAGGACTCTGGGCCATCATTTGAAACCCCATCAGAGG
This sequence comes from Poecile atricapillus, assembly GCF_030490865.1. Lineage (NCBI taxonomy): Eukaryota > Metazoa > Chordata > Aves > Passeriformes > Paridae > Poecile > Poecile atricapillus. The sequence continues at coordinate 95,162,672 of NC_081249.1, forward strand.
GTCTCCTGCAAACAGGTGGGATGACAAGGCTTTTCTGAGAGTTGAGCAGCACCTGAGCAAACCTGTGTGCTGCAGGCTCATTGCAGGTAGGGCTGCTCAGAGGCTGTGCTGCAGCCCAGAGGATGACTCTGGTCTTGTGCTGGTGACCCTGAGCTGCCCCACAGCTCCCATGAACCTGTTTTGTCCACCTATGGCCAGTGGGCACAAGGGTGATGTGCCCAGCCTGCAGCAGCAGCAGCAGCCTCTCCAGTGTTCCATTTCCCCACTGCAAACAGTGCTCTGGCACTGCAGATGGGGCTGTGCAGGGGTGGGGGGGGACATGCTGACCTACCTTTCTCTTTCTTGGGAGCCATATCCTTGCCGAGCATGGGCATCTGCGGGACCTCCTTCCTGTACTGGGGCAGATGGGGGTACTCCTTCCCATAGGGCATGTGGGGCACCTCCTTGCCCAGGTGCTGCATCGGGATGCCTTCTTTGCCCAGCGGCATGTGAGGTACTTGTTGTCCGAGGGGTTGGTACTGGGGCACCTGAGGTGGCAGCTGCTTGATCCCATAGTAGGCACCACCTTGAGCAGACCTCACCAGCTCTAGGTAAACAGTGACAGCCACTGCCAGCAGCTGCACAGGGAAGAGCAGCATGACCATCACCTGTGGAAAGCACCACAAAACACACAGTTGGCAGAAGATGGTTTTTCCGTGTTGTGCGTTCCTGGTTAGGGCAAACTGTTCTCTTTTTCTGCAGCAAAGTGGACCTAAATCTCTGCAGAGTGGCCCTGGTTTGTGTGCTGCCCTGGAGGATATCCAGCAGCAGGCCTGTATCTGGTTTTTTGGAGGCTCTACTCAAGCAGTACTACTACAGCATTATTTAGTTAGTTAGTTTTATGCCACCCTAGAGGTGCCCTCTGTGATTACTCCACACAGGGACCTGCTCCCAGTTTGCTGCCTTCTCACCTGTGTCAGTGCCACAGCACAGCTTTGGGGAGCTCTGCTGCAAGCTCTGGCACAGGGCAAGAGCAGGCAGGGGATGTGGAAATCTCCTAAATGCGTTCTGCTGGAGGAAGCTATGTTGTCAGTGCCCCTTCTGTTTTCCACAGCAATGAAAGCTGTTTCTGAGCTCAAATCTGTGCCTGGGATTGTGCCCTGTGGCTGCAGTGTCCAAGGGCTGTCTGTTTGTATCACAGCTCCTTGCCAGCTCTCCTCTTAGCTGGGTTGGGATCCTCTCAGCCACCTCCTTCCAGAAGTGGGCCTGCTTAGGCCACCACTGCTCTAGGTGGGCTCAGCCAACCCAAGCCTTTCTCTGAGAATATTCAACTATTTTCTAAAGGTCTCCCCACTGCAGATCCTGGCTCATTGCAAGGTAGCCTATCCCAGCACCTCACCAGTCCTGCTAACACATCAGAATGGGGTTGAGCTTTCTTTGTTTTACTTCTATAACAAAATGTTAGCTTGGGACTTCTTGTCCCACCTGCTGTTGGCTTTTCTTTTTGCAGTTAAGGGCATTACCATCACCTGAGCAGCAAATTAGGAACTGGGAACTCCCTCAAGTAATGCAAATTAGGGGACAGCATGTGGTAAAAAGAGACTGTCTAGGAGTATTTTGTCCCACAACTAAATCTGGCATGCAAGTCCTGCCCTTTCCAAATACACATGGCACTTGCCAAGCCTGATGATTGTTGCCACTGTCCCTTTTCTCTACCATGCAAAGATGCCTTGGACCCAACCTTGGTGCATTTCCATGTCGTTTGTGCATTCCCTATGCATTTCCAGCTCATCTGTTCTTCAGAGCTTTGCCAAACTGCTTGTCAGGACTTGCTCCCAGCAGCTGTTGTGCTCTGGTGAGATGAGGGTGGCCTGAAGAGGCAGCCAGTGCTTTGTGCCATTTGCTTATTTTCCTGTCCTTCCCCAGCAGTCTAGCTCGACATAGAGGACAAAAAAGTACCTCAGTCTGTGGCAGAGGGGCTCAGCACTATGCTCTTTTATGCATAAATGCATAAATATCTTTTATGGGGTGTGTGTCCTCCAGGTTCTATGTTTTGCCCCTGCTTGAAGTTTTCCATAAA